>NC_055989.1:37073958-37745814 GCF_018446385.1 Zingiber officinale
TAGGTGAAACCCCTCTACAAATGTCTGAATTTGTATACGCCCACACTAACTTGGCATACATAATTCACGGTGTTTGAAGTAATTTTATTTGTCATAAAGTTAGGTTGACAAGATAATAAAATGGGTAAACCTCCTCTTATAAATATTTGAATTTGTATATGTCCACACTAACGTGGCATACAAAATTCATGGTGTTTGAGGTAATTTAAGGTTGATAAGATAATTAATGGTAAGACACTCCTCTTACAAATATTTGAATTTGTATACGTCCACACTATCGTGGCATATAAAATTCATGGTGTTTGAGGTGTTCGTGAATTTAAATGATATTGTTTTGAGGAATCAATATTATTTTAAATTCAAAATTTTGACCAAATATTTAATTAAAGATAGACCAACTATTAATTTTATTTATCATAAAGTTAGTTGACGGATAATAAAATTATTGATAAAATCTCCTCTTAAAGTTGAATTTGTATACGGGCATACAAAATTCACGGGATTTTGAGGTAGTGGTCTCGACCAAATATTTTTTTGTGATTCTTAGGATTTCAAATGTTAGTCAATCCCCTACCTGTTATACTATAGAATAGACTTAGTAGTCCCAATTATGATTGGAAACAAACTTGGACTCTAAGGTGAGCTGCTCTTTCAGAACTGAGAACAATAAAGATATATTTATTCATTAGTTGTTGAAACATGTTTAGTGGTGTTATCTACCAGTACCTGGTGTGTAGATACGGGAGTCACTGATCATGTCTGCAATTCATTGCAGGGGTTCTAGGAAACCCGACAACTATATGAAGGGGAAATAACCATCTACATGGGCACTGCTGCAAAAGTAGCAGCTGTTGCAGTGGGAGATGTTTATTCTCTGATAGGAATAAAACATGGATTTTGAGAAATTATCTTTACGTACTAAGTTTAGAAAGGACTAGAATTCAGTCTCTAAACTATTCAAAGAACTTGATATTCTGTCTCTTTTGATAACAAAATTGTTATCAAGAGGAAAGTTATCTGCTCTGGTACGTTGGTTGGCAATTTATTCTAAATCCAAAATCTCCCACAATGCAACAAATGGAAATTAATAATACATCTTTTAATTTTAATAAGAGAAAGCAACCTTCGGAAATGAACCAAACATATATTTGACATCAAAGGTTAGGTCATATTAACTTGAGTATGATTCAAAGGTTAAATAACCAATGAACTTTTGGGTTCATTGGTGGTGAAAAACTTTCCAACCTGCGAGTCTTGCTTGGAAGGAAAAATGACAGAGAAGCTTTTTAAGACTATAGGGTAAAGAGCCAAAGATGTGTTGAACTGGTTCATTCTGATTTGTGTAGACCTATGACTATCCAGTTAAAGGTGATTTTCGAATATTTCGCCCTTTTATAGACAACTATTCAGATACGTGTACATTTACTTGATGCAGCAAGTCTAAGTACTTGATAAATTCAAAGAGTATAAGGCTGATGTGGAGAAACATCAAGGTAAAAGTATCAAGACATCATGTGAGATCGTAGTGGCAAGCTACCTCTTAGGAGAATTTAGAAGTCACTAATCGTAAGTCGGGATTCAATCCCAACTGACTACACCTGGCACACCCCAACAGAATGGTGTGGCAGAAAGAAGGTATAGGATTCTTATGGAAATGATTAGATCGATGATAAGTTATTTAGAATTACCAAATTCATTTTAAAAATATACCTTGGAAACGGAAGTGAACATAGTATCTTCTAAGTCAGAACCCTTTACTCCCATAGAATTACAGAATGAGTGTAAGCCTAGTCTGAAGCATATTCGGATATGGGGTAGTTCAACACATGTGCTGAAGGGAGACACTGATAAGTTGGACAGGAGTTCACTTGTTTGTGGGTTATCCTAGAGAAACGAAAGGAGGTTTATAGTCCTAAAAATCAGAAGGTCATTACTAGCACCAATGCCTGATTTTGAAAAGAGGACTCTGTAATGAACCACAAGCCCATAAGTAAATTTGTTCTTAAGGAAAAAAGGACATGTCTTGTTGGGTATTTCGGGCCGCAAAAACCTCTTTTTGCGTTATGGAAACCCCGAATCCCATGCCACCGGATCCGCGCGGTTATAAAATTTCGTAAAACTTCGTGTACATGTTTTCTAGCCTAGATCTACACTAGATCTACAAGGAAGAGACTTATACCTTTGTAGCGAAGCCCTTCACGTATCCCGCTGCCCAAGGTTCGCCGGATCTCAAGGTTGTCAAGTGTACAATCTATGTGCATCCACACGAACAAATTGATGGAGAGAACCTCTAAAGATGCGCTAGCAACCTTAGAGGATCAACAATGGTGGAGGAGAGGGAGAGAAGAAAGGTAGAGAGGAAGAAGAAGGAGGTTACACACACAAAATGAAACTCCCACAATGACATAAAGTGGCCGCCACATTGAAATGAGGTTATATACCTCCATGGGATATCAAGAGTCAACTCTTGATCTCCCTCATGATGTGGCACACACATGTTAACCTTGATGATGTGGAACATCATCATTGGCCCACTTAATGCCAACTCACAAATGAGGTGGCAGTGGTCAAGTCAAACTTGACCTTTCATCTTCCTCTCAAGTCAAGTCAAACTTGACCACTTCTCTCCCATGGTTGATCAAATCTAACCATTGGTTCAAGTCAATTTTAATTTAATGAATATCTATTCATTGAATTAAATTGGCTCAATGAGTCTAAGTCCAAATTAGACTCATTTAACACATGAACCAAATTGAGTCTAACTCAATTAGTTTACTTTGGATTACTCTTAATCCAATTTGGTTCATCACATGAACCTAATCCTCTTGGTTCATCAAATGAACCTAATCTCCATCTAATTTCCCTTTGTGTGTGACCCTATAGGTTCTTGTAACGTTGGCAATGCTCCTAAACCCATTTAGAAGCATAAGTAATGAGCGGTATCTAGCAACACATCATTACTACCCAAGTTACAAGAATGTTGAGATCCAACATCACCTTGTGACTACTAATTGTGACTCTCCACAATATATGACAAGTGTCCTTCTATCCGTGACATCTAGATTGATTAATATGAGACATAGACTGTGTCATCCTCTAATCAATCTAAATATTGAATTCCAAGTAGACTCACTCAATCAAATGAGCTCAACATCTATATTGACTCATTAGGGCATGACCATGCACTTAGTGGTCTCACTCTATCAAGAATAATTGTAACACCCCACACTCCTCACTACTAGACCGTGAGGGCGGAACGCTACTTGACTACTAACTATGCTTTAACTAAAATTGTTCGCATGAAAATATCTATACTTAAAACTCTCAAAAACTCAAAACATGCAATTAACTCAGCGGAAGACTAAATAAACAATTTCAATAGTCTAAATACATAGTGATCCGCAGAAGAATGGAGTCCCCATTTAGTAGAGTCAACGCCACGTGAGGTCGAAGGTAAAAGGCCAACCGAAGCTTGGTCGAGCGGATAATGATGGTGACGACGTACCAAGCTTCCGAGTGGAAGCACACACCCCTGGAAGTCGGGTTCACGCCATGATGAATAAGAGATAGTCGATGGATGGCCCGCCTACCAAGGAATAAAGTATCAACATCATGTAATACCCGAGCACATGGCTGTGAATAACCCGAACGGACGATACCTTAGTCCTCTGACGTGATGGATCGCCGAGCAAGCATGCCGCCTAAAAAACAAGGGCTAGAATGACAAGATGTAAGATTATGCTATCTCATCGAAGATTATGTCGCCCCATCGAGACGTGTTCTGATCAGAAAGTAAGGGGTCGCAAGTCCGACAAGCCCATACATGGTATGGGCCGAGGACACGTGTGCCTCTTGTGCATTAGCCTCCCGTAGCTCTATATAAGAGCCCGCATCACGGAGAGATGAAAACCTAATCTTCTGAGCTATCGCCTTCTTCTTGCCCCGACTTGAGACGGAGGGTCGCCGCCGGACCCTCCCCGCCCGACTTGCAGTGCACGGCACGAGGTCCCTGGCCTGGAGATAGAGGAGAGCCACGCCCACTGTCCGATCCACACTTGACAGATCAAATTGGCGCCTCAGGAAAGCCTCCGCCCAAACAATGGACGGTCGACGACTCACCGTGACGCCTCCCGTGAGAAACTCGACGCCTAATTAAGGCAAGAGCAGCTAAGCTCTGGAGCAATGTAAATAGAAGGCTTAAGTCGAGCGGATATCCGAGCGGTCCGGAGGAACGATCGAGAAGCATTAAAATGGGGTCCAACCCGAATTCGCGGAGCAACGCCCGCCTATATCGGTCCGACGAGGAAGCCTTGATGAGTTTCACAAGTATATATATTCTTCTCACTCCACCTGTATTCGGAGTCAAGAAATTGGTCGATCCCGTCGGCAGTCGCTCTTCAATTATTTCGTCTCGCAAATTTGTAGTTTCTGAGTAAAACCCGCTACCGCCCGTCGGAATAAACCGAGCCAAAGGCTCGATGGATAAATCCGCGCGCTCGGCCGGGAATATATTACCCGAGCCCCAGCTCGATGGAAGACCCCGCGCCACCGAGTAATAAATCGAGCCAAAGGCTCGATGGATAAATCTTGTGCCGCCGGAGAGTATAAACCGAGTCAAGGCTCATGGGAAGACCTGCACACGCAAGGAGGTATTAGCCGAGCCAAAGGCTCGATGGAAGACCCCGCGCCGGGAGTGTATTAGCCGAGCCAAAGGCTCGATGGTAGCCCGCCGCTCGACCGAATATATTACCCAGCCTCATAGCTCGATGGAAGACCCGCGCCGCCGGGCAGAATAAACCAGCCAAAGGCCCGGCGGGATAAACACTGTGGTCGCCTACCGGAATATATTACCCGAGCCCCTAGCTCGATGGGAAGATCCCGCGCCGCCGGAGTAATAAACCGAGCCAAAGGCCTGGGATAAAACCTGCCGCTCTACCGGGAATATATTACCCGAGCCCCAGCTCGATGGGAAGACCCCGTCGCCTACCGGGAGAATAAACCGAGCCAAAGGCTCGATGGATAAACCCACGCCTACCGAGGAGTATAAACCGAGCCAAGGCCCGAAAGACCCCGCCGGCCGAGTGTATTAGCCAGCCAAAGGCTCGATGGGAAGACCCCGCCGCCCCTACCGAGAGTAAGCGAGCCAAAGGCCCGATGGAAGCCCGTGGGCCTCGGAATATATTATCCGAGCCCCTAGCTCGATGGGAAGACCCCGTGCCGACGGCCGGTATTAAAGGCTCGATGGAAGCCTGCGCCGCTCGCCGAATATATTACCCGAGCCCCTAGCTCGATGGGAAGACCCCGCCGTCCGGAGTGTAATCCGATCCAAGCGCCGACGACGAAGGCCCCGAGCCGCCACCGAGGTATAGTATCCGGCCCCTGCCGCCGGCCGAGGTAAATTATTCGCTGCTTACCGACGACGAAGGCCCCGAGTCGCCAACCGAGGTATAGTATCCAAGTCCCCGCGGCCCCCGGAGGTAAATTATTCGAGCCAAGCGCCCGACGAAGGCCCCGAGCCGCTTAACCGAGGTATTGTATCCAAGGTCCCGCCGCCTACCGAGGTAAATTATCCGAGCAAGCACTCGACGATGAAGGCCCCAGTCAGCCACCGAGGTATAGTATCCGGCCCCGGTCCGCCGGGCCGAGGTAAATTATCCGAGCCAAGCACTCCGACGAAGGCCCAGAGCCGCCACCGGAGGTATAGTATCCGGCCCCGTGCCGGCCGAGGTAATTATCCGAGCCAAGCGCCGACGACGGGCCCCGGTGCCACCGAGGTATAGTATCCGGCGCCCTGCCGCCGCCGGAGGTAATTATCCAGCCAAGCGCCGACGAGAAGGCCCCGAGCCGCCGAGGTATAGATCCGGCCCCGTGCCGCGGCCGGAGGTAAATTATCCGCCAAGCGCCGACGACGAAGGCCCCAGCCGCTTGACGAGGTATAGTATCCGGGCCCCGTGCCGCCCGAGGTAAATTATCGAGCAAGCGCCGACGACGGAAGGCCCCGAGCCGCCAACCGAGGTAAGTATCCAGGCCCTGCAAGGCCGGAGGTAAATTATCCACCCAAGCGCCGACGACGAAGGCCCCGAGAACACAAATGAGGTATAGTATCCGGCTCCAAGGCCGCCGGCCGAGGTAATTATCGAGCCAAGCGCCGACGACAAGGCCCCGAGCCACCGAGGTATAGTATTCAAGGCCCCGTGCCGCCACGGAGGTAATTATCCGAGCTGCTACCGACGATTTAAGTCCCCAGCCGCCACCGAGGTATCAGATCCGGCCCCGCGCCGCCGGCCGAGGTAATTATCCGGAGCCGCCGACGACGAAGGCCCCGAGCCGCCACCGAGGTATAGTATCCGGGCGCCCGCCGCTTTGGCCGAGGTAAATTATCCAGCCAAGCGCCGACGACGACGGCCCCGAGCCGCCGTACGGAGGTATAAGATCCGGCCTGCGTCCGCGGCCGAGGTAAATTATCGAGCCAAGCGCCGACGACGATGGCCCGGCCGCCACCCGAGGTATAGTATCCGTAGGCTTCGTGCCGCCGGCCGAGGTAAATTATCCGCCAAGCGCCGACGACGGCGCCCCAGCCACGAGGTATAGTATCCGGCCCCGAGCCGCCAAATTATAGTATCCGGCGCCCCGTGCCTCGGCCGAGGTAATTATCTCGAGCCAAGCGCCGACGACGGCGGCCCCGAGCTGCCACCGGAGGTATAGGATCCGATGGCCCCGTGCTACCTACGAGGTAATTATCTCACCAAGCGCCGACGACTAAGGCCCCGAGCCGCTTAGCCGAGGTATAGTATCCGGCGCCCTGCCGCTTTACCGAGGTTAATTATCCGAGCGCCGACGAAGGCCCCGAGCCGCCACCGGAGGTATAGTATCCGAAGCCTGCCGCCGGGAGGTACCACCAAGCGCGCCGACGAAGGCCCCGAGCCGCCAATGAGGTATAGTATCCGGTTCATGCCGCGGGCTAGAGCTAAATATCCGAGCGCCGACGACGGCCCCAGCCGCCACCGAGGTATAGTATCCGGGCCCCGTGCCGCCAGGAGTAAATCATCCGAGCCAAGCGCCGACGACGAAGGCTCCGAGCCACCGAGGTATAGATCCGGGGCCCCGTGCCGCCGGGCCGAGGTAATTATCGAGCCAAGCGCCGACGACGAAGGCCCCGAGCCGCCAAAGGAGGTATAGATCCAAGGCCCCGTGCCGCCGTCGAGGTAAATTATCCGAGCCAAGTGCTCGACGACGGCGGCCCCGAGCCGTCACCGGGAGGTATAGTATCCCCGTGCCGTCGGCCGAGGTAAATTATCCGAGCCAAGCTCGACGACGACGGCCCCGAGCCGCCAAAGGAGGTAGTATCCAAGGCCCCGTGCCGCCGGCGGAGGTAATTATCCGAGCCAAGCGCCGACGACGAAGGCCCCGAAGCCACCGAGGTATAGTATCCGGCCCCGCCGCACCGGAGGTAAATTATCTCGAGCCAAGCGCCGACGACGGCCCCGAGCCGCCGACGGAGATATAGTATCCGGCCTGCGCCGCCTACGGAGGTAAATTATCCGATCCAAGCGCCGACGACGATGGCTCCGGAGCCACGTGAGGTATAGTATCCGTGAGCCCCGTCCGCTTTGGCCGGAGGTAAATTATCCGAGCCAAGCGCCGACGACGAAGGCCCCGAGCCGCCAAACCGAGGTATAGTATCCGAAGGCCCCGAGCCGCCAACCCGGGAGGTATAGTATCCGGCGCCCGTGCCTCTACCGAGGTAATTATCGAGCCAAGCGCCGACGACGGGCCCCAGCCGCCACCGAGGTATAGATCCGGCGTCCCGCACACCGCGCCGAGGTAATTATTCGAGCCAAGCGCCGACGACGAAGGCCCCGAGCCGCTAGCCGGAGGTATAGTATCCGAAGGCCCCGTGCCGTTGGCCCGAGGTTAATTATCCGAGCCAAGCAACGACGGGCGGCCCCGAGCCGCCACCGGAGGTATAGTATCCGGCGCCCCGTGCCGCCGGGCCGAGGTAAATTATCCGAGCCAAGCGCCGACGACGGGCCCCCAGCCGTAAGGTATAGTATCCGGGCGCCCCGTGCCGCCACGAGGTAAATTATTCGAGCCAAGCGCCGACGACGGCGGCCCCGAGCCACCGAGGTATAGTATCCGGCCCCGCGCCGCCGGGCCGAGGTAAATTATCGAGCCAAGCGCCGACGACGAAGGCCCCGAGCCGCCGTACGGAGGTATAGTATCCGGGCCCCGTGCCGCCACCGGAGGTAATTATCCGAGCCAAGCGCCGACGACGGCGGCCCCAGCCGTCCGGTATAGTATCCGGCCCCGTGCCGCCGCCGGAGGTAATTATCCGAGCCAAAGCGCCGACGACGCCCCGAGCCGCCGTGACGGAGGTATAGTATCCGCGCCCCTGCGCCGGCCGAGGTAATTATCGAGCCAAGCGCCGACGACGAAGGCCCCGAGCTGCCACCGAGGTAAGTATCCGCGCCCCGTGCCGCGGCCGGGTAATTATCCACCCAAGCGCCGATGACGGCGCCCGAGCCGCCACCGAGGTATAGTATCCGGCGCCCCGCTGCCGCGCCGAGGTAATTATTCTGAGCCAAGCGCCGACGATTTAAGGCCCCGAGCCGCCACCGAGGTATAGTATCCGGCCCGCTGCCGCCCGAGGTAATTATCCCGTGCCGCGCCGACGGAAGTCCCCGAGCCACCGAGGTATAGTATCCGGCGCCCTGCCTCTCGGCCGAGGTAATTATCCAGCCAAGCGCCGACGACGGGCCCCCGAGCCACCGGAGGTATAGTATCCGATGGCCCCGTGCCACCCCGAGGTAAATTATTCGAGCCAAGCGCCGACGACGAAGGCCCCGAGCCGCCAGCCGAGGTATAGTATCCAAGGCCCCGTGCCGCCGCCGAGGTTAATTCGAGCCAAGCGCCGACGACCGAAGGCCCCGAGCCACCGAGGTATAGTATCCAAAGCCCCCGCCTACGGAGGTAATTAATCGCCGCCGCCTGCCGACGAAGGCCCGAGCCGCCACTGAGGTATAGTATCCGAAGTTCCCATGCCGCCGGTTAGAGCTAAATATCCGAGCTGCCGACGACGGCGCCCCGAGCCAAACCGAGGTATAGTATCCAAGGCCCCGTGCCGCCGCCGGAGAATCATCCGAGCCAAGCGCCGACGACGAAGGCCCGAGCCGCCACCGAGGTATAGTATCCAGGGCCCCTGCCGCCGGGCCGAGGTAATTATCGAGCCAAGCGCCGACGACGGGCCCCGGAGCCGCCAAACCGAGGTATAGATCCGGGCCCCGTGCCGCTTCGGAGAGGTAAATTATCCGAGCCAAGCTCGACGACTAAGGCCCCGAGCCGCCACCGAGGTATAGTATCCGGGCCCCGTGTCGCTCGAGGAAAAATATCCGAGCCAAGCGCTCGACGACGAAGGCCCCGAGCCGCCACGAGGTATACAAGCCGCCGCCGGCCGGAGGTAATTATCCGAGCCAAGCGCCGACGACGAAGGCCCCGAGCCGCCCACCGGAGGTATAGTATCCAAGGCCCCGCTGCCGGCCGAGGTAAATTATCCGCCAAGCCGCCGACGACGGCCCCGAGCCGCCTGACGAGATATAGTATCCAAGGCCCCGCCGCCGCCGGAGGTAAATTATCCGATCCAAGCGCCGACGACGATGGCCGGAGCCGCCACCGAGGTATAGTATCCGAGGCCTGCGTCTGGCCGGAGGTAAATTATCCGAGCAAGCGCCGACGACGGCGCCCCAGCCAGCCCCGAGGTATAGTATCCGGCGTCCCGAGCCAACCGAGGTATAGTATCCGGCGCCTGCGCCTCCTACCGAGGTAATTATCCCAGCCAAGCCCCACGACGGCGCCCCAGCCGGCCAAATGAGGTATAGTATCCGGCGGCCCCTGCCACTCGGCCGAGGTAATTATCGAGCCAAGCCGACGACGGCGGCCCCAGCCGCTTAGCCGAGGTATAGTATCCGGGCCCCGTGCCGCCGGCCGAGGTTAATTATCCCAGCCAAGCGCCAACGACAAGGCCCCAGCCGCCACCGAGGTATAGTATCAAGGCCCCGTGCCGCCTACGAGGTAAATTCGAGCCAAGCGCCGACGACGAAGGCCCCGAGCCGCCGACGGAGGTATAGTATCCGGGCCCCGCCGCCACGGGTAATTATCGAGCCAAGCGCCGACGACGAAGGCCCCGAGCCGCCACCGAGGTATAGTATCCGGCGCCCCGCCGCCGCACGAGGTAAATTATCCGAGCCAAGCGCCCACGACAAGGCCCCGAGCCGCCGACGGAGGTATAGTATCCGGCGCCCCTGCCGCCCGGCCGAGGTAATTATCCGGGCCAAGCGCCGACGACGAAGGCCCCGAGCCAAATGAGGTATAGTATACGGCGGCCCCGTGCATCACCGAGGTAAATTATCCGAGCCAAGCGCCGACGACTAAGGCCCCGAGCCGCCCATTTGAGGTATAGTATCCGGCCCGTGCCGCCGCCGAGGTAATTATTGGAGCCAAGCGCCGACGACGAAGGCCCGAGCCGCCACCGAGGTAAAGTATCCAAGGCCCCGCCGCCGACCGAGGTAAATTATTCACCCAAGCGCCGACGACGAAGGCCCCGAGCCGCCAACCGAGGTATAGTATCCGGCCCCGTCGCCGCCGAGGTAATTATCGGAGCCGCCGACGACGGCGCCCCAGCCGCCAAATGAGGTATAGTATCCGGCCTGCGCGTCCGCAGGTAATTATCCGAGCGCTACCGACGATCAAGTCCCCAGCCGCCAAACCGAGGTATTGTATCCAAGGCTCCGCGCCGCCGAGGTAATTATCCGAGCCAAGCGCCGACGACGAAGGCCCCGAGCCAACCGAGGTATAGTATCCGGCCCCGTGCCGCTTTGCCGGAGGTAAATTATCCGAGCCAAGCGCCGACGACGGGCCCCGCCGTGACGAGGTATAGTATCCAGGGCCTGCCGCCGGCCCGAGGTAAATTATCGAGCCAAGCGCCGACGACGATGGCTCCGAGCCGCCACCGGAGGTATAGTATCCGAGGCCCCGTGCCGCTTTGGCCGAGGTAAATTATCCGAGCCAAGCGCCGACGACGAAGGCCCCGAGCCGCCGGTATAGTATCCGGCCCCGAGCCGCCACCGAGGTATAGTATCCAAGGCCCCTGCGTCTCCTACCGAGGTAATTATCCGAGCCAAGCGCCGACGACGAAGGCCCGAGGCAAACGAGGTATAGTATCCGGCTCCTGCTACCCACCGAGGTAATTATCCGAGCCAAGCGCCGACGACGAAGGCCCCGAGCCGCAGCCGAGGTATAGTATCCGGGCCCCGTGCCGCGCCCGAGATTAATTATCCGCTCGCCGACGACGGCGGCCCCGAGCCGCCACCGAGGTATAGTATCCGGAAGCCCTGCCGCCACGAGGTAATTAACCGAGCTAAGCGCCTCGACGAGGCCCCGAGCCGCCACCGAGGTATAGTATCCGGGTTCCCATGGCCGAGTTAAATATCCGAGCCAAGCGCCGACGACGAAGGTCCCAGCCGCCACTGGAGGTAGTATCCAAGGCCCCTGCGCCGCCACGAGGTAAATCATCCCGAGCGCCGACGAAGGCTCCAGTCAGCCACGAGGTATAGTATCCAAGGCCCCGTGCCGCCGAGGTAATTATCGGAGCCAAGCGCCGACGACGGCCCCAGCCGCCACCGAGGTATAGATCCAAGGCCCCGCGCCGCCTACCGAGGTAAATTATCCGAGCCAAGTGCTCACGACGAAGGCCCCGAGTTGCCAATGAGGTATAGTATCTAAGGCCCCGGTCGCCACGAGGTAAATTATCCGAGCGCCGCTCGACGACAAGGCCCCGAGCCGCCACGGAGGTATAGTATCCAAGGCCCGTGCCGCCGCCACGAGGTAATTATCCGAGCCAAGCGCCGACGACGGCCCCGAAGCCACCGAGGTATAGTATCCAAGGCCCGTGCCGCCACCGAGGTAAATTATCTGAGCCAAGCGCCGACGACGAAGGCCCCGAGCCGCCCGACGAGATATAGTATCCGGCCCCTGCGCGGCCGAGGTAAATTATCCGATCCAAGCGCCGACGACGATGGCTCCGAGCCGCCACCGGAGGTATAGTATCCGTGAGGCCCCTGCGCCGCCGGGTCTGAGGTAAATTATCCGAGCCAAGCGCCCGACGACGAAGGCCCCGAGCCGACCGGAGATAGTATCCAAGGCCCCGAGCCGCCAACGAGGTATAGTATCCGGCGGCCCCCTGCCTCTTCGAGGTAATTATCCAGCCAAGCGCCGACGACGAAGGCCCCGAGCTGCCACCGAGGTATATCCGGCGGCCCTGCCACTCCCGAGGTAATTATTCTGAGCCAAGCGCCGACGACGAAGGCCCCGAGCCGCATGCCGAGGTATCCGGGCCCGTGACGCCTACCGAGGTTAATTATCTGAGCCAAGCGCCGACGACGAAGGCCCCGAGCCGCCACCGGAGGTATAGTATCCGAAGCCTGCCGCCGCCGAGGTAATTAACCGAGCTAAGCGCCGACGACAAGGCCCGAGCCGCCAAATGAGGTATAGTATCCGTTCCCATGCCGCTTACCGAGTTAATATCCGAGGCCGCCGACGACGAAGGTCCCGAGCCGCCACCGAGGTATAGTATCCAAGGCCCCGCCGCCGCAGGTAAATCATCCAGCCAAGCGCCGACGACGAAGGTTCCGAGCCGCCACCGAGGTATAAGATCCGGCGGCCCCGTGTCGCCGGCCGAGGTAAATTATCGGAGCCAAGCGCCGACGACGGCCCCTAGCCGCCACCGAGGTATAGATCCGGGCCCCGCGTCCGCCGGGAGGTAAATTATCCGAGCCAAGTGCTCGACGACGAAGGCCCAGCCGGAGGTATAGTATCCGAAGGCCCCGTGCCGCCGGCCGAGGTAAATTATCCAGCCAAGCGCTCGACGACGAAGGCCCCGAGTCTCAGCCGGAGGTATCCAAGGCCCGGCCGGAGGTAATTATCGAGCAAGCGCGACGACGAAGGCCCCAACCGAGGTATAGTATCCGAAGGCCCCGTGTCGCTCGGCCGGAGGTAAATTATCCGAGCCAAGCGCTCGACGACGAAGGCCCCGAGCTGCTCAGCCGGAGGTATAGTATCCGAAGGCCCCGTGCCGCTCGGCCGGAGGTAAATTATCCGAGCCAAGCGCTCGACGACGATGGCTCCGAGCTGCTCAGCCGGAGGTATAGTATCCGTAGGCCCCGTGCCGCTCGGTCGGAGGTAAATTATCCGAGCCAAGCGCTCGACGACGAAGGCCCCGAGCTGCTCAGCCGGAGGTATAGTATCCGAAGGCCCCGTGCCGCTCGGCCGGAGGTAAATTATCGGAGCCAAGCGCTCGACGACGAAGGCCCCGAGCCGCCAAACCGAGGTATAGATCCAAGGCCCGTGCGCCGCCGGGCCGAGGTAAATTATCCGAGCCAAGTGCTCGACGACTAAGGCCCCGAGCCGCCCAAATGAGGTATAGTATCCGGCCCCGTGTCGCCTACCGAGGTAAATTATCCGAGCTGCTGCTCGACGACAAGGCCCCGAGCCGCCCCGAGGTATAGTATCCGGCGGCCCCGTGCCGCCCACGGAGGTAATTATCCGAGCCCGCCGCCGACGAGGCCCAGCCCCGGGTATAGTATCCCAAGGCCCTGCGGCCGGCCGGAGGTAAATTATCGCGCCCCGAGCCGCCGACGAGATATAGTATCCAAGGCCCGTGCCGCTCGAGGTAAATTATCCGATCCAAGCGCCGACGATGGCTCCAGCCAGCCACGGAGGTATAGTATCCGAGGCCGCCGCTTGGTCGAGGTAATTATCCGAGCCAAGCGCCGACGACGAAGGCCCCGAGCCGCCAAATCCGAGGTATAGTATCCGGCCCAGCCGAGGTATAGTATCCGGCCCTGCGGAGGTAATTATCCGAGCCGCCGACGACGAAGGCCCCGAGCCGCCACTGAGGTATAGTATCCGGCCCTGCGCTACCGGCCGAGGTAATTATCGAGCCAAGCGCCGACGACGGCCCCGCCGATTATCGCCCGCGGTATATCGCCGACGACGAAGGCCCCGAGCCGTTGAGGTATAGTATCCGGGCCCCTGCGTCTCGCCGAGGTAATTATCCGAGCCAAGCGCCGACGACGGGCCCCGAGCCGCCAGAGGTATAGTATCAAGGCCCCGCGTGCCTCGCCGAGGTAATTATCCGAGCCAAGCGCCCGACGAAGGCCCCCGAGCTGCTCAGACTGAGGTATAGTATCCAAGGCCCCGCCGCCGCCTCGAGGTAATTATCCGAGCCAAGCGCCACCCATTTAAGGCCCCGAGCCGCCACCGAGGTATAGTATCCAAGGCCCCGTGCCGCCTACCGAGGTAAATTATCCAGCCAAGCGCCGACGACAAGGCCCCGAGCCGCCTTACGGAGGTATAGTATCCGGGCCAAGCGCTCGCCGAGAGTAAATTATCCGAGCCAAGCGCCGACGACGGGCCCCGAGCCGCCACCGAGGTAGTATCCAAGGCCCCCGCCGCCGCGCCGAGGTAAATTATCCGAGCCAAGCGCCGACGACTAAGGGCCCCAGCCGCTCAGACCGAGGTATAGTATCCGGCCCGCGGCCGCCACGGAGGTAATTATCTGAGCCAAGCGCCGACGACGAAGGCCCCGAGCCGCCACAAATGAGGTATAGTATCCGGCGCCCCGTCCGGCCGAGGTAAATTATCCGAGCCGCCGACGACAAGGCCCCAGCCGCCCGGGAGGTATAGTATCCGGGCCCCGTGCCGCCGCCGAGGTAAATTATCCGAGCCAAGCGCCGACGACGAAGGCCCCGCCGAGGTAATCCGAATTATCACGCGACGGCCCCGAGCCGCCAACCGAGGTATAGTATCCGGCGGCCCCGTGCCGGCCGAGGTAATTATCGAGCCAAGCGCCGAGTACCGAGGCCCAAATGAGGTATAATCCAAGGCCCCGTCACCGGAGGTAATTATCCAGCTACCGACGACGAAGTCCCAGCCGCTCAGCGAGGTATTATCCAGGCTCCGTGCCGCCGGCCGAGGTAAATTATCCGAGCCAAGCGCGACGACGAGCTGCCGCGGAGGTATAGTATCCGCCCCGAATTATGAGCCGACGACGGCCCCAGCCGACGAGGTATAGTATCCAAGGCCCCGTGCCGCCTTACCGAGGTAAATTATCGGAGCCAAGCGCCGACGACGATGGAGCCGCAACCGGAGGTATAGTATCCGAGGCCCTGCGCTTTGGCACCGAGGTAAATTATCCAGCCGAGCGACGAAGGCCCCGGCCGCTCAAACCGAGGTATAGTATCCAAGGCCCCAGCCGCTCAGCCGAGGTATAGTATCCGAAGGCCCCGTGCCTCTCTACCGGAGGTAAATTATCCAAGCGCCGACGACGAAGGCCCCGAGCCGCTCACCGAGGTATAGTATCCGATGGCCCCGTGCCACTCGGCCGGTGAGCCAAGCGCCGACGACGAAGGCCCCGAGCCGCTTAGCCGAGGTAAATGGGTCGAGCCGCGCTCGAGGTTAATTACCCCCGCGCCGACGACGAAGGCCCCAGCCGCCAACCGAGGTATAGTATCCGAAGCCCCGGCCGCCTACCGGAGGTAAATTAATCCGAGCTAAGCGCCGCGAAAGGCCCCGAGCCGCCAAATGAGGTATAGTATCCGGTTCCCATGCCGCCGGGTTGAGTTAAATATTCGAGCCAAGCGCCGACGACGAAGGTCCCGAGCCGCCAACCGAGGTATAGTATCCGGCCCTGCCGTTACGGCCGAGGTAATCATCCGAGCCAAGCGCTCGACGACGTAAGGCCCCAGCCGCCACCGAGGTATATCCGAAGGCCCTGCAGCCGGGGAGGTAATTATCGAGCCAAGCGCCGACGACGAAGGCCCCGAGCCACCGGGAGGTATAGATCCGGGCCCTGCCGCGCCGCCGAGGTAAATTATCCGAGCCAAGTGCTCGACGACGAAGGCCCTGAGCTGCTCAGCCGGAGGTATAGTATCCGTAGGCCCCGTGTCGCCGCCGGAGGTAAATTATCCGAGCCAAGCGCTCGACGACGAAGGCCCCGAGCCGCCAAATGAGGTATAGTATCCGGCGCCCTGCGTCGCCGCCGAGGTAATTATCCGAGCCAAGCGCCGACGACGAAGGCCCCGAGCCGCCACCGAGGTATAGTATCCGCCCCTGCCGCCGCCGCCGAGGTAAATTATCTCGAGCCAAGCGCCGACGTATCGGCCCCGAGCCGCCAGACGGAGATATAGTATCCAAGGCCCCACGCCGGAGGTAAATTATCCGATCCAAGCGCTCGACGACGATGGCTCCGAGCTGCTCAGCCGGAGGTATAGTATCCGTAGGCCCCGTGCCGCTCGGTCGGAGGTAAATTATCCGAGCCAAGCGCTCGACGACGAAGGCCCCGAGCTGCTCAGCCGGAGGTATAGTATCCGAAGGCCCCGAGCTGCTCAGCCGGAGGTATAGTATCCGAAGGCCCCGTGCCTCTCGGCCGGAGGTAAATTATCCGAGCCAAGCGCTCGACGACGAAGGCCCCGAGCTGCTCAGCCGGAGGTATAGTATCCGATGGCCCCGTGCCACTCGGCCGGAGGTAAATTATCTGAGCCAAGCGCTCGACGACGAAGGCCCCGAGCTGCTTAGCCGGAGGTATAGTATCCGAAGGCCCCGTGCCGCTCGGCCTGAGGTTAATTATCCGAGCCAAGCGCTCAACGACGAAGGCCCCGAGCTGCTCAGCTGGAGGTATAGTATCCGAAGGCCCCGTGCCGCTCGGCCGGAGGTAAATTAACCGAGCTAAGCGCTCGTCGACGAAGGCCCCGAGCTGCTCAGCCGGAGGTATAGTATCCGAAGTTCCCATGCCGCTCGGCTGGAGCTAAATATCCGAGCCAAGCGCTCGACGACGAAGGCCCCGAGCTGCTCAGCCGGAGGTATAGTATCCGAAGGCCCCGTGCCGCTCGGCCGGAGGTAAATCATCCGAGCCAAGCGCTCGACGACGAAGGCTCCGAGCCGCCACCGAGGTATAGATCCGGCCCCGCGCCGCCGAGGTAATTATCGGAGCCAAGCGCCGACGACGAAGGCCCCGAGCCGCCACCGGAGGTATAGTATCCGGCCCCGCGGCCGCCACCGAGGTAAATTATCCGAGCCAAGTGCTCGGAGAAGGCCCGAGCTGCTCATCCGGAGGTATAGTATCCGGCGGCCCCGTGTCGCCGGCCGAGGTAAATTATCCGAGCCAAGCGCTCGACGACGAAGGCCCCGAGCCGCCACCGAGGTATAGTATCCGGCCCCGTGCCGCCACGGAGGTAATTAATCGAGCCAAGCGCCGACGAAGGCCCCGAGCCGCCAAATGAGGTATAGTATCCCGGGCCCTGCGCCGGCCGAGGTAAATTATCTGCCAAGCGCTACGACGAAGGCCCCGAGCCGCCGACGAGGTATAGTATCCAAGGCCCCCGCCGCTACCGGAGGTAATTATCCGAGCCAAGCGCCGACGACGAAGGCCCCGAGCCGCCACCGAGGTATAGTATCCCGCACCGCGGCCGGAGGTAAATTATCGAGCCAAGCGCCGACAACGAAGGCCCCGAGCCGCTCAAACGGAGGTATAGTATCAGAGGCTCAACTCAAGACCCCGTGCCGTCGGCCGTAAACGTTGTCCAAATTAGGCTTAAAAGCCCGACGAGCCTCGCTGAAGATTAAGAGCCGCGCCGACCGGGCTATAATATCCGCTGGCCGAGCTCCGACGTTAAATATCGAGAGACGAGCCGGCGTCTATAAACGTCCGAGCGGAAGACCGACGAGCTCCGTCGTTAAAGATCGAGAGCTGCGCCGACCGCCTATAAATATCCGCGCCAACGAGCTCCGTCGTTAAAGATCGAAAGCCGCGCCGAACGGCTATAAATATCCACGCCGACGAGCTCCGTCGTTAAAGATCGAGAGCCGCGTCGACCGGCTATAAATATCCGCGCCGTTGAGCTCCGACGTTAAAAATCGAGAGACGAGCCGGCGTCTATAAATGTCCGAGCGGAAGACCGACGAGCCCCGTCGCTAAAGATCGAGAGCCGCGCCGACCGGCTATAAATATCCGAGCCGACGAGCTCCGTCGTTAAAGAGCGAGAGCCGCGCCGACCGGCTAGTCGTTAAAGATCGAGAGCCGCGCCGACCGGCTATAAATATCCACGCCGATGAGCTCCGTCGTTAAAGATCGAGAGCCGCGCCGACCGGCTATAAATATCCGCGCCGACGAGCTCCGTCGTTAAAGATCGAGAGCCGCGCCGACCGGCTATAAATATTCGCGCCGACGAGCTCCGTCGTTAAAGATCGAGAGCCACGCCGACCGGCTATAAATATCCGCGCCGTCGAGCTCCGACGTTAAATATCGAGACGAGCCCGCCTATAAACGCCCGAGCGTAAGACCGACGAGCCCGCTGTTAAAGATCGAGAGCCGCGCCGTCCGGCTATAAATATCCGCGCCGACGAGCTCCGCTAAAGATCGAGAGCCGCGCCGACCGGCTATATATATCCGCCAACGAGCCCCGCCGTTAAAGATCGAGAGCCGACCGGCTATAAATATCCGCGCCGACGAGCTCGGTCGTTAAAGATCGAGAGCCGCGCCGACCGCTATAAATATCCGCGACGAGCCCGCGTTAAAGATCGAGAGCCGCCACCGCCGAGCTCGACGTTAAAAATCGAGTGACGAGCCGGCGCCTATAAACGCCCGAGCGAAGACCGACGAGCTCCGTTAAAGATCGAGCCACGCCGATCGGCTATAATATCCGCGCCGAGCTCCGACGTTAAAGATCGAGAGACGAGCCGCCGCCTATAAATCCCCGAAGCAACCGACGACCTCCGTCGTTAAAAATCGAGACGGTTCGGCGCCTATAAACCCTCCTGGAAACCGAGACGAGCCGGCGTCTATAAACGTCCGAGCGGAAGACCGACGAGCCCCGTCGCTAAAGATCGAGAGCCGCGCCGACCGGCTATAAATATCCGTGCCGTCGAGCTCCGACGTTAAATATCGAGAGACGAGCCGGCGTCTATAAACGTCCGAGCGGAAGGATAAGGCAACGTACGGCCGTTCGACTCGCTTATCAAAAATACTTCGAATGAAATCCCCTTTCGAGCACAAGAAAGGAGGGACGATGGCGTTGACGGAGGCCGTAATTACCGCCTCATCGGCCGAGCGGATAATGATTTCCTGGAAGAGCCGTTCGGCGAAACAATAGTCCAGTCAGTCGGACTAATCGGCTCCTTCGACTAGACTTGAAGGGGAGGCAAGTGATCCGGCAGTAAGAATGGGAGTCCCCATTTAGTAGAGTCAATGCCACGTGGAGGTCGAAAGGTAAAAGGCCAACCAGAAGCTTGGCCGAGCGGATAATGATGGTGACGACCGGCTGAAGCTTCCGAGCGGAAGCAATACACCCCGGCGGGAAGTCGGGGTTCCGACGCTCATGATGAACAGTATAGTAGGGCCGAGCGGATGGCCCGCTCGGCCGAAGGAATAAAGTATCAACACTGCGAACAGTCCAGAGCACATGGCCAGGAATACCCCGAACGGACGTATACCTTAGTCCGGTTGGACGTGATGGGACTACCGAGCGGCATGCCGCTCGGTGCGGAAACAGAAGGGCTAGAATGACAAGACAGAAGATTATGCTATCTCATCAGAAGATTATGCTGTCCCATCAGAGACGTGCTCGGACTGTAGCAGTAAGGGGTCAGGCAAGCTCCTCTGACAAGCCCATACTGGGTATGGGCTGAGGACACGTGTATGCCTCGGTGTATGTGCATCAGCCTCCTCAGAGCTCTATATAAGAGCCCGCAGACTTCGCCGGAGAGATGAAAACTCTGATCTTCGGAGCTATTTCATCGTCTTCTTCTTACCTGACTTGAGCGTCGGAGGGTCGTCGCTGGGGACCCCTCCCCTGCCCGACTTCTGTGCAGGTTCGCCGGAGGTCTGTGCAGTTGATCGGAGATAGAGGAGAGCGCCACGTGCCCAGCTTCCGTCGATTCAGCGACTCGGACAGGATCACATAGCAATCTTAATAAATTTCTGAACTAGGTCCCAAGGCTTATATAGTCTAGGCATCACACATCCATCCGCACCTCCTTGTCGTCTTCCTTTGCTATATCTTTTCCTTTCCTTTATTTGTAGTAAGAGGAAAATGCATCTATAAGCAAAATTGCTTAGTAAGTGCTATCTAACTCACAAAACTCGAGTATGCATGTAAGTTGAAAGAAATCTAGAAACTGAATGCTCATCTAATAGCATAGCATACTAAAATACTAAACATGTAAGCAAATCTAAACAACATGTCAGTATATAAGAAAACTAAACTTGCTGAATTTTAAACTTATGTGAAGCTTATTTCTTTTGTTTAAAAACTTATACTTTAATACTTCAAAATAATAATCAACATCTCTTGGGCCCAGGCGTAGTACCATCTTATGCGCGTTCCCTAATAGGTTGGGGTAGCGAGCCACCAATCCTAAAAGAGAAGACCTTGGTCTACCAGGGCTAATATCTCGAAATTGGACACCTGGATTTGTTTAACGACAACCTCGGAAGTTGGGTACTAGCCTCTTTAGAAAAAGTAAAATACTTGTTATCTTTTATTACTTCTAATATATAATGCCTCGGCATTTTAATAAGCACCTTGTGTGCCAAAATCCCTAAAATCTTGACTTTGGGATCTACTTAAGACCTTGGACTTTTTCTTTCTTTTCTTTATCTTGCTTATACTTGTTAATACCTCTATTAAAAAGATGTCTCATACAAAACTGCACTAAAATGCTTATTAACTCTGCACTGAAATGTTTAACAGAATTGCATGGAAATACTTAATAAAACTGTACTGAAATGCTTATTGAAACTGCACTAAAACTAAATCTGCATACAAGCTTAATCAAATCTGCCTACAAACTTAATCAAAATTCTGCACTATAAACTTAATCAAAATTCTGCACTATAAGATTAATCAAAATTCTACACTATAAGTTTAATCAAATCTGCCTACAAACTTAATCAAAATTCTGCACTATAAGCTTAATCAAAATTCTGCACTATAAGCTTAATCAAATCTGCACCATAAGCTCCACAAAAAATCTGCACTACAAGTTCCACCAAAAATCTGCACTATAAGCTCTAAAGAAATCTGCTCTAAAAAAATATGCATTTTGGATCTTCCAATGCTAAACCATCAAAAATCTGAAAGTAAAGTTTCCATCCTTAATTTCCGTCATTAACATTTGATCATCATCTTTTCTGAATCTAATATTCCCTTAAATTTATGCATTCTCTTTCCATAAATTAATAAATATGATATCTGTCTCATGCTTACTGCATAACAAAACAATTTACTACTTTCTAAATCTAAATGAACCAAATTTAGTTTCATGGCAGCAGCACCAATCAAACAATAAGGAATAAACTAAACCACATATTAAAATTAATTAAAACCTCTTCTCATCTTCTTTATGAAACTCACGGCAGGAAATCTTCAAAATCATCAATCTTTGCGGCATGCGTCGGAAATCAAGAACACATGAATCCGAAACTACTCTACTGCAGGTGAGGAAGCACTTACCTTGCTTCTTGGACTCATAACCGAACAAGAAGGGCTTCTAGGACCTTGGCCGGTCGCCAGAGACGATGCCCTAACTCCCTTTTGTTTTCTGCCCGAGCTCCGCCGTCGCACGCAGAAGAGAAGGAGAGAATGGTTTAGGTCACGGGAAAACAGAGCATCAACTTATCCCTTTTTATAACTTAATATTTCTGTTAACTCCTTAAATAAATTTTTCTATCTTTTCTAAACAGATCCATCCGCTTGGATTCTTGGTCCGCCAGATTCGCCGAAACCTCTGACCGTGTCAGAGGTCGCGGGTTCGATTCCTCAGCCGCCCCTTTTATTCCTATTTATTTTCTGTTTCCTCTTAACTATTACTTAAATAAATTTCATTCCCCTTTTTAATCGCCAACGCTCACTCGGACACTTGGTCAGCCACGCTTTGCTAACTTGATCGGGTCAGAGGTCGCGGGTTCGATTCCTCAGCCGCCCTTTTTTATTTCAATTTATTTCCTATTCCTCAACTACTGCTTAAATAGATTTTTTGCTCCTTCTTTAATCAGCAACGCCCGATGGTACACTTGGTCAGCCGGATTCATTTAAGAGTTGGCTCGGTCGGAGGTCTCCGGTTCGAATCTTGGCTTGGACATTATTTTTGTCGAAACTTCTTTCGTTTAGTAAAAATACTAAACGACTTCAAAAAATTACATAAAAATACTATAAAAATTTCTAAAAATCTCTAGAATTTTTCTAAAGCATTTCTAAATATTTTTACATACTATTAAGACTCGTAATGAGGAATTTTGGGTCATTACAATAATGATGTCACTCCCGTCATATAGGAGGGATAGATCCCATCTACATCACTCATATCCCTCTGTATAATTCGTTACATACCCAGTAATCACCTTTATAGTCCACCCAGTTACGGGTGACGTTTGACGAAGCCAAAGTATGTAACTCCTTATGTAGGGAACCATGGTGACTTCAGGTCCAAGGATTAATAGTTATACTAATAGGCACATGAGAAAGTATATGACACTCATATAATGATCCATGATACTTTCTCATGGCGGGTCGTTCAGTATACATTCTCCAATGCATACCCATGTCTCAACTTGATATCTCCATATCCATGACTTGTGAGATCAAGTCATCGAGTTGACCTACATGCTAGTCTCGTCGCATTAATATTGTCCCTGAATGTTAATACTTGACTAGGAATGATTAAGAGTAGTGTTCCCTATATCATCTCACTATCGATTCAACCAATCGATTGATATAGGTAAGAATCTTCTACTCAAGGACGCTATTATACTTAGTTATTTGGAACCAATACAAGTAAACATAATAACCATAAACAAATGCCTCTATATACATAAGAAATATGATACAATGAGTCCATTCAACAATCATCAAATGATTGTCTCTAGGGCTCTAACTAACACGTCTAATCTAGTTCTAACTATACAAGATGAAATATCACAAGAAACTGCAACACGTGTCACAAATGATGCACAATTACAGATAGTGCCTCATCGTAGTCGGAGAGTTGTTAGGCAACCTGAAAGATTCATGTATTAGGAGAGTCTTTGGACTTGATCCTTGGTGAACATAAACCTGATCCCTGGACATATGATGAAGCGCTCCAAGATAAAGATGCAGCTTCTTGGCAAAGAACAATGAATACAGAAATATAATCTATGTATTCTAATAAAGTCTGGGAGCTTGTAGAACCACCAAATGATGTAAAAGCCATTAGGTGTAAATAGGTCTATAATAGGAAAAGAGGGATAGATGGGAAGTTGGAAACTTTCAAAGCAAGGCTTGTTGAAAAAGAAACTTTCAAAGCAAGGTTTGTTGAAAAAGGAAACTTTTTCACCGATAGACATGCTTAAGTCTATCCGGATTCTTTTATCTATTGCTGCTCATATGGATTATGAGATTTAGCAAATGGATGTCAAGACAACTTTTCTTAATGGAAGTCTTGAAGAAAACATCCATATGAAGCAACCAGAGGGGTTCATTGTGAAGGGCAAAGAGAATCTAGTATGTAAGCTTAATCGGTCTATTTATGGACTGAAGCAAATCTTCAAGGTCTTGGAACAAGAAGTTGGTATGTGTATACAAGAAGTGTGATGAAAACGTGGTGGTATTTCTTGTACTATATGTAGATGACATATTTGGTAGTTGGAAACAATATCAAAGTGTTGTCGGAAGTAAGGGTATGGTTGTCCAAACAATTCGATATGAAGGACATGGGAGAATGCACATATTCTTGGGAACAAAGTAATAAGAGATTACAAGAAAAGAATATTATGATTATCCCAAACTTCATATATCAATACAATCCTAGCTCATTTTTGTTGGTTAGTCCTAGGAAAATGTACCGATTCCACTTTACAAATTTTTTTTATACAAGTGTCGAACCTTTCCTTAAATAACCTATTGTGTTCTTTAAAAGTTAAATTAGGAATCGCAGACGGAACTTAACATCATTGATTCCAAATTTAACTTATCTGTTCTTAATGGTTTAGATTAGAATCGCAAGCGGAATTTAACACTATTGATTCAAATCCACCTATGTTATTAATTTCATTAAATATTAATTTCCAAAATTGGCTTCAAGGACTGCATGGCGAGGCACATGGCCTTCTTGGATATGGGAGCAACCACCACCGCCTAGACAAAGCCTTTTAAGGAAAGCTAATATTTAATTTCCTTAAATAACTCTAGGTTAACCAAAAAGAACAATCGAATCACAAATTCGAAAAACAAGAAAACACAAAACTCGAAAAACTAATTCGAAAAACTAGATCTAATGCCTCTTGTGTTTGGAATTCATACAAAAGAAATACAACTAGTATGATGCGGAAATTAATTACTAATTATACCTTCCTTTGTATGCAACAACCTCTTGATCTTCTACCATATTCCTCTTCTTATCCCGGATGTTGTGTCGGCAACGATCTACCGAGATGAGAACCACCCAAACCCTTCTTCTCCAAGCATGTTTCGGCCACCACATAAACTCCAAGAGAAGTGAGGTTCGGCCACCACCACCAAGCTCCAAGGGATGCTAGAAACGAAGACTTCTTTCTCTACTTCTTCTCCTCGCTAGAACCGGACACCTTGGGCTTCCCTTATGTTGATGCCGCCGGCCATAAAGGAGGAAGAGAAAAGAAGGAGAAGAGGAGACCCTAGGTCCGACCACACCAAGGAGGAAAAGAAAGGAAGAGAAGAATAGAGTCGTTAGCCATTAAGGCACCTCTACCCCCTATTTTATAATCCTTGGTCTTGACAAATAAGGAAATTTTAATAAAAACTTCCTTAATTCTTTTGCCATGAAAAATAAAAAATTAATTAAAAATCAATTTTCTTTTTCCAATTTTCTTGGCCGGCCACTTTCTCCCCAAAACAAGGAAAGTTTTAATTAAAAAAAGAATTAAAACTTCCTAATTTGTTTCCAGAAATTTATAAAAATTTCTACAATGATTTTTCCCTTCATGGTGATTTGTAAAAAGGAAATTTTATAAATTAAAATCTTTCTTTTAAACATGTGGATAATTTTCAAAAAGGAAAGTTATCTTTTAAAAAATTAAAATCTCTTTTCAATTTACAAATAAGGAAAGATATCAAATCTTTTCTTAATCTTTTGTAGAAACTAATAAAAGAGAATATTTAATTTTTAAACTCTCTTTTAAATCATGAACATGGTTAAAAAAGGAAAGTTTTCTCAAAATTAAAATCTCCTTTCAAACTACAAATAATGAAAGATTTCAAATCTTTTCTTAATTTTTTGTAGAAAGCTATAAAAGGAAAGATTTAAATTTTAAACTCTCTTTTAAAACCATGATATCCACATAAGAAATATTTTTAATAAAAATTTCTTTTAATTTTCTAGTGGCCTGCCACCTAAGCTTGGGACCCAAGCTTTGGCCGGCCACCAACTTGGCTCATCCACTTGGCCTTGGCCGGCCCTAGCTTGGGTTCCATGCTACCTTGGCCAGCCTCATTAGGATGGGTAAGAATGTAACGACCTGCCTTCTACTGGCTAGGCTGTAAGGCCGGACCGTCACATTATGCTGTGCTAGCTATTCTTAAGGTGCGGAAAAACTGAACTAATTTAAACTTTGCTAAGCTAATACAGGTCCTTGGTCCTACATGTGCTAAGGGATGTAATCCAAGGTATACATGGCATATCCTACATCCCCTATGGTCAAGGAGCTGAGTTACAGGGTTTCCTTGTCAAAACCCAGCTTCCCAATCGATTCAGACTCAACTCAATCGATTGCAAGCTGTTGGATCGATCCATGGATCGATTCAGATTGCTACTGTGCTCGGGGTAATATTCTGGATCGATCGACTGATCGATCCAGGCCGGCCAATCAATCCAGTGATCGATTCCGAAGCTCTCTGTTCGCGGGAGCAAATTCCCCGATTCCTCGATCAATCGGTTGATCGATTCGGCAGCTTCCTGTTCGCGACAGAAAGCGACTGGATCGATCGGCTGATCGATCCAGGAGCTTACCATTCACGGAACAAGTTCACCAATCGATCAATGGATCGATTGAAGACCCCCAATCGATCGGCTGATCAATCGGGGTTTCTGATTTCGTATCAGAAGTCTGATTTCAGCACTGGTTCGTGCCAAAATCACATATATCAACTCTATAAGCATAAAATAGAACTACTAGGCATAACATTACTCATGGAATGCTATCTAATATCATGACAACTAACAATCTATGCATAACTGTCATAATTCAAAACACTTAAACAACTAAAGTGTAGGAAAGTAATGACATAAAGAAAATGCTATGTTCTAAGTGGGCTAGTTCCCAAGCATCGTTATTCCAAGTTCCTTTTTCCACACACATCTTTATCGCATTGTCCTACAACCTCCACTAGTCCATCTTTCCTTTACCTTTATCTGCAGTATAAGGAAAAGAAGTATCTGTAAGCTTTCGCTTAGTAAGAAACCATCTACCTCACAAAAACATGCATACGATGCAATTTATGCTTTTAAAACATGCTATTTGAAATATGTGCTGAACATACTAAAACATGGCATACTATCATACAAAACATAGAAACCAAAAGCTAATCTTGGCTATAACTGAAATGTCAATAAGAAAGGACTAAACTGAAACATCTTGAGCTAAACTAAAGCTGAACTAGAACTGATTTTTAAAAATATAATCACCTGACTGATTTGTGAGTTTGAAAGCTATTATCATACTAGATAAAAATACATAATCATGCTGCTGATGGGCCCGACAACTGTACTTGCTATGCGCGCATCCCCAACTAGACCCGGGTTTGCAAGTCCTGAATTTAGTAGGGTTTACTAGGTTATCTAAACCTAAGGACGACTGTGGGAGTCCAACCGAATGGACATCTAGTCCAGTACAGTGCCACTGCTGAAAGTAAAATACTAGATCATAAGCTAATTAATTTATCTTGCTGATTCTAGGTTATCTGAACCTAGAGCTAGGTTATCTGAACCTAGAGGCGACTATGGGAGCCCACCCATTAGATCGTAGTCCCATATAAGCTATAGCAAGACTAGATAAGCTATTTTAAATGCTTCTATTGCATTTACTGAGCTACTAAATTGCCAACTGTAACATTTTACTGAGCTAAGCATTTTTTTTCGAACACTTGGTGTGCTCCAACTCTCCCCTCTATTAGGGAGACCACCTCTAGGCACCCGACAACATCTGGATCCTCCAACTGTATGGGGATGGACGTGTCTGGCCCATCTAGAGGTGCTCAACTAAATCCCTAAAACTGCGAGGAGGGTTAAATACACCCTAGGTGTCGAAGAACTACATATAACTAATTAAAAAGCACACAATCATACGAAAAGCTACTTATACTGCAGGTGAGGGGTTCCTTACCTTCTGCTCTAATTTTCTTACGATTCTAATCGCTAGATTTCCGGAGAAGATGATCCTTTCGATGAACTTCTCGCGTCTATACATTCCTCTCGCGGGGAAAAGCGTTCTCGTGCTGAAGTCGTCGCCGGAAGGTTCTCCTATGGCCCTTGGAATGGAACCCTAGGTTCCTTGGTCTTGGGCGTGAAGAGAGGGTGAGGGAGAGAGGGGTTCGGCGGTGAGGGTTTGAGGAGAAAGAATCCCGATCAAAATAATAACTCCTCACTTAAAATCCCTATTTATATTAAGTGGGTAATTCGGCCCAACTCAAATATAAATATAACTGATTCCCTTTCTTTTCAGCACGGCCCTGCTGGGTTCACTTGGTTACTAGAGTTCACCTTAAGTCATAGAACCCAATAGGTCTCGGGTTCATTACCCGCGTAGGCTATTTTACGATTTTATTTATTTTTGCTACTTCCGCTACTCTAAAAATTCCATAAAAATATCCTAAAATTCCAGAAAAATCATAGAATATTTCTAAAATAATTTTGAGAATTTCCGGGTATTACAAAGAAGGTGGGTATGTGGTGGGTATAAATCTCTATATACAAGAGGCTACGATAGAGACCGAGAGGAGGAATTGGTTTTGGTCTTCCGATGAAATTAAGCTTACCGTGTTCGCCCCGAACACACAACTTAACTTCATCAATAATAATTCATACCACTAAATAATTATTATTGAACTACCGCACCAATCCCAAATTACATTTTGGACTCCTTCTTATTATGAGTGTATTAGTCTCCTTGTGTTTAAGATGTCGAATGTCCACTAATTAAGTGAGTTACTGACAACTCATTTAATTAATATCTTAGTCCAAGAGTAGTACCACTCAACCTTATCATCATGTCTGACTAAGTCCACCTGCAGGGTTTAACATGAAAGTCTTTATGAGCTCCTCTTGGGGACATTATCAACCTAGATTACTAGGACACAGTTTCCTTCTATAATCAACAAGTCACACTATAAGTAACATCATTTCCCAACTTATCGGGCATTTTGATTTATCGAACTAAATCTCACCCATTGATAAGTCAAAGAAATAAATATTAAATATATGTGCTTGTTATTATATTAGGATTAGGAGCACACACTTCCATAATAACTAAGGTCTAGTTCTTTTATTAAATTAGTATAAAAAGAACTTACCTTAAATGGTCCTGCTCAATACACTTAAAGTGTACTAGTGTAATTTATTAGTCAAGATAAACTAATGCATAATTACATTACGACTATTCCAATGGTTTGTTCCTTTCCATCTTAGTCGTGAGCTACTGTTTATAATTTATAAAGAACCGATAACACAATCTTCTGTGTGTGACACCACACACTATGTTATCTCCAATATAAATTAATTGAACATCTACATTTGGTATATATAAATGTAGACACTTGACCAATGTGATTCTTATAAATGTTTATACAAAAGCTAGGCTTTTAGTATACACTCCAACAATCTCCCACTTATACTAAAAGACTATTCTACCATAAATGCTACCATACATCTGATTCCCAACCCTTCAACATGCCCATCAAAAGCTCTTGCCTTAAGGACCTTAGTGAAAGGATCTATAGGTCATCACCTGATGCAATCTACGCGACAACAACTTCTCCTCGTTTATATGATTTCTCGTATTGGGTGGTACTTGCTCTCTATTGTGTTTACTTGCCTTATGGACTCATGGTTTCTTTGAGTTTGTTACTGCACCAATATTATTACAATAAATTATAATAATCTTTAGACAAACCAAAAATCATATCTAAGTCCATCTTGAGGTTACTGAGTCATTCAGCTTCTATAGCTGCCTCTGAGGCTGCCACATACTCAACTTCCATAGTGGAGTCTAAAAAACACCTATGCTTAACACTCCTCCATAGTTATGACTTTACCTCCTAAAGTAAACACAAAAACCCCGAGGTCGACTTACTATTGTCCCTATCTGATTGGAAATCAAAATTCGTGTAACCCACAGGATCAAATTATCTGCCATGCAAATGCTTTACGACAGTCTAGTGTCCTGGTCCTGGTTACTTCAATATCTGCTAACTATGCCCTGGACAAAATAGATATCTTGTCTCGTACATTGCATACATTAGGTTTCCGACAGCCGAGGCATAAGGAATTGCCTTCATGTCCTCTATCTATTTTGATGTCTTTGGAGACATCTCCTTAGATAAAGTTACTCCATGCTTGAAAGGTAGAAAAACCTTTCTTGGAGTTTTGCATGCTAACACGAGCTCATTGTATGAAGCTTGGGATAAGCACAACATTCTTTTCCTTGCGATCCTTGATCCCAAGAATATGTGCTCACTCTCCTAAGTCCTTCATAACAAATTGCTTGGACAACCATACCCTTATTTCTGATAACACCTTGATATTGTTTCCAACTATCAAAAATGTCATCTACGTATAGTACAAGAAATACCACCACGTTTCCATCACACTTCTTGTATACACAAGACTTATCTGGTAACTAAATCCATAAGACTAGATTACTTCATTAAACCGGATGAACCAAGACTTTGAAGCTTTACTTCAGTCCATAGACCGATTGAGCTTACATACTAGATGCTCTTTGCCCTTTGCAATGAACCTCTCTGGTTGCTTTATATGGATGCATTCTTCAAGACTTCCATAAAGGAAAGCTGTCTTGACATCCATTTGCTTAATCTCATAGTCTATATGAGCAACAATAGATAAAAGAATCCGGATAGACTTAAGCATGGCTACCGATAAAAGGTTTCCCTTTTCCAACAAGCCTTGCTTTGAAAGTTTCCACTTTCCCATCTATCCCTTTTCTATTGTAGACTTATTTTCACCTAATGGCTTTTACACTATTTAGTGATTCTATAAGCTCCCAGAATCTATTAGAATACATATATTATAATTCTGTATTTATTACTCTTTGCAAAGATACTTCATCTTTATCTTAGAGTGCTTCGTCATATGTCTGGGAATCAGGTTCATATCCACCAGGGATCAAGTCCAAAGACTCTCCCAAAGCATGAATCTTTTAGGTTTCCTAACAACCCTCCCACTATGATGAGACACTTTATGCAATTGTGTATCATTTGTGATACGTGTTGCAGTTTCTTGTGATATTTCATCTTGTACAGTTGGTACTAGATTAGACGTGTCCTTTAATTTCCTTAAGAACAATTTTTACTCATGGCCTTGTGGTTCATAGTATAGTCCTTTTCTAAAATCGGGCATTGGTGCTAACAATGACCTTCTGATTTTAAGGACTATAAACCTTTTTTCATTTTTCTAGGATAACTCACAAACAAGTGAACTCATGTCCAACTTATCAGTGTCTCTCATGTGCTTGACCACCCAAATCTGAATATGCTTCAGACTAGGCTTACGCCCAATCTGTAATTCTATGGGAGTAGAGAGTTCTGACTTAGAAGGTATTATGTTCAATTTCGTTTCCAGTGTATATCCTTAGAACGAATTTGGTAATTTTTTGAATAACTCATCATCAATCTAATTATTCTATAAGAGCCTTATACCTTCTTTCTACTACACCATTCTGTTGGGGTGTACTAGGTGCAGTTAGTTGGGATTAAATCCCGACTTCTGATAAGTGACTCCTAAACTCTCCTAAGAGGTACTCGTTACTACGATTTCACCGTAGTGACTTGATACTTTTACTTTGACATTACTCCACATCAGCCTAGTTACTCTTTGAACTAATCAACGCACTTAGACTTGTGGCACGTCAAGTAAATGTATCCTTATCTCGAATAATCGTCTATAAAAGAGATAAAATATTCGAAACAACCTCTTGTCTGGATAGTCAAAGGTCTACACAAATCAGAATGAACCAATTCCAACATATCTTTGGCTCTATACCCCTTAGACTTAAAAGCTTCTTGGTTATTTTTTCATCCAAGTAAGACTCACAGGTTGGAAAGATTTCCACTACCAATGAACCCAAGAGTTCATTGGTTATTATCCTTTGAATCCTACTCAAGTTAATATAACCTAGCCTTAGATGCCAAAAATATGATTGGTTCATTTCCGAAGGTTACTTTCTCTTATTAAAGTTAGAAAATGTGTTATTAATTTCCATTTATTGCATCGTGGGAGTTATTGGATTATAAATTGTCAACCAACGTACCAGAATAGATAACTTCCCTATTTTTCTTGATAACAAGTTTGTTATCAAAATAGATAGAATATATATTCTTTAATAGTTTAGAAATCGAAATCAGGTTCTTTCTAAACTTAGTACGTAAAGACAATTTTTGAAAATCCATATTTTATTCCTATTAAAGGATAAACATCTCCCACTGCAACAGCTACTACTTTTACAGCAGTGTCCATGTGGACGGTGATTTATATAGTTGTCGGATTTTCTGGAACCCCTGCAATGAATTGCAGACATAATCAGTGGTTCCTGTATCTACACACCAGGTACCGGTAGATAACACCACTAAATATGTTTCAACAACTAATAAAATACACCGTTATTGTTCTCAGTTCTGAGAGGACAGTCTACCTTAATGTCCAAGTTTTCCAATCATTATAATTGGGACTACTAAGTCTATTCTATAGTATAACAATTAGGGGATTGACAAACATTTAAAATCCTAAGAATCACAAAAATATTTAGTCAAGACCAACACTTTAAAATCCCTGTGAATTTTGTATGCCACGATAGTGTGGATGTATATAAAAAGAGATTTTGTCTATTAATTTTATTATCTCGTCATTCTAACTTCATGACAAATAAAATTAATAGTTGGTCTATCTTTGATAATATATTTTGGACAAAACTTTGAATTTAAAATAACATTGATTCCTTAAACAATATTATTTAAATTCACCAACACCTCAAACACCGGGAATTTTGCATGCCACGATAGTGTGGATGTATAAAAATTCAAACATTTGTAAGAGGAGGGTTTTACCCATTAATTATCTTGTCAATAAATTTTTATGACAAATAAAATTACCTCAAACATCGTGAATTTTGTATGCCACGATAGTGTGGACGTATACAAAACCAAACATTTGTAAGAGGAGTTTTTCCCATTAATTTTATTTCCTTGTCATCCTGACAAATAAAATTACCTCATACATCGTGAGTTTTGTATGCCACGATAGCGTGGACGTATACAAAAACTCGACATTTGTAAGAGGGGGTTTTAATTTTATTATCTTGTCAACTTATCTTTTTGACAAATTAATAGTTGGTTTTCCTTTGGTCACACAAATAATAGCAGTGACTCCGATGGGGAGGATACTATTAGACGTGCCTAAGTGTATACCATTACTCAACACTAAATCCATTAAAAAGATTGTGCCCCTTCCGATGGGGAAGATCACACACTCTTAATTAATTTCCTATAGTCATCCTAAATGGAAGTTTGATCTAGTGATCCGCAAACAAACTCATCCGATATGGAGGAAGGCACTCAGAGCCAACGCGCAAGTTTGTTTGCATCACTTACAAACCAGTAATGGAGACCGTGGAATTTATTAAAATAAATCCCTCTCCCACTTAGTTATTTAAAATGAGGAATTTTAAACTATCCTAGTATACATCATATGCATACACACACATCACAGTAAATAAAAGCAATAAATATGGAAATTATTTTCCAACTATTATGACCTTTTTCTATTACTGTCCTCAATGTGCTCCAACCCTAGCTGCTGCCATCTTTAGCCACCGCCATCGGGTCGAGTCGTCGCATCCATCTTGTTTTTTATTCGCTGCCCTCTGGTGCTCCAAAAGTACCACGCCTCGCAAGAATCCGATCCGTGACAAAAATAGAATTTTACATATATCGATCCTATATTCCATGAGAGAATGTACATGTCATCTAGATCGAAAATAAAATTCTAAAATCCTCGGGCTAATACAACTCCTGCTATATTAGTTACATACAATCATGCACATATAAAATATTGCCCTTGACATGCCCAAGGGTCCAATCACACACAACATCAATAAGCCATAATAGTTGGAGCCTGCAACCAAAGAGTTAGCACATCCTACTATTATCCTGCCTAAATTATGTATGACATGTGCATAACCTATTTGAATTCTAAACACACAGAGGCAAATCCTAGTTCTGATATCAATTGTTGGTTAGTCCTAGGAAAACGTACCGGTTCCACTGTACAAAATTTTTTTGTACAAGTGTCGAACCTTTCCTTAAATAACCTATTGTGTTCTTTAGAAGTTAAATTAGGAATCACAGATGGAACTTAACATCATTGATTCCAAATTTAACTTATCTGTTCTTAATGGTTTAGATTTGAATCGCAAGCGAAACTTAACACTATTGATTCAAATCCACCTATGTTATTAATTTCATTAAATATTAATTTCTAAAATTGACTTCCAAGATTGCATGGAGAGGCTCATGGCCTTCTTGGATATGGGAGCAACCACCACCGCCTAGACAAAGCCTTTTAAGGAAAGCTAATATTTAATTTCCTTAAATAACTCTAGGTTAACCAAAAAGAACAATCAAATCACAAATTCGAAAAAGAAGAAAACACAAACTCGAAAAATTAATTCAAAAAACTAGATCTAATGCCTCTTGTGTTTGGAATTCATACAAAAGAAATACAACTAGTATGATGCGGAAATTAATTTCTAATTATACCTTCCTTTGTATACAACAACCTCTTGATCTTCTACCGTATTCCTCTTCTTAACCCGGATGTTGTGTGGGCAACGATCTACCGAGATGACAACCACCCAAACCCTTCCTCTCTAAGCAAGTTTCGGCCACCACATAAACTCCAAGAGATGTGAGGTTCGGCCACCACCACCAAGCTCCAAGGGATGCTAGAAACGAAGCCTTCTTTCTTTACTTCTTCTCCTAGCTAGAACCGGCCACCATGGGCTTCCCTTATGTTGATGCCGCCGGCCATAAAGGAGGAAGAGAAAAGAAGGAGAAGAGGATACCCTAGGGCCGGCCACACCAAGGAGGAAAAGAGAGGAAGAAAAGACACCTCTACCCCCTATTTTATAATCCTTGGTCTTGACAAATAAGGAAATTTTAATAAAAACTTCCTTAATTCTTTTGCCATGAAAAAGAAAAGATTAATTAAAAATCAATTTTATTTTTCCAATTTTCTTGGCCGGCCACTTTCTCCCCAAAACAAGGAAAGTTTTAATTAAAATAAGAATTAAAATTTCCTAATTTATTTCCAGAAATTTATAAAAATTTCTACAATGATTTTTCCCTTCATGGTGATTTGTAAAAAGGAAATTTTATAAATTAAAATCTTTCTTTTAAACATGTGGATAATTTCCAAAAAAGAAAGTTATCTTTTAAAAAATTAAAATCTCTTTTCAATCTACAAATAAGGAAAGATATCAAATCTTTTCTTAATCTTTTCTTAATCTTTTGTAGAAACTAATAAAAGAGAATATTTAATTTTTAAACTCTCTTTTAAATCATGAACATGGTTAAAAAAGGAAAGTTTTTTCAAAATTAAAATCTCCTTTCAACTTACCAATAAGGAAAGATTTCAAATCTTTTCTTAATCTTTTGTAGAAAGCTATAAAAGGAAAGATTTAAATTTTAAACTCTCTTTTAAAACCATGATATCCACATAAGAAATAATTTTAATAAAAATTTCTTTTAATTTTCTAGTGGTCGGCCACCTAAGCTTGGGACCCAAGCTTTGGCCGGCCACCAACTTGGCTCATCCACTTGGTCTTGGCCGGCACTAGCTTGGGTTCCAAGATAGCTTGGTTGGCCCCATTAGGATGGGTAAGAAGGTGAGTATGTGGTGGGTATAAATCTCTATATACAAGAGGCTACGATAGGGACCGAGAGGAGGAATTGTTTTGGACTTCCGATGAAATTAAGTTTCCCGTGTTCGCCTCGAACACACAACTTAACTTCATCAATAATAATTCATACCACTAAAGAATTATTATTGAACTACCGCACCAATCCCAAATTACATTTTGGGCTCCTTCTTATTATGAGTGTGTTAGTCTCCCTGTGTTTAAGATGTCGAATGTCCACTAATTAAGTGAGTTACTGACAACTCATTTCATTAATATCTTAGTCCAAGAATAGTATCACTCAACCTTATCGTCATGTCGGACTAAGTCCACCTGCAGAGTTTAACATGACAATCTTTATGGGCTCCTCTTGGGGACATTATCAACCTAGATTACTAGGACACAGTTTCCTTCTATAATCAACAAGTCACACTATAAGTAACATCATTTCCCAACTTATCGGGCATTTTGATTTATCGAACTAAATCTCACCCTTTGATAAGTCAAAAAAATAAATATTAAATATATGTGTTTGTTATTATATTAGGATTAAGAGCACACACTTCCATAATAACTAAGGTCTAGTTCTTTTATTAAATCAGTATAAAAAGAACATACCTTAAATGATCCTGCTCAATACACTTAAAGTGTACTAGTGTAATTTATTAGTCAAGATAAACTAATACCTAATTACATTACGACTATTCCAATGGTTTGTTCCTTTCCATCTTAGTCGTGAGCTACTGTTTATAATTTATAAAGAACCGATAACACAATCTTCTGTGTGTGACACCACACACTATGTTATCTCCAATATAAATTAATTGAATATCTACATTTGGTATATATAAATGTAGACACTTGATCAATGTGATTCTTATAAATATTTATACAAAAGCTAGGCTTTTAGTATACACTTCAACAGGCCACACCAAGGAAGAAAAGACAGAGGAATAGAAGATAGATTGTTATGAGGTGAGGCACCTCTACACTCTCTTTTATATTCCTTGGTCTTGGCAAATAAGGAAAGTTTAAATAAAACCTTCCTTATCCTCTTTGCTAATGAAAGGAAAATTTAATTAAAATTTTCTTTCTTGTTTCATTTGGCTCCACCTCAACAGCCTCCATACAAGGAAAGTTTTAAACAAAAATTAAAACTTCCTAATTTGTTTCCGAAATTTTTTAAAATAAAAATTTATCTTTAAAAAATTCCCTTCATGGTTGGTTATAAAAGGAAACTTTTATAAATTAAAATCTCTCTATTAAAACATGTGGATGATTTACAAAAAGGAAAGTTTTCTCTAAAATTAAAATCTTCCTTTTAACTATAAATAACTAAAGATATCAAATCATTCTCTTAATCTTTTGAAGAAAACTATAAAAGGAAAGATTTATAATTTTAAAACTCTCTTTTAAAATCATGAGGATGGTTACTAAAAAGGAAAGTTTTATCAAAAATTAAAATCTTCCTTTTAACTACAAATAAGGAAAGATATCAAACCTTTCTCTTAATCTTTTGTAGAAAGCTATAAAAGGAAAGATTTAAATTTTAAACTCTCTTTTAAAACCATAGCTTCCACATAAGAAAGATCTTATAAAAATAAAATCCTTTTAATTTATTGTGGTCGGCCACACCATTCTTGAGTTTAAGCTAGGGCCGATCACCTCTTTAAACCATCTCAACTTGGTTTGACCGACCCTAGCTTGGGCTCCAAGCTAGGCTTGGCCGACCACCTTAAGGTGGGTAAGAAGGTGGGTATGGGTGAGTATAAAACTCTATAAATAAGAGGCTATGACAAGGACCGAGAGGAGGAATTTGTTTTGGTCTCCCGATGAACTTGAGCTTCCCGAACACCCAACTTGAGTTCATCAATAATATCTCATTCCACTAAAGAGTTATTATTGAACTACCGCACCATCCCATATTACTATTGGGGCTCCTTCTTATCATGAGTGTGTTAATCTCCTTGTATTTAAGATATTGAATGTCCACTAATTAAATGAGTTATTGACAACTCACTTAATAAATATCTAGCTCCAAGAGTAGTACCACTCAACCTTATCGTCATGTCGGACTAAGTCCACCTACAGGATTTACATGACAATCCTTATGAGCTCCTCTTGGGGACATTATCAACCTAGATTACTAGGGCACAATTTCATTCTATAATCAACAACACATCATATAAATAATACCATTTCCCAACTTATTGGGCCTATTGATTTATCGAACTAAATCACACCCTTTGATAAATTAAAGAAATGAATATTGAGTATATATGCTTGTTATTATATCATGATTAAGAGCACACACTTTCATAATAACAAAGGTCTTATTCTTTGATGCAGTCAGTATAAAAGGAACTTACCTTAAATGGTCCTGCTCAATACACTCAGAGTGTACTAGTGTAATTTTATAGTTAAGATAAACTAAAACCAAATTACACTACGACTATTCCAATGGTTTGTTCCTTTCCATCTTAGTCGTGAGCTACTGTTTATAATTTATAAGGAATTGATAACATGATCTTCTGTATGTGACACCACACACCATGTTATCTACAATATAAATTAATTGAACAACTACACTTAACATATAAATGTAGACATTTGACCAATATGATTCTTTATTTCAAAATAAATGTTTACAAAAAGTTAGGCTTTTAGTATACACTCTAGCAATCTCCCACTTATACTAAAAGACTATGCTGTCATAAACGTTGTAATACATCTGATTCTCATTCCTTCAACATGCTGATCAAAAGCATTCGCCATAAGGGCCTTATTGAAAGGAACTGCCAGGTTATCTGCTGATACAATCTTGGCAACAGCAACTTCTCCTCGCTTTATAATGTCTCGTATTGGGTGGTACTTAGACTCTATGTGTTTACTTGCCTTATGGGCTCGTGGTTTCTTCGAGTTTGCTACTGCACCACTTATTATCACAATACAATGTAATAATTTTTGGGCAAACCAGGAATCACATCTAAGTCCATCATGAAGTTTTTGAGCCATAATGCTTCTATGGCTGCCTCAGAGGTTGCCACATACTCAGCTTCCATGGTGGAGTCTGAAAAGTATCTATGCTTATCACTCCTCCATTGTTATGATTTTACCTCCTAAAGTAAACACAAAACCCTGAGGTCGACTTACTATTGTGCCTATCTGATTGGAAGTCAAAATTCGTGTATCTCATAGATAGCAAATCATCTACCTTGTAAACTAGCATATAATCTCTAGTCCCTCTAAGGTACTTTAATATATGTTTTACGGTAGTCCATTGTTCCGGTCCTGGGTTATTTTGATATCTGCTAACCTTGCCTATGGCAAAATAGATATCTGGTCTCGTGCATAGCATACATTAGGCTTCCTATAGCTAAAGCATAAGGAACTGCCTTCATTTGTTCTATCTCTTTTGATGTCTTCGGAGACATCTCTTTAGATAAATATACTCCATGCCCAAAAGGTAGAAAAACCTTTCATAGAGTCTTGCATGCTTAAACGAGCTAGGATAGTAGCGATATATAAAGCCCGGGATAAGCACAACATTCTTTTCTTGTGATCCCTTATTACTTTGATCCCGAGAATATGTGTGCATTCACCCAAGTCCTTCATATCGAATTGCTTGGACAATCATACCCTTACTTCCGACAACACTTTGATATTATTTCCAACTATCAAATATGTCATCTACGTATAGTATAAAAAATACCACCACGTTTCCATCACATTTCTTGTATACACAAGACTCATCTGGACACTGAATAAATCCATATGATTGGATTACTTCATTAAACCGGATGTTCCAAGATCTTGAAGCTTGCTTCATTCCATAAATCGATCGATTGAACTTACACACTAGATGCTCTTTGCCTTTTTCAATAAATCCCTCTGGTTGCTTCATATGGATGTTTTCTTCAAGACTTCCGTTAAGGAAAGATGTCTTGACATCTATTTTCCAAACCTCATAATCCATATGAGCTGCAACAGATAAGAGTATCTGGATAGATTTAAGCATGACCACTTGCGAAAAAGTTTCCTCATAATCGATTCCCTCTTTTTGAGTGTACCCTTTTGCAACAAGCCTTGCTTTGAAGGTTTCCACCTTCACATCTGTCCCTCTTTTCCTTTTATAGATCCACTTACATCCAACGGCTTTAACACCATTTGATGGTTCTACAAGCTCCCATACCTTATTAGAATACATAGATTCTATTTTTGAATTCATTATTTTTTGCCAAGATGTTGCATCTATATCTTGGAGTGCTTCATCATATGTTCAGGGATCAGGTTCATGTTTACCTAGGACCAAGTCCGACGACTCTCCAAAAAACATGAATCATTCAAGTTGCCTAACAATCCTCCCACTATGACGAGGCACTGTCTGTTGTTGTGTATCATTTGTGATACGTGTTACAGTTTCTTGTGATATTTCATCTTGCACTATTGGTTCTAAAGTAGGCGTGTCCTCTCGCATTTCTTCTAGAACAATTTCACTCATGGGCTTATGGTTCATTACATAATCTTCCTCTAAAAATTGAGCATTGGTGCTAACAATGATCTTCTGATTTTTAGGATTATAAAATAAACCACCTTTCATTCCCTTAGGATATCCTAAAAACAGACAAACTTCTGTACGTGATTCCATCTTGTCAGTATCTACCGTCAGCACATGTGTTGGACTACCCCATATCCGAATATGACTCAAACTAGGCTTACGCCCATTCCACAATTCCATGGGAGTAAAGGGTACTGATTTAGAAGGTACCATATTCAGAATATACACTGTTGTTTCCAGAGCATATCCCCAAAATGAATTTGGTAATTCTGAATAACTTATCATCGATTTAACTATGTCCATAAGAGTTATATTCCTTCATTCTGCCACACCATTCTATTGATATGTACTAGGTGTAGACAATTGGGATTGAATCCCATCCTCTGATAAGTAATTCTTAAACTCTCCAAAGAGGTATTCGCCACCACTATCAGACCGTAGTGTCTTGATACTTTTACCATGATGTTTCTCCACATCAGCCTTGTACACTTTGAACTCATCAAAGCATTCAGACTTGCAGCGCATCAAGTAAATGTACCCATATCTCGAATAGTCATCTATAAAAGAGACAAAATATTCGAAACCACCTCTTTCCTGGATAGACATAGGACCACACAAATCAGAATGAACCAGTTCCAACACATCTTTGGCTCTATACCCTTTGGCCTTAAAAGGTCTCTTGGTCATTTTACCTTCCAAGCAAGATTCGCAAGTTAGAAAATTTTTCCAACACTAATGAACCCAAGAGTCCATCGTCTATAAGCCTTTGAATCCTACTCAAGTTAATATGACCAAGCCTTAGATGCCAAAGATATTTTTGGTTCATTTCTGAAGGTTCCTTTCTCATATTAGATTTAGAAGATGTGTTATTTTCATTTGTTGCATCGTGGGAGTTATTGGATTTAGAGTATACAAATTGCCAACAAACGTACCAGAACAGATAACTTTCCTATTTAACTTGATAACACCTTTGCTATCATAAATAGACAGAATATCCATCCTTGTATTGTTTAGAAACTGAAATCAAGTTTTTTCTAAAACTTGGTACGTAAAGACAATTTGTTAAAACCAATATTTTATTCCTATAGACATCTCCCACTGCAACAGCTACTACTTCTGTTGCATTTCCCATGTAAACAGTGATTTCTCCTTCCTGTAGTTATCGGGTTTCCTGGAACCCCTGCAATGATTTGTAGCTTATAGACCTCTTGATCTTCTGCTGTATTCCTCTCCTTCTCTTAAACGTCGTGTGGGCAGCAATCTTCCAAGATGAAATCCACCCAGGCATCTTCCTTTGCTTCCAAGTTTCGACCTCCAACTAACCTCCAAGGGATACTAGACAAGAGAGCTTCCTTCTCTTCTTCTTCTCCTTCAAGCAACTGGCCACCAAGAGAAAACCAAGCTAGATATCGCTGACCTCCAAGAAAGAAAACAAAAGGAGAAGAGAAAAGGAAGAGGGTCGGCCACCAATGGATTGGAAGAGAGGAATAAAAGATGTTTTTTTTCATGAGGCACTCCCTCCTTCTCTTTTATAATCCTTGGTCTTGGCAAAAAAGGAAGGTTTTAAACATAATTAAAACTTCCTTATTTTCCTTTCCAATTAATAAAAAGGAAAGTTTTAAAAAAACTTCCTTTTATTCCTTTACATGGCCGGCCACATCATGTCCAAACAAGGAAAGATTTTAAACAAACAATAAAATCTCTCTTTTAAAATCCCTTTTGTGGATAGCTATAAAAAGCATGTTTTATAAAATTAGAATCTTCTCTTTTAAATCCTTTTGTGGATATCTATAAAATAAAAGATTTAAAATAAAACTCCTTTTAAATCATGGTTACAAAAAAGGAAAGTTTTATCAAAAATTAAAATCTATCATTTAAACATTATAGATAACTACAAATAAGGAAAGATTTCAAATCTCTCTTTTAAACCTTTGTAGTAAGCTATAAAAGGAAAGATTTTAAAATTTAAAACTCTCTTTTTTAAAAACCATGTGGATAGCATCAAAATTTTATTTTAAATAAAATTTCCTTTTCTCTACTTATATGGTCGGTCCCTTGCTTGGGCACCAAGCAAGGCTTGGTCGGCCCTAGCTTGAGCTCAAAGCTTGGCTTGGTCGACCCCTTGCTTGGGCTCGAAGCAAGGATGTGGTCAGCCCCGAAGCTTGGTTAAGAAGCTGGGCTTTGGATAGATATAAGGCTTTATAAATAAGAGGGTACAACAGGGACCGAGAGGAGGAATTGGTTTTGGTCTCCCGATGAGCTTGAGCTTCCCGTGTTCGCCCCGAACACCCAACTCAAGTTCATCAATAATAACTCTTACCACTAAAGAGTTATTATTGAACTACCGCACCAATCCCAAATTACATTTTGGACTCTTTCTTATCATGAGTGTGTTAGTCTCCCTATGTTTAGGATATTGAATGCCCACTAATTAAATAAGTTACTGACAACTCACTTAATTAATATCTAGCTCCAAGAGTAGTAGCACTCAACCTTATCGTCATGTCGGACTAAGTCCACCTACAGGATTTACATGACAATCCTTATGATCTCCTCAAGGGGACATCACCAACCTAGCTCACTTGGACATATTTTCATTTTATAATAAACAACACACCATATAAATAATATCATTTCCCAACTTATCGGGCCTATTGATTTAACGAACTAAATCTCACTCTTTGATAAATTAAAGAAATAAATATTAAGTATACGTGATTGTTATTATATCATGATTAAGAGTAAAGTGTCCCCTCGGATGGGTCTAGTGTCTAGTGCATGAGGTGTTGCCACAATGAGGTCTGGGGTTCGAATCTCGGCAAAGCCGAGGTAAATACCTCCCTTATGTGCTAGTCACTATTCCAAAGGCTAGTAGCCGCCCATGATTTACCTCCTCCGTGTTTGCCTTGCGACAGGTTGGCGGGGGCACTGGGGGCGAGCGTATTCACCTTTTGCCACAATAATTAAGAGTACACACTTCCATAATTACAGAGGTCCTATTCTTTTTTACAGTTAGTATAAAAAGAACAACATCAAATGGTCCTGCTCAATACACTCAAAGTGTACTAGTGTAATTTTATAGTCAAGATAAACTAATACCAAATTACACTACAACCATTCCAATGGTTTGTCCCATTCCATCTTAGTTGTGAGCAACTTTTATAATTTATAAGGAATTGATAATATGATCTTCTATGTGACACCACACACCATGTTATCATATAAATATAGATATTTGATCAATGTGATTCTTATTTCAAAATAAATGTTTATACAAAAAGCTAGACTTTTAGTATACATTCTAACAATCTCCCACTTATACTAAAAGACTATGCTTGCATACATTTGATTCTCATCCCCTCAACATGCCGATCAAAAGCTTTTGACAGAAGGGCCTTAGTGAAAGGATCTGCCAGGTTATCTGCTGATGCAATTTTGGCGACAACAACTTCTTCTCGCTTTACGATGTCTCGTATCAGGTGGTACTTGCGCTCAATGTGTTTACTCGCCTTATGGGCTTGTAGTTCCTTCGAGTTTGCTAGTGCACCACTATTATCACAATAGATTGTGATGATTTTGGGCAAACCAGGAATCACATCTAAGTCCATCAAGAACTTCCTGAGCTAGACAGCTTCTTTGGCTGCCTCAGAGGCTGCCACATACTCAGCTTCCATGGAGGAGTCTGAAACGTATTTCTGCTTAACACTCCTCCATGTTATGGCTCCGCCACCTAAAGTAAACAAATAACCTAAGGTAGACTTACTATTGCCCCAATCTGATTGGAAGTCAGAATCCATGTAACCCACAGGGAGTAAATCATCTGCTTGGTAAATCAACATATAATCTCTAGTCCTTCTCAGGTACTTTAATATATATGCTTTACGACTGTCCAATGTCTCTGTCCTGAATTACTTTGATATCTTCTAATCATGCCCACGGCAAAATAGATATCTGGTCTTGTGCATAATATTGCATACATTAGGCTTCCTACACCTGAAGCATAAGGAACTGCCTTCATTTCCTCTATCTCTTTTGATGTCTTAGGAGACATCTCTTTAGATAAAGATACTCCATGCTGAAAAGGTAGAAAACCTTTCTTGGAATTTTACATGCTAAAATGAGCTAGGATAGTATTGATATATGAAGCTTGGGATAAGCACAATATTCTTTTCTTGCGATCCCATATTACTTTGATCACAAGAATATGTCTGCATTCTCCCAAGTCTATCATATCGAATTGCTTGGACAACCATATCCTTTCTTCTGACAACACTTTGACATTGTTGTCAATTAACAAAATGTCATCTAAGTATAGTACAAGAAATACCACCATGTTTCTGTAACACTTCTTGTATGCACAAGACTCATCTGGATACTGAATAAATCCATAAGACTAGATTACTTCATTAAATCGGATGTTCCAAGACCTTGAAGCTTGCTTCAGTCTATAAATAGACTGATTGAGCTTACATACAGGATGCTCTTTGCCCTTCGCAATAAACCCCTCTAGTTGCTTCATATGGATGTTTTCCTCAAGTCTTCCATTAAGGAAAGCTGTCTTGGCATCCATTTGCCAAACCATATAATCCATATGAGCAACAATAGATAAAAGTATCCGAATAGACTTAAGCATAGCTACCAACGAAAAAGTTTCCTCATAATCGATTCCCTCTTTCTGAGTATACCCCTTCGCAACAAGCCTTGGTTTGAAGGTTTCCACCTTCCCGTCTATCCCTCTTTTTCTTTTGTAGACTCATTTACATCCAATAGTTTTTACACCATTTGGTGGTTCTACTAGCTCCCAGACTTTGTTAGAATACCTAGATTCTATTTCTGAATTCATTGCTCTTTGCCAAGATGCTACATCTTTATCTTGGAGTGGTTCGTCATATGTTCGGGGATCAGGTTTATGTTTACTTGGATCAAGTCTGAAGACTCTCCCAAAAACATAAATCTTACAGGTTGCCTAACAATCCTCCCACTACAATGAGGCACTGCTTGTAGTTGTGCATCATTTGTGATACGTGTTGCAGTTTCTTGTGATATTTCATCTTGCACTATTGGTACTAAAGTGGGTGTGCCCTCTTTCATTTCTTTAAGAAAAATTTCACTCATGGGTTTGTGTTCCATTACATAGTCCTCTTCTAAAAATCGGGTATTAGTGCTAACAATGACCTTCAAATCTTTAGGACTATAAAATAAACCACCTTTCATTCCTTTAGGATAACCAACAAACAAGCGAACTTCTGTATGAGATTCCAATTTATCAGCATTTCCCTTCAGCACATGTGCTGGACTATCCCAAATCCGAACATGTCTTAAACTGGGCTTACGCCCATTCCACAATTCTATAGGAGTAGAAGGTACTGATTTAGAAGGTACCAAGTTCAGAATGTACACTGTCGTTTTTAAAGCATATCCCTAGAATGAATTTGCTAATTCTGAATAACTCATCATCGATCTATCCATTTCCATAAGAGTCATATTCCTTCGTTCTGCCACACCATTCTGTTGGGGTGTACCAGGTGCAAACAATTGGGATTGAATCCCAACCTCTGATAAGTAATTCCTAAACTCTCCTGAGAGGTATTTGCCACCACGATCAGACCGTAGTGTCTTGATACTTTTACCATGACGTTTCTGCACATCAGCCTTGTACTCTTTGAACTTATCAAACACTCAAACTTGAGACACATCAAGTAAATGTACCCATATCTCGGATAGTCGTCTATAAAAGAGACGAAATTTTCGAAACCACCTCTTGTTTGGATAGTCATAGGTCCACACAAATCAGAATGAACCAATTCCAACACATCTTTTGCTTTATACCCCTTGGCTTTAAAAGGTCTCTTGGTCATTTTTCCTTCCAAGCAAGATTCGCAGGTTGGAATGTTTTCTACCACCAATGAACCCAAGAGTCCATCGGCTATTAGCATTTGAATCCTACTCAAGTTTATATAACCAAGCCTTAGATGCCAAAGATATGTTTGGTTCATTTCCAAAGGTTCCTTTCTCTTATTAGAATTAGAGGATGTGTTATTAATTTCCATTTGTTGCTTTGTGGGAGTTATTGGATTTAGAGTATACAAATTGCCAACTAATGTACCAGAACAGATAACTACCCTATTTTTCTTGATAACCACTTTGTCATCAAAAGAAACAGTATATCCATCCAAATACAGTTTAGAAATCGAAATTAATTTTTTTCTAAAACTTGGTACATAAAGATAATTTCTCAAAATCAAAGTTCTATTCCTATCGAATGACAAGTAAATATCTTCCACTGCAACAGTCACCACTTTCATAGCATTGCCCATGTAGACGGTTATCTCTCCTTCATATAGTTGTCGGGTTTCCTGGAACCCCTGCAATGAATTGTAGACATGATCAGTGGCTCCTGTCTCTACACACCAGGTACTGGTAGATAACACCGCTAAACATGTTTCAACTTCTAGAGAATAAGATATACCTTTATTATTCGCTTTCCTATGAGGACAACCCACCTTCCAATGTCTAAACTGCTTGCAAGTGAAGCACTTGCCCTTTGACTTCTTCACTCCTGCTTTTAGTCCAGTACCTAGAGATCGATTCACTTTCTTTGCTGAGCCAACTTGTTTCTTCTTCTTCTTCTTGCCTTTCGACTTAGAAGTAGAAACATTTTCAGCAAAGTGGATTTGAGAACTATGACGAAATAGCCCTTCTACTGCCTGGAGTTCTGTCAGTAGTTTCGCCAATGAATAAATCCTTTTATTCATATTATAGTTCAGGTAGAACTGCTCAAAACGTTTGGGTAGCGTTTGGAGAATAATATCGACCTAGGTTTCCCCATCGATTCAGCTCCAAGGATTTGTATCTCATTTAAGTAAGCCATCATTTTGAGGATATGATCCCTTATGGGTGCCCCCTCTAACATGGTGGTTGTTATTAAGTTTCTCATAGCCTCTTGCCTAGCAGCCCGATTCTGGTGTCCGAAGAGTTTCTTGAGATTGTACATCATGTTATAGGCAGTAGGCATGGCCTGATGCTAATGTTGCAGCACATTTGACATAGAGTCCAAAATGTAACACCACGCCATCTCATCTGCCTTGACCCATTTCTTATGATACTCAATCTCCACTTCACTAGAATCACTATTAGGCTCATTAGGGCAGACCTCTAACAGTATAAATTTATAGCCTTCAGCAGTTAGGACAATGCCCAGGTTTCTTTTCCAATCTACGTAATTTGGACCAGTAAGTTTGTTCTCTTTCAGAATAACAGCAAGTGGGTTGAAAGTCATCCTAAGAATCACAAAATAAGTTTTGGTCAAAACTTAAGAATTTAGAATAATATTGATTCCTCAAACAATATCATTTAAATTCACCAACACCTCAAAATACCGTGAATTTTGTATGCCATGATAGTGTGGATGTATACAAATTCAAACATTTGTAAGAGAAGGTTTTACCCATTAATTTTATTCTTGTCAACCTAACTTTATGACAAATAAAATTAATAGTTGGTATTCCTTCGGTCACACAAATAATAGCAGTGACTCCGATGGAGAGGATACTATTAAATGCGCCTAAGTGTATACCATTACTTGATACTTAGTCCATTAAATAGGATTGTGCCCCTTTAGATGGAGAAGATCACACGCTCCTAAATAATTTCCTATAATCATCCATAAAGGAAGTTTTGATCTAGTAATCCATAAACAAACTCATCCGTTATGGTGGAAGGCAATCAAAATCAACGCGCAAGTTTGTTTGCATCACTTACAAATTAGTAATGGAGACCATGGAATTATTTAAAAATCCCTCTCCCACTTAGTTATTTAAGATGAGGATTTTAACATGCTCACACACACATCACAGCAAATAAAAGCAATAAATATGGAAAAATAATTTTCCAACTATTATGGCCTCTTCCATCACTATCCTCCGTGTGCCGCCAGCCCTAGGGCTCATGTCGTCGCATCCATCGACCTTCCTTTTCCGCTGCGCCTCTAGTCCTCAAATAGTACCACGCCTCGCAAGGATACGATCCACGACAAAAATAAAATTTTACATATATCGATCATATATTTCTTAAAGGAATGTACATAAAGTCTTGATCGAACAAAATGTAAAATCCTAAAACTAGTACAGCTCCTGCTATATTTAAGAAATATAATCATGAACACACATAAAATTCCCTCGACATGTCCGAGGGTCCAATCACACACAATCACAATAGGCCATAATAGTTGGAGTCTGCAACCACAGAGTTAATCTATTTACACATCCTACTATTATCCTGCCTAAAATATGTATGACATGTGCATAATTAAACTAAAAACCAAACACACAAAGGTATAACCTAGCTCTGATACCAATTATTGGTTGCTACTCGAAATACCATTCTAGTTCCCCTATACAAAAATTTGTACAAGCATAGAACTATCCTAGCTTCCCATGTGCTCTATTGAAGTTAAATTTGGATTGCAAATGATCCTTAACACTATTAAGCCAAATTATCCTTCAGAAGTTAAACTTGGATTGGAAACGATACTTAACATTTTTCCTCTAAGTTTAACCAATGTGTTCTTCATAAGTTAAACCATATTACAGAAGTTAATTAAATATTTATTTCAAAGATTGGTTTCCAGGTTAAACATGGTGAAGGTCTAAGCCTTCTTGGGTATGAGATCATCCACCACTTCCTAGACAAAGCCTTTCAAAGAAATCAGATATTTAACTTCTTACAGTAAACTAGGTTTTACTACAGAGACCATAATAGAAGCACAATATCAAAACGTGAAATCGAAAAATAAAATCGATAACAAAACAATAACCTAAAACCAATAACCTCTTGTGTTTGGTTTTTCAAGATCTATACAAAAAGATGAACTAGTTATGATGCAGAAATGAATAACTAGTTATACCTTTTGTAGCTTATAGACCTCTTGATCTTCTACTGTATTCCTCTCCTTCTCTTGGATGTCGTGTGAGCGATGATCTTCCAAGATGAAATCCACCCAAGTTTCTTCCTTTGCTTCCAAGTTTCGGCCACCAATTAATCTCCAAGGGATGCTAGACAAGAGAGCTTCCTTCTCTTCTTCTTCTCCTTCAAGTAACCGGCCACCTAGAGAAAACCAAGCTTAATGTCGCCGGCCTTCAAGAAAGAAAACAAAAAGAGAAGAGAAAAGGAAGAGGGTCGGCCACCAATGGATTGGAAGAGAGGAATAGAAGATGTTTTTTTTCATGATGCACTCCCTCCTTCTCTTTTATAATCCTTGGTCTTGGCGAAAAAGGAAAGTTTTAAACATAATTAAAATTTCCTTATTTTCCTTGCCAATGACTAAAAAGGAATGTTTTAAAAAAAACTTCCTTTTATTCCTTTACATGGTCTGCCACATCATGTCCAAAGAAGGAAAGATTTTAAACAAAAAATAAAATCTCTCTTTTAAAATCCCTTTTGTGGATAACTATAAAAGGCATGTTTTATAAAATTAAAATCTTCAATTTTAAATCCTTTTGTGGATATCTATAAAAGAAAAGTTTTAAAATAAGACTCCTTTTAAATCATGGTTACAAAAAAAGAAAATTTTATCAAAAATTAAAATCTATCTTTTAAACATTATAGATAACTACAAATAAGGAAAGATTTTAAATCTCTCTTTTAAACCTTTGTAGTAAGCTATAAAAGGAAAGATTTTAAAATTTAAAACTCTCTTTTTTAAAAATCATGTGGATAACATCAAAATTTTATTTTAAATAAAATTTCGTTTTCTCTTCTTATAAGGCCGGCCCCTTGCTTGGACATCAAGCAAGGCTTGGCCGACCCTAGCTTGAGCTCCAAGCTTGGCTTGGCCAACCCCTTGCTTGGGCTCCAAGCAAGGATGTGGCCAGCCCCTAAGATTGGTTAAAAATATGGGCTTTAGATAGATATAAGGTTTTATAAATAAGAGGCTACAACAGGGACCGAGAGGAGGAATTGGTTTTGGTCTCCCAATGAGCTTGAGCTTCCCGTGTTCGCCCCGAACACCCAACTCAAGTTCGTCAATAATAACTCATACCACTAAAGAGTTATTATTGCACTACCACACCAATCTCATATTACAATATGAGCTCCTTCTTATCATGAGTATGTCAGTCTCCCTGTGTTTAAGATATCGAATGCCCACTAATTAAATGAATTATTGACTACTCACTTAATTAATATTTATCTTCAAGAGTAGTACCACTCAACCTTATTGTCATGTCAGACTAAGTCCACCTGCAGGGTTTACATGACAATCCTTATGAGCTCCTCGAGAGAACATCACCAACCTAGATCACTAGGACACAGTTTCATTCTATAATCAACAACACACCATATAAATAATATCATTTCCCAACTTATCGGGCCTATTGATTTAATGAACTAAATCTCATCGTTTGATAAATTAAAGAAATAAATATTAAGTATACATGCTTGTTATTATATCATGATTAAGAGTACACACTTCTATAATAATAGAGGTCCTATTCTTTTTTATAGTCAGTATAAAAAGAACAACCTCAAATGGTATTGCTCAATAGACTCAAAGTGTACTAGTGTAATTTTATATTCAAGATAAACTAATACCAAATTACACTACAACCATTCCAATGGTTTGTCTCATTCCATCTTGGTTGTGAGCAACTTTTATAATTTATAAGGAACTGATAACATGATTTTCTGTGTGACACCTCACACCATGTTATCTTCAATATAATTCAAATGAACAACTACATTTAGCATATAAATATAGATATTTGACTAATGTGATTCTTATTTCAAAATAAATGTTTATACAAAAAGCTAGACTTTTAGTATACATTTTAACAAAGGGATCATATCCTCAAAATGATGGCTCTTTTGAATGAGATAGAAGTCCTTGGAGCAGAAATCGATGGGGAAACCCAGGTCGATATCATTCTCCAAACGCTACCTAAAAGTTTTTAGCAGTTCCACCTGAACTACAACATGAACAAAAGGGTTTATTCGTTGGCAAAACTTTTGACAGAACTTCAAGCAACAGAAGGGTTATTTCGTCAAAGTTCTCAAATTCACATTGCAAAAAATGTTTCTGCTTCTAAGCTGAAAGGCAGAAAGAAGAAAAAGAAACAAGTTGGTTCAGCAAAGAAAGTGAATCGATCTCTAGGGACTGGGTCACATGCAGGTGTGAAGAAGCCGAAGGACAAGTGCTTCACATGTAAGCTGTCTAGACATTGGAAAGTGGATTGTCCTCACAAAAAGGAGAACAATAAAGGTATATCTTATTCTTTATTGGTTGAAACATATTTAGTGGTGTCATCTACCGGTACCTGGTGTGTAGATACAAGAGCCATTGATCATGTCTGCAATTCATGGTAGGGGATCCAGATAACTCGACAACTACATGAAGGGGAGATTACCGTCTACATGGGCAATGCTATAAAAGTGACGGCTGTTACAGTGAGAGATGTTTATTTATCTTTTGATAGAAATAAAACATTGATTTTGAGAAATTGTCTTTACGTTCCATGTTTTAAAAAAAACTTGATTTCAGTTTCTAAACTATTTATGGATGGATATTCTGTTTCTTTTGATGATAAAGTAGTTGTCAAGAGAAATAGGATAGTTATATGTTTTGGTACGTTGGTTGGCAATTTGTATACTCTAAATCCAATAACTCCCACAATACAACAAATGGAAATTAATAACACATCTTCTATTCTAATAAGAGAAAGCAACCTTTGGAAATAAACCAAACATATATTTGGCATCTAAGGCTTGGTCATATTAACTTGAGTAGGATTTAAAGGCTAATAGTCGATGGACTCTTGGGTTCCTTGGTGTTGGAAAACTTTCCAACCTGCGAATCTTGATTGGAAGGAAAAATGACCAAGAGACCTTTTAATGCCAAGGGGTATAAAGCAAAAGATGTGTTGGAATTGGTTCATTCTGATTTGTGTGGACCTATGACTATCCAAGCAAGAGGTGGTTTCGAATACTTCGTCTCTTTTATAGACGACTATTCGAGATATGGGTACATTTACTTGATGCGTCGTACGTCTGAGTGCTTTGATCAGTTCGAAGAGTACAAGGCTGATGTGGAGAAACGTCATGGTAAAAGTATCAAGACACTACGGTTTGATCGTGGTGGCGAATAGCTCTTAGGAGAGTTTAGGAATTACTTATCAGAGGTTGGGATTCAATCCCAATTGTTTGCACTTGGTACACCCCAACAGAATGGTGTGGCAGAACGAAGGAATATGACTCTTATGGAAATGGATAGATCGATGATGAGTTATCTAGAATTACCAAATTTGTTCTGGGGATATGCTTTAGAAATGACAGTGTACATTCTGAACTTGGTACCTTCTAAATCAGTACCTTCTACTCCCATAGATTTGTGGAATGCATGCAAGCTTAGTCTGAAACATATTAGGATTTGGGGTAGTCCAGCACATATACTGAAGGGGGGCGCTGATAAGTTGGAATCACGTACAGAAGTTCGCTTGTTTGTGGGTTATCCTAAAGGATCGAAAGGTGGTTTATTTTATAGTCCTAAAGATCAGAAGGTTGTTGTTAGCACCAATGCCCAATTTTTAGAAGAGGACTATATAATGAACCACAAGCCCATGAGTAAAATTGTTCTTGAGGAAATAAGAGAAGACACGTCTACTTTAGTACCAATGGTATAAGATGAGATACCACAAGAAACTGCAACACGTGTCACAAATAATGCACAATTACAAATAGTGCCTCATCGTAGTGGGAGGGTTGTTAGGCAACCTAATAGATTCATGTGTTTGGGAGAATCTTCGGACTTGATCCCTGGTGAACATGAACCTGATCCCTGGATATTTAATGAAGCACTCCAAGATAAAGATGCAGCATCTTGGTAAAGTGCAATGAACTCTGAAATAGAATCTTTGTACTCTAATCAGATCTGGGAGCTTGTAGAACCACCAAATAGTGTAAAAGCCATTGGATGTAAATGAGTCTACAAAAGTAAAAGAGAGACAGACGGGAAGGTGAAAACCTTCAAAGCAAAGCTTGCTGCAAAAGGGTATACTCAGAAAGAGGGAATCGATTATGAGGAAACCTTTTTGTCGGTAGCAATGCTTAAGTCTATCCGAATTCTTTTATCTATTGCCGCTCATATGGATTATAAGATTTGGAAAATGGATGTCAAGGCAGCTTTCCTTAATGAAGTCTTGAAGAAAATATCCATATGAAGCAACTAGAGGGAGTCATTGCGAAGGGCAAAGAACATCTTGTATGTAAGCTCAATCAGTCTATCTATGGACTGAAGCAAGCTTTGAGATCTTGGAACATCCGATTTAATGAAGTGATCCAGTCTTATGGATTTATTCAGTGTCTGGATGAGTCTTGTGTATACAAGAAAAGTGATGAAAATGTGATGGTATTTCTTGTACTATACGTAGATGACATTTTGCTTATTGGCAACAATGTCAAAGTGTTGTCAGACGTAAGGGTATGGTTGTCCAAGAAGTTTGATATGAAGGACTTAGGAGAATGTGGACATATTCTTGGGATCAAAGTAATAAGGTATCACAAGAAAAGAATGTTGTGCTTATCCCAAGCTTCCTATATCGATACTATTCTAACTCGTTTTATCATGCAAAACTCCAAGAAAGGTTTTCTACCTTTTCGGCATGGAGTACCTTTATCTAAAGAGATGTCTCCTAAAACATCAAAGGAAATAGAGGACATGAAGGCAGTTCCTTATGCTTCGACTATAGGAAGCCTAATGTATGTGATGCTATGTACAAGACCGGATATCTGTTTTGCCGTGGGCATGGTTAGTAGATATCAAAGTAACCTAGGACATGAACATTGGACTACCGTAAAGCATATATTGAAGTACCTGAAAAGGACTAGAGATTATATGCTAGTTTACCAAGCAGATGATTTGCTCCCTATGCTTACACGGATTCAGACTTCCAATCAGATAGGGATAATAGTAAGTCGACCTCAGGGTATGTGTTTACTTTGGGAGGTGGAGCCATAGCATGGAGGAGTGTTAAGCAGAAATGCGTTTCGAACTCCACCATGGAAGCTGAGTATGTGGCAGCCTCTGAGGCAGCCAAAGAAATTGTATGGCTCAGAAACTTCTTGATGGACTTAGATGTGATTCCTGGTTTGCCCAAAATTATCACAATTTATTGTGATAATAGTAGTGCAATAGCAAACTCGAAGGAATCATGAGCCCATAAGGCAAGTAAACACATTGAGCGCAAGTACCACCTAATATGAGACATCGTAAAGTGAGGAGAAGTTGTTGCCACCAAGATTGTATCAAAAGATAACCTGGCAAATCCATTCACTAAGGCCCTTCTGGCGAGAGCTTTTGTTGGGCATGTTGAGGGGATGGGGATCAGATGTATGGTAGCATATATGGTAGCATAGTCTTTTAGTATATATGGGAGATTGTTAGAATGTATACTAAATGCCTAGCTTTTTGTATAAACATTTATTTTGAAATTAGAATTACATTGGTCAAATGTTTACATTTAGCTAAATGCAGTTGTCCATTTAATTTATATTATATATAACATGGTGTGTGGTGTCACAGAGAAGATCATGTTATCAGTTCCTTAAAAATTATAAATAGAAGCTCACAACCAAGATGGATTGGGACAAACCATTAGAATGGTTGTAGTGTAATTTGGTACTAATTTATCTTGACTATAAAATTACACTAGTACACTATTTGTGTATAGAGTAGGACCATTTGAGGTTGTTCCTTTTATACTGACTGCATAAAAGAATAGAACCTCTGTTATTATGGATGTACGTACTCTTAATCCCGATATAATAACAAGCGCATGTACTCAGTATTTATTTATTTCTTTAATTTATCAAAGGGTGAGATTTATTCGTTAAATCAATAGGTCTGATGGTGTGTTGTTGATTATAGAAGGAAACTGTGTCGTATTTATTAGGATGATGATGTCCCCTTGAGAAGCTCATAAGGATTATCATGTAAACCCTGCAGGTGGACTTAGTTCCGACATGATAATGAAGTGGAGTGGCACTACTCTTGGAGATAGATGTTAATTAAGTGAGTTGTCAATAACTCATTTAATTAATGGACAATCAATATCTTAAACACAGGGAGATTAACACCTTCATAATAAGAAGGAGCCCATATTGTAATATGGGATTGGTGCGGTAGTTCAATAATAACCCTTTAGTGTTATGGGTTATTATTGATGGACTTGAGTTAGGTGTTTGGGCGAAGCACGGGAAGCCCAAGTCCATTAGGAGGCCAAAACCAATTTCTCTTCTAGGTCCCTGTTGTAGCCTCTTTATAAAAAACCTTGTATCCAACTAAGTCCACTTCTTACCCAACTAATGGGCCGACCACATCCTTGCTTGGTGCCCAAGCAAGGGTCGACCAAGCTTTGCTTGGAGCCCAATAGGTGGTCGGCCAAGCCTTGCTTGGTGCCCAAGCAAGGGGCCGACCACAAGGAATTAAAAGAGAGTTTTAATTTTTTTAAATCTTTCCTTTTATAGCCATCCTCCAAGGGATTTAAAAAGGGAGATTTTAATTTTTAAAACTTTCCTTTTATAGCCATCCACAAAGGGATTTAAAAGAGATATTTTAATTTTAAAATCTTTCCTTTTTTGTAGTCATCCACAATGATTTAAAAGAGAGATTTTAATTTAAAATTTTTCCTTAATTGTTGTCCAAATAGGGGTCGGCCACACAAAATAGGAATTAAAAGGAAGGTTTTATTTTAAATCTTTATTTTTTTGCATTCACCAAGGATTATTGATGGTGCCTTATGGGATAACAAAACCTAAGTCTCTTCTTTTAATCCTTGTTTTGGCCGGCCCTTTTCCCTTTCTATTCTCCCCTTGTTTCCTTTACCATGGGTCGGCGGCATCAAGAGGCTCCATCTTCTTGTGGCCGGTTACTTGGAGGAGAAGAAGAAGAGAAGGAGGCTCCCTATTCTAGCATCCTTTGGTGGCCGAAAGTCTTGGAGGCAAAGAAGTGGTTCGGGTGGTGTTGTCTTGGAAGATCGTCGCCCACACGATGTCCAAGAGGAGGAGAGGAATATAGCAGAAGATCAAGAGGTCTATTGAAACAAAGGAAAGGTACAACTAATTAATTATTCTGATGCGTATTAGTTAGTTTATTTTCTTTGTATGGATCATGAAATACCAACACAAGAGGCCAATGATCTTGTGCTTCGATTATGGTCTCTGTAGTTAAACCTAAGGTTACTGTAAGGAGTTTAAATTTTCAATTTCTTTGAAAGGCTTTGTCTAAGAAGTGGTGGATGATCTCATACCCAAGAAGGTCCAGTGCCTTGCCAACGACCTGGAAGCCAATCCTTAAAATAGATATTTAATCAACTTCTGTAATATGATTTAACTTCTGATGAACACATGGGTTGAACTTGGATTAATAATGTTAAGTTTCATTTGCAGTCCAAGTTAAACTTCTAAAAAGCACATGGGTTACTAGGAAAAGTTTTGTGCTTGTACAAATTTTTGTACAAGGGAAACATAACGGAATTCCAAGTAGCGCCAACACATGTTATCTAGTGTTTTATATATTCTTGTGGATGTATGGCCAAGAGGCCCTATTAACAAGGGTAATCCTTGAACCAGACTTCATAGGAATCACTTCCATTAGGTAATATTTGATGTTAATAGGGATTACACTCCGATATGACCACCGCGAGAAAGTGTCAGTAATGAATCAACTTTCCTACATGTACAAATGGATAGAGGATGGGTAATTGGTGATTCTTAGTTCATTGATTAGCATCATAATGAAACTGAACCACTAGAACATTCTTTCAAACCAAGTTCCTCAACCAACTCTCAACCCTCTCTCTCTCTCTCTCTTTCTCTTAATCTTCTCTCCACTTGAGTGCGTGATACTCAACTATCGATCATTTAACTAATTTGTCATAACTAATCTCTAGTGCTTATATCCAGTCCTTATGGGATCGATATCTTTTATTACTTGATGATAATTATGCACTTGTAGATTATACACATCAATGCATTATCTTGAAAAGGTAAATTGGAGGAACAAAGTATTATTACATTATATAAAGAATATAGTGCTTTAATACAAGATGAGATACCTCTCAAATTAAAAGATCTAGGAAGATTTTTCAATACCATATGCTATTGCTAACATCAATATTGATAGAGTTATTTGTGATTTGGGATCTAGTGTGAGCCTCATGCTACATGCATTACTTAGAAGAATTGAACTGAATGAATTAAAACCTACGAATGTGTCCTCATAGTTGATGGATCACTCAATCAAACATCCTTTGGGGATAATAGAGTATGTACCAATAAAAATTAGGGGCGTCATTTCTAGCTAAAACTAGTGCTGTTATTGATGTTAAGAGCCATCAACTCTCATTAATGATCAGGGTGGGAGAGTGGAATTTGATTTATTTGGAACTATTCTGTAGTGTCTAAAACTACTTATTTAATTAAGGATATTTATTAGATTAAATTACAATTTAATTAGAATTTAGATTTATTTAATTAAGAGGATTTATTGGATTCATTACAATTTAATTAGATTTTAAAGTTATTTAATTAAAGATATTTATGGGATTGATTGTAAGTAACCAGAATTCATATTTAATTACAAATTCATTAATTATATTAAGAATATTAAAACAAATATGTGTAAAATTGATAAAGACTTATAAATTTTATTATAGGTTGTTCATCTAAACAATATAGAAGTAAAATATATATGGTGTACACAAAATTAAATAAAAGATTAATAACTAATCACTATACTAATATAAACATACGGATTATAAAGGTAGATATATATGAAATTATATAACCATGGATATAGGTTTCTATTTAGACTTAGTATTAAATTTTATAAAAATAATATAAATGACTTAGCATTTATAAATCTATAACTTATGAATTTAATATATGTGGATATATATGTAATTATATAATCATGGATATAGGTTTCTATTTAAACTTAGTATTAAGTTTTGTAAAAATAATATAAATGACTTAGCATTTATAAATTTATAACTTACGAATTTTATATATGTGGATTTATGTGGAATTATATAACCATAGATATAGATTTTTATTTACACTTAGTATTAAGTTTTATAAAAAATAATATATGGGGCTTAGCATTTATAAAATCTAGTTAGTATTTAAATAAAAGTATAAGAATTTATATATCAACTTATATGCCTCATGTGAACATACATAACCTATAAAATGTATATGTTGTAGATATTAACCAAGAACTACAATATATCATATACAAATTATATATGTATATATGAAATTTATATAATTATGGATATGGATAAAGGATAGAGATAAAAAACATAGGATGAGGTTTTATATAAAATTTATAGGTCACTTTATTTGCTGCTCTTCTCCTACTAAACTACTCATTTTCAAGTATAAGATGATATAGTCATTTTGTTATTTTACTGTTTGTATATATACATCTAAGATAATTTTAAACTTCATTATCTTTTGTTGGAACATGAAAGATAGTATAGTTTCTTATTTTGTGAAACTCATATACTTTATAACAAATTGTATGAAATTGTATTCTTATTAGGTGGCAATGTCTATAAATAAAGCTTGAATGTACAATCGATTAGAAAATAGATTTATTAGAGATGATTTTATTATTGAAGTTAATAAGTTTTTAAAATTTGCTAAAAGTCATCCAAAATATATGAATGGTGCATAGTTACGGTGTCTGTGTAATCATTCTAAATATAGAAATAGAGCCTTCCTTGATGAGGATACTATCAAAATACATATATGTAGAAATAGTTTTGTGTCTTATTTGTTGAAATATAGCATTCCCTGTGAGATCTCGGAAAATTTAAATAAATAGGGTTATTTCAGAAATAGCCTTATAGAATTTTTTCGGAATTTTTAGAAATTTTCTGGGAATTTTTCGGAGCTCGTACGATGGGTTTTGAGGGGATCAATTTCGGGTTCAGATAAAGCCTGTTTGGGATACCCGTTTAAGTGAGAAAATGTTTATTTAAATAAATTCTTTTTTTATAATTATTCCTTTTATTTCTTTCTCCCTTACAACGCCGATCCCCAACCCGAGTTTCCTCCTCACTTCCCCGATCTCCTTCTTTCCCCTTCCTCTGTTCTCTCTCGCGGACGGGCGACGGCGACGGGAGAAAGGCTCCAGCTCCGGCGATCCTTCTCTGCCGGCATCGACACCACAAGCTCAGATCCGGTCGGTGTTTCTCCTCTCCAGATTGTAATCGGCCGAGGAGTTGCTGTTCGACGGATCTTGCGGCCGATCACCGAAGGGGTTGCGGCTAGGGCATGGAGAAGGACCAGATCTCGCGTCGACCCCCATCCAATCGTCCACCGAAGCTTGGAGAGGTGCCCTAGTTCGGATTTGTGCCACTCGATTCGCCGGCGTGGGTAAGCTAGCCCTAACGGAATCTGCCTGTTCTCTGGTTTGTGCCATAGATTGAGTCTTCTTTCCCGATTCTTGCTCGTTGCCTCCCTGATTGTTGGCGATCTTAGGTCAGGTCTTGGATTCCCTTCCTTATTGATTGTTGATTTGAGGATCAGAGGAATCTTTGGTACGCTGCTTCATGGATTCGATCGGGTTGTGCGACATCTTCTGGAGACTCGAGGTAAGACTTCATCAGGAAATTTGAGGGGAATCAAAGAGGATCTTGTAATCGGTTTTCCTCCGATCAGATCATGGACTTTTTCATTGTTGCCGATTGAAGTCTCAAATTGGAGGTAAGATTTGGTTCCAGAATTAGGTTCTTGTTTGACTAGTGATGTTTATTACTTGATCTGATCAGTGATCTCACCTTGAACCGTATAGTATACTGGAATCTAGCAGAGAGATGCTTGCTCTGTGGTGTTCTCTGGTTCAGCAACTTCCCTTGTTGCCAGCAGCAAGTTTAATCCGAATAGAGGAGTTGATTCCAGTAGGTTGCTATGGTCTGTTGTGTGTTCCTGTTTCAACAGTAACCCCATTCCCAAAGCTTGATCGAGGTAAGGTGTAGGGATTACTCCATGATTAGTTGATACATAATGTGTAGATTTGAATCAGGGTTATGTTGATTGTGATTAGATTTAATTGCTTAGATTAAATTAATGAAATGATTAGGGTTAAGACAGTTAACCCTAGTCAACTATTGGATTTAATCTAAGATTGGATTTCTAATCTAATTGGTGATTAGGGATTAGGTAACTAACCCTAATTGACCCTTAGATTGATTAGGTAGGTTGTGATTGTGTGATTAGGGTTTTGCCCTAATTTAGTTTTAGGGATTTTATTTAGCTATTTATTTGGATTTAGCTAAATAAAATATATATGTTGTTTGACACAGGATTCTGATTCGAGACAGGCGTCTCGACGTTGACTACGGATTTGGGATTGTACTTTCTATTTGAGGCGGGTACCCTTTGACTTATCTTTTGATAATGTCTTATGATATGTGTAGCTTATATATATTTACTAGTGGTAGATAGTAGATTATTTCTTCCCTGGTCTTAGCTTAGTTGATACCTATCTCATGCTTCTACTGTTAGATGCTTTACATTAGTCTGGTTTACTTTTATCTCTTGCCATGTGTATATGTGTTCGTGGTTATAGTTACTTATAGTGTTTATCCACCCATGATTAGATGCTGGAGATACTTGTTGTATATTGTTGGATTCATGTTGTGTATATCTGTGTTATATATCTGCGTTTACCTTTTTGGCACCTACGATTCATTGAGGGTTTCTCCAGCATGGCCATGCCGTTGACACGTCTGACTAGGAAAGGCGTGAAGTTCACGTGGTCAGAGGCTTGTGAGACCAGCTTCCAGGAGCTGAAGCGGAGATTAGTATCAGCACCAGTTCTGGTTTTACCTTCTGGTGATGACGGATTCATACTTTACACAGACGCATCTCTTCAGGGCTTGGGCGCTGTTTTGATGCAGCACGGTAGGGTAGTCTCCTATGCTTCTCGTCAGTTGAAGGAGCATGAGAAGAACTACCCAGTACATGATTTAGAGCTAGCCGCTATTATCTTTGCTTTGAAGATTTGGCGACATCATCTTTATGGTATTACTTTTGAGATTCTTACTGATCATAAGAGTCTCAAATATATTTTCACCCAGAAGGAACTCAATCTCCGACAGAGGAGATGGATGGAGTTCCTGAAGGATTATGATTGTACTATTAGCTACCATCCGGGTAAAGCTAATGTGGTTGCTGATGCACTGAGCAGGAAGTCCAGAGGGACTTTAGCTTGTCACCGAGTTACAGTCACGGACTTGATTCAGGGATTCTCCGAGTTGGGCCTTGAGGAGCAGGGACGGACAGAGCAGGGTATTCTTGTTACCATGATTGCTCAGTCGTCGATCAGGATGAGGATTCGAGAGGCCCAGGCCGGAGATCAGCATTTACAGTTCATTGGCAGCCAGATAGCTTCCGGACAGCAGACCGAGTTTACACGAGATGCTGAGGGTATTATTTATTTCCGAGGCAGATTATGTGTACCTCAGTCTCACCCGGTCATGGAGGAGTTACTTCAGGAGGCTCATCGTTCTAGATTTGCTATCCACCCAGGTGGGACTCGTATGTATCGCGATTTGAGACGTTCCTATTGGTGGAACGGCATGAAGAAAGACATCGCAGATTTTGTAGCTAGATGTCTTGTTTGTCAGCAGGTGAAGGCTGAGCACCAGAGACTTGCTGGTTTACTTCAGAGGATCCCTATTCCAGAGTGGAAGTGGGAGCATATTACTATGGATTTTGTGGTAGGACTGCCTAGGACTCGACGAGGCCATGATGCGATTTGGGTAATCGTTGATCGATTAACCAAATCGGCACACTTTTTAGCGATCCGGAAGACTGAGTCTCTGGATCGATTAGCAGAGTTATATTGTCGAGAGATTATCAGATTGCATGGAGTTCCGTTGAGCATTATATCTGATAGAGACCCGCGGTTCACGTCCCGATTCTGGCAGAGTCTGCAGCAGGCCTTGGGTACACAACTCCGTTTCAGTACGACATTCTATCCGCAGACAGATGGGCAGTCAGAGCGGACTATTCAGACATTGGAGGACTTGCTAAGGTCTTGTGTTATGGACTTCGGAGGCAGTTGGGAGGACCACCTGCCCTTGGTGGAGTTCGCCTACAACAACAGCTATCATTCGGCTATCCAGATGGCACCGTTTGAGGCGTTGTATGGTAGGCCTTGTCGGACACCCATCCTCTGGGAAGAGGTTGGGGAGGCCCAGTTGGTAGGACCTCAGAGAGCTCAGCAGGATGCAGAGTTAGTTCGCACTATCAGACGGAGGATGTCAGAGGCTCAGGACCGTCAGAAGAGTTATGCGGATCGGCGACGGAGACCCCTGGAGTTCTCTATTGGTGATCATGTATTTCTGAGAGTTTCACCCACGAAAGGGGTGAAGAGATTTGGTCTTCGAGGTAAGCTAGCTCCACGATATATTGGGTCATTCCAGATCTTGGAGAGGATTGGAGCAGTAGCTTATCGTCTGACGCTACCACCATCTCTAGCTGGCATTCACGATGTATTCCGTGTATCTATGCTGAGGAGATACGTATCCGATCCGACACATGTTCTGTCAGATATATCAGTTCCTATTCAGCCTGACGTTACTTACGAGGAGGTTCCGGTGCGGATTCTGGGCCACAGAGAGCGTCAGCTACGGAACAAGACAGTCCGACTGGTTAAAGTCGGATGACAACATCATTCTGACGAGGAGGCTACATGGGAGCTCGAGGATACGATCCGAGCTCGATACCCTCATTTTTTTTTGCTTGAGGTATGTGGGTTAGAGTTCCTTTCAGTATTTATACCGTTTGGTTATATTCTAGTGTTTGCTGTTGGTTATAGCGAAATTTGGGGACCAAATTTTTATTAGAAGGGGAGGATGTGAGATCTCGGAAAATTTAAATAAATAGGGTTATTTCAGAAATAGCCTTATAGAATTTTTTCATAATTTTTAGAAATTTTCTGGGAATTTTTCGGAGCTCGTACGATGGGTTTTGAGGGGATCAATTTTGGGTTCAGATAAAGCCTGTTTGGGATACCCGTTTAAGTGAGGAAATGTTTATTTAAATAAATTCTTTTTTTATAATTATTCCTTTTATTTCTTTCTCCCTTACAACGCCGATCCCCAACCCGAGTTTCCTCCTCACTTCCCCGATCTCCTTCTTTCCCCTTCCTCTGTTCTCTCTCGCGGACGGGCGACGGCGACGGGAGAAAGGCTCCAGCTCCGGCGATCCTTCTCTACCGGCATAGACACCACAAGCTCAGATCCGGTCGGTGTTTCTCCTCTCCAGATTGTAATCGGCCGAGGAGTTGCTGTTCGGCGGATCTTGCGGCCGATCATCGAAGGGGTTGCGGCTAGGGCACGGTGAAGGACCAGATCTCGCATCGACCCCCATCCAATCGTCCACCGAAGCTTGGAGAGGTGCCCTAGTTCGGATTTGTGCCACTCGATTCGCCGGCGTGGGTAAGCTAGCCCTAACGGAATCTGCCTGTTCTCTGGTTTGTGCCATAGATTGAGTTTTTTTTGTTCCGATTCTTGCTCGTTGCCTCCCTGATTGTTGGCGATCTTAGGTCAGGTCTTGGATTCCCTTCCTTGTTGATTGTTGATTTGAGGATCAGAGGAATCTTTGGTACGCTGCTTCATGGATTCGATCGGGTTGTGCGACATGTTCTGGAGACTCGAGGTAAGACTTCATCAGGAAATTTGAGGGGGATCAAATAGGATCTTGTAATCGGTTTTCCTCCGATCAGATCATGGACTTTTTCATTGTTGCCGATTGAAGTCTCAAATTGGAGGTAAGATTTGGTTCCGGAATTAGGTTCTTGTTTGACTAGTGATGTTTATTCCTTGATCTGATCAGTGATCTCACCTTGAACCGTATAGTATACTGGAATCTAGCAGAGAGATGCTTGCTCTGTGGTGTTCTCTGGTTCAGCAACTTCCCTTGTTGCCAGCAGCAAGTTTAATCCGAATAGAGGAGTTGATTCCAGTAGGTTGCTATGGTCTGTTGTGTGTTCCTGTTTCAACAGTAACCTCATTCCCAAAGCTTGATCGAGGTAAGGTGTAGGGATTAATCCATGATTAGTTGATACATAATGTGTAGATTTGAATCAGGGTTATGTTGATTGTGATTAGATTTAATTGCTTAGATTAAATTAATGAAATGATTAGGGTTAAGACAGTTAACCCTAGTCAACTATTGGATTTAATCTAAGATTGGATTTCTAATCTAATTGGTGATTAGGGATTAGGTAACTAACCCTAATTGACCCTTAGATTGATTAGGTAGGTTGTGATTGTGTGATTAGGGTTTTGCCCTAATTTAGTTTTAGGGATTTTATTTAGCTATTTATTTGGATTTAGCTAAATAAAATATATATGTTGTTTGACACAGGATTCTGATTCGAGACAGGCGTCTCGACGTTGACTACGGATTTGGGATTGTACTTTCTATTTGAGGCGGGTACCCTTTGACTTATCTTTTGATAATGTCTTATGATATGTGTAGCTTATATATATTTACTAGTGGTAGATAGTAGATTATTTCTTCCCTGGTCTTAGCTTAGTTGATACCTATCTCATGCTTCTACTGTTAGATGCTTTACATTAGTCTGGTTTACTTTTATCTCTTGCCATGTGTATATGTGTTCGTGGTTATAGTTACTTATAGTGTTTATCCACCCATGATTAGATGCTGGAGATACTTGTTATATATTGTTGGATTCATGTTGTGTATATCTGTGTTATATATCTGCATTTACTTTTTGGCACCTACGCATATGGAGGAGGATACGTTCAGGTATGACATACTGTAGCATCATGCACCATCCTGCATGATTGCATGCTGGGCGATTGACGACTCCATTATTGTTGAGCTCGTCGGCCGGCTACACGGGCCTGCACACAACGTGACCACTGCATGGGTAGTGGCACAGCACCCAGGGTGTGTATGGCAGTTGCTCTGTAGTGCTCCGATGGTCCGCTCATGGGTAGTGTGACTGCAGCGTGGTAGCAGACAGGGATCCCTCCCCATCATTGCGTACCGGGAGTTGAGAGCGTTACGCTCCCTCACTATGTTTGAGGTAGGAGGATAGGTGTACTCCGACAGCATCCCGTCCATTCGGTCACTCATCAGGGGTAGTGATGACAGAGTGCACGGTGTCACAGCCCTACCTACTCGGTCTCGCCATCGTGTGTGAGACGGCTGACTAGCGTCAGGGGTGACCATGTCATATCGCATCATGTGCACAGATTGCATTTATTGTGATTGTTGCATATTGGATGATGCACTTGGGTGACTGCATATGATTGACATGCATACAGGATACATGCGTATTTGTTCTGACTATCTTTATCTGTGTATGTCCACAGTCATTCGCCCAAGCCTCGCAGGTGAGTACAGTTTATTTCAGTTATGCATTTTCTTATTATTCTTGCTGTAAACTGTATTACATGCTTCTGGTTACTCATTATAGTTTATTCAGCTATGCATACCTGTTATATTGTTAGGAGACTATACTGTAGGTCCTATGGTTTAGGAGACTGTACCCTAGGATATTACTGGTAGTTATATGTTGCTGTACATATCTATTGGATTACCTGCTGAGTTCTTTGAACTCACCCCGTTGTTACTATTTTTCAGGTTGAGGCCGTCAGGAGAGATTCCAGTCGCTAGCCCCATTATCGCGAGGATTTTCTTTGTCGGATTATATTTTGCTTTTGCATCTTATATACTTGTATTGTGGGTTTGTATTGTGGACTTTACATTAAACATTCGGGTTTGCTACTTTTGTTTTCCGCTGCGGTTGTATTTTCATTACTTCGTGGATTTGTTTTCTTCGTTGTAGTGGAGTAGGCTGTTTACATATATCTTCGAGGTTCTATATCGTCTTTCCTTATTAAACTGCGTGGATTGATCATATATTATATCTGTGTGGAATGTTGATATTGCAAACTGCGTGGGTTGTTTCTTAATTGTATTGTATTATTCCGGCCGTGTGTGGCCGAGGTATAGAGATATATGTATACTGAGCTTCATATTATCCGTCGTACAGGGGAGATGCTGCCGAAATTTCTTCGGACAGGGACTACCTGGGGGCGTGACATTCCCTAATGAGGATCACGGAGAGCCTTATTTGTATGAACCAATTGGGTCTTCTGGTGGTTCATCATCTAGCACAAATGTTGTTTGGGAATCATTAACTAATTATATTATAATGTAATCAATGGCTCACAATGTGATGAATGTAATTGATTATTCCAATATAGATGAAATACTAGCACTTGAATATCAGCAACTATATGAAATATTAAAGGCAGGTGAAAGAGAAGTGTGGGAAGGCATTCCTTCTAATCATTCTCAACTACTAGTTACTATAAGATTATTGAATATGAAAGAAGAATATTATTTTTTAGAAAGATGTTATGATGACATATGTCAATTGATGTCAGAGTTGCTCCCTGCTTATAATATAATGACTAATAGATTCTACAGTATAAAAAATTAGTTAGATGTTTAGATTTTCCTGTAAAGAAAATTGATTATTGTATAAACAACTCCATGATATTTTGAAATTAAGAAAACAAATTGAATGAATGTAAAATTTGAACTCACTCTCATTATAAGCATCATACTCGCATAATTTGGAAGAAGAAGAAAAATAATACTTGGAAAGTGATGTATTACTTTCCCATAACTGCTAGACTTCAACGCTTATATGAATTTGCCACTACAGCTTGCCACATGATGTGGTATCGTGAGCATGAGTACGAATAAGGTATTATGTGTCATCATTGCAATTCCCCTGCATGGAAACATCGTGACACTGTATTTCCCTCCTTGTAATGGAACCATGTATTATGAGATTGGGACTTTCTACAGATGGATTTTAGTCACTTGGTCAGTCGGGACAACAATATTCATCTTGGCCAATTATATTAACACCATATAATTTACCATCATAGATGTACATAAAAGATGAATTTATGTTCCTTACCGTACTTATTCCTGTTCCAACTAATCCCAAATTGAAGACAGATACTTTTTTACAACCTCTAATTACCGAGTTGAATGAATTATAGAATGTAGGGTTGGTCACTTATGATGTTGTAAGTAAAACTAATTTTAGATTGCATACTGCATTATTATGGATGATTAGTGATTTTTTAGCATACTTAATATTGTTGAGATTAAGCACGGCTTGTAAATTAGCATACTAACATTACATGACAGAGTCTAATACATTTTCATTATCTTATAGTGGAAAAGTATCTTAGTTTGATAATCACCATAAATTTTTACTAGTTGATCACTCTTTCAGGTGAAATAAAAAAAAAATCCTAAAGAATGTTGTAGTCAGAAACCTCCTCCAATAGTCCATGCTTCAAGTGAAGAAATCATTGAACAAATAGACAGTTATGAATTTCTATCAATATCTCAACCTTGTTCCGATGAAATAAATAAGTACATTATTAGGATGTCCAAGTCTGGTTGGAAGAAAAGGAGTATTTTTTGGGAGCTGTCATATTGGAAGTATCTACTCATTCGATATAATTTAGATGTTATGTATATTAAGAAAAAAAATCTTCGATAATATCTTCAACATGGAGATGAACATGCCTAGAAGAACTAAAGATACTTGATATGGGTTATAAGGAGCGGATCCCATGCAATAATGTGAAAAGGGATATAAGGAGAAGAAAGAAGAAATAGGTGTTGGTTGCTACTCGGAAGGCCTAATGGTTCCACTGTACAAAAAGTTTGTACAAAGGTCTGAACCTTTTCCTAGCTACCATGTGTTCTTTTAAATTAAACTTGGATCGCCTGCGGAACTTAACACGTTTGATCCAAAGTTTAATCTATTTGTTCTTTTAGGTTTAGACTTGGATCTCCTGCGGAACTTAACACGTTCGATCCAAATCACCTAGGTTATTAATTCCATTAAATATTAATTTCCAAAATTGGCTTCCAGGACTGCATGGCGAGGCACATGGCCTTCTTGGATATGGGAACAACCACCACCGCCTAGACAAAGCCTTTTAAGGAAAGCTAATATTTAATTTCTTAAATAACTTTAGGTCAACCAAAAAGAACAATCAAATCACAAGGAAAAGAAAAACAAAGAACACAACATCGAAAACAAATTCGAAATACTAGAATCGCATGCCTCTTGTATTTGGTATTTTTTACATGAAGATACAACTAGTATGATGCGGAAATTAAATACTAGTATACCTTTTCTTTTGCAAGCAAAAACCTCTAGATCTTCTACCGTATTCCTCTTCTAACCTCGGACGTTGTGTGGGCAACGATCTTCCGGGATGAGAAATCACCAAAGCACCTTCTTCTCCTCCTTGCAAGGTTCGGCCACAATCAAGAGCACCTCCAAGGAAGAAGCGAAAACACCAACCAAACTCCAAGGAATGAAAGCTTTCTCTCCTTCTTCTCCAAGCTAGAAACCGGCCACAAAATATTCTCCAAGGAAGAAGAGAAGTTCGGCCACAAGATGGAGAAAAGAGAAAAGAAGATGGCCGGCCACACCAAGGAAGAAAAGAGGGAGAAGAATAATAGAAGTTGTGTGTCATGAAGGCACCCCAACCCCCTCTTTTATAATCCTTAGCTTTGGTAAGTTAGGAAATTTAATTACAATAAAATTTCCTTAACTTTCCTTAACATGAATTAATTAAGAAAAATAAAATAAAATTTCCCAATTAGACATATCATGGCCGACCACATCAATAAGGGCAAACTAGGCAATTTCAATCAACAATTAAAATTCCTTATTTGTCTTCGGAACTTTTAAAAAATAAAATTTCCCTTTAAAATCCCTTCATGATTGATAAAAAGAAATTTCTATAATTTTAATTTTTCAACATGTGAATAATTTACAAAGAAGAAAAATAAAATATCTTTCCAATCTACAAATAAGGAAAGAGATCTAATCTCTTTCTTTAATCTTTTATAGATCCTTTTAAGAGATATTTTAATTTTTAATCTCTCCAATAAATTATATCTTTCACATAAGAAAAATTTAAAATTAAAATTCTTTTTAATTTAATGGGGGCCGGCCACCTAAGCTTGGGTTCAAGCTAGGGTCGGCCACCCATGAACCAAGGCTTGGCCGGCCCTAGCTTGATCCACAAGCTAGCTTGGCCGGCCCCTATATCATGGGTATGAAGGTGGGTATAGGTGGGTATAGTACTCTATAAATAAGAGGGTACGATAGGGACCGAGAGGAGAAATTGGTTTTGGTCTCCCGATAAAATTAAGCATCCCGTGTTCGCCCCGAACACACAACTTAATTTTATCAATAATAATTCATTTCACTAGAGAACTATTATTGAACTACCTCACCAATCCCAAATTATATTTTTGGGCTCCTTCCTATTATGAGTGTATTAGTCTCCCTGTGTTTAAGATGTCGAATGCCCACTAATTAAGTGAGTTACTGACAACTCATTTAATTAATATCTTAATCCAAGAATAGTACCACTCAACCTTATCGTCATGTCGGACTAAGTCCACCTGCAGGGTTTAACATGACAATCTTTATGAGCTCATCTTGGGGACATTATCAACCTAGATTACTAGGACACAGTTTCCTTCTATAATCAACAACACACACTATAAGTGATATCATTTCCCAACTTATCGGTCTTATTGATTTATCGAACTTAATCTCACCCATTGATAAATTAAAGAAATAAATATCAAATATATGTGCTTGTTATTATATTAGGATTAAGAGCACACACTTCCATAATAACTGAGGTCTTTGTTTCTTTATAAATTCAGTAAAAAAGAAACAACCTCTAATGGTCCTACTCAATACACTCTAAGTGTACTAGTGTAACTATATAGTTAAGATAAACTAATTCCTAATTACACTACGACCTTCCAATGGTTTGTTCCTTTCCATTTTGGTCGTGAGCTACTGTTTATAATTTATAAGGTACTGATAACATCATCTTCTGTATGTGACACCACATACTATGTTATCTACAATATAAATTAATTGAACAACTACAAATAGATGTAGACATTTGACCAAATGTGATTCTTTATTCAAAATAAATGTTTACAAAAGCTTAGGCTTTCAGTATACACTCTAACAATAGGGAGGCTCGGGTAAAATAGATACGCTAGGTAAGCAAATTCTGGTCGAGAATGTAGGACCGGCTGGGCTAAAACCAATTAAGGGCATAACGCATGTAGATATGCTCGGTAGGCAAAGCTCGACCGAGCATGGAGTACCAGTCGAACCGAAACAAGTGAAGTATTAGCATGCACACATACGCTTGGCAGGCAAGCCTCGGTCGAGCATGTAATCCTGACCGAGAATATAAGCTTGGTCGAGAATGTAAGTTCGACTGAACTAAAATAGACAAAGGACTAGCTTGTTCAGATACGCTCGATAGTCGAGGTTCGACCAAGCAAAAAGTACCAGTCAAACTAAAGCAATAGAGTGCCAATAAACCTAGGAGTGCTCGGCAGGCAATGTGTGGCTGAGCTTAAAAGGCATTTAGGCTTAAGTAATCTCTAGCATATGATCAGCTGAATGGAGGCCAACTAAACATAATAAGGCTCAAACAATCTCGGCAGGCAAAGCCCGGTTGAGCTTAAAGGTATGCATTCCTAAACAATCTCTATCATATAACCGGCCAAGCGAAGACCAATTGCATATCATAAGGCTCAACATGATTCAGTAGGCAAAGCCCGGTCGAGCATAAACATAATATAATATAACACACTCGGTAGTAGAAGCTCGGCCGAGCATGAACATAACGCGCTCGGTAATATAATCTCGGGTGGGCGAGCAGACATATAACTTACTAAGGTTATCAAAACGGGCTCAGTTTGGAAATATCCGGTCGAGCATAGGCATAATACGCTCGATAATAGAATCTTGGGCGGGCATATAGACACGCACTTTTCTAAGGCTATTGGTATAAGATCAATCTGGAAAAACCTAGCTGGTCATAAAGAACCTTGTTACATCCTTGACATATACCTAACCAAAATTAGCTTAATAGAAAATATTCTCAATATACAAATACACCTATTATATTAATGATATATAAAAATATGTGATCATATGACAGCCTATTTTATTTGGAAGGAAATATTTTCTAGAGACTTCTGCAGGTGAACTAAATGACAAAGAAGGTACATCTGGGGTGCAAAAAGGATTTCTTGAACTATTATTACAGATGATGGCATCTCCTAATAAACTCTAACGAACCGGGGTCCACCTCACAATTACGGAGGTTATATGACGTGGTATAAAAAGGGAAATTCTCTCCGGGGCAGGGTATCTCATCAGATCATGGAGGGATCAGCGAGGTCCTCTCTAGTAGATATGCTTTGCCGGAGTTCTACGCCACCGGATCTACTTCACCGGACTTCATCTTCTTAGAATCTACTTCATTGTAGGTTTCATTCATTAGATCCACAGCATCGGGATCTTCTTCATCAACCTTCCTAGTCACCTCTCGGAGTCTCGCCGAAGATCCACCGCACTAGAGCTTCATTAGATCCTCGGGACTCATCTTCTTCACCATCTTCATCAACCACATCACTAGCGCTTCATCTCGTCAGATTTAAATAGGATCATATTTAGCGTCGTCTGTGGGAACTTTCACATGAATTTAAATCTTCTTGATGGAGGACGCTGGAAAAATCCACACCATCACATTTATTAGAATGTATACTAAAAGCCTAGCTTTTGTAAATATTTATTTATGAAATAAAAGAATCACATTGGTCAAATGTCTATATTTTATTTGTTAAGTGTAGTTGTTCAATTAATTTATAATGTAGATAACATGGTGAGTGGTGTCACACAAAGAAGATCATGTTATCAGTTCATTATAAATTATAAACAGTTGCTCACGACTAAGATGGAAAGGAACAAACCATTAGAATAGTCATAGTGTAATTAGGTATTAGTTTATCTTGACTAATAAATTACACTAGTACACTCTAAGTGTATTGAGTAGGACCATTTAAGGTAAGTTCTTTTTATACTGGCTTAATAAAAGAACAAGACCTTAGTTATTATGAAAGTGTGTGCTCTTAATCCTAATATAATAACAAGCATATATATATTTAGTATTTATTTCTTTGACTTATCAAAGGGTGAGATTTAGCTCGATAAATCAAAAGGCCCGATAAGTTGGGAAATGATATTACTTATAGTGTGTGTTGTTGATTATAGAAGAAAACCGTGTCATAGTAATCTAGGTTGATAATGCCCCCAAGAGGAGCTCATAAGGATTGTCATGTTAAACTCTACAGGTGGACTTAGTCCGACATGACGATGAGGTTGAGTGGTACTACTCTTGAACTTAGATATTAATTAAGTGAGTTGTTAGTAACTTACTTAATTAGTGGACATTCGTTACCTTAAACACAAGGAGACTAACACACTCATGATAAGAAGGAGCCGATAATGTAATTTGGGATTGGTGCGGTAGTACAATAATAATTCTCTAGTGGAATGAGTTATTGTTGATAAACTTTAGTTGTGTGTTCGGGGCGAACACAGGATACTCGAGCCTATCGGAAGGCCAAAACCAATTTCTCCTCTAGGTCCCTGTCGTAGCCTCATTAAAGTCTCAAGTCCATCCAAATAAAAGTCCTTCTTAGTGTCCAAGAGAGGGCCGACCCAAGGCTTGGTGACCAAGCCAAGGGTGGCCACCATCTTCTCTTAAGGGGCCGGCCCCTTGCTTGGTGCCCAAGCAAGAAGGGGCCGGCCATATTAATTCAAAAGTGAAGGGGTGTTTTGAATTTTTAAAATCTTCTCTTTGTAGAAAACTATAAGTTTTAAAAGAGAAATTTTAAAATAAAAAACATTCCTTATTTGAATTAGGCCACATGGTTTAATAGAGAGTTTTAAAACTTTTTAAAACTTTCTTTTTTTAACCATCCTTATGGTTTTAGGAAAAAGGAAGAGAAGTTTTAAAATTAAAATTTTCCATTTTTGTAACAATGTTAAAAAAAGGAAATTTTTAGAAGAAAAGTTTTAAATTTTAAAACATGGTTTTAATTTTTAATACTTTCCTTTTTTAACATCCACTTTAAGAAAGAGAGCTTGTAAAAGTTTATAAGAGGATTTCTTCTTTTATAAAATTTTATAAAAATTATTTTTCCTTCTTGATGATGTGGCCGGCCACCCTTGCTTGGTGCTCAAGCAAGGGCCGGCCAATCAAGCCAATCAATCCATGATTGATGATTGATTCAATCAAGAGGAAAGAAAAGGAAAAATAAAAAGGAAAAAGGAAAAACAAGAGGAAGATTTTAATATTTGTAAAAAGTCTTCCCTTATTTGCCTTGGGCAAGTAATATAAAAGAAGGGGAGAGGAGGCCTCATGAGATAACAATTCTTATTCTCTTGTTGGTGATCCTCTTGTGGTCGGCCCTCTCTCCCTCTCTTTTCCCTTTGCTCTCTTTTGCTCCTTGGTGGTGGTGGTGGCCGAAACATAGAGAAGAAGGAGAAGCTCTTTGGGTGGTGTTCATCTTGGAGGTTCATCACCCACATGACGTCCAAGGCGAGACGCGGAATACATCAGAGGATCTCGAGGTCATTAGCATACAAAGAAAAGGTATAACTAGTAATTTTCTTCCCCATCATGCTAGTTATTTTTCTTTGTATGAATTCCAAACACAAGAGGCATTAGATTCTAGTTTTTTGAATTTGTTATTCGAGTTTATGTTTTTTGTTTTTTGAATTTATGATTCGATTGTTCTTTTTTGTTAAACCTAGAGTTATATAAGGAAATTAAATATTAGCTTTCCTTAAAAGGCTTTGTCTAGGAAGTGGTGGTTGCTCCCATATCCAAGAAGTCCTAGTGCCTCGCTATGTTTAACCTGGAAGCCAATTTTGAAAATTAATATTTAATTGAATTTATAACGTAGGTGGATTTGGATCAATAGTGTTAAGTTCCACTTGCGATCCAAGTCTAAACCATTAAGAACAGATAAGTTAAATTTGGAATCAATAATGTTAAGTACCGTTTGTGATTCCTAATTTAACTTCTAAAGAAAACAATAGGTTATTTAGGAAAGGTTCGACACTTGTATAAAATTTTTGTACAGTGGAACCGGTACGATCTTCCTAGGACTAACCAACAATTGATATCAGAGCCAGGGTTTGCCTCTGTGTGTTTTGGTTTTCAAATTAATTATGCACATGTCATACATAATTTAGGCAGGATAAAAGTAGGATGTGCTAACTTTGTGGTTGCAAGCTCCAACTATTATGACATATAGATATTGTGTGTGATTGGACCCTTGGACATGTCAAGGGTATTATTTTGTGTGTGCATGATTGTATTTAACTAATATAGCAGGAGCTATATTAGCCCTAGGTTTTTAGAATTTTATTTTTTGATCTAGATTACATGTACATTCCTTTGTGGAATATAGGATCGATATATGTAAAATTCTATATTTATCGCGGATCATAATCTTGCAAGGCATGGTGCTATTGGAGGACCAGAGGCGTAGTGGAATAAGAAGCAAGATAGATGCGATGATTGGACCCGATGGCGGTGGCTAAAGATGGCAGCAGCTAGGGTTGGAGCACACGGAGGACAGTGATGGAAAAGACCATAATAGTTGGAAAATTAATTTCTAAATTTATTGCTTTTATTTACTGTGATGTATGTGTGCATGATATGCTAGCATGGGTTAAAATCCTCAATTTTAAATAACTAAGTGGGAGAGAAATTTTAATAAATTCCACGATCTCCATTACTGGTTTGTAAGTGATGCAAACAAACTTGCGCGTTGGCTTTGAGTGTCGTCCTCCATATCGGATGAGTTTGTTTGCGGATCACTAGATCAAACTTCCATTTTAGATGACTATAGGAAATTAATTAAGAGCGTGTGATCTTCCCCATCGGAAGGGGCACAATCTTATTAATGGACTAAGTGTCAAGTAATGGTATACACTTAGGCACGCCTAATAGTATCCTACCCATCGGAGTCACTGCTATTATTTGTGTGCCCGAAGGAAAACCAACTATTAATTTTATTTGTCATAAAGTTAGGTTGACAAGAATAAAATTAATGGGTAAAACCTCCTTTTACAAATGTTTGATTTTGTATACTTCCACACTATCGTGGCATGCAAAATTCACGGTGATTTGAGGTGTTGGTTAATTTAAAATAGTATTGTTTGAGGAATCAATATTATTCTAAATTTAGAGTTTTGACCAAAATTTATTTTTTTGTGATTCTTAGGATGACTTTCAACCCACTGGCCAATATTCTGAAAGAGAATAGACTTACTAGTCCCAACTATATAGATTGGAAAAGAAACCTGGATATTGTCTTAACTGCTGAAAGCTATACTGTCGGAGGTATGCCCAGATACACCTAATGGTGATTCTACCCCAGAGGAGATTGAGTATCATAAGAAATGGGTAAAAGCAGATGAGATGGTGCGGTGTTACATTTTGGCTTCAATGTCAAATGTATTGCAACATCAGCATTAAGATTTACCAACTACTTATGATATAATGAACAATCTCAAAGAACTCTTTGGGCACCAGAGTCGGACTGCTAGGCAAGAGGCAATGAGAAAGTTAATGACAGCCACCATGTCAGAGGGGACACCCGTAAAGGATCATATCCGCAAAATGATGGCTTATCTGAACGAAATACAAGTCCTTGGAGGTGAAATCGATGGGGAAACCCAGGTCGATATAATTCTCCAAACGCTACCCAGAAGTTTTGAGCAGTTCCGCCTGAACTATAACATGAATAAAAGGGAGTATACGTTCGCAGAACTTCTGATAGAACTGCAGGCAGCAGAAGGTATATTTCGTCATGGTTCTCAGATTCACTATGCTGAAAATGGTTCTACTTCTAAGTCGAAAGGCAAGAAGAAGAAGAAACAGACCTTTTCAGCAAAGAAGGTGAATAAACCTCAGGGTATAGGACAAAAAGATGGAATGAAGAAGCTGAAGGGCAAGTGCTTCATCTGCAAGCAGTCAGGACATTGGAAGCCAGACTGTCCTCGTAGGAATCAGAACAATAAAGGTATATCTCATTCTCTAGTAGTTGAAACATGTTTAGCAGTGTTATCTACCAGCACCTGGTCTGTAGATACGGGAGCCACTGATCATGTCTGCAACTCTTTGCAAGGGTTCCAGGAAACCCGACGACTATTTGAAGGAGAGATAAGCGTCTACATGGGCAATGCTACTAAGGTGGCGGCTGTTGCAGTGGGAGACGTCTACTTACCTTTTGATAGGAATAGAAGCTTGGTTTTAAGAAATTGTCTTTATGTACCCAGTTTTAGAAAGAATTTAATTTCAGTTTCTTAACTATATTTGGATGGATATTCTATTTCTTTCAGTAACAATGTAGTTATAAAGAGAAATAGAGTTATTATTTGTTCTGGTGCATTGGTTGACAATTTATATACATTAAATCCAATTTCCCCCATAAAGCAACAAATGGAAATTAATAACATATCTTCTAACTCTAATAAGAGAAAAGAACCTTCGGAAATGAACCAAACATATATTTGACATCTAAGGCTTGGTCATATTAACTTAAGTAGGATTCAAAGGCATATAGCCGATGGACTCTTGGGTACATTAGAGTTCGAAAACTTTCCAACCTGTGAATCTTGCTTGGAAGGTAAAATGACTAAGAGACCTTTAAAGGCCAAGGGGTATAGAGCCAAAGATGTATTGGAACTAGTTCATTCTGATTTGTGTGGTCCTATGTCTATCCAGGCAAGAGGTGGTTTCAAATACTTTGTCTCTTTTATAGACGATTATTCGAGATACGGATACATTTACTTGATGTGCTGCAAGTATGAGTGCTTTGATAAGTTCAAAGAGTACAAGGATGATGTGGAGAAACATCTTGGTAAAAATATCAAAACACTACGATCTTATCGTAGTGGCGAATACCTCTTGGGTGAGTTTAGGAATTACTTATCAGAGGAAGGGATTCAATCCCAGTTGTCTGCACCTGGTACACTCCAATAGAATGGTGTGGCAGAATGAAGGAATATGACTCTTATAGAGATGGTTAGATCAATGATGAGTTATTCAGAATTACCAAGTTTGTTTTGGGGATACGCTCTGGAAACAGCAGCGGACATTCTGAACTTAGTACCTTCTAAATCAGTACCTTCTACTCCTACAGAATTATGGAATGGACGAAAGCCCAATCTAAGACATATTCGGATTTGGGGTAGTCCAGCACATGTGCTGAAAGTAGATGCTGATAAGTTAGAATCTCGTACAGAAGTTCGCGTGTTTGTGGGTTATCCTAGAGGAACGAAAGGTGGTTTATTTTATAGTCCTAAAGACCAGAAGGTCATTGTTAGCACCAATGCCCAGTTTTTAGAAGAAGACTATATAATGGACCACAAGCCCAAAAGTAAAATTATTCTAGAACAAATGAGGGAGGACATGTCTACTTCAGTACCAACAGTACAAGATGAAGTACCACAAGAGACTGCAACACGTGTCACACATGATACATAACCATAGACAGTGCCTCGTCGTAGTGGGAGGGTTGTGAGGCAACCTGAGAGATTCATGTTTTTGGGAGAGTCTTCGGACTTGATCTCGGGTAAACATGAACTTGATCCCCGGACATATGACGAAGCACTCCAAGATATAGATGCAGTATCTTGGCAAAAGGCAATGAATTCTGAAATAGAGTCTATGTATTCTAATAAGGTCTGGGAGTTTGTAGAACCACCTGATGGTGTAAAAGCTATTGGATGCAAGTGGATCTATAAAAGGAAAAGAGGGACAGATGGGAAGGTAGAAACCTTCAAAGCAAGGCTTGTTGCGAAAGGGTATACTCAGAAAGAGAGAATCGATTACGAGGAGACTTTTTCACCGGTAGTAATGTTTAAGTCTATCTGAATACTCTTATCCATTGCTGCTCATATGGATTATAAAATTTGGCAATTGGATGTCAAGACAGCTTTCCTTAACGGAAGTCTTGAAGAAAACATCCATATGAAGCAACCACAGGAATTCATTGAAAAAGGCAAAGAGCATCTAGTGTGCAAGCTGAATTGGTCTATTTATGGACTGAAGCAAGCTTCAAGATCTTGGAACATCCGGTTTAATGAAGTAATCCAATCATATGGATTTATTCAGTGTCCGGATGAGTCTTGTGTATACAAGAAGTGTAACGGAAACGTGGTGGTATTTCTTGTACTATACGTAGATGATATTTTGTTAATTGACAACAATGTCAAGGTGTTATCGGACGTAAGGGTATGGTTGTCCAAACAATTCGATATGAAGGACTTTGGAGAATGTGCACACATCCTTGGGATGAAAGTCATAAGGGATCGCAAGAAAAGGATGTTGTGCCTCTCTCAAGCTTCATATATAGATACAATCCTTGCTCGTTTTAGCACGCAGAACTCTAAGAAAGGTTTCTTACCTTTTAGGCATGGAGTAGCTTTATCTAAAGAGATGTCTCCGAAGACATCAAAGGATATAGAGGACATGAAGCTAGTTCCTTATGCTTCGGCTGTGGGAATCCTAATGTAAGCAATGCTCTGTACGAGACCTGATATCTGTTTTATCGTGGGCATGGTTAGCAGATATCAGAGTAACCCTGGACAAGGACATTAGACTGTTGTAAAGCATATATTGAAGTACCTTAGAAGGACTAGAGATTATATGCTAGTTTACCAAGCAAACGATTTGCTCCCTGTGGGTTGCACGGATTCAGACTTCCAATCAGATAGGGACAACAGTAAGTCTACATTAGGCTATGTGTTTACTTTAGGAGGTGGAGCTATTGCATGGAGGAGTGTTAAGCAGAAATGCGTTTCTGACTCAACCATGGAAGCTGAGTATGTGGCAGCCTCTGAGGCAACCAAAGAAGTTGTATGACTTAGGAACTTCCTAATGGACTTAGATGTGATTCTTGGTTTGCCCAAAATCATCACAATTTATTGTGATAATAGCGGTGCAGTTGCAAACTCGAAGGAACCACGAGCCCATAAGGCGAGTAAACATATAGAGCGCAAGTACCACCTGATACGAGACATCGACAAGCGAGGAGAAGTTGTCGTCATCAAGATTGCATCGGCAGATAAACTGGCAGATCCTTTCACTAAGGCCCTTCCGGCAAAAGCTTTTGATCGGCATGTGGAGGGGATGAGAATAAGATGTATGGCAGCTTAGTCTTTTAGTATAAGTGGGAGATTGTTAGGGTGTATACTAAAAGTCTAGCTTTTGTAAACATTTATTTATGAAATAAAAGAATCACATTGGTCAAATGTCTACATTTTATTTGTTAAGTGTAGTTGTTCAATTAATTTATAATGTAGATAACATGGTGAGTGATGTCACACACAGAAGATCATGTTATCAGTTCTTTATAAATTGTAAACAGTTACTCACGACTAAGATGGAAAGGAACAAACCATTGGAATAGTCGTAGTGCAATTAGGTATTAGTTTATCTTGACTAATAAATTATACTAGTACACTTTAAGTGTATTGAGTAGGACCATTTTAGGTAAGTTCTTTTTATACTGACTTAATAATAGAACTAGACCTTAGTTATTATGGAAGTGTGTGCTCTTAATCCTAATATAATAACAAGCATATATATTTAGTATTTATTTCTTTAACTTATCAAAGGGTGAGATTTAGCTTGATAAATCAATAGGCCCGATAAGTTGGAAAATGATATTACTTATAGTGTGTGTTGTTGATTATATAAGAAAACTGTGTCCTAGTAATCTAGGTTGAGAATGCCCCCAAGAGGAGCTCATAAGGATTGTCATGTTAAACCTTGCAGGTGGACTTAGTCCGACATGACGATGAGGTTGAGTGGTACTACTCTTGAACTTAGATATTAATTAAGTGAGTTGTCAGTAACTTACTTAATTAGTGGGCATTCGTTATCTTAAACACAGGGAGACTAACACACTCATGATAAGAAGGAGCCCATAATGTAATTTGGGATTGGTGCGATAGTGCAATAATAACTCTCTAGTGAAATGAGTTATTGTTCATGAACTTGAGTTGTGTGTTTGGGGTGAACACGGAATACTCAAGCTCATCGGAAGGCCAAAACTAATTTCTCCTCTAGGTCCTTGTCGTAGCCTCATTAAAGTCTCAAGTCCATCCAAATAAAAGCCCTTCTTAGTGTCCAAGAGAGGGCCGACCCAAGGCTTGGTGACCAAACCAAGGGTCGACCACCATCTTCTCTTAAGGGGTCGGCCCCTTGTTTGATGCCCAAGCAAGAAGGGGTCGGCCATATTAATTCAAAAGTGAAGGGGTGTTTTGAATTTTTAAAATCTTCTCTTTGTAGAAAACTATAAGTTTTAAAAGAGAAATTTTAAAATGAAAAATATTCCTTATTTGAATTAGGCCACATGGTTTAATAGAGAGTTTTAAAACTTTTTAAAACTTTCCTTTTTTAACCATCCTTATGGTTTTAGGAAAAAGGAAGAGAAGTTTTAAAATTAAAATTTTCCATTTTTGTAACAATGTTAAAAAAAGGAAATTTTTAGAAGAAAAGTTTTAAATTTTAAAACATGGTTTTAATTTTTAATACTTTCCTTTTTTAACATCCACTTTAAGAAAGAGAGCTTGTAAAAATTTATAAGAGGATTTCTTCTTTTATAAAATTTTATAAAAATTATTTTTCCTTCTTGATGATGTGGCCGGCCACCCTTGCTTGGTGCTCAAGCAAGGGCCGGCAATTCAAGCCAATCAATCCATGATTGATGATTGATTCAATCAAGAGGAAAGAAAAGGAAAAATAAAAAGAGAAAAGGAAAAACACGAGGAAGATTTTAATTTTTGTAAAAAGTCTTCCCTTATTTGCCTTGGACAAGTAATATAAAAGAAGGGGAGAGGAGTCCTCATGAGATAACAATTCTTATTGTCTTGTTGGTGATCCTCTTGTGGCCGGCCCTCTCTCCCTCTCTTTTCCCTTTGCTCTCTTTTGCTCCTTGGTGGTGGTGGTGGCCAAAACATAGAGAAGAAGGAGAAGCTCTTTGAGTGGTGTTCATCTTAGAGGTTCGTCACCCACACGACGTCCAAGGCGAGGCGAGGAATACGGCAGAAGATCTCGAGGTCATTAGCATACAAAGAGAAGGTATAACTAGTAATTTTCTTCCGCATCATGCTAGTTATTTTTCTTTGTATGAATTCCAAACACAAGAGGCATTAGATTCTAGTTTTTCGAATTTGTTATTCGAATTTGTGATTTGATTGTTCTTTTTGGTTAAACCTAGAGTTATATAAGGAAATTAAATATTAGTTTTCCTTAAAAGTCTTTGTCTAGGAAGTGGTGGTTGCTCCCATATCCAAGAAGGTCTTGTGCCTCGCCATGTTTAACCTAGAATCCAATTTAAGAAATTAATATTTAATTGAATTTATAACGTAGGTGGATTTGGATCAATAGTGTTAAGTTGCGTTTGCGATCCAAGTCTAAACCATTAAGAACAGATAAGTTAAATTTGGAATCAATAATGTTAAGTATCATTTGCGATTCCTAATTTAACTTCTAAAGAACACAATAGGTTATTTAGGAAAGGTTCGATACTTGTACAAAATTTTTGTACAGTGGAACCAGTACGATCTTCCTAGGACTAACCAACACACTTTAACACAGGAAGAGCTGGAATTACTCATCGCTGCAAGGGTGCATAAAGCTTTGCAACAACAACAACAAGCTAATACTAATGGAATGCTACCCATTGCGGTAAATCTGGCCATCTCTACAACCAATCCTCAAAGGGAAAGAGGTATGGATGTGGAAGATAATACTTACATACCTCCTACTATTGTTTCTCCCTCCCGTCATCCTCGGGCTATTTTCCCTACTCCTATTGAAGAAGGAGGGTGTCGACCAGTGCTTCAGGAATCCTCTGGTGAAGCACCAATAAGGGACAAGCGTAAGGGGAAAATGGTGGCTAGCGATAGTTCCCCTGAGAGAATAGTCACTCCTTTCTCTCAGAGGGTATTGGATGATCCCTTACCTAAACATTATCATAACCTAAACATTGGAGAATACCCTAGAACAACAAATCCAGAGGATCATCTACTAAAGTTCGAGAATGCGACTCTGTTACAACAATTCACTGATGGAGTCAAGTGTCGAATGTTCCTAACCACCTTCTGAGGTGCTGCTCAGAGGTGGTTCAAAAGGTTGCCAGAGAACTCTATTAAGCGTTTCAAGGACTTCAGGAAGGTATTTCTCCACCATTTCTCTAGTAACAGGAGATATCAAAAGACTTCGTGGAGTCTTTTCTCTATTAAACAGGGGCTCAAAGAAAGTATTAGTGCTTATATTAAAAGATTTAATCAAGTGGCTATTGATGTTCCTTCTGCCACTACTGAAATTCTGGTGAGTGCCTTTTCTCAAGGTCTCAATGATAGTTACTTCTTCAAGGATCTTGTGAGAAATCCTCCCACCAACTTTCATTTATTAATTGAAAGAGCTACTAAATTCATTAATGTTGAGGAAGCTCAAGCTGCTTGTAAGAAGGAGGGCATTCAACCTAATCCTACTCTAGTTAATGAACGTCCTATGGCTCCTGTTCAACCCCCCAGAGGACTGCGAGTAGGTCCTCCACATCACCCACTAGAGCCACGACCGCAAGCAGTTCAACATGTGAAGATGTCGTAGTCAGCTCCACAAAGATGGTGTACGTATCATATGACGAACACCTACAATACAGAGAACTATTTTGCTCTGAAGAATTAGCAAATGAGTAATGCTTGGTATCGTCGACGTGCTCCATTTCCTAATCAACCATCTTATCCATGATAGAATAACCCCCTCAAGCTAGAATATAGAACAATTGAACCACAATCTGCGGTGTTACAACTCTCGGTCGGGCAAACACACTTGCAAATGCCCGAGTGGGTGTAACAAGAACTATCCTCTGCTCGACAAGAAGAAAACATAAGTAATGTCACCCGGGGCAATATTAACATGATAGCAAGAGGGCCCACCGATGGTGACTCAAACTGGACGAGAAAATCACACGCCCAACGATTAGAGATTCATATAGTCAGATGCAGCCAAGAGAGGGTGGACGGACCTGAAATTAGCTTTGGGCCCATAGATCTGGAAGAGGTGGAAATACCCCATGACAATGCACTGATCATTAAAGTTGTTATAGCTAACTATAATATTTCATGTACTTTTATTGATGCAGGGAGTTCTGTTAATATTATCTTTAAGAAGGCTTTTGATCAACTATAGATCGACCCGAGCGAGCTGCAACTTATGGTAACCCCTTTATATGGTTACACTAGCAATGAGGTGCAGCCACTAGGTTAGATCAAGCTAGCCATATCTTTAGGGGAGGAGCCTCTGATGAGAACGAGGGAATCCTATTTCATGATGGTGGATGCGCCTTCTGCTTACAATGTTATTCTGGGTCGGCCTACCTTGAATGAGTTCAGGGCAGTCGTTTCTACTTTATGTTAGAAGATTAAATTTCTCGTAGATGATCAAGTGGGGGAAGTTAGAGGAGATCAATTAATTGAATGAAAATACTATGTGGAGATCATTAAAACATAAGCCAATGCAGCCAGAAAAATTCAGAGGATGGAGGTCAACACCATTCAAGAAAAATGTCGGTCATGGTTTATGAGGAGAAAGAGGAGATACAAATCCAGGCCGGCCGGCCGGAAGCTGTTACTTAATATAGCGTCTGACCTGGATCCTAAACTCAAAACCAAGATAGTGCAATGCTTGGTTCGCAACAATGATGTATTTCCATGGACACGCAAGGAGGTGACGGGCATATCTCCTCTTGTGATGGAACATTCACTTCACATGCATCCGGATGCTTGATCGGCTAAGCAAAGGAAGAGGGATTTCAAAGCTGATCAGAATATAATCATCAAGGAGGAGGTAGATAAATTACTAGAAGCAGGCTATATTTGGAAAGTTCAATTGCCCAACTAGTTGGCCAATGTTGTCCTGGTCTCTAAACTAGGGGCATGTGGCGAGTGTGCATTGATTTTCAGGATCTTAACAAAGTTGGCCCGAAAGACGATTATCCTCTTCCCTGGATTGATCAATTGGTGATTTCTACAGCTGGGTGTGAATACATCTGCATATTAGACCCCTATTAGGGATATCATCAAGTCCCACTTACAAAAGAGGGAACTAACTTGAGCATCGAGGGTCCTAGCTAGGGATTCCCACCCCAATCCTAGGTCACTAACGCTTTGCTAGCGGATCTCGTGGTGCGCAGGTGAGGTCCTCTCTAGCAAATTTGCTTCACCGGAGTTCTTTGCCACCGGATCTACTTCACTGAACTTCATCTTCTTTGAATCTACTTCATTGGAGGTTTCATTCTTCAGGTCCACAACACCGGGATCTTCTTCATCAGCCTTCCTAGTCACCCCTCAGAGTCTCGCCGGAGATCCACCGCACTGGAGCTTCTTTAGATCCTCAAGACTCATCTTCATCACCATCTTCCTCCACCAGAACACCAGCGCTTCATCTCATCGGATTTAAACAGGATCAACACTAAACTCATGCGAGGAATTAAAAGAACTAGTCAATAGACTAGAGTTGTATCAAAATGAAACAACCAATAAATTTCCAAAGGCTTGTTATAGATTAGACCAAGATGGTAAACAAGCTTTATGTAGTTGATTGAAAGAAATAAAATTTTCAGATGGGTATGCCTCAAATATGGCTCGATGTGTGGATATGAACAAGTTAAAGATGTTAGGAATAAAGAGTCATGGCTGTCATATATTCATGCAAAGACTTATTCCAGCTTTCCATGGCTTACTTTCTCAAAATGTATAGCAAGAACTCACATAATTGAGTCTATTTTTTAGAGATTTGAGATCGAGGTGTATTATGATGGATGATATACTTTGACTAGAAACAGGCAATCCTCTCATACTATGTAATCTGGAGTGTATATTTTCACCCCTTTTTTTATTCAATGAAATATCTACTAGTACATTTACCATATGAGACACAAATAGCTGGTTCTATACTATACAGATAGATGTATCCATTCAAATGATTTTTAAGAAAATTAAAGAATAATATTTGTAATAAAGCACGAGTTGAGCGGTCAATATGAAATACTTATCTAGTTGAAGAAGCATCTTTTTTCTGCTCCTATTATTTTGTTGATAATGTGAAAACTAGACATCGCAAGTATCCTAGAAATTCTGATGATGCTCAACCCATCGATGCTTTCTATTTTTACGTTTCCTGGTAAGCCAATGAGTGTATCTTTTTCTAGATGGTTAACTCAAGAAGAATATCATACAATAAGAACATACATACTCTTAAACTGTGATGAGGTCAAACTATATATAAAGTAAGTTGACTTCTCTAATCAAATATTTATCCCTCATTTAATTTGTTTGCTTGATATTCAAATTATCATAAAATTACATTCTTTCCCAGATTGTATGAACAACAACTATATCTATAAAATCCATTAATAGGTGTAAGTGAGGTAGATACAAAGTTAGAGATTGAATTTGCATTGTGGTTGCGAATATATGTAAGTTAGAGAATTTGTAAAAAAAAAATTAGTTCATGTGTATTAATAAATGTCCTAATTTATATTATAACTATTTTTATAGGTAAAGATAGTAGAATACCAAATGTGCAAGATGATAGGATAATAAATATTGTATCAGAACCCCTCTATAAAAGAAAGGTGTACTCTGGTTACTATGTTAATGGCCTCAAATTCAACATGACACAATGAGATTCATAGAGATTAATCTATAATTCTGGTGTTTGCATCAAAGGATCTATGAACAACAATAATACTAAGTTTGATTACTATAGTAGACTTGATGAAATCATAGTGGTTGAATATCCTGTATTACCAATAAAAAGGTATGTGTTGTTCAAATATTCATTGTATAATGACCCTAAGAATAGGTACTAAAATACATTTAAATTATAATTTGAGGTTAATGCAAACAAAAGGTTCAACAAGTTTGAACCTTTCATTTTTTAGGTACAAGCGGTCAAGTTTTCTATCTTAAATATCCTACGATGAGAAGAATATCTTATGAATGGTTGTCTATTTGTCAAATGAAACCTTGCTTGACTATAGAAATGCTGAACAACATCATTACTCAAAATCATGATGCATTTCAAAATGAGAAAGTGGAGAGACAGTTAATTGATTCACAACTCCAATCATCATCTCAATTACTTATAGATGTTAACATCACTTACGAGGATATTATTGAGGATAGATAATGGAGAGATGTCTAGCAGTGAGGATTTTATTGAACAAATAGAGTCTAGAGATGATGACTTAGAAACTACTAATGTTGATTAGTCATATGTTAATGATAATTAAATATTATCATTATTATTCATAAAGTTCGTTATGCTTCCATATTATTTTTTATTTATATTATCATATTAATAAAATTTATTATAATGTGTTGTAATGTTATTTTATAGACATTATTATGTCAAAGCATCATCAGGTAGTAGCACTCCGTGACTAAAAGGTGCTACAAGCAGTTAGGGATTCGTAAGTATTTTTTTATTATTAGTAATTCAAGTTCATATATGACTTTATTTATAATATATTTTTCATTTAGATTTACTCTAAATGGCCATTGAGTTGCCACATATATAACCAAAAAATTCAAAGAAAGAATGTGCTTCTGGTACTATATGGAAGCATGTTGGCCAGGTGACAAAGGTATTTTATTATAATAAATTTATAGTAAGTAAATTTAATATATTTTTTATTATATAATATATTTATCCTTTAATATACTAAATTTTTATTTAACTTATAATTGTAAAAAAAAATATACATGGGAGGAAGGTTAGGAGGAACTATTTAATGATACTTAGAATAGTTATTGTTCCAAACTTTACAAAGGCCTTCTTTATTTTATGAGAAAGAAGAATATCGGGCCAACATTTGTGTCAGTCGAGATATGGAGTGTATAAATGACCACCTGGGCTATAGAAAGGAGGCAAGCAAATACTAAAAAAGCACAAGCAAATAGTAATACAGAGCAGGTAGTCTGAGCACCGGAACCACTCAACATACGTCTGGATCCAGATATGTTGTTGAGCATGCCTTGGATCTCATGAGTTTAATTTAAAGTTATATAAAAAAAATTATAATTTTTACCATACTTGTATAATTTTATCTCAAATTATTTGTGTATGCAAGAGCGTGAACTAGTCCACCAATCCACTTGTATGGAGATCTTTCTCAAGTCCCACAAGAAGAAGGATGACACATTTGTCGATCCTCGATCCCAGGCCATACACATAAAATTATTAACTTTATTACCTTTAATCATTTCTATCTTTATTCACTTTAGTAATTATGATCAAATTAAATATTAATCATATTATATTTGTCACACATAAACAAATGACAAATACAGTGGCTCAGGCATCTCATCTACCAGCAGAGGGGGGAGTCACAACCTCTATCCACAGAGGCACTAAATGAGATTTATTATGATATTCTCGATGGGTGGAAAAAACACTCCACCCTTTATGTCCTTGGCTCCTAGGATAGTTGTATTTGATCATTTGAGGACTCTTAGGGTGTAACGACCCAAATTTCCTCATTTTGAGCTCCAAAAATAATTCAAAAATATTTAGAAATGCTATAGAAAAATTCTAAAGATTTTTAGAAATTTTTAGAGTATTTTTATGCAATTTTTGGAGTTCGTTTGGTATTTTTATCAAGAGGAAGAAGTTTTAAAAAAAAAGAGAAAAGGAATATGTTGAAGTCAGGATTTGAACCTGCAATCTGTGACTTCGAGCAAAACGAATCCAACAAACTGAGCTACACGATTTTTGTTAACCATGTATGCAGCGATATGTATATATGCAGTAGATGGAACATTTAAAATAAATTGGTGAAAAAGAGGCGCAGCCAAGAATCGAAGCCCAAACCTACGGCTTCAAGCAAAGCCCAACGGACCAACTGGGCTAGCGATCGTTGCTAATTAAATAGGCAGCGACAAATATATAAGCTATAGTTGATAATAATAAAAAAAAAACCGTAGTTATAAAGAGAGGATTTAAGTTTTCCGAAACCTAATTTCTTTCTCACCTCTTCTCCTCACGCGGCGTCGGCGATTCCTCTCGGGCAAAAAATGAAGCCGCGGCTAGGGCTTCGTCTCCGGCGACCGGCGAGCACTTTCCTCCAAGAGCTCTTCACATCGTTGAGATCCTCTCGCCGAGGAGAGGTTGTGGGCACGAGGAGGAGCCGATGGACGAGCTACCCGAAACCCTAGAGCCTTCCCTTTCGGTTGTAAGTCCAAGAACAGCGAAGTGAGTTGCTTCTCACCTGCAGTAGGAGTAGTTCCGATTCGTTTGGTGTTCTTTTGTTTGTTCGAGTTTTACTGTGAAGCATGATCAGGGATTTTTGTTTTCTGCCGTGGGGGGGGTTAAGGAAGATGAAGAGGTTTTGTTTGGATTTGGATTTTGATAAGCTCTATAGCATAATTTTGTGCAGCCATAACTAGATGCAGTGTGAGCACCCCCTTCACTAGATAAGTTGTCTGAAGGAACTTTGTTAAGACAATGGTATTTGAAACATTGTTATATAAGTGTTGATCGGATTATATATAGCCTTGAAAATTTTAGTTTCGTTGTTTAGGCAGTGAGCATGAAAGGAGATAGATTTGTTTATCTCAGTTTTAGATTTTATTCTTTCTTTCTCCTTGCTACAATGAAAGAGAACAGCCAAGTGTCAAGCAAATCCAGATTTTTGTATCAAACATCTAGTTTTCTTTGTGTAGCAGTAAGCATGAACAGTCTTACTTTCTGTGGTATTTGCAGTAGATATGGACAACTCCAATTGGAGTATAGAATAGCCTTTCTTTTTGTATTTCTGTAGATACGGTAGTTTCTTTTGGAGCTTAGAACAGCCCTCCTCCTTGTGTATTTTTCCATGTTTCATTTAGTTCCTTAATAATAGCCTATGTTAGCTTTGCAGAATAGGTTTGTATGCCATTAACTGGACATGAACAACATATGCTTTAGTATATCATGTGGTAACTTTTGATTGTAGCAGAAATCATCCTTTCCTTATGTTCCACTTTGTTGGAATTAATTAGAATGAGCAGATTTCTTTTACATTGCTAATAGAAGAACAGTTTACTTTTTCTAGCTTTTCCTTAGCTATTTGTAAGCATGAGCATACTTCTTTTCTATTGCTATTAGACGTACAGTTTCCTATTTGCTATTGGAATAACATGAGCAGTCCTATTTTTATAGCATGCAGATTTTAGATAAGCTTAGTATGCAGATTTTGATAAGATTAATATGCAGATTTTTGTTAAGCTTTGCATGCAGATTTATGTTAAGCTTTGTATACAGATTTTCAGTACGTAGGGTGTGTTCTAGTGCACACCAAGTGCTTGATAAAATGCTTAGCTCAATATAATACTACAGTAGGCATTTTAATAGCTCAGTAAATGCAGTAGAAGCATTTAAAATAACTTATTTAGTCTTGCTTCAGCTTATATAAGACTACGGTCCAATGGGTGGGCTCCCACAGTCGCCTCTAGGTTCAGATAACCTAGTTCTAGGTTCAGATAACCTAGTTGAAGCAAGGTAAGAAAATTAGCTATGAAATCAGTATTTTATTTTCAGCAGTGGCACTGTACTGGATTAGATATCCATTGGGTTGGGCTCCCACAGTCGTCCCTAGGTTTAGATAACCTAGTAAACCCTACTAGACTCGGAACTTACAATCCCGGGTTTAGTTAGGGATGCACGCACAGCAAGTACAGTTGCCGGGCCCATCAGCAGCATGATTATTATTTTGATCTATTATGTAAATAGTTTTCAAAACTTCACAAATTAGTTATGTGAATACAAGTTAGACTCAGTTTAGCATTAATTAGTTCAGCTTATGTATCAGTTCAGTTTCCTATTGATACACATGATAGTTCTAGGATTAGCTGTACATGTTTAGTATTTCAGATAGCATGATTCCTTTGCTATTTATGAGCATGAGTAGCTATACATGTTAGTTTTTCAGTTAGTATGATCCCTTTATTGGTTTATGAGCATGATTAGCTATACATGTTTAGTATTTCAGTTAGTATGATTCCTTTGCTATTTATGAGCATGATTAGCTATACATGTTTAGTATTTCAGTTAGCATGATTCCTTTGCTATTTATGAGCATGAGTAGCTTTACATGTTAGCATTCAGTTTTAGCATGTCTTTATTTGTATACATGCATATCGAGTTTTTGTGAGTAGATAGCGCTCACTAAGCTTTATGCTTATAGACTGCATTTCCTCCTACTGCAGATAAAGGAAAAGCTAAAGTATAAGGAAGAAGGCGACAAGGAGATGCTGTGACGGTGTGTGATGTGTGGACTATGGAGATCCTTGAGACTTAGCTAAAGAACTCACTTAGTTTAAGATTTGTTATGTTTCCTTTTCTTTTCTCCTTAATGCTATGATGAAGTTGAGATTGTAATTGAGTCTATTCCGCACTTTGTTATGTTTTATTGTTGGAGTATTTTCTGGTTACTATTGCTAGAGTAGTTTCATTCTTCTTATTGAGTTATTATACTGCGTGGTTGAGTGATTATATGTTCCAGCCGCCTGTGGCTGAGTATATATTATTTGTATTGTTGATTTGGTCACCGGTATAGGGGAGACTCTGCCGAAATTTTTCGGTAGGGTTTCCATGTGATTTTTAATCATACCGGTTAAGTAGAGTTAGTAGTTAAGTAACGGTCATCCTTAGAGTGTAGTAGTAGTAAGAAGGGTGGTCGTTATAGTTGGTATCAGAGCAGTTCCCATTCTCCAGCATCACACACATCAGCATCATCCTTGCCGTCTTCAAGTAAGAAAGTATTTAATTTTCTTTTATGTTTTCTTTATTATTTGCAGTATAGAGTATATGCTAATATGTGCTTAGGAAAGAAGAAAATTCATGTTTTAATTTTCTATGTTTTGATACATATGCTTAAAAAGAATAGAGACAATTTTAGTTTTGTTTCTTTCTTATATTCATATATACATATGTATGTTTAGAAAGGATAGAGAAGATATCAGGTATTATTCTTGGCATAACTAGATGTTAAGATAGAGGACAAGACAGTGGGGAGTCAGAAGCCCCAGTTAAGAAATTAGAACTAGAAGGACATTGATAACAAGAAAAGACCCAAGCAGAAAGACGTTCGGGTAATCTGCGAATACTCAAAGGTATTTCTAGAAGAGCTACCTGGACTATCTCCCAACAGAGAAGTAGAGTTTGAAATTGAGTTATTTCCTAACACCAGCCCAATTTCAAAAGCTCCGTATCGAATTTCTTTAGCAGAGCTAAAAGAGTTACTAGAACAATTTCAGGAGCTACTTGACAAAGGTTTCATCCGCCCTACTCATTCACCCCAGGGAGCTCCAGAGTTGTTCATTAGGGAGAAAGACAGATCTATGCGGATGTGCATAGATTTTAGAGTGCTGAGCAAAGTAGCAGTTAAGAACAAGTACCCTCTTCCCCAGAATAAATGATCTATCTGATCAGCTAAGAAGGGACAACAGAGTTCCCTAAAACAGACCTGCGTTTTGGGGAACCATCAGTTGAAAGTGAAAGGAAGTGATGCACTCAGAACAGTTTCCAGGACCAGAAATGGACACTACGAATTTGTAGTCATGCCATTTGGTGTGACTAATGCACCTATGGTCTTCAGAGACCTTATAATAAGCCTTCTAAGGACCACTAATGGGTACGATTCGATATGAAGGATAGAAGACCGAGAAGTTAAGAGACTAAGGAACAAAGAGTACCATTAGTGGAAGTTATTTAGAACCAGAAGCACGAGGAAATTATTTGGGAGCGTAAGGACAGTATGAGACAGAGAGATCTAGAATTATTCTAAGTTCGAGGACGAACTTTTTATAAGGTATGGGGAATTGTAACGACCCAAATTTCCTCATTTTGAGCTCCAAAAATAATTCAAAAATATTTAGAAATGCTACAGAAAAATTCTAAAGATTTTTAGAAATTTTTAGAGTATTTTTATGCAATTTTTGGAGTTCGTTTGGTATTTTTACCAAGAGGAAGAAGTTTTAAAAAAAAAAGAGAAAAGGAATATGTTGAAGTCAGGATTTGAACCTGCAATCTGTGACTTCGAGCAAAACCAATCCAACCAGCTGAGCTACATGATTTTTGTTAACCATGTATGCAGCGATATGTATATATGCAGTAGATGGAACGTTTAAAATAAATTGGTGAAAAAGAGGCGCGGCCAAGAATCGAAGCCCAAACCTATGGCTTCAAGCAAAGCCCAACGGACCAACTGGGCTAGCGATCGTTGCTAATTAAATAGGCAGCGACAAATATATAAGCTATAGTTGATAATAATAAAAAAAAACCCTAGTTATAAAGAGAGGATTTAAGTTTCCCGAAACCTAATTTCTTTCTCACCTCTTCTCCTCACGCGGCGTCGGCGATTCCTCTCGGGCAAAAAATGAAGCCGCGGTTAGGGCTTCGTCTCTGGCGACCGGCGAGCACTTTCCTCCAAGAGCTCTTCACACCGTTGAGATCCTCTCGCCGAGGAGAGGTTGTGGGCACGAGGAGGAGCCGAAGGTCGAGCTACCCGAAACCCTAGAGCCTTCCCTTTCGGTTGTAAGTCCAAGAACAGCGAAGTGAGTTGCTTCTCACCTGCAGTAGGAGTAGTTCCGATTCGTTTGGTGTTCTTTTGTTTGTTCGAGTTTTACTGTGAAGCATGATCAGGGATTTTTGTTTTCTGCCGTGGGGGGGTTAAGGAAGATGAAGAGGTTTTGTTTGGATTTGGATTTTGACAAGCACTATAGCATAATTTTGTGCAGCCATAACTAGATGCAGTGTAAGCACCCCCTTCACTAGATAAGTTGTCTGAAGGAACTTTGTTAAGACAATGGTATTTGAAACATTGTTATATAAGTGTTGATCGGATTATATATAGCCTTGAAAATTTTAGTTTCGTTGTTTAGGCAGTGAGCATGAAAGGAGATAGATTTGTTTATCTCAGTTTTAGATTTTATTCTTTCTTTCTCCTTGCTACAATGAAAGAGAACAGCCAAGTGTCAAGCAAATCCAGATTTTTGTATCAAACATCTAGTTTTCTTTGTGTAGCAGTAAGCATGAACAGTCTTACTTTCTGTGGTATTTGCAGTAGATATGGACAACTCCAATTGGAGTATAGAATAGCCTTTCTTTGTTGTATTTCTTTAGATACGGCAGTTTCTTTTGGAGCTTAGAACTGCCCTCCTCCTTGTGTAGTTTTCCATGTTTCATTTAGTTCCTTAATAATAGCCTATGTTAGCTTTGCAGAATAGGTTTGTATGCCATTAACTGGACATGAACAACATATGCTTTAGTATATCATGTGGTAACTTTTGATTGTAGCAGAAATCATCCTTTCCTTATGTTCCACTTTGTTGGAATTAATTAGAATGAGCAGATTTCTTTTACATTGCTAATAGAAGAACAGTTTTCTTTTTCTAGCTTTTCCTTAGCTATTTGTAAGCATGAGCATACTTCTTTTCTATTGCTATTAGACGTACAGTTTCCTATTTGCTATTGGAATAACATGAGCAGTCCTATTTTTATAGCATGCAGATTTTAGATAAACTTAGTATGCAGATTTTGATAGGCTTAATATGCAGATTTTTGTTAAGCTTTGCATGCAGATTTATGTTAAGCTTTGTATACAGATTTTCAGTACGTAGGGTGTGTTCTAGTGCACACCAAGTGCTTGATAAAATGCTTATCTCAATATAATGCTACAGTAGGCATTTTAATAGCTCAGTAAATGCAGTAGAAGCATTTAAAATAACTTATTTAGTCTTGCTTCAGCTTATATGGGACTACGGTCCAATGGGTGGGCTCCCACAGTCGCCTCTAGGTTCAGATAACCTAGTTCTAGGTTCAGATAACCTAGTTGAAGCAAGGTAAGAAAATTAGCTATGAAATCAGTATTTTATTTTCAGCAGTGGCACTGTACTGGATTAGATATCCATTGGGTTGGGCTCCCACAGTCGTCCCTAGGTTTAGATAACCTAGTAAACCCTACTAGACTCGGAACTTGCAATCCCGGGTTTAGTTAGGGATGCGCGCACAGCAAGTACAGTTGCCGGGCCCATCAGCAGCATGATTATTATTTTGATCTATTATGTAAATAGTTTTCAAAACTTCACAAATTAGTTATGTGAATACAAGTTAGACTCAGTTTAGCATTAATTAGTTCAGCTTATGTATTAGTTCAGTTTCCTATTGATACACATGATAGTTCTAGGATTAGCTGTACATGTTTAGTATTTCAGTTAGCATGATTCCTTTGCTATTTATGAGCATGAGTAGCTATACATGTTAGTTTTTCAATTAGTATGATCCCTTTATTGGTTTATGAGCATGATTAGCTATACATGTTTAGTATTTCAGTTAGTATGATTCCTTTGCTATTTATGAGCATGATTAGCTATACATGTTTAGTATTTCAGTTAGCATGATTCCTTTGCTATTTATGAGCATGAGTAGCTTTACATGTTAGCATTCAGTTTTAGCATGTCTTGATTTGTATACATGCATATCGAGTTTTTGTGAGTAGATAGCTCTCACTAAGCTTTATGCTTATAGACTGCATTTCCTCCTACTGCAGATAAAGGAAAAGCTAAAGTATAAGGAAGAAGGCGACAAGGAGATGCTGTGACGGTGTGTGATGTGTGGACTATGGAGATCCTTGAGACTTAGCTAAAGAACTCACTTAGTTTAAGATTTGTTATGTTTCCTTTTCTTTTCTCCTTAATGCTATGATGAAGTTGAGATTGTAATTGAGTCTATTCCGCACTTTGTTATGTTTTATTGTTGGAGTATTATCTAGTTACTATTGCTAGAGTAGTTTCATTCTTCTTATTGAGTTATTATACTGCGTGGTTGAGTGATTATATGTTCCAGCCGCCTGTGGCTGAGTATATATTATTTGTATTGTTGATTTGGTCACCGGTACAGGGGAGACTCTGCCGAAATTTTTCGGTAGGGTTTCCATGTGATTTTTAATCATACCGGTTAAGTAGAGTTAGTAGTCAAGTAACGGTCATCCTTAGAGTGTAGTAGTAGTAAGAAGGGTGGTCGTTACATAGGGGTCATGATAGTTCCTCTTTCTCTTTTTCTACTGAGATGTAGTCTTTAAAATTAGAAAATCAAGAATTGTGAGCTCAAGTTGCCTTAATGGATCAGAGGATGAATTAGTGGATGACCATTGAGGAGTAGAGGAGGGCTACTGACGAGTAGAGGAGAGCCGAGGATGATCATAACAGAGCCGATCATGAGGCTCTCATGGTCCATATGTAAGTGGTTATGACTAATTTCACCTAGACCCAAACACTACATGGTTTTCAGTCACAGGAGACTCAAGACCCATCAGATAATGGTGATTAACTATTTTTGAGATTTGTTTAACTATAATTTAGTTTTTTTATTTATCATGCATAAATCATATAAAATATATTTATTTTGTTTTCATATTCTAATTTTCTAATTTCAAACTATTGTATTACTATAGGTTTTAGGAGTCTTAGCCTATTAATATATTGATGATCAACATGATCTACTTATTTCTATTTAGGTATCAAAATTAGTTTTACATATATGAAAAATTTATAATTATATAATCTAATATAAATATTTGTATTTGACTTCCTATAGGATTTTCTATTATTATCTTATATATGGATGTATTCATGTTATGTATTTTGATATGGATATTTGGATAATTTAGTTTATTTCTATTATTGTGATTTGTTTAGATTGTATTTGTTTTAGATGCTTATGATTGTTGGATATTTAGATACTTTCTATTTTGTGTTCATAATTTAGTATGTTTGTTTGTATGGATGTTAGTTTATTTGTGTTTGTGATATTATAGATTGTAAGAAATGTATGTATTAATTGTTAAGATGCATGAAATGTGTTTTTATGTTTGGATTGGGTGAAATGTGATTATATGGATGTAAAATATATGAAAGGTCATTGTCTATAATGGTTAGAGTATATATGGAAATTGTAAACAAAGTAGATCATGAATATAAATGTTTTCTAGATATATTTTTTTTAATTACTGACGGAATACTGATGGAATCAGTATTATGTCGGTAAATATCAAAAATTTTTACCAACGAAAATATGTTTCCGTTAGTAAACATTTGATATTTACCAACGAAAACATTTCCATTGGTAAAATTAAATGAAATTACCGATGGTTTGCCAGTGATTACCGATGGAAAGTATGTTTCCATCAGTAATGTCATTTAATTTTACCGATGGAACTGATGTTCTATTGGTGATTATCGACAAACCCTATATTCCATCAGTAAAATCATTTCCAACAAATAAACTCCCGACAAACTAACTTCCTTCGTAATTCTGTCGGTAAACCTCTACACTGATGGAATTACGATGGAATATTCCATTGGAAATCACAATTTTTTTTTGTAGTGTATTCTTCCAAAAAAAGGGCGATGAATTCTATAAATTCTATAAAGGTAAAATCTATCAACTTGGTGGCCCCCCATGACTGTCCCACTGTAACGACCCGACCCTTTGGCCTCTTGGGCGACCTTTGTGGCGGCCCAACTGGCGGCCCTTATGTCGTCGGCCCATTTGGCGACCTCTCATGTCGTCGATCGACGACCTTTTCCCGTGCCTTTACTCACTAGGACTTTCTGTTAGGACCTTCGGATAGCGGCTAGAGAGGGGGGTGTGAATAGCCGACCTCAAATTATCGTTTCTTCCAACAATTTAGGTTAGCGCAGCGGAAATACAATGTAGATACGAAAGTGGAGAAGATCAAACCTCAAACACGATGATGTAACGAGGTTCGGAGATGATACTCCTACTCCTCGGCGTGTCCGTAAGGTGGACGAAGCCTATCAATCCGTCGGTGGATGAGACCCCGGATAACCGGCTAATATGAACTCCTTCTGGGTGGAGAAACCTCTCCACAATCTCTCTTGCAACAGCAAGAATGGAGTACAACCAATAGAGAAAGAAACAATGGACAATATGAATGTAAAAACACCCTACCAAGTTTGCTTGTCTTCTCGTTGTCTACTGGAGTCCGTTGATGAAGCAGCAACTTCACGGATCCAACAACAGCAGCTAGAAAACCAGCCGATGGAAGCTCACACAAAGCTTCAGCAGTGGAGAGCTCAACAAAGCTCAGATCGCAGGAGCAAGAACCGTAGTCAGCAAGCGTTATATTTCCTTCTTCTACTGTAGCGGCCTTATATCCTGCACCTGCGAAGAAGACAAAGAAGAATCCAGAAATCTAGCCGTTGAGTCACAACGGCTAAGCCTGGACCGATCAGGCTCCATCCTGATCGGTCCAGGAGGACCCTGATCGGTCCACAGACCGATCAGGCATCGGTCCTGTATCCCTAATTGGTCTGTGGACCGATCAGGATACAGGTGGATCGGTCCACAGACCGATCCCCCTTCTCTGAATCCCCTCGCTTCCTCAGATAACATCGCTTCCTGATCGGTCTACAAACCGATCAGATAACCCACAGTAAGCTTCTGTTTGGTTACTGATCGGTCACCAGACCGATCAGATAAACCTGAGTATCACTGGATCGGTCTGCTGACCGATCCAATGCCGATGTGGATTTAGAGCTTCTCATCCCTAAATCCTAAGGCCTTCCTGGTCTTGAGAACGAGCTACCGAACCCTCTCTGACCTAGTCCGGAGAACGAGCTACCGAGCCCTCTACGACTTCCTCATCAGGTCCAGAGAACGAGCTACCGAGCCCTCTCTGACCTAGTCCGGAGAACGAGCTACCGAGCCCTCTCCAACTCTGTCTGGTCCAGAGAATGAGCTCCCGAGCCCTCTCTGACCTAGTCCGGAGAACGAGCTACCGAGCCCTCTCCGACTTCGTCTAGTCCAGAGAACGAGCTCCCGAGCCCTCTCTGACCTAGTCCGGAGAACGAGCTACCGAGCCTTCCGACGTCCGGTCCAGAGAACGAGCTCCTGAGCCCTCTCTGACCTAGTCCGGAGAACGAGCTACCGAGCCCTCTCCGACTTCGTCCGGTCCAGAGAACGAGCTCCCGAGCCCTCTCTGACTTCATCCAGTCCAGAGAACGAGCTACCGAGCCCTCTCTGACTTCATCCAGTCCAGAGAATGAGCTACCGAGCCCTCTCTGACTTCCACGTCCGGTCCAGAGAACGAGCTCCCGAGCCCTCTCTAACCTAGTCCGGAGAACGAGCTGCCGAACCCTCTCCGACTTCGCATGCCAAGCTTCCATACTTGGATTTCTCCCGTGCCAAGCTCCATACTTGGACTTTTCCGTGCCAAGTCTCCATACTTGGAATTTTCCGTGCCAAGTCTCCATACTTGGACTTTACCCGAATCAGGTCAACTCAAGTTGGGTCAACCAGGTCAACCTTGACCAAAGGTTGCACCCACAATCTCCCAAGTTTGTATTCTTGTCAAACATCAAGATACAACTTTTCTATTCTCGTCAAACATCAAAATACACCTCGAGTCAGGTCAACTCGAGTCGGGTCAACCAGGTCAACCTTGACCTAAGGTTGCACCAACACTTTCCACCCCTGGCCAGTGGATTTTTGCCTCCCCCAGGATTCGAACTCTAGACCTCCAGACTTAAGTACTAGAGTTTATGAATCCTGGTAACCAAGTGAGATCATCTCTCTTGGTTACCAGGATTCATAAACTCTAGTACTTAAGCCTGGAGGTCTAGAGTTCGAATCCTGGGGGAGGCAAAAATCCACTGGCCAGGGGTGGAAAGTCCTAGTAAGTAATGACACGGCCAAAGGTCGTCGGTCGACGACATGAGAGGTAGTCAAATGGGCCGACGACATAAGGGCCGTCAGTTGGGCCACCACAAGGGCCGCCTGTAACGACCCAATTTTCCTCATTAGGAGTTTTAAAAGTTCTTAAAAATATTTAGAAATGCTATAGAAATATTCTAGAGATTTTTAGAAATTTTTAGAGTATTTTTATGTAATTTTTGGAGGTCGTTTGGTATTTTTACTAAATGAAGGAAGTTTCGACAAAAAAAATGTCCAAGCTGAGGCTCGAATCGGCAACCCCTGACCCAAGCAAAACCTGACTAACCAACTGGGCTAGCAGTTGTTACTTAATCAGATAAGGGTTAAAATTGTACTTAAGCCGTAGTTAGGAAATCAAAATTAATTAAAATGAAAAAGGGCGCTGCGGGGGAATCGAACCAGTGACGGTTTGATTTGATCAAACGCAGCTGACCAAGTGATCCAACGGGAATTTCGTAATAAGAAGGAAGCGAAATAGTCTTAAGCTGTAACAGAAGTATTATGTTATAAAAGAGGAGAACTTAGGGCTTGATTGAGAAACCGTAACCTAAATTCCTTCTCTTCTTCTCTCGCGCGGCGTTCCTGTGGCCGGGCGGAAACGAAGCCGAGCCTAGGGCTTTATCTCCGGCAGCCGGCGAGGACCTTTCCCGTGAGATCTTCACGTTCTCAAGACCCCTTCAGCGAGGAGAAGATGTAGACGCAAGAGATCGCCAAGATTTGGAGCTCACCCGAACCCTAGAAGCACTAGAAGGTTCCTCCTTCGGCTGTGAGTCAAGGAAACGAAGGTAAGTCGCTTACTCACCTGTGGTAGGATAGCTTCGAAGTTTAATTCTTGTTCCTTTTCTTGTTCCCGAAGCTTTGGGTGAAACCTAGGGCTGTGTTGTTGCGATTTGAACGGTGAAGCTTTGGTTTCTTGTGGTTTGCAATAGAGTAATTCGGGTTCAAGTTGGCTTCTTGTGTGGATTTCCTTTCTCTTTAGATGGCTTTACCTCTTTAGATGGTTCTGTTTTTGGGATAGGCTGCAGGTTGTGTGTTTTCCGATTGTACATGCAGTTTTTAAATCCATTGATAGTGTAGTTTAGTATTTCAATTTAGAAATTTCTTTGTTAAATCTGAGTATGAAATAGTTTAGTTCTTTTGAGCAAGTAGTCTTTATTTCATTTGTCACAGTGATGAGTAGTTTCGGATTCCTTTATTTACTGCCATGAATTGAAGTTTATGTTGTTGGTTTTCTTTGCCATCTGATGAAGCATGATTTGGAGAATTAGGGTTGCTTACAAAAAGGGTTAAGCTGTGAATTTGATATATATGTTTGTTTGAATAGCTATGTATAGCATTTTGCTTCCCTTATATTACTTTCTTACCGTGGAACTATAGACAACTCCCACCAGTAGGCATGAGCATGAGCAGATCTATTCAAGTGAGCATTTATATTCATTCAAGTAGAAGTAGGCATGAACAGATTCATTCAAGTGTGCATTTATATATTCATTCAGTTCCTTTGCTATTTAGATCTAGTAAATAACATGAACATGTGCAGATTTAGATTTCTAGTTCCTTTGCTATTGGAATAACATGAGCAGATTTATTCAAGTGAGCATTTATATTCATTCAAGTAGAAGTAGGCATGAACAGATTCATTCAAGTGTGCATTTATATATTCATTCAGTTCCTTTGCTATTTAGATTTAGTAAATAACATGAACATGTGCAGATTTAGATTTCTAGTTCCTTTGCTATTGGAATAACATGAGCAGATTTCTAGTTTCTTATGTTATTAGATGTGCATGAGTAGCCTTCCTTTTAAAACAGTCAGTTTCTAGTTTCTTTAGAGCTTAATATGCAGAATTGTGTTAGCTTAATATGCAGCATTTTAGTGTGCAGATTTTTATTAAGTATTAGTGTGCAGAATTCATTTACCCTTAGCTGAACATGTGCAGATTTTTATAAGCATAGCATGCAGATTTTTATAAGTATAGTATGCAGATTTTTAATATGCAGAATTTTATTAGCATAGTAGACAGATTTTGGGTTAAGCATTTCAAAGTTAGAATTTGCTTAAATATTTCAGTTTCTTTTTAAAGAAGTATTCTTTTAGAAGTATTAACAAGTATAAGAAAGATAAAGAAAAGAAAGAAAAAGGCCAAGGCCTTAAGTAGATCCCAAAGTCAAGACTGTAGGGATTTTGGCACACAAGGTGCTAAAGAAAATGCCGAGGCATTATATAGAAGTATTAAAAGATAACAAGTATTTTACTTTTATCAGTGGCACTGTGCTGGACTCTCAGTTGTCCTTGGGTTGGGCTCCCATAGTCGTCCCTAGGTTTAGATAACCTAGTAGTAACGGCACGACCGACGGTCGACGACCCGAGGGTCGCCAAATGGGCCGCCAAATGGGTCGCCGAATGGGTCGGGTCGTTACAAAAGTAAAAGCACAGTTGCCGGGCCCAAGAGAAGTTGATTATTATTTTGAAGTATTATAAGTATAAGTTTTTGAACAAGTAAAACGAGTTTTACATAAACATAAAGTATTAAAGATTAAGTTTAGAACAAATGAAATAAGTTTCATATAGTTCTAAAAATCAGTAAGTTTAGTTCTTTATTCTACCATGTTTATCTAGTAGATGAGTAGTTTTTCATGTTTACCTATTAGATGAGCAGCATGATTAGTTATTAGAATTATATGAGTAGATTCCTTAGCTTTTCTTTGCTATTAGTTTGACATGAGCAGTTATGTTTATGCTTTACTTTCTTTTAGAGCATATAGTTTCTAGTTCTTTCTGTAAACATGCATATTCGTGTTTTTGTGAGTTAGATAGCGCTTACTAAACAGATTTTGTTTATAGATTGCACTTCCTCTTACTGCAGATACAGGAAAGGAAAAGATATAGAAAGGAAGGCGACAAGGAGGTGTTCGAAGGATGTGTGATGCCAGGACTATGGAAGCCTTGGGACTAAGAAAGAATTTTTAATTTTAATTTCCGCATTTTAGTTATTGTAAACATTTGAGTTTTATTTTAAGTTCATGTCATTTGAGATTATTCTGTTTAGATTGCATGTAGGATGAGTTCAGTTTAGTAAGTAGATATTTGTGTGTTTGATACTTATTTAACTGCGTGGTTGATTGATATGTGTTCCAGCCGCTTGTGGCTGAGTATATATTGCATGTATTGTTGAATATGGTCACCAGTACAGAGGAGATCTGTCGAAATTTTTCGGTAGGGTTTCCATGTGATTTTTAATCATACCGGTTAAGTAGAGTTAGTAGTTAAGTAACTGTCATGAAGGCACCCCAACCCCCTCTTTTATATTCCTTAGCTTTGGTAAATAAGGAAATTTAATTACAATAAAATTTCTTTAACTTTCCTTGACAACAATTAATTAAGAAAAATTAAATAAAATTTCCTAATCAATTATGTAATGGTCGGCCACCTGATGGAGAGCAAACAAGACAATTTTTAATCAATAATTAAAAATTCCTTATTTGTCTTCAGAAATTTTAAAAAATAAAATTTCCCTTTAAAATCCCTTCGTGGTTGATAAAAAGAAATTTCTATAATTTTAATTTTTCAACATGTGAATAATTTACAAAGAGAAAAAATAAAATATCTTTCCTATCTACAAATAAGGAAAGAGATCTAATCTCTTTTCTTAATCTTTTGTAGAAGAGATATTTTAATTTTAATTCTCTCCAATAAATTATATCTTCCACATAAGAAAAATTTAAAATTAAAATTCTTTTAAATTTAATGGGGGCCGGCCACCTAAGCTTGGGTTCAAGCTAGGGTCGGCCACCCATGAATCAAGGCTTGGCCGGCCCTAGCTTGATCCACAAGCTAGCTTGGCCGACCCTCTTATCATGGGTATGAAGGTGGGTATAGGTGGCTATAGTACTCTATAAATAAGAGGCTACGATAGGGACCGAGAGGAGGAATTGGTTTTGGTCTCCCGATAATATTAAGCATCCCGTGTTCGCCTCGAACACACAACTTAATTTTATCAATAATAATTCATTCTACTAGAGAACTATTATTGAACTACCGCACCAATCCCAAATTACAATTTTGGACTCCTTATTATGAGTGTGTTAGTCTCCCTGTGTTTAAGATGTCGAATGTCCACTAATTAAGTGAGTTACTGACAACTCATTTAATTAATATCTTAATCCAAGAATAGTACCACTCAACCTTATCGTCATGTCGGACTAAGTCCACCTGCAGGGTTTAACATGACAATCTTTATGAGCTCATCTTGGAGACATTATCAACCTAGATTACTAGGACACAGTTTCCTTCTATAATCAACAACACACACTATAAGTGATATCATTTCCCAACTTATCGGGCTTATTGATTTATCGAACTAAATCTCACCCATTGATAAATTAAAGAAATAAATATCAAATATATGTGCTTGTTATTATATTAGGATTAAGAGCACACACTTCCATAATAACTGAGGTCTTTGTTTCTTTATAAAGTCAGTATAAAAGAAACGACCTCTAATGGTCCTACTCAATACACTCTAAGTGTACTAGTGTAACTATATAGTTAAGATAAACTAATTCCTAATTACACTACGACCTTCCAATGGTTTGTTCCTTTCCATTTTGGTCGTGAGCTACTGTTTATAATTTATAAGGTACTTAAAACATCATCTTCTGTATGTGACACCACATACTATGTTATCTACAATATAAATTAATTGAACAACTACAAATAGATGTAGACAATTTGACCAAATGTGATTCTTTATTTAAAATAAATGTTTACAAAAGCTTAGGCTTTCAGTATACACTCTAACAATCTCCCACTTATACTAATGACTAAGCTGCCATATCTTCTGCCATACATCTGATTCCCATTCCCTCCACATGCCGATCGAAAGCTTTTGCCAGAAGGGCCTTAGTAAAAGGATCTGCCAGGTTTTCTGCTGATGCAATCTTGGCGATGACAACTTCTCCTCGCTTCACGATATCTCGTATCAGGTGATACTTGCACTCTATATGTTTACTTGCCTTATGGACTCGTGGTTCCTTTGAGTTTGCAACTGCACTGCTATTATCATAATAAATTGTGATGATTTTGGGCAAACCAAGAATCACATCTAAGTCCATTAGAAAGTTCTTGAGCCATACTGCTTCTTTAGCCGCCTCAGAGGCTGCTACATACTCAGCTTCCATGGTTGAGTCCGAAACGCATTTCTGCTTAACACTCCTCCATGAAATGACTCCTCCTCCTAAAGTAAACACATAGCCTGATGTAGACTTACTGTTGTCCCTATCTGATTGGAAATCTGAATCCGTGTAACCCACAGGGAGCAAATCGTCTGCTTGGTAAACTAGCATATAATCTCTAGTCCTTCTCAGGTACTTTAATATATGCTTTACTGCAGTCCAATGTCCTTGTCCAGGGTTACTCTGATATCTGCTAACCATGCCCATGGCAAAACAGATATCAGGTCTCGTACATAGCATTGCATACATTAGGCTTCCTACAGCCGAAGCATAAGGAACTGCTTTCATGTCCTCTATCTCCTTTGATGTCTTCGGAGACATCTCTTTAGATAGAGCTACTCCATGCCTAAAAGGTAAGAAACCTTTCTTGGAATCCTGCATGCTAAAACGAGCAAGGATTGTATCTATATATGAAGCTTGGGACAGACACAACATTCTTTCCTTGTGATCCCTTATAACTTTGATCCCAAGAATGTGTGCACAATCTCCTAAGTCCTTCATATCAAATTGTTTGGACAACCATACCCTTACGTCCGATAATACCTTGACATTGTTGCCAATTAACAAAATATCATCTACGTATAGTACAAGAAATACCACCACGTTTTCGTTACACTTATTGTATACACAAGACTCATCCGGACACTGAATAAATCCATATAACTGGATTACTTCATTAAAACGGATGTTCCAAGACCTTGAAGCTTACTTCAGTCCATAAATGGACCGATTGAGCTTGCACACTAGATGTTCTTTGCCTTCTTCAATAAACCCTTTTGGTTGCTTCATATGGATGTTCTCTTCAAGACTTCCATTAAGGAAAGCTATCTTGACATCCATTTGCCAAATCTCATAATCCATATGAGCAGCAATGGATAAGAGTATCCGGATAGACTTAAGCATGGCTACCGGTGAAAAGGTCTCCTCATAATCGATTCCCTCTTTCTGAGTGTACCCTTTCGCAACAAGCCTAGCTTTGAAGGTTTCTACCTTCCCGTCTGTCCCTCTTTTTCTTTTGTAGATCCACTTGCATCCAACGGCTTTTACACCATCAGGTGGTTCTACGAGCTCCCAGACCTTATTAGAGTACATAGACTCTATTTCAGAATTCATTGCCTTTTGCCAAGATGCTGCATCTATATCTTGGAGTGCTTCGTCATATGTTCGGGGATCAGGTTCATGTTTACCCGGGATCAAGTCCGAAGACTCTTCCAAAAACATGAATCTATCAGGCTGCCTAACAACCCCTCCCCACTACGACGAGGCACAGTCTGTGGTTGTGTATCATGTGTGACACGTGTTGCAGTCTCTTGTGGTACTTCATCTTGTACTGTTAGTACTAAGGTAGACGTGTCCTCTCTATGTTCTTCTAAAACAACTTTTCTACTGGGCTTGTGATCCATTATATAGTCTTCTTCTAAAAACTGGGCATTGGTGCTAACAATGACCTTCTGGTCTTTAGGACTATAAAATAAACCACCTTTCGTTTCTCTGGGATATCCCACAAATACGCGAACTTCTGTACGAGATTCTAACTTATCAGCATCTGGTTTCAGCACATGTGCTGGACTACCCCAAATTCGAATATGTCTTAGACTGAGCTTTCGCCCATTCCAAAATTCTGTGGGAGTAGAAGAAACTGATTTAGAAGGTACTAAGTTCAGAATGTACACTACTGTTTCCAGAGCATATCCCCAAAACGAATTTGGTAATTCTGAATAACACATCATCGATCTAACCATCTCCATAAGAGTCCTATTCTTTCATTCTGCCACACCATTCTGTTGGGGTGTACCAGGTGCGGACAGTTGGGATTGAATCCCGGCCTCTGATAAGTAATTCCAAAACTCTCCTAAGAGGTATTCGCCACCACGATCAGACCCTAGTGTCTTGATACTTTTACCTAGTCGCTTCTCCACATCAGCCTTGTATCTTTTGAACTTATCAAAGCACTCGGACTTGCGGCGCTTTAGGTAAATGTATCCGTATCTTGAATAATCGTCTATAAAAGAGACAAAATATTCAAAACCACCTCTTGCCTGGACAGACATAGGACCACACAAATAAGAATGAACCAATTCTAACACTTCTTTGGCTCTATACCCCTTGGCCTTGAAAGACCTCTTGGTCATTTTACCTTCCAAGCAAGATTCACAAGTTGGAAAATTTTCCAACTCTAATGAACCCAAGAGTCCATCGGCTATAAGCCTCTGAATCCTACTTAAGTTAATATGACCAAGCCTTAGATGCCAAAGATATGCTTGGTTCATTTTCGAAGGTTCTTTTCTCTTATTAGAGTTAGAAGATGAGTTATAAATTTCCATGTTTTGCTTTGTGGGAGAAATTAGATTTAAAGTATACAAATTTCCAACTAATGCACCAGAACAGATAATCACTTTATTTCTCTTAATAACTACATCGTTACTAAAAGAAACTGAATATCCATCCAAAAATAGTTTAGAAACTGAAATTAAATTCTTTCTAAAACTGGGTACATAAAGATAATTTCTTAAAACCAAATTTCTATTTCTATTGAAAGATAAGTAGACGTCTCCCATTGCAACAGCCGCCACCTTAGTAGCATTGCCCATGTAGACGGTAATCTCTCCTTCAGTTAGTCGTTGGGTTTCCTGGAACCCCTGCAAGGAATTGCAGACATGATCAGTGGCTCCCGTATCTACACACCAGGTGCTGGTAGATAACACCGCTAAACATGTTTCAACAACTAGAGCATGAGATATACCTTTGTTGTTTTGATTCCTACGAGGACAGCCCGCCTTGCAGATGAAGCACTTGCCCTTTGACTTCTTCACTCCATCTTTAGGTCCTGTACTCTGAGATTTATTCACTTTCTTTGCTGGACCAACTTGTTTCTTCTTCTTCTTTCCTTTCAGTTTAGAAGTAGAACCATTTTCAGCATAGTGAATATGAGAATTGTGACGAAACAAACCTTCTGCTGCCTGAAGTTCTGTCAGTAGTTCTGCCAATCAATATACCCTTTTGTTCATATTGTAATTCAGGCGGAATTGCTCAAAACTTCTAGGTAGTGTTTGGAGGATCATATCGATGTGGGTTTCCCCATCAATTTCTCCTCCAAGGATCTGTATTTCGTTCAGATAAGCCATCATCTTTAGGATATGATCTCTCACAGGAGTACCCTCTTGCATGGTGCCTGTCATTATCTTTCTCATGGCTTCTTGTCTAGAAGCCCGATCCTGATGACCAAAGAGTTCCTTGAGATAATATCATAAGCTGTTGGTAAATCTTGATGCTGATGTTGCAATACATTTGACATTGAAGCCAAAATGTAATACCGCGCCATCTCATCTTCCTTTACCCATTTCTTATGATATTCAATCTCCTCTTGGGTAGATTCACCAGTGGGTGCATCAGGGCAAGGCTCAGTCAGTACAAACTTATAGCTTTCAGTAGTAAGAACAATGTCCAGGTTCCTTTTCCAATCTATGTAGTTAGGACCAGTAAGTCTATTCTGTTGTAGTATGATGGACAGTGGGTTGAAAGTCATCTTAAGAATCACAAATAACTTTTGGTCAGAACTCTAAATTTAGAATAATATTGATTCCTCAAACAATACAATTTTAAATTATCCAACACCTCAAAACACCGTGAATTTTGTATGCCACGATAGTGTGGACGTATATAAATTCAACATTTGTAAAAGGAGGGTTTAACCCATTAATTTTATTATCTTGTCAATCTAACTTTTTGACAAATAAAATTAATAGTTGGTATCCTTTGGTCACACGAATAATAGCAGTGACTCCGATGGGGAGGATACTATTAAACGTGCCTAAGTGTATACCATTACTTGACACTAAGTCCATTAATAAGATTGTGCCCCTTCCGATGGGGAAGATCACACGCTCTTAATTAACTTCCTATAGTCATCCAAAATGGAAGTTTGTTCTAGTGATCCACAAACAAGCTCATCCGATATAGAGGAAGGAACTCAGAGCCAACGCGCGAGCTTGTTTGCATCACTTACAAACCAGTAATGGAGACCGTGGAATTTATTTAAAATCCCTCTCCAACTTAGTTAATTATAAATGAGGAATTTTAACTATGCTAGCCTACTAAACATGTATACTAACATGCACACACAGCACAATATAAAAGCAATAAATAGAAAATCTAATTTTCAACTATTATGGCTTTTATCTATGGTTGTCCTCCGTGTGCTATCATCCCAAGCTGTTACCATATTTGGCCACCACCACCGAGTCTAACTGTCGCATCCATCTTGCTCCTTGTTCCGCTGCGCCTCTGGTCCTCAAAAAGGTTGGGTTCAAGCTAAAATTATATCTTCCACTTAAGAAAAATTTTAAATTAAAATTCTTTTAAATTTAATGGGGGCCGGTCACCTAAGCTTGGGTTCAAGCTTGGGTCGGCCACCCATGAATCAAGGCTTGGCCGGCCCTAGCTTGATCCACAAGATAGCTTGGCCGACCCCCTTATCATAGGTATGAAGGTGGGTATAGGTGGGTATAGTACTCTATAAATAAGAGGCTACGATAGGGACCGAGAGGAGGAATTGGTTTTGGTCTCCCGATAAAATTAAGCATCCCGTGTTCGCCCCGAACACACAACTTAATTTTATCAATAATAATTCATTCTACTAGAGAACTATTATTGAACTACCGCACCAATCCCAAATTATATTTTTGGGCTCCTTCTTATTATGAGTGTGTTAGTCTCCCTGTGTTTAAGATGTCGAATGTACCACTAATTAAGTGAGTTACTGACAACTCATTTAATTAATATCTTAATCCAAGAATAATACCACTCAACCTTATCGTCATGTCGGACTAAGTCCACCTGCAGGGTTTAACATGGCAATCTTTATGAGCTCATCTTGGGGGCATTATCAACCTAGATTACTAGGACACAGTTTCCTTCTATAATCAACAACACACACTATAAGTGATATCATTTCTCAACTTATCAGGCTTATTGATTTATCGAACTAAATCTCACCCATTGATAAATTAAAGAAATAAATATCAAATATATGTGCTTGTTATTATATTAGGATTAAGAGCACACACTTCCATAATAACTGAGGTCTTTGTTTCTTTATAAAGTCAGTATAAAAGAAACGACCTCTAATGGTCCTACTCAATACACTCTAAGTGTACTAGTGTAACTATTAAAAGCGGCTGCTCACTTGGCTACCAGGATTCATAAACTCTAGTACTTAAGCCTGGAGGTTTAGAGTTCGAATCCTGGGGGAGGCAAAAATCCACTGTCAGGGGTGAAAAGTCTTACTGAGTAACAGCACGGCCAAAGGGTCGTCGGTCGACGACATTAGAGGTCGCTAAATGGGCCGACGACATAAGGGCCGCTAGTGGGCCGCCGCAAGGGCCGCCCAAGAGGCCAAAGGGCCGGGTCATTACAATAAAAAGGCGCCTTTTATTGTAACAACCTAGCCCTTTGGCCTCTTGGACGACCCTTGCGGTGGGCCACTGTCGACCCTTATGTCGTCCGCCCATTTGGCGACCTCTTATGTCGTCGACCGATGACCCTTTGGCCGTGCCGTTACTCACTAGGACTTTCCACCCCTGGCCAGTGGATTTTTGCCTCCCCCAGGATTCGAACTCTAAACCTCCAAGCTTAAGTATTAGAGTTTATGAATCCTTGTAGCCAAGTGAGCCACGGCCAAAAGGTCGTCGGTCGACGACATAAGAGGTCGCCAAATGGGCCGACGACATAAGGGCCGACAGTGGGCCGCCACAAGGGCCGCCCAAGAGGCCAAAGGGCCGGGTCGTTACACCCACACCATTGAGAGAGAATAAATCAGGAAACTGAAGCTAGCCATCACATAGGAGGGTAATTCCTCAATCTTTGCTAGGATTTAACCTTTTCTTAATTCTGTAAATTCGTCATATGATAACCAACTTGGTTATGCCCAGGATGATGAATTAGTGCTTAGAGGAGAAGGGTTGAATAGTATATATGCTTGCAAATAAAATTTTCCCTTGGCAAAACCATTTTATCCGGTTGTAACAACTTCACCATGTCAACATGATATTGAATGTGCCCGCCATCATATTGAACTAAAAATGTAATAACAATATGACAATGAAGCAACTAAGTGATTATGAAAACTAATCTCTTGATGTTGTGACGCTGAACCTTTGTGTTGGACCAATGACCACCTTAACTCACAGGCCTAGATTAGCTTATTATTATGACAAAAATTGATACACTCATCTCAGATGCCCCTCTGCACCCACTCTAAGACATTTGAATGGGAGATAAATGACTAAATGTGTCCCTTTGGGTGAGAGGGATTTTATTTTGTAAAGAATTGTGTTCCCTGAAAATTAAATCTCTGTTATCTTATGACAATCTATCATCCGAGTATCAACTCGGCTATGCCCATGGAAACTAGATTAGCTCATTGTTGAACCATACACTACAACAATTAAGGTTTATATCAATACCAAGAGTTTTTTTTCCTTAAAGACTAAAATCACTTGCAAAACGATTTTAAATTTTTAAGCATATATTCAATGTTGATAATTTATAAATTTCACACATGCAATATTAAAACTCTAAAAATTGAGCAATGAGAAATCTTGAGCTTTGACTATTCTTTTGATACTATTAGTATTAGGAGAAGCATTTTGACAAATGGTAAATGATATGGGTTATACCGAGTGGATCTCAAAGATGACATATTGATCAAAGTCAATGTAAGGAGACGGTCGAAGTCAGAATAGGGGAGCACCTTGACACCTCCCAGATGACTTACTGATTGCCCCGTGTTAAAATTCTAGGGTCCTACCCAAGTGGTTACAAAGTAGGATGCTTGAATAAAGCTAATCGGATGCAAAGCGGGTCAAATATAAGGACTCTACTATCTTACTTTGAAAATTAGGAAATAATGTACCTGATTTGTTAAGTAGTCGACCGAGTGCAAGTGAGCCTGACCAGGTGAAAATCTAACCAAGTTCTAAGCGTATAGGCCTTATAAAAACTCTTAGCATAAGATCGACCGGATGCAGGATGATTGAATACAAGGCTGTCCATGTACACCTGGTCAGGTAATGACCGGGCGGGTTTAAGGACACCTAACCTTTTAAAACTCTTAGCATAAGATCGGTCAGATGAAGGCCTATCGAACATAAGGCTTTCTGTGTACGCCCGACCAAGTAAAGACTGGGCGAGCTTAAAGACATTTGGCCTTATAAGACTCTTAGTATAAGACTAATCAAATAAAGGCTAGTTGAAGATAAGGCTATCCATGTATGCCCGGTGGGAAATAGATCAAGCGGGCTTAAAGATACTATTAAATTCCCACAAGTGCTCGGTTACGTCATCAGTATATAAAAGATATCGAACCCACAGGGATTGGTATAATCACTAGTGACCTCTCACATAGAATTAGATAAATAATAGATAAAAATCAATTACGAAATAAGTTGAAGAAGTGAGACTGAGAATAAAAAATAGAAATAAATTTTGTTTTCGGGAAATGCTCTAGAGGTTCAATTTCATTGTGATATTTATCATTGTAACATGGTTTACTAATTTCCTATCCTCAATTCACATGCACTTGTAGGAAGTTGCCAACTCTTCTCTTTAGTGGCAAGTTGGCAAGATATTTAGATCAACATCTCTTGTCATTAAATAAAAAAGATTCCTATGAAGTTTGTTAACGGAGTACCCCTGTCACTACGGCCCCTCGGTCATACATCATAAGAACACACATATACTCAATAACCATAAAGATGAGGGTGACAATTACACACACACATATCTACTTCCATGTGGGGAATTGCCTCTCCTTTCAAGGTGGTACCCTAGTTGTCTGTTAATGGTTACCCCTGTCACTAGGGCCTCTCGGTCATAAGATATTGGGAATCTCCACCTATGGGGTCAACAACTCTACACAACCATTTAATCAAACATGAGAATTAAGTTTAAACACATGCATTCACATAAGATCAAATAGATAAAAAGCATGATAATGACATCTAGATAGGAAATTGGCATATCCAAAAGTTCTTACATCAATCTACACAACAACTACTCTGTTAATCCTAAAACAAAGGATCTACTCCATAGAAAGAAGAAAGAAACCAAAGATATATGAATAACAAGAATCTAAACCCAACAAGAGAAAAAAGTGAAGAGATTCTTATCCAATGTCGTAGAGTGATCTTCGGATCCAATCCCAATCTTCTGTAGTTGATGAGGTGATGGAAACCGCTTTGGATCATCGAATGGAGACTGAAGAAGTTAGAGATTGGCACCAAGATGACACTCCCAAAGGGAGAACCTTCTTCCCCTTAGAAAGGGGAAGAAAATCCCTGATATAGGTCAGGTACTTCTTAGTATCAATTATGAATTTATTTGTGGGTTTAGGTACTAATTCTCAGACTTAATTTTTTTCAAATTGAGTCAGTTCCTCTTGCATCACAATTATCCAATCTAGGTCAGGTAGAGCTTCTTCTATAATTTTGGGTTCAATTTTGGAAATAAGAGTTATTTGACTTAGGTTTCTACACGATGATCGAGTTCAAACTTTTAGGGTTAGTCACCCAAAATTTGGTCAAGCAGGTGGTTGATTCTTACCATAGCTAGACTTATGTCAGGGTTAACACTTGGTTCTTCTAATTCACTTAATTCAGGTCTAATTTCTTCATCATCTTCTATGTTTCTAATGGTTTGATTATAATTTTCATTGATTAAGTTAAGTAAATTATTTTCTTTATCAAAAATTATATTAGTTGTTTCTTCAACTTTTAGTATATTTTTGTTTAACTATATAGACTCTACTAGTTGTGAAATACCCTAAGAAGATACCAGTTGTTGATTTGGATGTAAAATTTTCTAGATAATCTTTATTATCTCATATGTATACTTTGTATCCAAATACTTTTAAATAATTTATTTTGGGTATTTTATTATAATATATTTAATAGGGAGGTTTATTATAAAATTTATTAATTAATATTCTATTTTGAATATAACATGCAACATTTAATACTTCTGCCCAAAATTGGTTACTTAAGTTATATTCATTTAATATAGTTCTAGTGTAATGCCCGAAAAATTCTCAAAACTATTTTAGAAATATTCTGTTATTTTTCTGGAATTTTTGGATATTTTTCCGGAATTTTCCAAGTAACGGAAGTAGCAAAAATAATTAGAACCGCAAAATAGCTTAGGCGGGAATCGAACCCGAGACCTATGGCTTAGAGATAATGTTGGGAACCAGTCGAACCCAGCAGGGTCGTGCTGAAAGGAAAGGGAACCAATAAAATTTATATTGGAGTTGGGCGAATTAAGTCTTTAGTATAAATAGGAAGGTTAAGTGGGAGTTGGGTTATTTTGTTTTGGTTCGACACATTCTTTTTCACCGTGACCTATCCCTCTTCCAAAAACCTCACCGCCGCCCACACCTCTTCCTCCTCCTCTCTCTGCGCCCAAACCCAAGGACTCTCGGCTCATCTTCCGACGACGACTCCAACACGAAAGAGGTTCTTCTCCGTGAGAGGAACGCGAAGACGTGAGCGGGTCGTCGAGAAGGTTATCTCCACCGGAATTCTAGCGAATAGAATTGTAAGGAATTTAGCGTACGAGGTAAGAAACCCCTCACCTGCGGTATAATAGCTCCGTTTAGTTTCCTACGCATTAGTTTTAGCTATATGCAGGTTTTTCGGCACATAGGGTGTGTTTAAACCCTCCTCGAGGATTAGGGATCTAGATGAGCACCTCTAGACGGGCCGGACACGTTGTTCTCCTTTAGTTGGAGATGCTAGACGTTGTCGGGTGCCTAGAGGTGATCTCCCTATTAGAGGAGAGAGTTGGAGCACACCAAGTGTTCGGTAAAATGTTAGTGTAGCTAAATACCACCTCAGTTATGTTTAATAGCTCAGTTAAATGCATTAGAAGCATTGAAAATAGCACATTAGTTTAGTTCAGTTTTATGGGACTACGGTCCAATGGGTGGGCTCCCACAGTCGCCTCTAGGTTCAGATAACCTAGCTCTAGGTTCAGATAACCTAGAAACAGCAAGTTAAAATAGTTAGCTATATTCAGTGGCACTGTACTGGATCAGATATCCATTGGGTTGGACTCCCACAGTCGTCCCTAGGTTTAGATATCCTAGTTAACCTTACTAAATTCGGGACTTGCAAACGCGGGTCTAGTTAGGGATGCGCGCACAGCAAGTACAGTTGCCGGGCCCAAACAGCATGATTATGTATTTTCACTTACTATGTATTAGTTTTTAAAACTCATAAAAATCAGATATGTTAGTTGAGTTTGAATTCAGTACCAGTTTAGCTTCAGTTTAGCCCTTCCTTGCTTATACATTATGATAGCTCATGTTCAGTTCTTGATTGCTATGCTTGTATGATCATATGCCATGTTTATATGTTTAGCCTAGTCAGTTTATTTCAAATGGCATGCTTTAAAAATCATATTGCATCGTCGCATGTTTTTGTGAGGTAGATGGTTTCTTACTAAGCTTGTTAGCTTACAGATACTACTTTTCTTATACTGCAGATAAAGGTAAAGGAAAAGTGGACTAGCAGTGGAGGCTGGAGGTCAATGCAAATGGGGATGTGTGTGGCAGGAACTGGAATGAAAGACCCTCTGAGGATTTAGCATTTACTTTAGCACTTTACAGTTTATAAGTTTAGTTTTCATGTTTGGGCACTTTTGAACCTTAGCAAGTTTAAGCAGTTAGAACTTTTGGAGATTCATACCTTCATGCACTTTAAGTTGTCAAAATGCCATGAACCAGTAAACCTTGCTTTGGTTTAAGTTTAGAATTGTTACTACGTGTTATTAGAATAGTTTATCATGCATTAGATAGTTGTTATGGGGTGTTTTGGCACACCAGAGTGCTGGAAATCAGAGTTCCTCGGGTGAAATCAGACTCTGATCGGTCTCCCGACCGATCAGGGCCTGGCTGTGTCACTGGATCGGTCAGTCGACCGATCCAGCTAGATATAGTATGCTACTGTATCCTCCTGGATCGGTCAGCCGACTTGTCCAGCATCGAACAGAAGGCATCCGGCGTTTCCAGGTGCCTGGATCGGTTTACAGACCGATCCAGACCCACCTGGATCGGTCTGCCGACCGATCCAGCCTTTGCTGGATCGGTCCGCAGACCGATCCAGCAGGGTACAGAATCGCGACAGGTTTGATCGATCCGTGGATCGATCAGCAGCTAGCTGGGAAGTTAGTTCTGAGTTCCTAGCTCAGATGGGAGGTCAAGTATCCTCCTTAGCACATGTACACCCACTAGAAAGGGTCTTGAATCCTTCCTTATAACAGCATGGGTGTATCAGTTGTCAGATTAACCGAGTCAGTTAGTGAAATTTTTATTTTACCCAGTTTCCGCACAGTAGCTTCAGTAGTTAATGTAGCGATCCGGCTCACAGTTTAGTACCCAGGAGTAGGGGCATTATAGAGTGGTATCAGAGCAGTGTTCCATACTTCCTACACACACATCAGCATTGTACCTGCAGCTTCCAAGTAAGAATACCTCCCCTCTCTTTATTGTTCTTGCTTTCTAGTTACAGTTCATGTTTATATGCCTACTTCCTGTTAGTATGAGATAGTCCTTGAACATGATATCAGTAATTATATAACTGTGATAGTATTAGTTATACATATGTTCTCTATGTCTTTATAAATGGCACGAGGACGCCCAGCTAGAAGGGTACTAGCTACTGAGCCCCAGCAAGAGGCAGGCAGTTCAGTGCCTCCTCCAGACCTTACAACATTAGTGGCCCAGTTACAGCAGCAGCTAGCTGAACAGCAACAGGAAATAGCCACCTTAAAGGCTAATCAGCAGAGTACCCCCACAGTCACCCCGGAACCGAATCTGACGACTCCGGAAGTCTTAGAGGTTCCACCCGCTCAGCCTACAGCGCCAACCCCAGCAGTCCCAGCAGCTGAGCCAAGAAAGGAAGCCTATATGATCCAGTGGCAGCGAGTCAAGCCAGAGAACTTCTCAGGCACTAGTGAACCATGGGATGCACAAGCATGGTTCAAAACACTGGAGAGCACGATGGAGCTTCTGGACTGGCCGGAGCACGAGAAGGTGAAGTGTGCCTCCTTCTGCCTGACAGGAGATGCACGCATGTGGTGGGAAAGAATCAGAACGAAGCGCCCAGTGAACCAGATAACATGGGCTGACTTTGAGAAGGAATTCTTTGAGGAGTTCTTTCATATACGGGTTACCAACCACCACTATGACGAGTTCACTGAGTTTCGCCAGGGCAACCTATCAGTTGAGGAAGCCGTGAAGAAATTCAACAGGTTGGCTCGTCTATGCCCAGAGCTAGTCAGCACAGAAAAGGAACGAGTCCGGTTGATACTCAAGATGCTGAGGCCAGAGATAGCAGTGAACGTGGCTGGTGGCATACATAGAGGAGTTAGTGAGCAGTGCCTTGACCATAGAGCATTACCAGAACAGCATGAAGCAGCAGAGGCAAGTCTCCTCAGAGTCCAAGGGCCAAGGAAACTCTCACACTCAAAAACAGCAAGGCCACAGCTCCAACTGGAAAGGGAACTCCAACAGCAAGCGCAAATCAGGGAGTGACTCAAAAGGAGGACCATCTAGCAAGCGACCCAGTTATCCAAAGTGTGCCACTTGTGGGAAATTCCACCCAGGGGTTTGTCGCAAGGGCACACGAGGATGCTTTGAATGTGGACAAGAAGGGCACATGGCCAAGCAGTGCCCGAACAAGACCGGTCTTCCTCAGCCACAGCAGATTCAGTATGCAGGCCAGCCAGCTCAGTTACATCAGATGCAGGCCGCTCTAGAAGGTCCACTTATCAGCCAGGGCAGATTAGAAGCCCCTCTAGCTATGGCAAATGCGAGGATCTACTCACTCACCAGAGAGGACGTAGCAAATGCCTCGACAGTCGTCACAGGTCAGATTAGAATTTTTCAGTATAGTGCTACTGTTCTATTAGATACTGGGGCAACCCATTCATATATAGCCAGGATGTTCTCCGAGAAATTAGAAATACCCCCAGAGGTACTCAGTGGTCAGTTTCTGACAGCACTACCTTCAGGAGAGGTCATGGCATCAACGCACTGGCTCAGAGCAGTGCCAGTCATTATAGCAGACCGGGAACTCTTTTGTGATCTGATCCTGCTGGAAATGACTGACTACGACGTCATCCTTGGAATGGACTTTCTGATCAGATACGGTGCTTCCATAGAGTGCCGTAAACAGAAAGTCGTATTCCAACCCGAAGCAGAAGCACAGTTCGAGTACATCGGAGAACCAAAGAGAAAAGCCAGAAAATTTCTCTCAGCTATGAAGGCACAGAAGTTGATGGATTCGGGATGTACGGGGTACCTAGCACAGGTAGTCAATACCAGCCAGGACCAGGACCAACAGCTAGCAGAGGTCCGAGTTGTATGTGACTACCCAGCAGTCTTCCCTGAAGAGTTACCAGGCCTAGCACCAGTCAGGGAGATTGAATTTGAGATAGAGCTCTTCCCCGGCACAAATCCTATTTCCAAAGCGCCTTACCGCATGACTCCAGCAGAACTGAAGGAACTTCATGAGCAACTACAGGAGCTGCTTGACAAGGGCTTCATACGCCCTAGTCACTCACCCTGGGGAGCGCCTGTACTGTTCGTGAAGAAGAAGGATGGAAGCATGCGGCTATGCATAGACTACAGAGCACTGAATCAGGTCACGATCAAGAACAGGTATCCTCTTCCCAGAATAGATGACCTGTTCGACCAGTTAAAGGGAGCAGCAGTGTTCTCTAAGATTGACCTCAGATCAGGATATCACTAAGTCAGAGTCAAGGAGGGTGATATACTGAAGACAGCATTCAGGACCAGATACGGACATTACGAGTTCGTAGTCATGCCTTTTGGCGTGACAAATGCTCCAGCTACATTCATGGATCTCATGAACAGAGTATTCAGGGAGTATTTAGATCAGTTTGTTATTGTGTTTATCGATGACATTCTTATCTACTCAGGAACTCAGGAAGAACACTCAGAGCACCTGAAACTAGTATTGCAGACCCTTCAGCAGAACCAGCTATACGCCAAATTCATGAAATGTGAATTTTGGCTAGATCAGGTGTCCTTCCTGGGTCACATCATCTCAAAGGATGGTATTATGGTAGATCCCAGCAAGATAGAAGCAGTAAGTAACTGGAAGAGACCCAAGAACGCCAGCGAGATCAGGAGCTTTCTGGGATTAGCAGGATATTACAGGAAGTTTGTAGAGGACTTCTCCAGGATAGCCTCCCCACTGACCGCTCTTACCAGAAAGAACAGAAAATTTCAGTGGACAGAGGACTGTGAGAACAGCTTCAGCGAGCTAAAAAGGAGATTGACCAGTGCTCCCATTTTGGCTCTACCAGACGACACCAGCAGCTTTGACATCTATAGTGATGCCTCTAAGTTGGGATTAGGAGCAGTACTGATGCAAAATGGCAAGGTGATCGCCTATGCCTCCAGACAACTCAAGGATTATGAGAAGAATTACCCTACTCATGACCTTGAACTTGCAGCAGTAGTGTTCGCTCTCAAAATTTGGAGACATTACTTATATGGAGCTCAGTGCAGAGTGTATACAGATCATCAGAGTCTGAAGTACTTCTTCACTCAGAAGGATCTGAATATGCGACAACGCAGATGGCTTGAGCTGGTCAAGGACTATGATGTAGACATCCTCTACCACCCAGGGAAAGCCAATAAGGTAGCCGACGCACTTAGCAGAAAATCCAGTGCTACCTTATTATCTCTTACAGCCATGTCACCGCCCCTACAGAAGGAGATCGTAGATTTCGGTCTTGAACTCATCGTTGGACAGCTCTCTACTATGACCTTAGAGTCCACCTTGCTTGGTGATATTCAGTCAGCTCAGGAGCAGGACCCTGAAATTCAGAAAATCAAGCAAGGGCTAGCAGAATCAGGAAGTGGAGAATTCAGGGTGTCCGATAGCGGGGTGTTGTATTTTGGTGACAGACTCTGTGTTCCAGATCAGGAGGAGCTACGGAGACAGATTTTAGATGAGGCTCACCGGACTCCCTATGCGATGCATCCAGGTTCCACCAAAATGTATCAAGACCTGAAGAACCATTTTTGGTGGCCCGGGATGAAGCGAGACATCGCCAGATATGTTAGCATCTGCCTCACCTGTCAGAGGGTCAAGGCAGAACATCAGCGACCAGGAGGAGTTCTGCAGCCTATACAGATTCCAGAATGGAAGTGGGAGGATATCTCTATGGACTTCATAGTGGGACTACCCAGAACCACGAATGGTTTTGATGCCATCTGGGTAATAGTCGACAGGTTGACTAAGTCAGCCCACTTTTTAGCTATCAAGATATCCTACTCCATGGAGAAGCTAGCTTAGTTGTATCTCCAGGAGATCGTCAGACTTCATGGAGTCCCACGTACCATTATTTCAGACAGAGACAGCAGATTTACATCACACTTCTGGGAGTGTGTACAGTCAGCGTTGGGCACTAAGTTAAAGTTCAGCACAGCATTCCACCCTCAGACAGATGGTCAGACGGAGCGAGTAAATCAGGTACTCGAAGACATGCTCCGAGCGTGTGCCCTAGACTTCAAGGGAAGTTGGTGCAAATATCTGAGCTTAGCAGAATTTGCATACAACAACAGCTATCAGGCCACTATCGGCATGGCACCTTACGAGGCTCTCTATGGGCGGAGGTATAGATCTCCAATCTGCTGGTATGAGAGTGGTGAACAGAAAGAACTAGAGCTTCAGACAGATCTGGTTGCAGATACCACAGCAGCTATACAGCAGATCCGCCAGAGGATAGAGACAGCCCAGAGCCGCCAGAAGAGTTATGCTGATACACGGCGCAGACCCTTAGAGTTTTCAGTCGGGGATACAGTGTTCCTCAGAGTAGCTCCCATGAAGGGAGTGATGCGTTTTGGGAAGAAGGGCAAGCTTAGTCCCAGATATGTGGGACCATACCTTATTATCAGAAGAGTGGGCAAGGTAGCATATGAGCTAGAGCTACCCCAGGAAATGTCAGCTGTCCACAATGTATTTCATGTCTCTATGCTGAAGAAGCATACCCCAGATGTCACTCAAGTGATTGAGCCCCAGTCGGTACAGATCCGCGAAGACCTCAGCTATGATAGTCGGCCTATTCAGATAATAGACCGAGCAGTTAAGAAATTGCGAAACAAGGAAGTACCATTAGTCAAAGTCATTTGGCACAGTCACACAGCAGAAGAGGCAACTTGGGAGACAGAAGCCAGCATGAGACAGAAGTACCCAGAATTGTTCTAAGTTCGAGGACGAACTTTTTATAAGGTATGGGGGATTGTAACGCCCGAAAAATTCTCAAAACTATTTTAGAAATATTCTGTTATTTTTCTGGAATTTTTAGATATTTTTTCAGAATTTTTCAAGTAACGGAAGTAGCAAAAATAATTAGAACCGCAAAATAGCTTAGGCGGGAATCAAACCCGAGACCTATGGCTTAGGGATAATGTTGGGAACCAGTTGAACCCAGCAGGGCCATGCTGAAAGGAAAGGGAACCAATAAAATTTATATTGGAGTTGGGCGAATTAAGTCTTTAGTATAAATAGGAAGGTTAAGTGGGAGTTGGGTTATTTTGTTTTGGTTCGGCACATTCTTTTTCACCGTGACCTATCCCTCTTCCAAAAACCCACACCTCTTCCTCCTCCTCTCTCGGCGCCCAAACCCAAGGACTCTCAGCTCATCTTCCGGCGACGACTCCAACACGAAAGAGGTTCTTCTCCGCGAGAGGAACGCAAAGACGTGAGCGGGTCGTCGAGAAGGTTATCTCCACCGAAATTCTAGCGAATAGAATTGTAAGGAATTTAGCGTACGAGGTAAGAAACCCCTCACCTGCGGTATAATAGCTCCGTTTGGTTTCCTACGCATTAGTTTTAGCTATATGCAGGTTTTTCGGTACATAGGGTGTGTTTAAACCCTCCTCGAGGATTAGGGATCTAGATGAGCACCTCTAGACGGGCCGGACACGTTGTTCTCCTTTAGTTGGAGATGCTAGACGTTGTCGGGTGCCTAGAGGTGATCTCCCTATTAGAGGAGAGAGTTGGAGCACACCAAGTGTTCGGTAAAATGTTAGTGTAGCTAAATACCACCTCAGTTATGTTTAATAGCTCAATTAAATGCATTAGAAGCATTGAAAACAGCACATTAGTTTAGTTCAGTTTTATGGGACTACGGTCCAATGGGTGGGCTCCCACAGTCGCCTCTAGGTTCAGATAACCTAGCTCTAGGTTCAGATAACCTAGAAACAGCAAGTTAAAACAGTTAGCTATATTCAGTATTTTATTTTCAGTGGCACTGTACTGGATCAGATATCCATTGGGTTGGACTCCCACAGTCGTCCCTAGGTTTAGATAACCTAGTTAACCCTACTAAATTCGGGACTTGCAAACCCGGGTCTAGTTAGGGATGCGCGCACAGCAAGTACAGTTGCCGGGCCCAAACAGCATGATTATGTATTTTCACTTACTATGTATTAGTTTTCAAAACTCATAAAAATCAGATATGTTAGTTGAGTTTGAATTCAGTACCAGTTTAGCTTCAGTTTAGCCCTTCCTTGCTTATACATTATGATAGCTCATGTTCAGTTCTTGATTGCTATGCTTGTATGATCATATGCCATGTTTATATGTTTAGCCTAGTCAGTTTATTTCAAATGGCATGCTTTAAAAATCATATTGCATCGTCGCATGTTTTTGTGAGGTAGATGGTTTCTTACTAAGCTTGTTAGCTTACAGATACTACTTTTCTTATACTGCAGATAAAGGTAAAGGAAAAGTGGACTAGCAGTGGAGGCTGGAGGTCAATGCAAATGAGGATGTGTGTGGCAGGAACTGGAATGAAAGACCCTCTGAGGATTTAGCATTTACTTTAGCACTTTACAGTTTATAAGTTTAGTTTTCATGTTTTGGGCACTTTTGAACCTTAGCAAGTTTAAGCAGTTAGAACTTTTGGAAATTCATACCTTCATGCACTTTAAGTTGTCAAAATGCCATGAACCAGTAAACCTTGCTTTGGTTTAAGTTTAGAATTGTTACTACGTGTTATTAGAATAGTTTATCATGCATTAGATAGTTGTTATGGGGTGTTTTGGCACACCAGAGTGCTGGAAATCAGAGTTCCCCGGGTGAAATCAGACTCTGATCGGTCTCCCGACCGATCAGGGCCTGGCTGTGTCACTGGATCGGTCAGCCGACCGATCCAGCCAGATACAGTATGCTACTGTATCCTCCTGGATCGGTCAGCCGACCGGTCCAGCATCGAACAGAAGGCATCCGGCGTTTCCAGGTGCCTGGATCGGTCTGCAGACCGATCCAGACCCACCTGGATCGGTCTGCCGACCGATCCAGCCTTTGCTGGATCGGTCCGCAGACCGATCCAGCAGGGTACAGAATCGCGACAGGTTTGATCGATCCGTGGATCGATCAGCAGCTAGCTGGGAAGTTAGTTCTGAGTTCCTAGCTCAGATGGGAGGTCAAGTATCCTCCTTAGCACATGTACACCCACTAGAAAGGGTCTTGAATCCTTCCTTATAACAGCATGGGTGTATCAGTTGTCAGATTAACCGAGTCAGTTAGTGAAATTTTTATTTTACCCAGTTTCCGCACAGTAGCTTCAGTATTTAATGTAGCGATCCGGCTCACAGTTTAGTACCCAGGAGTCGGGGCGTTACATCTAGCAGCTTCTTGTAAAATTCTATTTTTTCGTTCTACTAGTTTATTTTGTTGGGGAGTTCTAGGATATAAAAATTCATGATTATAACCATTAGTTTGATAAAATTCAATAAACTTATGATTTTTGAATTCTCCCCCCCCCCCCTCCATGATCACTTCTGATTCTTTTAATCTTTGTATCTTTTTCATTTTCTATTAATTAGTAAAAATTATTAAAATTCTCAAAGGTTTCATCTTTGAATTTTAGAAATTTTAACAAAGTAAATTTTGAGTAATCATCAAATATTACAAAGCAGTATTAGTTTTTTGCATAGTGACTTGGCTTAGTGTGAATCGAATAGGTCTAAGTGTAGGAGCTCAAGTATAGAGTTGATTTGATTTAGGTTTGTTGGTTTGTGGGTTGACTTAGTTTGTTTACCTTGTTGACACGCATTAAAAATTATATTTTCTAAATTTTTTAATTTAGATAGACCTCTAATTAAGTCATTTTGACTCATTTTTTAAATGAATCTGATGTGAGTGTGACCCAGTCTTTTGTGCCACAATTTGCTTTCCTCTTCTTGTGTCAATAAAAACTTGAGTGAGGAGGTTGGTAGGTCAATTGTGTAAATATTATTTTTTCTAATTCCCTTAAATGTAATTTCAGGATTTTCAATATTTATAATTAAACATTCAGAGTTACAAAAAGTTTCTAAGTATCCAGAGTCACACAGTTGACTTATGCTAAGTATGTTAAAATTAAATTTATCAACTAATATGACTTTTCGAATAATGAAATCAAAACTCCGTTTGATATTACCTGTTCTGATTACCTTAAGTTTTTCGTCATTATCAAACGCAACAGACCCTATGTTCTTGAGTTTTATCTTGGTGTACTTCAATCGATCTCCAGTCATTTGTCTAGAGCATCCACTATCTAACATCCATTGGTCCAAATAATTATCTTCCTACACATAAAGTATTTGAATTGGATCCAATTTAAACAGATTATAAGATAGATTGATTGAATTTAACCCCTTTTTTTTATCTCACCCAATCTAGTTTGTCAATCATAATATGCTTATGGGTGATTGTGAGATGGTTGATTGAGTTTAACTTAGGTTTTTTAAAGTTTGATTAGGTTAAGGTTTAATTGAGTTAGGTTTAATTGAGTTTAAGTTTAATTGAGTTTACGTTTAATTAGATTAATTAGGTTTAATTAGATTAATTAGGTTTAATTAGATTAATTAAATTAGGTTTAATTATATATAAGTTTAATTAGATTAATTGAATTAGGTTTAATTATATTAAGTTTAATTAGATTAATTAGGTTTAATTATATTTAATTTTAATTAGATTTAGATTTAAGTTTAATTAGGTTTAATTATATTTAAATTTAATTAGATTAGTTAGTTTTAATTATATTTAAGTTTAATTAGATTAATTGAGTTAGGTTTAACTAATTTTCATTTTAACCTAAATCCATTTCACTCTTTTCTAAATTATCAATTAAGGAACCTGTTCTATGAGATGGTTAATTTTATCTTCATTTTAGATTAAAATATAATGATTGATTTACATTTGAGCTAGAATAAGGTTTCATAATTAGTCAATTAAACATCTGTTTCAATAATTGGCTTCTAGGCTATGGCAAGGCACTAGATCTTCTTGGGTATTGGAGCAACAACCACTTCTAGATAAAGCCTTTTAATGAAATTAAATATTTAATTTTATTTCTAAAAATCCTTGGTCTAACTAATTAAGTGTCGATCAAGCCTATGTCCTTATTTATCCTAATCTAAGTATGTATAAGGAAAGCGATAAAGTAAACATCAAACAAGTTTATCTAATAATGAAGATGGTCTTTCTATTGGCTCCTCCTAGATCATAGCCTTGATAAGGTATATCAAGGTAGTGGATTTGATCCTTGGGGACCTAATATTGATCAACTCCAACTTGATTAATTAGGTTAGACTTGGGGACCCATGCTTGGGCTACTTTTCTATTGGTTCAATTCACTAGAGACAGGTAAGATTTAAATTTATGTTTAACCTTATAACCGAGTTCGAATCGATTGTATACGGCTCTTTGTTTTCTAAAAATTAGATCAAGATTTTTGGAACCCAAAGTGAATCATTCCAATGAGTCTCTAAGTTCCTTCACTTGACTTTTCCATTCATAATTTTCTTCCTCAAGTTTTTGGACTTGAGTTGAAGTTCCTGCTTGAATAGACTCTGTCAAGGGACTTGGTTTAGTCACTTCCTTAAGGGTTATTACCTCCTTTGGAAGTGACTTGATCTGGACGTTGGATTTTGTCAATTTTCTAGACAAGTAAGAAATCAAATTCTGTAATCTAATAATTGATAGACTTACAGTGGAATCATCTTCTGAGTTAGATTCAGACTCATTACTTTGCTTAGCTTCATTCTCGAAGTCGATTTCAACAACTTGTCCTCGGGCCGTCAACACGAGAATCACTTTCATTCTCAGACTTGGCCTTCGAGTTCAAGTTTGGAATTGACTATTTTGTCTTTGATTGAATCACCTTCTTGATCTCCCATTTCATGAAGCCCTTCTTTTTCTTGTATAGTTTTTGTACTAGATTAACGAGCTCAGCGGTGATTTCATCATAGTCTTCTGAGTTTGATTTGCCTTCAAGCTTGAGTTTGATCCAGCGCTGACTTTTTGGTTTCCTTATTCTGCTTGTACCTGTGACCAAAGCAATACCTTCCTCCATCGACAACGTGTTATTTGTTCATGAAGTTCAAATTCAAAAAATAACTTATATAATTTAATTAAGGAAAGGTCCTTAGATACCTTATAGGAATCTATCATTGATGCCCACAATGTATTCATCAGAAAAGCATTTAGCACATATCTAATGATGCCACAATTTTCCACTTTTTGTTTGATCACGTGAAAGTCATTCAGAAGATCTTGGATGCGAGCATATAATTGGCTCACTGACTCACCTTTCTGTATTTTAATATTATATAATTTATTAAAAATTAAATCTCTCTTACTTTCCTTTATGTCAGAGGTCCCCTCATGTAGATCGATCAGTTTTTCCCATAGTTCCTTGGCACTTGAGAATGAACCGACTTGGTTTAACTCTTCTTTGGTGAGTCTGCATTGCAGAGTTTGAGTAGCTTCTATGTTGGCCTCAATTTCCTTCATTATTCTTTGGTCCTAGTTTTCCCATGATACTGGTTTTCTAATTCTATCGAGTGATAGTGAGAAGCCGGTTTGGATAACAATCCACATTTTGACTTACGTCTTTAAGTGGTACTCCATCTCACCTTTCCAGTTGCTGAAGTTCTCGCTAGAGAAAAGTGGCGAATGAGCAGCTTTCTTGGTGGGTCATTTAAAAAAACCTCACACGCTAAGAAAAAGAATAGTGAATGCTTCAAGACTAGGTCTTAGATTAGTAGTGTGTAATAAAAAAACTAAGAAATCTAGTGGTGTTGCTCCAATTTTGAAAAACCAAAAACTCATTTGTGATAAACTGATTGGAAGTGGTGAAAGCACCTATTTCGATCAACTCTAAAAAATTCAAAAAATACCATGAAAAAAAAAATGCTTGAATGGTGGTTTCACCGATTCAAAGTGACTTCGCTCTGATACCAATTGTTGGATCGAAAGTGCTAGAGGGGGTGAATAGTTCTCGTGGCTTTCACATTCGATTAAAAAACACAGAGAGACTAGCGACATCGGAATAAAGAAAGAAAGGAAAACAGACATAGCTAACAAATCAAGATTTACTTGTTCAAAGCCTGTGGTGACACCTACTCCAAGGCCCGCACGTGAGAGTACTTTTATAGGGCAATCACTATCAGTTTGAATGAGTATAAGTAGATATTTACAATGTTTAAAGAACTACAATAATTTAATATACCGACATGTTAGTTAGAGCCCTAGAGCCAATCATTTGATGATTGTTGTATGGACTCATTGTATCATATTTTCTTATGTATATAAAGGCATTTGTTTATGTTATTATGCTTACTTGTATTGGTACCAAATAACTAAGTATAATAGCATCCTTGAGTAGAAGGTTCTTACCTATATCAATCGATTGGTTGATTCGATAGTGAGATGATATAGAGAACACTACTCTTAATCATTCCTAGTCAAGTATTAACATTCAGGGACAATGTTAATGCGATGAGACTAGCATGTAGGTCAATTCGATGACTTGATCTCACAAGTCATGGATATGGAGACATCAAGTTGACACATGGGTATGCATTGGAGAATGTATACTGAATGACTCGCCGTGAGAAAGTATCATGGATCATTATATGAGTGTCATATACTTTCTCATGTGGCTATTAGTATGACTATTAGTCCTTGGACCTGAAGTAACCATGGTTCCCTACATAAGGAGTTACATACTTTGGCTTCGTCAAACGTCACCCGTAACTGGGTGGACTATAAAGGTGATTACTGGGTGTGTAACAAATTATGCGGAGGGATGTGAGTGATGTAGATGGGATCTATCCCTCCTATATGACGGGAGTGACATCATTATTCTTGATAGAGTGAGACCACTAAGTGCATGGCCATGCCCAAATGAGTCAATATGAGATGTTGAGCTCATTTGATTGAGTGAGTCTACTTGGGATTCAAGATTTAGATTAATTAGAGGATGACACGGTCTATGTCTCACATTGATCAATCTAGATGTCTAGGATAGAAGGACATTGTCACATATTGTGAAGAGTCACAATTAGTAGTCACAAGGTGATGTTGGATCTCAACATTCTTGTAACTTGGGTAGTAATGATGTGTTGCTAGATACCGCTCATTACTTATGCTTCTAAATGGGTTTAGGAGCATTGCCAACGTTACAAGAACCTATAGGGCCACACACAAAGGGCAATTAGATGGAGATTAGGTTCATTTGATGAACCAAGAGGATTAGATTCATGTGATGAACCAAATTGGATTAAGAGTAATCCAAATTAAACTAATTGAGTTGGACTCGATTTGATTCATGTGTTCAATGGATCTAATTAGATTATGTTTCATTGAATCAATTTAATCAATGAATAGATATTCATTATATTAAATTGGCTTGAATCAATGGTTAGATTTGATCAACCAATGGGAGAATTTTAAGTCAAGTTTGACTTGACTTGAGAGGAAGATGAAGGGTCAAGTTTGACTTGACTATTTGCCACCTCATTTGTGAGTTGGCATTAAGTGGGCTAATTATGATGTGCCACCTCATCAAGGCTAGAACATGTGTGTGCCACCTCATGAGGGAGATCAAGAGTTGACTCTTGATATCCCATGGAGGTTTAAAAGCCTTTCTTGGAAGTGGTCGGCCACTTTAGTGCTTGTGTGAGTTTCATTTTGTTTTGGTAACTCCCATCTTCTTCCTCCTCACATCTTCTTCTCCCTCTCCTCCTCCTTGGCTGAGACCTTCAAAGGTGCTAGCACACCTTTTGTTTGGTTTCTCCATCTTGTGTTCGTGTGAATACACATAGAGGGTTGTACAGTTGACAACCTTGAGATCCGGCGAACCTTGGACGAGCGGGATACATGAAGGGCTTCACTACAAAGGTGTAAGTCTTTTCCTTGTAGATCTAGTGTAGATCTAGGCTAGAAAACATGTACACGAAGTTTTACAAAATTTTATTACTTCGCACAGATCCGGTGGCATAGGATTCGGGGTTTCCGCAACGCAAAAAGTGGTTTTTGCGGCCCGAAAAACCCAACACGACAATCTACAAATTTGAAGAATTGAGCCTTCGATTATCGGAACAACATTTGGGCGTCATAGAGGCATTTTCTGAGTAGCGCATAGGAGAGAAGCTTCATTGAATTGATGTGTTGAAGCTGCTGGTCGAAGACTCTTTTTATAGCCCTATCCAAGCACCTATATGCCCTCCTGACTGCTTGGATTGTCTTGACATGGCAAGCTCCCATCCAAACTTCATCCTCGAAGTTTATCTACGTCCGAGCACTCGGACCGCCTCCAGGCATTTGGACCACTAACGTGGGTCAGCCAATCATCACACTCCAGTTCAGCTTGTCAATGAAGTTTTGGCTGTCCAAGCGTCTAGAACAACTCCGGGTGCCCAAACTGTCAGGGTGCCTGGTTGCTGCTTCGCCGAAACCTGCCTGAACGCCCTGACTCTGAGTGCTTGGAGCAACTCAAGGTACCCGGACCAACTTATTTGTAACCTCTTCTTCCTATAAAATAAAATTAGTTCAAGCAATAATATATGAAGCATAATAAGTTTTGATAGCATTCAGAATGTTTGGTCGTAACTTTGAGTTTTGCTGAAGCTCTAGGTCGAACTGGCACCAACTATTCCCTCTTCGAGGAACGCATCCTCACCTACTCCTCACAGGAGATATTATCTTTTGCCAGAAAGGTCCTCTAGACCATTTAGACTTTTGCTCAACGTCCGAGACATCATGAATTCATGCTGGATGTTCGATCCCCGACCCGTCCAGCTTTCGGCCTAGTGTCCGCGACCCCCAAGATTTTCATCTAGTGTCCTTCAACTCTTGGATTTTGCCCAATGTCCTCAACCTGCCAAGACTTTGTCCAGCCCCCCAGACTAGGACTTTATTGCCTACATGTAAATAGAACTTTTTATTTACCTAAGATCACTTAGAACCCTTTTTCATTATCAAAACTCAGGTTCGATCGTTTAGTGCTCCCTGCAACAACAAAAACAACATTCCTTAATGAAAATCTATTTGAAGATGTGTATATGATAAAACTTGAGAGTTTCACATCTGTTGATTAAAACAAAGTATGCAAGCTTCAACGATTCATTTATAGACTAAAGTAAGCATTCAGGAGTTGGAACATCCATTTTAATGAGATAATCAAAGAGTTTGATTTCTCACAAAATCTAGTGAACCTTACGTGTACATGAAGGTTAGTGGGAGTGTAGTGGTATTCCTAGTGTAATATGTAGATGGCATATTGCTCATAGGAAACTATATGCCTATTCTACATTTATTAAAAATTTGGTTATCTAAAATATTCTCCATGAAAGATATGGGAGAAGTAATCTATATACATAGAATTATGATCTACAAAGATAGGTGAAGATGATTGCTTGATCTTTCACAGTCTACAAACATAGATAAATTGATAAAATTGTTTAGAAAGGATGAATCTAAGAAAGATTTTCTTCCTATGAGACATGGGATTCACCATTCAAAGTCTATGTTCTTAACCACACAAAACGAAAAGATACGCATGAGTCAGATACCATATGAGTCAACTATAGAATTAATCATGTATGCTATGTTATGTACTAGGCCTAATGCATCGTACGCTCTAAGTGTCACCAGAAAATATTAGTATGATCCAGGGATAGATCATTGGATGGTTGCCAAGGCAACCCTTAAGTACTTAAAAAGAACTAATGACTTGTTCTTGGTATATAGAGTAGGTGATATAGTTATACATGAGTATATTGATGTTAGCTTCTAGACAAACAAGAATGAATCCAAATCCTAGTCTAGATGCATATTCACCAGAAATGGAGTGTAGTAAGTTGGAAAAGTTCTAAACAAGAAATTGTTATTAATTCAACCACTGAGGTAGAATATATTACAACTTTAGAAACAATCAAGGAAGTAGTTTGGATCAAGAAATTCATCACTAAACTTAGAGCGGTTCTGAGCATTGTTGAAGCATTACTAGTTTATCGAGACAATAATGGGGTCATTAGATAGGCCAAAGACCCAGGTGTTATCAACGATCTAAACATATACTTCATCACTATCACTTTATCAGTGAGATTATAAGTAGGAAAGAAATATAAATTAATAAAAATTCCACTTAAAAAAAATCTAGCAGATCCTTTGAAAAAACCTCTACCATAATCACCTATAGTATTAGATAACAAGGTAATTATCTTTAGGCTAATTGGAAGTATGTTATATTTGAGATATGTCATACAAACAATTGTTTTAAACATTGTCTTAGTTTTTTTTAAATAAAATTTACTATTTTTGTGTACATTCTATATGTATATGATTTGCTCTTAAACTCAATTAATAAAGTCCATAATACAAATCATAGCATGAGAGAAATTACATTGGCTAGAAATATAGGGATGTTGAGAGTTAACCTATGGATGCTACTTAAGGGTAACTAGTTCATTGGATGTAACCTACTATGAGACTTCATATAATTCTTTATATGTCAATGAATGTCTCATTACATCTTTTGTGTAAGTTTCCTTAGACTTGAGGTATTAAAATCATCTTGGTCATTGAAGTTTATACTTTAACACCTTAGCTAAACATCTCCTTGGAGATATAGTTCTAGGATGATTGGGTATAAGTCAATATACCTAAATGTATTTAAATAGCCTATAGTGGATTCACCACTCCTTTTATAAGGAGACATATACCTTATGACCTATTGTCAAGATTATTGCTCATAAGCCTTTGGCCAAAACAAATATGTCAAGAGGATGTTCTTCTTGGATATATGTTTTTGAGTAATTTGAATCTATAGGATAAGGAACTGCAACTTGGACTAGGTACGACATAATCAACTTACTAGGGACTGACACATAGACCATGTCCTGAATCGAGAGTGGATCATCTGGTCCACTTTTTACAGATCAGAGGAGGGTCACTTGCATGCATTGGTGGGGAGTAATGGACCCCACCTATTTTATAGGTAGGGGTCATTACTCCCCACCAATGCATTCAAGTGCCCCCTTCTATGATTCGCAAAAGGTGGACCAGAGGATTTTGGTTGGTCCTGAACCAAGTGGGTATAGGATGAGTGAAAGAAACAAGAGCACTGATAACTGTAGCTACTAAAGGATTCAGAATATGTTTTGAATTCATTTATGATCTTTTGGTCAATTGGGGGTCATGATATACTACTAAGTTATTAGTATTAGCCCTAGTACCAATTATGAGATGATTGTAAATGGCTCATTTTTGTATCATATATTTTACTATTAATAAAAGATAAAGTTGGTTATTATATTTATTTCAATTTAGTCTCGATTGAATAAGTATAATAATGTCGTTGGGTAGTAGGTTCTTGTCTACAGCATATCAATTAGTTGAATTGATAGTGAGATATTAAAGATATACATAGAACACTACTATTAACTATTCCTAGTCAAGCATTAATATACAAGGACAATATTAATGCGTTGAGACTAGCATGTAGGTCAACGGATGACTTAATCTCACAAGTCATGGATATAAGATATCAGGTTGACACATGGGTATATATTAGAGAATATATACTGAATGACCCGCCATGAGAATGTTTCATGGATCGTTATATGAGTGTCATAAACATTCTCATATGACTATTGGTATGAATATTCCTTCACTACAGTTCCCTACATAAGGAGTTGTGTACTTTGGTATCGTCAAACATCACCTATAACAAGGTGGACTATAAAGTTGATCACTAGGTATGTAATGAATTATATAGAAGGATGTGAGTGATGTAGATGGGATCTATCCCTTCTATATGATAGAAGCGATATCTGTGGGTCCCTTGATTAGTAGGACACAAGAAAGCATGATCAGGCGCAAATGAGTCAATATAAGATATTGAGCTTATTTGATTGAGTGTGTCTACTTATAGATCAAGAAACATAAAAATTGATAAGAGGATGACACGGTCTATGCCTCATTGATCAATCTAGATATCAAGGATAGAGGAGCCAAGTCATACAAGATAATAGCCACAGACAAGTGAGGTCGGATCTCGACTTTCTCGTCACTTGGGTAGCAATGATGCTTTACTAGATGCCACTCATTGCTTATGTATCTAAATGGTGATTTGGATACATTGTCAACGTTACGAGAACGTATTGGGTCACACACAAAGAATAAGTAGATATGGAGATGGGTTCATCAGATTAAGTCTAATCCGAATTGGACTTATTAAGTAAGACTCGAATGGGATCCAATTGTTGGATTGAGTCCAATTAAAACTAGACTCATTGAGTCAGTTCAAATAAATGAAATGGTGATTCATTGAATTCGAAATTGCATGATAATCAATGAGTTAGACTCATTGGGTGAACTCGAGTTCACCAAGGATTTAAATGGTCAAAATTAAACCATTGCATTGAATGATTAATTTTGAGCCATTGGATTGGAAGATGAAAGGGAAAACCCCTTGGTATTCATGAGATGGATATATATATCATTTTGGATGATATTTTTTGAGATGATGAGAAGACGAAAAGCCTTTTACATTCTTCTTTATCCTCCTTCCTTCTCTTGGCTGAAACCCTCTTGTGGCTGCTAGCACAACCTTAGGCAGTTACCATCTCCATCTTGTGAGTTTGTGAGACAAACAAAGGCAAGGCTTGTTCGTGTGGATACCGTAGAGGCGCGAACGTGTGATCGTTCTGAGATCCGAGCTATTGGGAGATCGTGTGCACGCATCAAGAGTATAATCCTATCATCTAACTTAGTATAGATTGTTTCTACCAATGTTTCTTCCCTTCGCATGGATCTGCTAGATAGAGGATCTAGTTAATTTCCACTGCACCTTTTGCTTGTTTAGTGCGATAGATCCCAACATAAGTATCACTCAAGATATATCTAAAACTAATGGTTAATTATGAATGACCAACATAATCAGGAACTTATTGAATTATATGCACTACGAGTATATCTTAAAGACCTAAAAATAAGTTAAAGAATAAGATTTTCAAATAAAGAGATATTAAGTCTGGTTGGACCAGGTAAAGGGAAAATATGGAAAATATTTGTCACACTTGAAGCACTCTTGGCCATGCCTCTTGTAGGTGAGTTAGACCTAGTCATTCAACATAGCTTGGGTTTTGTTCATGCCTCTAGCAGGCATGCTTGGCCTTACACATATGATATAGGCTTGCGCTTATTCCTCAAATAAAGAGGTATAAAAAGACCTCTTCATGGAACAAAAATGAACAAGGGTTTTAATTTTCCAACTCTTGGTTTGTGCTGTCGCCCCCTTGGTGATGCCTATTTCCAAGAGTCGTTGCCCAAGATGTTGCCACCGATTCCCTTTGTGTCAACCAAAAGGTTTGGTCAGCCTTCCCCTTATGTCGTTGCTCAAATTGTTGGCCAGCCTTCTTCTTGTTCCACTGGTTTTCCTTTTGTGCCACCAGCTTCTCCTCATGTGCCTCCAACTAGGGCTATAAACAAGCCGAGCCGAGCAAAGCTTAAAATGATCCAAGCTTTTGAAATGAGTGTTCAAGCTTGGCTTGGTTTATTTTTTATGAGCTTGAGCTTGTTTGAAGCTTGGCTTGAGCTTGGTTCATTGAGATGTTATCAAGCTCTCAATTCAAGTTTGTCTTGAGCTTGGTTCGAGCTTGGCTTGAGCTTGGTTCGAGCTTGGTTCGTTTAGATATTATCAAGCTCTCAATTCAAGCTGTTTGATTATTTGAAACTTTTAATTGTTTGATTCATTATTGAGCTTGATAATTTAAATTTATTTATTTTATTTTATTGTTTATTTAGCATATTGAAAAAAGTTTTATTAATGAAATGGTTCGTGAACATTGGTCATGAACGTTGTTCATGAACATTGTTCACGAACGTTGTTCACGAACATTAATGAGTTGAACACATATGTGTTCAAGCTTGTTTGTCTATCTTAACAAGCTCTTCAAGCTTGTTTGTTTAATTAATCTTATGTATATTGAACGAACATAAACAAGCTCTTACCAAGCCGAACATCAAGCTTGTTCATGAACGCTTGGTTCATTTACAACCATGCCTCCAGCCTCTATCCCCTTTGTGTCATCTTCTATTTGGCTAGTACCAAACAAAGACGTAACTTGTAGCTTGCGAAGTTGTGTTGTGGATACTAATAGAGATAAGTCTTGTGAGGCTTGTTAGGTGATTGTTGGTGCAGGGTATACGAGAATCAAACCTGAGTTTTGATGTTATCAAAGGTTCAAATTAAGTCTTGGTGTAATCTGACAAGTTGACTAAGTGTACATGTTGTTTACGCAACCGGGAAAGCCTTAGTCATGGCTAGGCAGGAAAGTCTTAGCAGATCGTGGAAGCCAGGCAGGAAGTCCAAGTGAGTCGAGAGGACCTGACACTTGGCAGGGAAGCTCGATAGGTTTGGAGGACCTAGTATCGAGAGGAAGCCCTATTGAGTCAATCTAATGCTAAGAGTTAAAGTCCAAATAGGTATAGAGGACCAATGCTTGGTAGGTAGGTTGATGTAAGCAACTGGAGTAGAGCGATGGTGAGGTCGTATTCGGGAAAGGAATAACCTTAGGTCACTGATCCAACTGAAGAAATCAATAGATTTCCAAGTTGAAATCAAGATAGGTTTACTGTCTATTACTACCCATGCATCTTACTTTTCTACTCATGCATCATAAATTACTGTGCTAACTTTATTTTGCAGGAGTATTAGTTTAACTCTATTTTACAAGAATTGATCTGATCATTCAACCGAACACATGGATTGGTCGACCGAACCTAGATGTTTTGGCAGAGATGAGATCACGCAGAAGCAAACATGGAAGCTAGGTTGATCAGTCGACCGAATAGTTAATACATTAATAGAGAATTAATGGAGAATCTCGGCAAAGAGGGAAACTACTCAGATCAGTCGATCGAATAATAAATGGTCATAAATGCGTGCAGATCAAATCTAAGCGAAGAAGGAAAGCAAGGGATTCAATCGACTGATAGAAAGATTATTCGACTAAAAGGATTGGTCGACTGAATGGCTTTTCAATCGACCAAACATGACTTATATAAGGGGAGCTCGAGGTTTGTGGCAAGGTATCAATTTTTGGTTTATCTCTGTAAAAAGTTCCAAGTCGTTCTACTACTCTACTACTTATCTTCATAGGCAAGCTATTGCTCCAAGAAGTGCTAACGAGCTGCATTCTTATTCGGTGGTATATTTTAATTAAAGCTTGCATTGTATTTGATTTCAAAGAAGATAGTAGTTTGTTACTCTCTTCTATTTGCATTTGTACACATTGCTTCTTTTTGAAGATTTCAGAAAGAATTATAGTGGATTGCCCATTAGTATGGTTAAAGATTGCGGGCCTCGAAGTAGGAATCGACATTGGCTCGAAACCAAATAACTGAATGAGTCCATCTCACTGTGATTAAATTTCTGCTAAATTTTGATACTCTTCTAAAAAGAAAAGGTTTTTTAAAATAAGTGATATTCACTCCCCCCCTATTGGCGCTGGGAATTTCGTTCTATGTAAATCCTCTGTACAAAAATTTGTACGAGCACAGAACCTTTCCTAGCTACCCACATGCTCGATCAGGCATGTGTTTGATCAATCAAGCAAGTTCTTGATTGATCAAATAGCACCTTGATCGAAGCACAAGATCGCTGGCCTCTTGTGTTGGTGTTCAGGATCCATACGAAGAAAAACAAACTAATTGCGCTGCGGAATAAGAATTAGTTGTACCTTTCCTCGTATGCTAAGACCTCTTGATCTTCTACTGTATTCCTCTCCTGCTCTTGGACGTCGTATGGGCGACGATCTACCAAGAAAAAACCACCCGACTCCTTCTTCTTGTTTCTAATCTTTCGACCACCAAGAGATGCTAGAATAGGATGCCTCCTTATCTTCTTCTTCTCCTCCAAGCAACCGGCCACAAAGTAAGTTCTTCTCCAAAGGGGTGCCGGCCCTAATGAAGAGGAAGGGAAAGATGTCGCCGACCCTAGGGAAAGAAGCAAGGGGAAAAAAAGAGAGGAGGGGTGCCAGCCACAAGAGAATAGAAGAGGATTCTTAGGTTAGTTTTTGGGAACCACCCTCTCTTCTTTATAATCTTTACTGGCGGCTAAAAACGAAAATTTTTAACAAAATTCTATTTTAAATAAAATTTCCCTTTTATTCCTATTGTGGATGGTTACAAAAAAAGAAAAGAATTTAACAAAATTAAAATCTCTCTTTTAAACCATTGTAAATAGCTATAAAAAGAAAATTTTTAACAAAATTCTATTTTAAATAAAATCTCCCTTTTATTCCTATTATGGTCGGCCCCTTGCTTGGGCACCAAGCAAGTCTTGTCCAACCCCTTATCTTGGGCACCAAGCAAGGCTTGGCCGGCCCTATGCTTGGGCAACAAACAAGGCTTGGCCGACCCCTTATCTTGGGCACCAAGCAAGGCTTGGTCGGCCCTATGCTTGGGCAACAAGCAAGGCTTGGCCGACCCCTTGCTTGGGTAAGAAGCAGGGCTTGGGTGGATGTGAGGCTTTAAATATATAGAGGCTACAACAGGGACCGAGAGGAGAAATTGGTTTTGGCCTCTTGATGAACTTGAGCTTCCTGTGTTCGACCCGAACACTCAACTCAAGTTCATTAATAATAATCCATATCAATAAAGAGTCATTATTGAACTACTTCATCAATCCCATATTACAATATGGGCTCCTACTTATCATAGGTGCGTTAATCTCCCTTTGTTTAATATATCGTATGTCCGTTAATTAAATAAGTTACTAACAACTCATTTAATTAACATCTGACTCCAAGAGTAGTACCACTCAACTTTATTATCATGTTGGACTAAGTCCACATGCAGGGTTTACATGATAATCCTAATGAGCTCCTCAAGGGGGCATCATCAACCTAAATAATTAGGACACAGATTCCTTCTATAATCAACAACATATTATATAAATGGTACTATCTCCCAATTTATCGAACCTATTGATTTAACGAATAAATCTCACCCATTGATAAGTTAAAGAAATAAATACTAAGTATATGTGTTTGTTATTATATTGGAATTAAAAGTACGCACATCGATAATAATAGAGGTTCTGTTCTTTTATAAAGTCAGTATAAATCGAACAACCTCAAATGGTCCAGCTCAATACACACATAGTGTACTAGTGTAATTATATAGTGAAGACAAACTAATACCAAATTACGCTACAACTGTTCCAATGGTTTGCCCCAATCCATCTTGGTTGTGAGCTACTATTTATAATTTATAAGGAACCGATAACATGATCTTCTGTGAGGCACCACACACCATGTTATCTATAATATAAATTAAATGGACAACTGCATCGACATATATATAAATATAAAATATAGACATCTGACCAAAGTGATTCTCATTTCAAAATATCTCAAAAATAGATGTTCATACAAAAGCTAGGCTTATAGTATACACCCCAACAATCTCCCACTTATACTAAAAGACTATGTTGCCATATATGTTGACATACATCTTATTCACATCCCCTCAACATGCCATCAAAAGCTCTCGTCGGAAGGGCCTTAGTGAAAGGATCTGTCAGGTTATCTGCTGATGCAATCTTGGTGACAACTTCTCCTCGCTTTATGATGTCTCGTATCAGGTGGTACTTGCGCTCAATATGTTTACTTGTCTTATGGGCTCGTGGTTCCTTCGAGTTTGCTACTGCACCACTATTATCACAATAAATTGTGATAATTTTGGGCAAACCAGGAATCACATCTAAGTCCATCAAGAAATTTCTGAGCTATACAGATTCTTTGGCTGCCTCAGAGGCTGCCACATACTCAGCTTCCATGGTGGAGTCCGAAACGCATTTCTGCTTAACACTCCTCCATGTTATGGCTCCACCTCCTAAAGTAAACACATACCCTGAGGTTGACTTACTATTGTCCCTAACTGATTGGAAGTCAAAATCCGTGTAACCCACAGGGAGCAAATCATCTGCCTGGTAAACCAGCATATAATTTTTAGTTTTTTTCAGGTACTTTAATATATGCTTTACGGTAGTCCAATGTCCCTATCTTGGGTGACTTTGATATCTACTAACCATTTCCACGGCAAAATATATATCCAGTCTCGTACATAGCATCGCATACATTAGGCTTCCTACAGCAGAAGCATAAGGAACTGCCTTCATCTCCTCTATCTCCTTTGATGTTTTAGGGCACATCTCCTTAGATAATGGTACTCCATTCCGAAAAGGTAGAAAACCTTTCTTGGAATTTTGCATGCTAAAATGAGCTTGGATAGTATCGATGTATGATGTTTGGGATAAGCACAACATCCTTTTCTTGCGATCCCTTATTACTTTGATCCCAAGAATATGCCCACATTCTCCCAAGTCCTTCATATCAAACTGCTTGGACAACCATACCCTTACGTCTGACAACACTTTGACAATGTTGCCAATGAGCAAAATGTCATCTATGTATAGTACAAGAAATACCACCACGTTTTCGTCACTTTTCTTATATACACAAGACTCATCCGGACACTGAATGAATCCTTAAGACTAGATCACTTCATCAAACCGGATGCTCCAAGATCTCGAAGCTTGCTTCAGTCCATAAATGGACCGATTGAGCTTGCATACAAGATGCTCTTTTCCCTTCGCAATGAATCCCTTTGGTTGCTTCATATAGATGTTTTTCTTCAAGACTTCCATTAAGGAAAGCTATCTTGACATTCATTTGCCAAATCTCATAATCCATATGAGCAGCAATAGATAAAAGAATTCGGATAAACTTGAGCATGGCTACCGGCGAAAAGGTTTCCTCATAATCGATTCCCTCTTTCTGAGTATACCCCTTCACAACAAGCCTCGCTTTAAAGGTTTCCACCTTCCCGTCTGTCCCTCTTTTCCTTTTATAGACTCATTTACATCCAATGGCTTTTACACCATTTGGTGGTTCTACAAGCTCCCAGACTTGATTAGAATACATAGATTATATTTCAAAGTTCATTGCACTTTGCCAAGATGCTGCATCTTTATCTTGGAGTGCTTCATCATATGTCCAGGGATCAAGTTCATGTTCACTAGGGATCAAGTCTGAAGACTCTCCCAAAACATGAATCTATCAGGTTGTCGAACAACCCTCCCACTATGACGAGGCACTACCTGTAATTGTGCATCATTTGTGACACATGTTGTAGTTTTTTGTGGTATCTCATCTTGTACCATTGGTACTAAACTAGACGTGTCATCTCTTATTTCATCAAGAACAATTTTACTCATGGGCTTATGGTTTATTACATAATCCTCTTCTAAAAATCAGGCATTGGTGCTAACAATAACCTTCTTGTTAGAATGTATAATAAAAGCCTAGCTTTTTATATAAATATTTATTTTGAAATAAGAATCACGTTGGTCAAATATTTTTATTTATGTTAAATGTAGTTGTTCATTTAATTTATATTATAGATAACATGGTGTGTGGTGTCACACAGAAGATCATGTTATCAGTTCCTTATAAATTATAAATAGTAGCTCACGACCAAAATGAATAGAGACAAACCATTGGAACGGTCGTAGTGTAATTTAGTATTAGTTTATCTTGACTATAAAATTACACTAGTACACTCTGAGTGTATTGAGCAGGACCATTTGAGGTTGTTCTTTTTATACTGATTGTATAAAAGAATAGGACCTCTATTATTATGGAAATACGTACTCTTAATCCCGATATAATGACAAACACATATATTAAGTATTTATTTCTTTAATTTATCAATGGGTGAGATTTAGTTCATTAAATCAAGAGGTCCGATAAGTTGAGAAATAATATTATTTATATGGTGTGTTGTTGATTCTAGAAAGAAACTGTGTCCTAGTTATCTAGGTTTATGATGTCCCCTTGAGGACCCATAAGGATTGTCATATAAACCCTACAGGTGGACTTAGTCCTACATGATAATAAGGTTGAGTGGTATTACTCTTGGATCAAGATGTTAATTAAGTGAGTGTCAGTAACTCATTTAATTAATGGACATTCGATATCTTAAATACAGAAAGATTGATGCATTCACGATAAGAAGGAGCCCATAATATAATTTGGGAATGGTACGGTAGTTCAATAATTACTCTTTAGTGGTATGAGTTATTATTGATGAACTTGAGTTAGGTGTTCAGGGCGAACACGGGAAGCTCAAGCTCATCGGGAGACTAAAGCCAATTCCTCCTCTAGGTCCCTATTATAGCCTCTCATATAAAGCCTTATATCCACCTAAAGCCTAGCTTCTTAAGCCTAAGGTAGGGTCGGCCAAGCCTTGCTTGGTGTCCAAGCAAGGGGTTAGCCAAGCCAAGCTTGGAGCCCAAGCTAAGGTCAGCCAAACCTTGCTTGGTGCCCAAGCAAGGGACCGACCACACATAGAAAAAGAAGTTTTATTTTTTTGTAAAATCTTTCCTTTTATAGAGATCCATAAAAAGGATTTAAAAGGATGATTTTAATTATAAAACTTTCCTTTTTTAGATCGATCACAAAAGGAAATAAAAAGAGTTTTTATCTTGTTAAATCTTTCCTTTTATAGAGATCCATAAAAGGGATTTAAAAGAGAGATTTTAATTATTGAAATCTTTTCTTTTATTGACATCCACAAAAGGATTCAAAAGAGAGATTTTAATTTTATAAAGAATTCCTTTTATAGCTATTCACAAAAGGGATTTTAAAAGAGAGATTTTATTTTTTGTTTAAAATCTTTCCTTGTTTGATGAAGAAGGTTTTGGCCAGCCATGATAAGGGAATTAAAGGAAGTTTTAATTTTGTTTTAAAACATTCCTTTTTTGCATTCACGAAGGATTATAAAAGAAGAGGAGGTAGTGTCTTATGATTTAACACAACTTCTATGTTGGTGCAATCGACCCAAGTTTGATCGGTACGATCATGATTTTGATGTGTGTCAAAGAGTTTAAGTTAGGCTTTCTGTAAAATACGGCAACAAAATAATAATTAAAAATAGGGTTATTTGACAAATAATCTTATTAGATTTTTCAGAAATTTTTAGAAATTTTCTGGGATTTAATCGAAACTCGTATGCCATATTTTGAGGGGATAAAATTATAGGCTTTAGAAAAGGTCTGTTTGGAATACCTATTTAATAGGGAGTTGATTTGATTAATAGGCCTAGGTTTTCTATTAAAGCCTAAGTTTCATACTCTTCCCTAATCCCTTGCGCCGAAATTCCTTCGCCTTCCCCGTGCCCTAAGCCCGACGCCGCCCCTTTCTCCTCCTTCTCTCCTCCCTCCCTCTCACACTCGCACGCGCCGGCGGCGCTGTGCGCCGTGCCATCGCCGCCTCCCCGTCGGCTAACAACAGCCCCCACCGCCGGCCTCTTTTCTCTCCCGAGCCACAGCCGTGCCTCTTCCTCTCCTCGCACGCAAACACCACAGCAGCCGGCAACCCTCCTCCTCACGCGGGCAACAGCCGCCAAGCCAAGGCAACTGACCCCTCTTCCTCGCATGGAGGTATGCCCTAACTGATCCGGCAAGTTCATCTATCTGTGATAATACGAAATCTGTGAGGTATAGGGATGGGAAACTTAGAAGATGTTGATGCGTTTGTTTCGATTGTTGAAATGTGTCACGATTTAGGTTTATGCTTTGAATTCGTGATCGTCGTGATGTTCTTACCGGATGGCAGATTTAATCGGAGTTTCGCATGGTTTCTAGCTTTTGGTTGTGTCTTCTATTATTGATGGAGTTCGTTTACCGGTGGATTGTTCGGTTTGTGAGTCTTGTGGTGTTCGCTTGGCTATGAAAGGGTTCGGATTCAATTTCCTTCATGTGTTGATGTCATGAGCTCTTTGTCGGATACCTGTTTGTTTAAATGCCTATTTGGGATATTGATTGTGGATTGAAGCGTATTTTTGGGATTTCTACAGGTGGTTTTCAACTTTAGCACAGATTTTATTGGGTTGTAACGATATTTGATTTATGCCCTCTTGAGATAGTATCACATTGGGTAGGTTTGTGAGTTAGCACTTGTGTTCAATGCCGTTTTATGATTTTGTGGGTTCTGATCTACAGGTCGAGTTTTTCTTCTCGTTAGTTTAAGTGCCAGGATTGGTTGATGAGTTGTCTAATTCTTGTGTTTCTAAATGTCCCAAGTAGATGATGGTGGATCACACTTTTTGTTCTTCTGGTGCTTTAGAAATGTTGTTTATATTACGGGTGAACCCAATAAGGTTTTTGCTCGTGGTATTGGCTCTTGAAAAGTAGTTGGGAATTTTGATAGATTTGGGTGAATCGAGGTTCATAGTTGGATTAGGGCTTTTCCCCTAATTAAGTTGAGTTTCGGTTTAGCTAGTGTCGTTTATGAAATTAGCTAAATTATACATCACGTGATTTGCAGGACGTTGATTGAAGACGGTGGACACGATCTATAAAGGCGGGTATTTCTTGCTTTGTTCCTTTTAGTACTTTGACCTTGGTGCATGAACTATTGTTGATAAGAAATTATTTTTACCTTGACTCCACTCTTATTTTCCTGCGCTTGATACTTCCACACAATCTTTGAGAAATTCGTTTTCATATCTATACAGTCTCTTGTTGTTGTCCATGATCAGTAGCAGATACTAGATACCATGTTTGTATGCTTAGACTGTTGTTTATTTATGTACTATATTGAGCATGCTGACTTCATGTAGCATACATGTTTCTGCTTATATTGGTATGATGACTGTTGCATTGTTCGCATCATGTCATTGCATGCATGCCGCATCCTCGGCCACTCGAGAGAGTGGTAGCTAGTTAGCAGGGACCCCGTCGCAGATGTATCTTGTTAGCTACTATGCAACTGTCCCCTCGGCCACTCGTGTGAGTGGTAGCTGGAGTGGTGTACAGTCTGTCACTGACCCGGCCTCTCGACCATACAGGGGTCATGGTGCAGAGAGGTGGGCGGGAGTGACCATTCGTGCATACGCTGTTGTTATTATATTTATTTTGGCTGCTGCTGTTTATATATGTTGTTATTGCTTACTTACTGCTGTTGTTCACATATGCTGATATGCTTACTTGTGTTGAGATATATTCTCATTGTAGATGTTTAGTCATTGTAAATTTGTATATACCTTGCTTATTACCTCTGTAGTATGAGCAGTACGGTAGCAGATTAGTACTAGTTCTGGCCTACTATACCTAGCCTAGGATATGGTTTCAGGTATGAGCAGTTATTTTGGTTCTATTATAGTATCTGCTATTCTTCTTATAAGGCTGTATACTGTTGACACTCTCTACTTATATGTTATGTTCATGCACTATCTCTTTCCTTACCCGCTGAGTTCCAATACTCACCACCCCACAAAATGGTTTTCTTTCGCCAGGTAACAGGTAGATGAGTTATGTATGCTTGGAGAGATGTCGGCCGCCAGTCCTGGGTCCTACGTCACACTTGAGAATAATTTCTTTTTGGGGTTTTGTTATCGTTTGGGTGATATGTTGATTTTGTGTATTTTTTTTATTTTCAATAAGTCGATCTGAATTTTGGAGTCAAGTCTAGTGATTTCAGGTATTTTGTCAGTGCCATTGTTGGTCTTATGTTCATATTGTTTTGTGTTTTCCGCTGCGTTTACGTTGTTGTGTGTTTGCTTTTAGCCGTGTAAGCTTACTAAACTGCGTGGTTGTGTTTATTTCATTGTTGTCCAGCCGGGTAGGCTGAGTATATTAAACTGTATGTTATGTTGTTTCTATTGTGTATATATTCCAGCCGTATGTGGCTGATGTATATTTTGTGTGTAGTAATGCTTCAGATTGTTACCCGTACAGGGGAGATGCTGCCGAAATTTCTTCGGACAGGGACTCCTCTGGGCCGTGACACTTTCATATGTGTTTGATATGTGTGTTTGGGTCTTACAACACTTGGTGAAACACACATGAGGAGCTTGGTGCAACTAAGCTTGTGAAGCTCACCCTAGGGCTCGGATCCTTGAGTCAGTGAAGGATGGTGTGGAAGGCATCTGAGGGACCGCCGGACGAGGAGCAATGGAGTGGAGCCAAGGGAAGTAGACTTCAAGGCAACATAAAGGATGGCAAGGAGAGGAGTCGCGTGCTCGCGTGCATGGCGCATCTAAGGGACGAAGGCCGAGGAAGACGAATTCAAGGGCGACTCCGGAGAGGATGAGTGTGACTGTGTAATAAGGTGCAGTCCATTCGGTTGTAACTTTTAGCAGTCAACTGCACCAGTCGATTGCATGTTTTAGCAGTCGACTGCACAAGTCGACTGCGCAGTCGACTGCACCAGTCGACTGCGCAGTCGACTGGCAACGAACAAAAGCATTCTGTTCACTCAGCAAATAGCTACCAGTCGACTGCTAGTTTTAGCAGTCGACTAGTAAATGACCGTTGGTGCTGCAAAGTAGCCGTTGGCTACCTCCAACAGTAGCACCAGTCGACTGGTGCCGAGATGAGTTAACATGATGATCAACTATCTCATCTTATTTATAGGAAGCTTTGGGGCTTGAAGGAACTTACTGATTATTGTTGAATCACTCATTGTCATTGCCCAAAGCTTCCAAGCCTACTCTCTTTCTCCTAAACCTAAGTTCATCTTGTAAGAGGAAGAGAACCTTGTGAGAGGTTGTACTCCACCGAGAAAGAGTAAGATCTAGCCGGAGATTGCCGGGGATTGATCCACTGAAGGATCAAGGGTTCGTCCTGTAACACCCACGAAAATTATAGGATAAGTATATGAGTATTATTTTTCTTTAGAGCATAGAAATAAAAAGGATAAGAGAAAAGGGAAAATAGAAACCAAAAATAGAATAAGAAGAGGTGAGGTCAAGGATTGAACCTTGAACCTCCCACAAATAATGGAGATAAATTGATGTATGATAACCACTAGGATAATGAATAATATTTGGATAGAAAGGAATGAAAAATTTAGTTAAAGGTGAGAAGGAAATAAAAGAAAACTAAACAAAAGAGCAAGAGAAAACCAAGTGGCTTACCTCCTCTTCCTCTTGGTTAAGAGAAGAAGCAAGCAAAAGGTAAATTGCCTACTTCCCTCCCTCTCTCTATTTTTCGTGGGAATTAAAGGAGTGGGGGAAAAGAGGAGTTGAGGGAATGAATGAAGACATGATTCATTGGCAAAGGAATAAATAGATTGGGAGAAGAAAAACAAGAGATTTAAATTTCTTTTCTTCCTCCTTCTTTCTCCATCCTCATTCTTCACCGAAACCAAGAGCCTTTCCCTCTCCTCATTCCAAAAGCCAAGCTAAGTTCCTCTTCAAGAAAACTAAATTTCGAGAAGAAGCCTTCAAGTTCTATCCCTTCCAAGCAAAAGAAGAAAAAGGAGGTACAAGAAGAAGAAGCTTTCTCCTTCCTTGGCACTTAGGATATCTTTTTCCTTAAGAAAAACCACAAGCGAAAGGAAGTAAGTTTCCCTCACTTGTGGTACAATAGCTTTTGTGTTTTCTATGAGATTTGGTTACATAAAAACCTAAGATAACTTCATGAAGAATTTCGGCCAAGACAAGACCAAAAAGAAGGACCTAGGAAATATAAAGACCTAAATTTTAACATGCTCAATATGCTTCTAGTAACATGTATCTTAAGGTAGGGATTTATCTAATGTTCATATGCTAGAATGTTTGATTGGAAACTAGAGTCATACCCTTAGACTCTCGGCCAAACATGAATAAAGGAGATAGATAAGTAAAGACTCAAACCAAGCATGCTTCTTTTTATTTTATGATAAGTACTTCAAGATGAGAAAGTTGTTAACATGATATGCTCATGCCTATATGATGAATAAATTTTGTTCCATGCTCCTAAGTATTCGGCCATGATAGGATTAGGGGCCTAGAAAAATTGTTAAACCTAAACTAATCATGCCATGATCCTCCTTAAGACAAGTTATGAAATTAATATGACATGCTCATGTTGTAGTGAGGTTAGAACTTGTTTTCATGTTCCATGAACTTTCGGCCACAATCATGTTTAAGGGCCTAGGAAACTTAGAATCTAACCTAATTATGCCCATGTTGTTTCTTGAAATAATTGCTATGAAATTTGTTTAGGGTTCTCATGCTTTTATGACACTTGAACCCTAGATTCAAGCCTTACAAGTTTCGGCCACAATCATGTTTAAGGGCCTAGGAAACTTAGAACCTAACCTACTTATGCTCATGTTGTTTCTTGAAATAATTGCTATGAAATTTGTTTAGGGTTCTCATGCTTTTATGACACTTGAACCCTAGATTCAAGCCTTACAAGTTTTGGCCACAATCATGTTTAAGGGCCTAGGAAACTTAGAACCTAACCTACTTATGCTCATGTTATTTCTTGAAATAATTGCTATGAAATTTGTTTAGGGTTCTCATGCTTTTATGACACTTGAACCCTAGATTCAAGCCTTACAAGTTTCGGCCACAATCATGTTTAAGGGCCTAGGAAACTTAGAACCTAACCTAATTATGCCCATGTTGTTTCTTGAAATAATTGCTATGAAATTTGTTTAGGGTTCTCATGCTTTTATGACACTTGAACCCTAGATTCAAGCCTTACAAGTTTCGGCCACAAACATGTTAAGGGTTTAGGAAACTTAGAACCTAACCTAATTATGCTCATGATGTTCCTTGTAATATTTGCTACGAAATTGGTTTAGGGTTCACATTCTTGTATGATGATTTTAACCCAATGTAATGCTTGATAAGTTTCAGCCATGATGAGTATATAAGCTTAGGAAACCTAGAACCCTACCTAAACATGCTCATGATGTTTCTTTATGGTATATGAAATGATATTGGTTTAGGGTCACATGCTTGTATGTGGGTTTTTTTTACCTAAATCACACTATATGTTTCGGCCACTATATGACATTAGGGTTAGAAATCTAAATATGATTTTCAATGTATCTCACATGCAATGTTTTATGATGTGGTAAGCACTTGCTATGTTTCTATGTTTAATTATGTGCACTTATGATCTATGTATGATGGTAACCTTTATGATGAGCTGTGTGCCCAATTTATGCATGATATTTATGATGAGTTGTGTGCCCAAATTATGCATGCTATTTATGATGAGCTGTGTGCCCAAACTATGCATGTATTTATGATGTGCTATGTGCCCAAATTCTATATGGTATGATATGATAAGAAATATGATGTGCATGAAATAATAAGAACCATGATATGTATGACATGCTACTTTACTTTATATGGCTTGTACCAAGGGTGGGCTCATTAGCGCCTCGGGGTCAATGGACTAAGAAACGGGCCTCGTTAGGGATGTACTCCTAAGTGCCCCTAGGTCGATGGACTAAGAAACGGGCCTAGTATGTATGCCTTGTAGGGTTCAAGACTTGCTACCTTGGACCTACATAGGACGCGCGCATTTATGTATGTGGTACAAACCGGGGCCCTAATCATGTTATGATTATGTTTAAGTATGTATGTAATAAGTTTTCAAAGGACATGTTATATATATTATTGCATGAATCATGTTTTTGAAAGTCATCTCGCATAACCCTTTATGATTATGTTATGATATACCATGATGCTTATGATTATGTTATGTTATGTTAGGATGAACTTTACAATTATGTTATGATATGCTATGATCATGGTTATGTTATGCTAGGATGCACTTTATGATTTTATCATGATATGCCATAATGTTTAGGATTATGTTATGTTATGTTATGATGAACTTTATGATTATGTGCTAGAAATAACTTTATGATTATGTTATGATATGATGCTTCTATACATGATATGATGAGTTGTCTTTATGCTTTATACCTTGAAGTTTTAGTTATGCTATACGGTTTTTGTGAGTAGGAAAGGATCTTACTGAGCCTTGAGTGCTCACAGCTTACTTTCCTTGTACCACAGATAAGGGCAAAGAATGGATGTACTAAGGGAGCAGCAGGAGGGGGCAAGAAGGACGTGTGTAGTAGTGACTCGGTTAAAGAGAAAGACCTGCTCTTAGTTAATAAGAATTATGTTTATGTCGTTCTTTTATGACTCCATGACATTTCATCATGCTCTTTAGTATTATGGTTTAAATTTATGTTAAGCATGTTATGTGATTCATATAATAGGTAGTTAGTGATGATGATTTGAAAAGTAAAGAAAAAAAAAGAAAAGTTTTAAAGAAAATGAAAATATACTATAGATAAGACTTCCGCTGTTTTAAGGAGAAAAGATAAGTAACCCCCGTCAGCTTGAGCAGGAAGGGGCGGGGCGTTACACGTCCACCTCAAGGACACGCCGTGGAGTAGGAGCAAGCAATCTCCGAACTACGTAAAGGAATCGTGTTAGCATTTGTGCTCTTACTTGTTTATTTTCATTGCTTTATTTTTCGTATTCCGCTTGCGTAACTAACATTGTATAGAAGAATCGAAGTTGGGGGTGGCCTAGCTATCCAACCCCCCTTCAAGCCGGCCACCGATCCCTCACAAGTGGTATTAGAGCGAGGACGCCCTTCAACGGACTAATCGCCGAGAAGAGTACTTCATCAAAATGGCCAGCTCAAACATTCGTTCACCCAAATTCGAAGGGGACTTCTCTTGGTGGAAGAAGAAAATGGAGGTATTTTTCAAAACCGATTTTGACATTATGTTAATCATGGAAAATGATTTTGAAGTTCCTAGGGATCACGACAATAAGATACTTGAGAAAACAAGGTGGAGCAAGAAGCAAAGGGAAAAACATTTAGCGAATTCAAAAGCAATACATCATCTACTAAATGTCCTTCCCCAACAAGAAGTAACAAGGGTTGGAAACTACTCAAGCGCTAAAGAATTATGGGAAAAGCTAGTAGAGCTTCATGAAGGGACATCGGAAGCAAAATTAACAAGAAGAGACCTCCTCCGAACTCAACTCAACAATGTAAAGCTTGAGAAGGGAGATAAGGTATCTCCACTTCATGCTAAAATTAAAGAAATTTTAAGTGGACTAACAAGTGTAGGTGAGAAACTCTCCAACCGGGACATTATGATGAAAGCCATCAATGCTTTCCCAAGAACCTCAACATGGAGTTCCATTGTAGATTCATTCTACATTTCAAAGGATCTAGAGAAGAGCTCGCTAGATGAATTCGTCTCAACTATGGAGCTTCATGAGACACGAGTTGAAGGGCTAGATGGAGAAAGATCAAAAGGAGTAGCCCTTGTGGCAAACAAGGGAAAGGGGAAGAAGAAGAAAGCTCCATCTCCATTATCTTCCGATTCCGAAGAATCAAGCACTTCAATGGATAGCGACCAAGAGGCGTATATGGTAAAAAAAATGAGAAGAGCATTTAAAAAGTTTTCAACTAACAAATCTCATGCTAGGAAAAGCTCAAGAAGCAAAAGTATAACAAGGAGGATCATTTGCTACAATTGCCAAGGTTAAGGGCACATAAGAGATGATTGTCCTCTCTTGAAAAAGAAGGAAGGAAAGAAGAAGGAAGAGAAAAAGACAAAAGAAAAGGGGAAGAAAGTCAAAAATCTAAAGGCTACATGGGATGATGCATCATCATCGGAGGAAGAAGAGCACCATGTAGTCAATTTTGCTCTAATGGGAATTGATGATGTAGCCTCCACCTCATCCGAACAAGAAGAAGGAAGGAGCTCAAGTGAAAATGAAGAGGGGAGCTCAAGTGAAGGGGGAGGTCAAACTTCGGATTCAGACTTCTCGGTAAGTGAGGTACATAATCTTCCTCCCCATATTTTAATTAAAATTATTTCAAGTACAAATAATGATTTGTTCAAGGCTAAAAGGAAAAACAAGTCTTTGAAACATGATATTAGCATGCTTGAGGAAAAATTAGAATTCATGTGCTCTAAGGACAATAATATGCATGATTTTCCAACCATAAATGTGAGATAATGGGATGATACTAATAATTCACTTATGCTTATGGCATTTTGATGAGTTATGTGATGTATCACTTTTTAGTGATCATAGGCCAACTATGGGGAAAGCAAATGTTTAATTAATGGACATCTTACCCATAGATCATAGTTGGACATTTCAAATGTTTTGAAAACAATTATATGTTTTACTTACAGTGCATAGTTATTTTAAAACATATGAATTCAAAACTAGGGTTTAATTTGATACGAACTTAAGTATTTTTCAAGGTGTTTGAGTTTTTATCAAAACTTCAAAAATATGATGATTTTTCATAGAAACATATTTTTCCTTGTTAAAAAACATTATAAGAAATATGTGTTCAAGATTTCATGATTTTTCGAATTTTCTAGAATTTTTTATGCATTTTTGAAGTTGATTTCGGAAAGTTGAAATGCAGCCTAGTAATATGTCAGTCGACTGTAGTCGACTGCAACAGATGGCAGTCTACTGGTACTTGTTTTCCAACACTGTCAAGAGATGATTTTGGGAAATTTTAAGTCCACATTGATACCTTGGTATGTGTACATGTTTGGTACAATTTTTGATGGTGTCAAAGGGGGAGAAATGGGTAGGTTTAAGTTAGAAACCTAATTGTGTGCAAAAGTTGAAAATTAAGGTTGAAAAGCATATGTTAAGGGGCAGCTTGGGAATTATGCTTCATGATTACATATTGCTTTTAATTTTCATGTTGTTATTAATGCCTAACTTAAACATATTGCCACACATCAAAAAGGGGGAGATTGTTGGTGCAATCGACCCAAGTTTGATCGGTACGATCATGATTTTGATGTGTGTGTCAAAGAGTTTAAGTTAGGCTTTCATATGTGTTTGATATGTGTGTTTGGGTCTTGCAGGACTTGGTGAAACACACATGAGGAGCTTCGTGCAACTAAGCTTGGGAAGCTCATCCTAGGGCTCGGATCCTTGAGTCGGTGAAGGATGGTGTGGAAGGCATCTGAGGGACTGCCGGACGAGGAGCAACGGAGTGGAGCCGAGGAAAGTAAACTTCAAGGCAACGTGAAGGATGGCACGGAGAGGAGTCGTGGGCTCAGGTGCATGGTGTATCTGAGGGACGAAGGTCGAGGAAGAGGAATTCAAGGGTGACTTCGGAGAGGATGAGTGTGAGTATGTAACAAGGTGCAGTCCAGTCGGTTGCAACTTTTAGCAGTCAACTACACCAGTCGACTGCATGTTTTAGCTGTCGACTGCACTAGTGGACTGCGCAGTCGCAGTCGACTGGCAGCGAACAGAAGCATTCTGTTCGCTCAGCAAATAGCTACCAGTCGACTGCTAGTTTTAGCAGTCGACTCGTAAATGACCGTTGGTGCTGCAAAGTAGTCGTTGGCTACCTCCAACAGTAGCACCAGTCGACTGATGGTTTTGCCAGTCGACTGGTGCTGAGATGAGTTGATATGATGATCAACTCTCTCCTCTTATTTATAGGAAGCTTTGGGCTTGAAGGAACTTACTGATTATTGTTGAATCACTCCTTGTCATTGCCCAAAGCTTCCAAGCCTACTCTCTTCCTCCTAAACCTAAGTTCATCTTGTAAGAGGAAGAGAACCTTGTAAGAGGTTGTACTCCACCGAGAAGGAGTAAGCTCTAGCCGGAGATTGTCGGGGATTGATCCACCGAAGGATCAAGGATTCGTCCACCTCAAGGACACGCCGTGGAGTGGAGAAAGCAATTTCTGAACCACGTAAAGGAATCGTGTTAGTGTTTGTGCTCTTACTTGTTTATTTTTATTGCATTAGTTTTCGTATTCCGCTTGCGTAACTAACCTTGTAGAGAAGAATCGAAGTTGGGGGTGGCCTATCTAGCCAACCCCCCTTCAAGTTAGCCACCGATCCCTCACATTCTATTCCTCTTCTCTTCCTTGGTGGTCAGCCCTTCCTTCATCATCTTCTTCCTTTCTTCTTTTTCCTTGTGGCCGGCGACATCAAGCTTGGAGTTCTAATTGGTGGCCGGATTCTTGGAGGTGAAGAAGAAGAGAAAGGAAGCTCTCTAGTTGTGACATCCCTTGGTGGCCGAAAGCTTGGAAGGAAGAAGAAGGTTTGGGTGGATTTCATCTTGGTATATCGTCACCCACATGACGTCCAAGAGAATGAGAGGAATACAATAAAAGATCGAGAGGTTATTAAATCTTCAAAGAAAGGTATAACTAATTATAAGTTTTCACATCATAATTAGTTAATATTCTTTGAATGGATCCTGAAATACCAACACAAGAGGCTATCGATTTTAGGCTATCGGTTTTGTGTTATCATTTTTGTTTCAATTTCATGTTTCGATCTTGTGCTTCTATTGAGGTTTCTTTAATTAAATAGTGGGTTACTGTAAGAAGTTTAAACATTGAATTTCTTTGAAAGGCTTTGTCTAGGAAGTGGTGGATGATCCCATACCCAAGAAGGCCTAGTGCCTCGCCATGTTTAACCTGGTGGCCGATCTTTGAAGTAAATGTTTAATCATCTTTTGTAATATGGTTTAATTTAGGAAGATCACATCGGTTAAACTTGGAGTAAAAATATTAAGTATCGTTTAAAATCCAAATTAACTTTTGAAGAGCAACTTAGATTAATAATGTTAAGCATCATTTGCAATCCAAGTTTAACTTGGGTAGAGCACATGGGTAGCTAGGTTAAGTTTTGTGCTTGTACAAATTTTTGTAGACGGGAGCATAACGGAATCCAGGTGTAGCAACTAACAATTGGTATCAGAGCTAGTTTTTCTACCTCTATGTGTTTGGTTTTCAGTTTAATTATGCATAAGTCATACATAATTTAGGCAGGATAATAGTAGGATATGCAAATAGACTAACTCTATGGTTGCAAGCATCCTAGATCCAACTATTATGGCCCTATTGTGTTTTGTGTGTGATTGGACCCTCGGACATGCCGAGGGTATTTTATGTGTGTGCATGATTATATTTATTAAATACAACAGGAGCTGTATTAGTTTTAGGATTTTACATTTTTGTTCGATCTAGATTACATGTACATTCCTTCATGGAATATAGAATCGATAAATGTAAAATTTTATTTTTATCGCGGATCGTATCCTTGCAAGGCATGGTACTAGTTGAGGACCAGAGTGCGCAGCGGAGAAGAAAGCATGATAGACACGATGACATAAACCCTAGGGTCGGCGGCTAGGGTTGGCGGCACATGGAGGATAGCTAAGGCCATAATAGTTTGAAAATATTTTTCATATTTATTGTCTTTTATGCTGTGTATGTGTGATGTGTTTGCATGTTAAAATTCCCCGTCTTAAATAACTAAGTGGGAGAGGAATTTAATCAAATTCCATGATCTTCATTACTGGTTTGTAAGTGATGCATTTAAACTTGCGCGTTGGCTATGAGTGCCTTCCTCCACATCGGATGAGTTTGTTTGCGGATCACTAGATCAAACTTCCTTTATAGATGATTATAAGAAGTTATTTAGGAGCATGTGATCTTTTCCATATGAAGGGGCACAATCCTATTTAATGAACTAAGTATCAAGTAATGGTATACACTTAGGCGCATTTAATAGTATCCTCCCTATCGGAGTCACTGCTATTATTCGTGTGACCGAAGAAAACCAACTATTAATTTTATTTATCGTAAAGACAATAAAATTAATGGCCAAAACCTCCTCTTACAAATGTTTGAATTTGTATACGTCCACACTATTTTGGCATACAAAATTCACAGTGTTTTGAGGTGTTGGTGAATTTAAATAATATTGTTTGAGGAATCAATATTATTTTAAATTCTTAAGTTTTGACCAAAAATTTATTTTGTGATTCTTAGGATGACCTTCAATCCACTTGCTATTATATTAAAAGAGAACAAACTTACTGGTCCCAATTACATTGATTGAAAACGAAACCTGGACATTATCCTAACTACTGAAGGCTATAAGTTTGTACTTCTAGAGGTCTATCCTAATGTGCCTAATAGTGATTCTAGTGAAGAGGAGATTGAAAGTTATAGAAAATGGGTCAAGGCAGATAAGATGGCATGGTGTTACATTTTAACTTATATGTCAAATGTGCTGCAACATCAACATCAGAACATGTCTACTGCCTATGACATGATGTGCAATCTCAAGGAACTCTTCAGACACCAGAATCGGGCTGCTAAGCAACAGGCTATGAGAAACTTAATGACAACCACCATGACTGAGGGGGCACCCGTAAGGGATCATATCCTCAAAATAATGGCTTACTTGAATGAGATACAAATCCTTAGAGCTGAAATCGATGGGGAAACCCAGGTCGATATTATTCTCCAGACGCTGCCTAAAAGTTTTGAGCAGTTCTTCCTAAACTATAACATGAACAAAAGGATTTATTCGTTGGTGGAACTTCTGATAGAACTTCAAGTAGCAGAAGGGTTATTTCGTCAAAGTTCTCAAATTCATTTTACTGAAAATGGTTCTACTTCTAAGTCGAAAGGCAAGAAGAGGAAAAAGAAACAAGTTGGTTCAGCAAAGAAAGTGAATTGATCTCTAGGGACTTGACCGAAAGTAGGTGTGAAGAAGCCGAAGGGCAAGTGCTTCACATACAAGCAGTCTGGACATTGGAAGGCGGATTGTCCTCGTAGGAAGGAGAACAATAAAGGTATATCTTATTCTCTAGTAGTTGAAACATGTTTAGCGGTGTTATCTACCGGTACCTGGTGTGTAGATACGGGAGCCACTGATCATCCTGAAATTCATTACAGCGGTTCTAGGAAACTTGACGACTATATAAAGGAGAGATAACCATCTACATGGGCAATGCTACGAAAGTGGTGGTTGTTGCAGTGGGAGATATTTACCTATCTTTTAATAGGAATAAAACTTTGATTTTGAGAAATTGTCTTTATGTACCAAGTTTTAGAAAGAATTTAATTTTAGTTTCTAAACTGTTTATGAATGGATATTCTGTTTCTTTTAATGACACAGTGGTTATCAAGAAAAATAGGGTAGTTATTTGTTATGGTACAATGATTGGCAATTTGTATACTCTAAATCTAATAACTCCCACGATGCAACAAACGAAAATTAATAACGCATCTACTAATTCTAATAAGAGAAAGTAGCCTTCGGAAATGAATCAAATATACCTTTGCCATCTAAGACTTGGTCATATTAACTTAAGTATGATTCAAAGGCTTATAGCTGATAGACTTTTAGGTTCATTGGTGGTGGAAAACTTTTCAACCTACGAGTCTTGCTTGGAAGGTAAAATAACCAAGAGACCTTTTAAGGCAAAGGGGTATAGAGCCAAAGATGTGTTGGAATTGGTTCATTCTGATTTATGTGGACCTATGACTATCTAGGCAAAAGGTGGTTTCGAATATTTTGTCTCTTTTATAGACGACTATTCGAGATATGGGAATATTTACTTGATGCGCCGCAAGTCTGAGTGCTTTGATAAATTCAAAGAATACAAGGTTGATGTGGAGAAGTGTCATGGTAAAAGTATCAAGACACTACGGTCTGATCGTGGTGGCAAGTACCTCTCAGGAGAGTTTAGGAATTATTTATCAGAGGCCGGGATTCAATCCCAATTGTCTGCACCTAGTACACCCCAACAGAATGGTGTGGCGGAACGAAGGAATAGTACTCTTATAGAAATGTTTAGATCGATGATGAGTTATTCTGAATTACCAAATTCATTTTGGGGATATGCTCTAGAAATGGCAGCGTACATTCTGAACTTAGTACATTCTAAATCAGTATTCTCTACTCCCACAGAATTATGGAATGGGCGTAAGCCTAGTCTAAGACATGTTCGGATTTGGGGAAGACCAGCACATGTGCTGAAGGGAGATGCTGATAAGTTAGAATCACGTACAGAGGTTCGCTTGTTTTTGGGATATCCTAAAGGAACGAAAGGTGGTTTGTTTTATAGTCCTAAAGATTAGAAGGTCATCATTAGCACCAATGCACGATTTTTAGAAGAGGACTATGTAATGAACCACAAGCCCATGAGTAAAATTATTCTTAAAGAAATTAGAGAGGACAGGTCTAATCTAATACCAACAGTACAATATAAGATACCACAAGAAACTGCAACACGTGTCATAAATGATGCACAATTACAAGTAGTGTCACGTCGTAGTGGGAGGGTTGTTCGTCAACCTGATAGATTCATATTTTTGGGAGAGTCTTCAGACTTGATCCTTGGTAAACATGAACTTAATCCCTCGACATATGATGAAGCACTCCAAGATAAAGATGCAGTATCTTGGCAAAGTGCAATGAACTCTGAAATAGAATCTATGTATTCTAATAAAGTCTGGAAGCTGGTAGAACCACCAAATGGTGTAAAAGCCATTGGATGTAAGTGGGTCTACAAAAGGAAAAGAAGGGTAGACGGGAAGGTGGAAACCTTTAAAGCAAGGCTTGTTGCGAAAGGATATACTCAGAAATAAGGAATAGATTATGAGGAAACCTTTTCACCGGTAGTCATGCTTAAGTCTATCTGGATTCTTTTATCTATTGCTGCTCATATGGATTATGTGATTTGGCAAATGGATGTCAAGACAGCTTTCCTTAATGGAAGTCTTGAAGAAAGCATCCATATGAAGCAACCAGAGGGATTCATTGCAAAGGGCAAAGAGAATCTTGTATGTAAGCTTAATCGGTCTATTTATGGACTAAAGCAAGTTTTAAGATCTTGGAACATCCAGTTTAATAAAGTAATCCAGTCTTATGGATTTATATAGTGTCCGGATGAGTCTTGTGTATACAAGAAGAGTGATGGAAATATTGTAGTATTTCTTGTACTATATGTAGATGATATTTTTCTCATTGGAAACAATGTCAATATATTATCAGACGTAAGGGTATGGCTATCCAAACAGTTTGATATGAAGGACTTAGGAGAATGTAGACATATTCTTGGGATCAAAGTAATAAGGGATCGCAAGAAAAAGATGTTATGCTTATCCCAAGCTTCATATATCGATACTATCCTTGCTCGTTTTAGTATGCATAACTCCAAGAAAGGTTTCTTACCTTTTCGGCATGGAGTATGTTTATCTAAAGAGATGTCTCCTAAGACACCAAAGGAAATAGAGGAGATGAAGACAGTTCCTTATGCTTCGACTGTAGAAAGCCTAATGTATGCAATGCTATGTACGAGACTAGATATCTATTTTGCCGTAGGCATGGTTAGCATATATCAAAGTAATCCAGGACAGAGACATTGGACTGTCGTAAAGCATATATTAAAGTACCTAAGAAGGACTAGAGATTATATGCTGGTTTACCAGGCAGATGATTTGCTCCCTATAGGTTACACGGATTCTGACTTCCAATCAGATAGGGACAATAGTAAGTCAACCTCAAGTTATGTGTTTACTTTGGGAGGTAGAGCCATAGCATGGAGGAGTGTTAAGTAGAAATACGTTTTGGACTCCACCATGGAAGCTGAGTATGTGGCAGCTTTTGAGGCAGCTTCTGAGGCAGCCAAAGAAGTTGTATAGCTCAGAAACTTCTTGATGGACTTAGATGTGATTCTTGGTTTGCCAAAAATTATCACAATTTATTGTGATAATAGTGGTGCAGTAGCAAACTCGAAGGAACCACGAGCCCATAAGGCAAGTAAACACATTGAGCGCAAGTACCACCTGATACGAGACATCATAAAGCGACGAGAAGTTGTTGTCGCTAAGATTGCATCAATAGATAACCAGGCAGATCCTTTCAATAAGGCCCTTCCGGCGAGAGCTTTTGATGGGCATGTTGAGGGGATGGGAATCAGATGTATGGCAGCATATATGGCAGCATAGTCTTTTAGTATAAATGGGAGATTGTTAGAATGTATACTAAAAGCCTAGCTTTTTGTATAAACATTTATTTTGAAATAACAATCATGATGGTCAAATATCTTCATTTATGTTAAATGTAGTTGTTTATTTAATTTATATTTTAGATAACATGGTGTGGAGTGACACAGAAGATCATGTTATCATTTTCTTATAAATTATAAATAGTAGCTCACGACCAAAATGGATAGGGAAAACCCTTGGAACGATTATAGTGTGATTTAGTATTAGTTTATCTTGACTATAAAATTACACTAGTACACTCTGAGTGTATTGAGCATGACCATTTAAGGTTGTTCTTTTTATACTGATTGCATAAAAGAACAGGACCTCTATTATTATGAAAATGAGTCCCGATATAATGACAAACACATATATTTAGTATTTATTTCTTTAATTTATCAATGGGTGAGATTTAGTTCATTAAATCAAGAGGCCCAATAAGTTGAGAAATAATATTATTTATATAGTGTGTTGTTTATTATAGAAGGAAACTGTGTCCTAGTTATCTAGGTTGATGATGCCCCCTTGAGGACCCATAAGGATTGTCATGTAAACCCTGCAGGTGGACTTAGTCCTGCATGATAATAAAGTTGAGTGGTACTACTCTTGGAGCTAGATGTTAATTAAGTGAGTGTTAGTAACTCATTTAATTAATGGACATTCGATATCTTAAATACAGGGAGATTAACGCATTCATGATAAGAAGGAGCCCATAATATAATTTGTGAAAGGTGCAATAATTCAATAATAACTCTTTAGTGGTATGAGTTATTATTGATGAACTTGAGTTAGGTGTTCGGGGTGAACACGGGAAGCTCAAGCTGATCGAGAGACCAAAGCCAATTCCTCCCCTAGGTCCCTATTGTAGCCTCTCATATAAAGCCTTATATCCACCTAAAACCTAATTTCTTAAGCCTAAGCTAGGGTCGGTCAAGCCTTGCTTGGTGTCCAAGCAAGGGGTCAGCCATGCCAAGCTTGGAGCCCAAGCTAGGACCGGCCAAGCCTTGCTTGGTGCCAAGCAAGGGGTCGGCCACACATAGAAAAGGAAGTTTTATTTTTTGTAAAATCTTTCCTTTTATAGAGATCCATAAAAAGGATTTAAAAGGATGATTTTAGTTATAAAACTTTCCTTTTTTTAGATCAGTCACAAAAGGAAATAAAAGGAGTTTTTATCTTGTTAAATCTTTCCTTTTATAGAGATCCATAAAAGGGACTTAAAAGAGAGATTTAAATTATTGAAATCTTTTCTTTTATAGACATCCACAAACGGATTTAAAAGAGGGATTTTAATTTTATAAAATATTCCTTTTATAGCTATTCACAAAAGGGATTTTAAAAGAGATATTTTAATTTTTGTTTAAAATCTTTCCTTGTTTGATGAAGAAGGTTTTGGCTAGACATGATATGGGAATTAAACGAAGTTTTAATTTTATTTTAAAACTTTTCTTTTTTGCATTCACCAAGGATTATAAAAGAAGAGGAGGTATTGCCTTATGGTTTCCTCTTCTCTTCCTTGGTGGCCGGCCCTTCCTTCATCATCTTCTTCCTTTCTTCTTTTTCCTTGTGGCCAGCGGCATCAAGCTTGGAGTTCCAATTGGTGGCCAGATTCTTGGAGGTGATGAAGAAGAGAAAGGAAGCTCTCTAGTTGTGACATCCCTTGGTGGCCGAAAGCTTGGAAGGAAGAAGAAGGTTTGGGTGGATTTCATCTTGGTAGATCGTCGCCCACACGACGTCCAAGAGAAGGAGAGGAATACAATAGAAGATCAAGAGGTTATTAAATATTCAAACAAAGGTATAACTAATTATAAGTTTCTGCATCATAAGTAGTTCATATTCTTTGAATGGATTCTGAAATACCTACATAAGAGGCTATCGATTTTAGGCTATCGATTTTGTGTTATCATTTTTGTTTCGATCTTGTGCTTCTTTTGAGGTCTCTTTAATTAAACCATGGGTTACTGTAAGAAGTTAAACATTGAATTTCTTTGAAAGACTTTATCTAGGAAGTGGTGGATGATCCCATACCCAAGAAGGACTAGTGTCTCGCCAAGTTTAACCTGGAAGCCGATCTTTGAAGTAAATGTTTAATCATCTTTTGTAATATGGTTTAATTTAGGAAGATCACATCGGCTAAACTTTGAGTAAAAATGTTAAGTATCGTTTCCAATTCAAATTTAACTTCTGAAGAGCAACTTGGATTAATAATGTTAAACATCATTTGCAATCCAAGTTTAACTTCAATAGAGCACATGAGTAGCTAGGTTAAGTTCTGTGCTTGCACAAATTTTTTTACAGGGGAGCAGAACGGAATCCAAGTGTAGCAACCAACACTTCTGATCTTTGGGACTATAAAACAAACCACCTTTCGTTCCTTTAGGATAACCCACAAACAAGCAAACTTTTGTACGTGATTCCAACTTATCATCATCTCCCTTCAGCACATATGTTGGACTACCCCAAATCTGAATGTGTCTTAGACTAGGCTTATGCTCATTCCACAATTCTGTGGGAGTAGAGGGTATTGACTTAGAAGGTACCAAGTTCTGAATGTACACCATCGTTTCCAGAGCATATCCCCAAAATGAATTTGGTAATTCTGAATAACTCATCATTGATCTAACCATTTTCATAAGAGTCATATTCCTTCATTCCGCCACACCATTCTGTTGGGGTGTACCAGGTGCAGATAATTGGGATTGAATTCCGGCCTCTGATAAGTAATTCCTAAATTCTCCTAAGAGGTATTCTCCACCACGATCTGACCGTAGTGTCTTGATACTTTTACCATGACATTTTTTCACATTAGTCTTGTACTCTTTGAACTTATCAAAGCACTCAGACTTGCGGCGCATCAAGTAAATGCACCCATATCTCGAATAGTCGTCTATAAAATAGATAAAATATTCAAAACCGTCTCTCGCCTGGATAGTCATAGGTCCACACAAATCAGAATGAATCAATTCCAACACTTCTTTGGCTCTATACCCCTATGGCTTAAAAGGTCTCTTGGTCATTTTTCCAACTAAGTTCAAGTTGTAAAACTCAAGAAAGAAAATTTCAACTTGAAATGTCAAGTGTTGAGACTCAAGAAAATGTTGAAAAAGTTTGAATTGGGATCCAAGTTTCTAAATATGGTAATTGGATCGCAATGAGCCATATATAACAAATTCGGACCTAGCTATAACCTAAACAAAACTAACAAACCATATCTGTCATTATTTAGTCAAGATATTAGAAATCAAGTCCATGCATGGATTCCTAAATCATGCTTAACCAAACTAATTGAACCAAATTAATATTTGATCCCTAAGAGTCAAATTTATTTCTTAGATAGATCATATCTAAGCTATAACTCAATAGGAGCAAATAAAATAAATGTTCAACCTACTTGATTGACTAAATATACATATTTAGGTTTAGGTTTACTTTTCTACTTAGTTTAGAACGATTAGTTAAAAAGATTTATCAAACCTTAATAACATAGCATCGATATGGATTGGGATAATAGTACGCCAAGGAAACTTTATTGAAGGCTTGTCTGACCTAAATCATGTGTATTCTACCTGGTGCACTAAACCTAGTAGATCTAGGTGAAGCTACCACAATCAAATATAAGCTAGTTAGACCAAAATCTAATATTAAGTTTTTTTAACAGAACTATTTTGGAAAGTATTCAGAAAGTGGTCCATCGTTGATACACAAGAAGGTCATATATCTCGCCACTGACTGAAAACTTATCCTTAAAAAGTTGATTTCATTAAACCAAATCTAAATTTGAATCTAACATGAGTTTGAAAACCTTTTCAAATTTTTTAATAATTTAAACCAAATTAAAACTTAATTTAAACTTAGTTGAATTAACTTAAATTAAACTAATTTCAAATCTAAATAAAAAATTAAAACTTAATTAAAAACTTAAAACTTAAAAATTTAAAATTTTAAAAAAATAATTCAAAAATTAAAATTAAATTAACACTTCATTATCTTAAAATTAAACTCAAAATTAATTAAATTTATAATTGAATAATTAATTAAAAATTAAATAAAATTAAAACTCAATTAAAATTAATACTTAATTAAAATCAATTAAAAACATAAAACTTAAACTTATCTAAAAAAATTAATGAAACTTAACCTTAATTCTTAATAATTCAAAATTTCTTAATAATTCAAACTAATTTAATATAAACTTAACCTTAATTAATGAAACAAAAATAACTAAGAAAATTAATAATTAATCAAATTTATAACCAATAATCAATCAATTTTTAAATTAATAAATTATCTTGTATTTGAAATTAATTTAAAAATTACTTTAATACAAATTTAATTATATAATTATAGAAAAGAAAGTATTTAAATAAAAAATTAATCATAATTAAGCTTCTTAATAAAAATTAATTAATTAATCAAAATTAATATTCTCAACTTAATCAAATTATGAAGATAACTCAATCCAAGTTCAATATAATACTTAATCAAATCAAATCAAATAAATAATCGATTAATAACTTTAATTACAATTGAATTTCCTACCCAAAATAACTTTAACTTAAAATGATAATCAAGTTTTTATTGAAATAATTAATAACTAATCTAAAAATTATTATAATATAAAGTAAATCAATCTAATCAGAAACTTATTATAATTCAATTAATTAACTCTTAATTAATCAAATTATTTAAAATTGAAATTAATAATTAAAGTTAAATCTAGTTCAACGTACTTAACCCAAAATTCAAATGGTCGAAATTAACTTGATCTAATAATTTTAAATGATCTTAATTATTTCACCGAATCTAATTTAACTCAAAATTAATATTAATTAATTCAAAATTAACATTAATTAATTTAAAATTAATCAACTGATTATTATGAAATTGATTAATAATTTAAACTAATCAACTTAATTAATTACTTAATTATTTTATTTTCAGATTAATCCAAATTTAATTAATAAATTATTTTAATAAATTACTAATCCTAAATTAATTGATAAATATAAATAATAATTAATCTTGATTAATTCGAAACTAACCTTAATTTAGCTTAACTTAAATTATTCAATAATGAAACTTTATCTAGAAAATAGTAATCATTAATTAACTTAATCAAGTTTAATCTTAAATTAATCCTTAATTAAATTAACTTTAAACTTTACCCGTAAATTAAACTTTAATCAAGTATTAATTTAACCTAATCACCCTAATAATTTGAATCATCTCACACAACTATGGTAATTTATTTGGTTTGTTAATTTAGAAATAGTGAGATGAATTAAATAAATAAAATTTCATTCTTAAACTTTGGGATAATCTATACATTTCATATCCTGCTTAGACTTTATGTTATTATTTAATTAAGAGGGAACATCAACATTATTTTTTTTGAATCTATTTCAAAACCAATCTTTTCTAGAATATTTCAAAATTCATTTTTTCAATACTTATTATATTTTCAAAATATTTCCAAAACATTTTAAAAATTATACAATTATGTATTTTTCTATATATCTTTATATATATATATATATATATATATATATATAGAAAAAATTTGCTTCAATTTTTTCGAAACTTAATTTTTGCAACAAAGATTCTTCTTCAAAATTTTAACATAGAAAATTTTTCTAAGATTTCTAAAGACTAATTTCAAAATTTAATTCACTATTTTATCTTAGAAAATTTACTAAATTCAAAAATTTTCCTTAGAAAATTTTTCTAATAAATCTTAAAATTTATGGCTTCTTAAGATTTTTTTCTTAGTCATTAAAATTTTCAAGAATCATTTTCACAATTTATCTCAATAATTTAAAGATAATTCTAAGCTTAGAAATTTTGTGAGAAATTATTCCTTTTGTACAATATTTCCTAGAAAATTTTCAAAATCATGAATTCTACCTCCTATACAGAAAACTCCGAACCTTATTTTTAAATTATTTTCAAATTTCAAAACATATTCCTCAAAAATTTTGAGAAAATCTTTTCAAACTAAACCTTTTTGCTTAATATTTTCCTTGGAATTTCAAATCTTATGCTTAGAAAAGTATGGTTTCAAAATTTTTCCAATAATTTTTCCATCTCCAAAACTTAATTGTTGTTTCCCCTATTTTTGAAGTGTGTTATAAGGGGAAAGATAGTGAATTTAGAGGGAGTTATTAAATTCAGAGAGAGAGTTAAATGTTTGTTTACTTAACTCTGTATATTTTAAACTTAACTGTAAATCTTGGTTGCCAAACATCAAAAAAGAGGAGATTATTAGTGTAGAGTGCACCAGAATCAAACCTTAGTTTTGATGTTATCAAAGGTTCAAGTTAAATATTGGTTGAAGGATCGAAAGATGTGATAGAAGGGAGGTGAATATCGCACATTAAAAATTCCTTTCGTATCAACTCGTTGAACAAATATCAAAGCAGTAGTGGAAAACAATACAAGTGACTCAAGTGGTTACTTGTTTCGAAGTCTGTATCAACTACTACTCCAAGACACGCGATCCTTGATCGCATCATTGGGCAAATTGCTATAATTCTTCTTTCCAAAATCTTTGGAAATAAATAATTCATACAATGAAAAATATAAGACAGTAACAACATACTATCTTACTTGAGATTAAGTACAATGCAAGCTAAATAAAATTATACCGAAATGAATAAGAAGTGATGAAGATCATCAACACTTTATCAGAGTAGTAGCTTCCTTGAAGTTGTGTAGCAGAAGAGCATGAACAAAAGCTTTAACACCGAGTGAACTGGAATTTGAATAATTGCTTACCTCGGACCTTGAGCTCCCCTTTTATAAGTTATGTTCGGTCGACTGATAAACTCTTCAATTGATTGATACATTCAGTCGACTGATCCTCCTATCGGTCGACTGAACCCCGTGCTTTCCTTCTTCGTTCAGATCCAATCTTCGTACATTTGTGAGCATTAATGGTTCGGTCGACTGATCACCTTGTTCAATCGACCGAACAGTGTTGTTTCCATGTTCGTTGAGATTCGCCATTAAATCTTCATTAATGCAGTAATTGTTTGATCGACCGATCCATGAGTTTGGTCAACTGATCAGCTTGGCTTCCAAGTTTCCTTCAGTTCGATCTGATCTTTGCCATATCATCATGGTTCAGTCAACTGATCTGCTGGTTTGATTGACCGATCATGTATTGAATGAACTCTGCTTTGGTCTTATCTTTAGTCTGAGTCAAAATGGTTTGGTCTACTGATCCCTAGGTTCGATTAACCGATCAGGCTAGTTCCTACAAAATAGCGTTATATAAAATATGATCTTGAAAAATAAATGTTAGCACAGTTATATGATGCATGAGTAGTAATTGATAGTAGAACTGTCTTGATCTTAACTTAGAAACCTTACCGGTTTCTTTAGTTGGATCAGTGACATATGGTTTGTTCTTTTCCAAAACATGTCCTCACTGTCCAGAATCAAAAAGGGGTGCCAAGGCAAATCCTGAATCAAAAGATGGTTGGTACGGTTCCTCGACTGCAATCGGCTCATCCTCAGCAATGGCATCCTCACCTACAGGTGGAACGTATTGTGGATGGGTTCGCTTATACACTAGTCCTTCTGCGCTAGTCCTAATCCCAGCCAAAGACAACTGTCTAATCCCAACGAGATCAAAATTAGATAACTTGATTAATTCACCTCAATGAACTACTACCACTAGAGAAGCAATGTATGTAGTGAGAACATGGCACTAGATCATATGAACTTTATTCGAGGTGTTGTACCCTGAATAGTAGATAATAGATTTAAACACCCAGTAACCCAAGTGAAAATCAAGTTGATGTCTCAATGTGTACATTAGAAAAAGATACACTGGACGCAGAATTCCCTAATCTCTAGATAACAGAGGATGAATGAAAGACACAATCATCTTATAAAGTCTATTTTCTTATGGACTTAGTGGCATGAATGATATCTTTTTGGGATGCGACCCCTCAAAAAAGTCAGTATACATAAGATCAAGAGTTAGATGAGTGAAAGGGGTGGGTAGTATGTCAGGAATAGAAGCACTGAAAAAAAATGCGGTTGACGAAAGGTTAAATTTGTAAAAATCTGGTCAAATAGCATATCTTAGGTTGCTACTTTAGTCTTATAGTGATGGGAATCAATTTCACATAAGTTGTGATACAATTCAGAACACAGAATAGGATTATATGTATATCAACATAAGACAATACTATCAAGTTGAAAGTGTTGGGTAATGTCTATAACCTCTAGACAATATGTTTGATAGAATGGAAGGTCAAGACGGCGAGCCCCTATCACTTTAAACTTTTTATTCAGAAATGATTGACGGAGATCTTCAGTTGAAAATCTAGGGTCTTGGCTAGGATTTAAGGAGCTAGTCTCCCTTTGTACAGTTGTACGACTCTTTTCACTATTATTAAAGGAATTGAATAAATAAACCGTAATTAAAAAAGAAAGAAAGTTTGGAGAGATATTACCGAGGCATGATCGCGTTCGAGGAGAAATATAGACCGAAGGTTGTGAAAGGCCAAGGGAAAGAGAGGAAGAGGAAGAAAGTTTTTGGATGAGAAGTAATCTGCCCTAGTCTTATTTATATAGACCTTGATCAGTCGATCGATAAAGGGTTTAGTCAACCGATCCCTTAAAAAAACCGAGTTATCGACCAATCAAAAGAGTGCGGTCGATGTTCGGTCGACCGAATCGAATTTTTGATCGACCGATAAATTGATCATAGGTAGATATTTGAGCAATAAATGAGGTTGAATTAAAGTTATTGGTCGACAGAACCGGGTGTTCGATTGATCGAATAATTGAAGATGGATTCCCTAAACTTATGTTTTCGATCGACCGAACCAGGTTTTCAGTCGACTGAACTAGGTTTTAGATCGATCGAATAATTGATTAGTTTTCAATGTAAACGCAGGGTTTCGTAGACCGAATGATCGGTTCAGTCGACCAAACTTTTCAATTGAAGGATTGAAAGATATGATAGATGGGGAGTGAATATTGCATGTTAAAACATTTCTTTTCGTATCAACTCGTAGAACAAATATCAAAGTAGCAGCAGAAAAAAATACAAGTGACTCAAGTGGTTACTTGGTTTGGAGCCTGTGTCAACTCCTACTCCAAGACTTGTGATCCTTGATCGCATTGTTGGACAAATCACTATACTTCTTCTTTCTGAAATCTCCGAAAAGAAGCAATCCATACAATGAAAAATATACGATAGTAACAGCCTACTATATTAATTGAGATTAAGTACAATATAAGCTAAATAAAATTATACCAAAATGAATAAGAAGGGATTAAGATCATCGACACTTTGTTAAAGTAGTGCTTGCTTGAAGTTAAGTAGCAGAATGGCACAAACGAAAGCTTTAGCACCGAGTGAACTGGAATTCGAATAATTGCCTTCCTCGGACCTCGAGCTCCCCTTTTATAAGATATGTTCGATCGACTGATAACCCTTAGATCAATTGATACATTCGGTCAACTGATCCTCCTATCGATCGGCTAAATCCCATGCTTTCCTTCTTCACTGAGATCTGATCTTCACACATTTATGAGCATTAATGGTTCAACCGACCGATCACCTTGTTCGATCGACCTAACAGTGTAGTTTCCCTGTTAGTCGAAATTCTCCATTAAGTATTCATTGATATAGTAATCGTTCGGTCGACTGATCCATGAGTTCAATCAATCGATCAGCTAGCTTCCAAGTTTGCTTCAGCTCGATCTAATCTCTACCATGTCATCACGGTTCGATTGACCGATCTACTAGTTCGGTTGACCAATCAGCTATTGACCAAACTCTACTTTCGTCTGATCTCTAGTCTGAGTCGAATTAGTTAGTCGACCGAACCCTGGGTTCGGTCGACCAATCAGGTCAGTTCCTATAAAATAGAGTTATAAAAAATATAATACTTTAAAACAAATGTTAGCACAATTATATATGCATGAGTAGTAATTGACAATAGAACTATCTTTATCTTAACTTAGAAACCTTCCTGGTGTCTTCAGTTGGATTAGTGATCTAGTGTTTGTTTCTTTCAAAAACACATCCTCACAGTCGCTCTTCTCTAGTTGCTTACCTCAACCTACCTGCTAAACATTGGTCCTTCAGATCTATTTGGATTTTGTCGCTTAGCATCGGATCGGCTCACTAGGACTTCCTCTAGATCTTCTGTCCTCCAGACCTATTGAGATTCTATGCCAAGTGTCGGGTCCTCTTGACCCACTTGGGCTTCTTGCTTAGCTTCCACGATCTGCTAAGATTTTTCTGGTTGAGTAAACATCCTGCACACTCAGTTAACTTGTTAGATCACAACATGACTTAACTTAAACTTTTGACAATATCAAAACTCAGGTTTGATTCTAGTGCACCCTGCACCAACATTGGTGTGATCTGACAAGTTGACTAAGTGTGTAAGTTGTTTACTCAATCGGAAAAGCCCTAGTTGTAGCTAGGTGGGAAAGTCTTAGCAAATTGTAGAAGTCAGGCAGGAAGTCCAAGTAGGTCAAGAGGACTCGACACTTGGTAGGGAAGCTCGATAGGTCTGGAAGACCTAGTATCGAGAGGAAGTCCTAGTGAGCCGATCCGATGTTAAACGGCAAAGTCCAAACAAGTCTGGAGGACCAATATTTGGAAGGTAGGTTGAGCTAAGAAACTGGAGTGGAGCGACGATGAGGTTGTGTTCAGGAAAGAAACAACCTTAAGTCGCTAATCCAACTAAAGAAATTGATAGGTTTCTAAGTTGATATCAAGACAGGTTTACTGTCCATTACTACACGTGTATCTTAGTTTACTACTCATGCATCATAAATTACTGTGATAACTTTATCTTGTAAGAGTATTTGTTTAGCACTATTTTGTAGGAACTGATCTAATCGGTCGGCCGAACCTAGATGATTTGGTAGAGATGAGATCGCGCAAAAGTAAACATGGAAGCCAGGCTGATCGATCGATCGAACCTAGGGATCGATCAACCAGACAGTTAATACATTAATGGCAAATTAATGGTGAATCTTGACAAAGAAGGAAACTACTCAGATCAGTTGACTGATCAAGGAAAGTGATCGATCAAACAATAAATGGTCAAAAATGCGCATAGATTGAATCTCAGCGAAAAGGGAAATAAATGGGTTTAGTTGACCGATAAGAGGATCAGTCGACTCAAAGGATCGATCATCCGAACGCCTTTTCAGTCGTTCGAACAAGGCTTATATAAGGGGAGCTCAAGGTCCGAGGCAAGGTATTGATTTTTCGATTTATCTTTGTGGAAAGTCTCAATTCATGCTACTACTCTACTACTCATCTTCATAGACAAGCTATTGCTCTAAGAAGTGCTGACAAGCTACATTCTTATTCATCGGTATATTTTAATTAAAACTTGCATTGTATTTGATTTCAAAGAAGATAGTAGTTTGTTACGATCTTGTATTTGTATTTGTATGCATTGCTTCTATACAAAGATTTCAAAACGAATTATAGTGGATTGTCTATCGATGCGGTCAAGGTTCATGGGTCTTGGAGTAGGAGTCAACATAAGCTCCGAATAAAGTAACTGAATGAGTCCATCTTGTTATGATTTAATTTTCGATGCATTTCAATACTCTTTTAAAAAGAAAAGGTTTTTTTAAAACAAGCGATATTCATCCCCCGCCCTCAACCCCTATCGCTTCATTTTGATCTATCAGTGATTTCTTTTCATCAAACATTGTGAAAAGGTTATAACTTCTAAGCAATCTTTTTGATATATGATTATGTCTTTCATATTTATGATCTTATTTATTTGGGATGCGTGAAAAATTTTATGTAAATTTTTTCACTTTCGCATGTTTTATTCAAAACTTACATTATACATCCCCAAATCCCCAATAGATCAATCATGCAAAATTCTCTTGTCAAGTCAATCGAACAACTGTCATGGAGATTGGACCATAGAATTTCCTTTACTGTTTTGATATGTTCATATCTGATCCGTTCTTTCCATGTGTGTTAGAACGATTAATCCACCTAATCAATTTATTGAACGCTTATTTTCTTGTTAGATATGATACTTAAATGATAATTAAATAATAAATATTAATTAAGAAATAATCTTATAGAATTTTCTAGATAATTTTAGAAAGTTTTTAAGATTTAAACAGAATTCGTATGAGATGTTTAAGGGGATAAATCAGTTAGCATTTGAGGAAGCCTGTTTATAATATCACTTAAGTGAGAGTTGATTTATTTAATTAACATAAGTATATAAATTAAAACCCTAAGTTTATTCTCCTCCTATTCTTATTCGCCTGATTTATTTCCTCTCTCGATCCACTCTTCACCACCACCCTAGCACCCTTCACCATTACCCCGTCGTCATCGCCTACCATCGTCGACTTCCTCCTTCACGCACATAGGCGATGCCATTGTCATCGCCGCGCCAACCGCCATGAGGCCCACTGTCGACGTTGTTCATCCTTCTCCTCACCATGATGCTCACTGCCAATGCCGCCTCTTGCTCACTAATAACCAAAGTTAGCACCAATTCTTCCACTACAAGTAGATCACTGGCGCTGATCCTCTATTGTTTTCAGTAGACAACAACATCTCTATCGTTGTTGTGGCCAAGGTTAACACCTCTGATGATTCAACTCCCTACACATGCTTACGTGTCCTACTGCTACCGTCGACCGATTTGACCTCGCTGTACCGAGTCTTGTTAGGATGTATACCAAAAGCCTAGATTTTTGTATGAACATTTATTTTGAAATGAGAATCACATTGGTCAAATGTCTGCATTTAGAAAAATACAGTTGTCCATTTAATTTATATTGTAGATAACATGGTGTGTGGTGTCACATAGAAGATCATGTTATCAGTTCCTTATAAATTATAAATAATAGCTCACAACCAAGATGAATTGGAACAAACCATTGGAATGCTTGTAGTGTAATTTAATACTAGTTTATCTTGACTATAAAATTACACTAGTACACTATGTGTGTATTGAGTAGGATCATTTGAGGTTGTTCCTTTTATACTGACTGCATAAAAGAATATAACATCTATTATTATGGATGTGCGTACTCTTAATCTCGATATAATAACAAGCACATATACTTAGTATTTATTTCTATAATTTATCAATGGGTGAGATTTATTCATTAAATCAATAGGCCCGATAAGTTGAGAAATAATATTATTTATATGGTGTGTTGTGATTATAGAAGGAAACTGTGTCCTAGTTATCTAGGTTGATGATGTCCCCTTGAGGAGCTCAAAAGGATTATCATGTAATCCCTGCAGGTGGACTTAGTCGGGCATGATAATGAAGTTGAGTGGTACTACTCTTGGAGCTAGATATTAATTAAGTTGTTAGTAACTCATTTAATTAATGGACATTCAATATCTTAAATACAGGGAGATTAATGCACTCATGATAAGAAGGATTCCATAATGTAATATAGGATTGGTGCGATAGTTCAATACTAACTCTTTAGTGGTAAGAGTTATTATTGATGAACTTAAGTTGGGTGTTCGGGTCGAACACAGGAAGCTCAAGTTCATCAGGAGGCCAAAATCAATTCCTCCTCTCGATCCCTACTGTAGCCTCTATAAAGCCTCGTGTTCACCTGTTTTAATTTTGCTTCTTACCCAAATGAGGGGTCGGCCACATCCTTGCTTGGTGTCCAAGCAAGGGGCCGACCAAGCCCTCTTGGTGCCCAAGATGTGGGCTGGCCAAGCCATGCTTGGTGCCCAAGCATGGGGCCGACCATACAAGAAGAGAAAAGGAAGTTTTGTTGAAAATAAAATTTTGTTAAAATATTTCCTTTTATAGCTTTCTACAATGGATTAAAAGATAGATTTTAATTTTGTTAAAATCTTCCCTTTTTTGTAGTTATCTACAATGGTTAAAAGAGATATTTAATTTTGTTAAAATCTTTCTTTTTTGTAGTTATCTACAATGGTTAAAAGATATATTTTAATTTTGTTAAAATCTTTCCTTTTTTGTAACCAACCATTATAGGAATAAAAGGAAGATTTTGTTTAAAACAAAATTTTGTTATAATATTTCCTTTTATAGCTATTTACAATGATTTAAAAGAGAGATTTTAATTTTATTAAAATCTTTCCTTTTTTGTAACCATCTACAATAGCAAATAAAATGAAATTTTATTAAAAACTTTCCTTATTAGCCGCTAGCAAAGATTATAAAAGAGGAGGAGGGGATGCTCTCTAATAACACAACCTAAGGCTCTCTTTCTTTTATTCTCTTTGGTGGCCGGCCCTTCTTCTCCCTTTCTCTCTTGAGGCCGGTGGCACCTCTCTTCAACCTTGGTGATCAGTTGCTTGGTGGAGAAGAAGGAGGAGGAGGAGGCCTCTTCACTTTGTATTCTTTAGTGGTCGAAAGCTTGGAAAAGAAGGAGAAGGTTGGGTGCCTTCGTCTTGGTAGATCGTCGCCCACACGACGTCCAAGAAGAGGAGAGGAATACATCAGAAGATCAAGAGGTCTTTAAGATACAAAGAAAGGTATAACTAGTTAATTGTTTCCGCGGTGAACTAGTTTAGTTTATCTTTGTATGGATCCTGAAATACCAACACAAGAGGCTAGCGATTTTGTGTTTTGATTTTGTGTTTCGATTTTATGTTTCTATTGTGGTCTCTATAGTTAAACCTAAGGTTACTGTAAGAAGTTTAAATATTCAATTTCTTTGAAATACTTTGTCTAGGAAGTGGTGGATGATCCCATACCCAAAAGGCCGAGTGCCTCACCATGTTTAACCTAGAAGCCAATATTTGAAATAGATATTTAATCAACTTCTGTAATATGGTTTAACATCTGAAGAACATATGGGTTGAACTTGGAGTAAAAATGTTAAGTTCCATTTCCAATCCAAGTTTAACTTCTGAAGAACAACTTGGATTAAAAATTTTAAGTTTCATTTGCAATCCAAGTTTAACTTCTGTAGAGAACATGGGCTGCTAGGAAAAGTTTTGTTCTTGTACAAATTTTTGAACAAGGAAACAGAACGGAATTCCAAGTAGCACCCAACAATTAGTATCAGAGCTAGTTTTCTGCATTTTTGTGTTTGGCTTTCAGTTAAATTATGCACTTTTCATACATAAATTTAGACAGAATAATAGTAGGATGTGCAAATAGATTAACTCTGTGGTTGCAGGCATCCTAGTTCCAACTATTATGGCCCTATTGTGTTTGTGTGTGATTCGATCCTCGGGCATGTCGAGGGCATTTTATGTGTGTGCATGATTGTAATTATTAAATATAGCAGGAGCTGTATTAGTTTTAGGATTTTACATTCTGTTCAATCTAGATTACATGCACATTCCCTTGAGGAATATAGGATCGATAAATGTAAAATTTTATTTTTGTCGCGGATCGTATCCTTGCGAGGCATGGTGCTATTTTAGGACCAGAGACGCAGCGAAAAAGGAAGCAAGATAGACGCGACCACATGACCCATTGGCGGCGGCTAGGGTTGGTGGCACACGGAGGATAGCTATGGATGAGACCACAATAGTTGGAAAATTATTTTTCATATTTATTATCTTTTATGCTGTTTATATGTGCTGTGTGTGGGTGTACTAGATAAAATTCCTCTCTTTAAATAACTAAGTGGGAGAGGAATTATTTAAATTCCACGGTCTCCATTACTGGTTTGTAAGTGATGCATTCAAACTTGCCCGTTGGCTTTGAGTGCCTTCCTCCACATCGGATGAGTTTGTTTGTGGATCACTAGATCAAACTTCTTTTATAGATGATTATAGAAAATTATTTAGGTTGGTGTGATCTTCTCCATCTGAAGGGGCAAAATCATATTTAATGGATTAAGTATCAAGTAATGGTATACAGTTAGGCGCATTTAATAGTATCCTCTCCATCGGAGTCACTGTTTTATTTGTATGACCGAAGAAAAACCAACTATTAATTTTATTTGTCATAAAGTTAGGTTGACAAGATAATAAAATTAATGGGTAAAACCCTCTCTTACAAATGTTTGGATTTGTATACGTCCACACTATCGTGGCATACAAAATTCACAGTGTTTAGAGGTGTTGGGGAATTTAAATGATATTGTTTGAGGAATCAATAATATTTTAAATTCTAAAGTTTTGACAAAAAATTTTGTGATTCTTAGGATTTCAAATGGCTTTCAATCCTCTTGCTGTTATATTGAAAGAGAACAAACTTACTGGTCCCACTTACATTGATTGGAAATAAAACTTGGACTATCCTCGAAAAAGAGAGAACAATAAAGGTGTATCTTATTCATTAGTTGTTGAAACATGTTTAGCGGTGTTATCTACCGGTATCTGGTCTGTAAATACGGGAGCCTCTGATCATGTCTGTAATTCATTGCAGGGGTTCCAGGAAACCCGACAACTATATGAAGGGGAAATCACTGTATAAATGAGCAATGCCACAAAAGTGGCGGCTATTGCAGTGAGAGATGTTTATTTATCCTTTGATAGGAATAAAACATTGATTTTGAGAAATTATCTTTATGTACCAAGTTTAGAAATAATTTTATTTCAGTTTCTAAACTATTTAAAGATGGATATTCTATTTCTTTTGATGACAAAGTAGTTGTCAAGAAAAATAGGGTAGTTATTTGTTCTCGTACATTGGTTGGCAGTTTGTATACTCTAAATCCAATAACTCCCACGATGCAACAAATGAAAATTAATAACACATCTTCTAATAAGAGAAAGCAACCTTCGAAAATGAACCAAACATATCTTTGGCATCTAAGGCTTGGTCATATTAACTTGAGTAGGATTCAAAGGCTAATAGCTGATGGACCTTTGGGTTCATTGGTGGTGGAAAACTTTTCAACCTGCGAATCTTGCTTGGAAGGAAAAATGACCAAGAGACCTTTTAAGGCCAAGGGGTATAGAGCCAAAGATGTATTAGAATTGGTTCATTCTGATTTGTGTGGACCTATAACTATCAAGGAAAGAGGTGGTTTTGAATATTTTATCCCTTTTATAGACGACTATTCGAGATATGGGTACATTACTTGAAGCGCCGCAAGTCTGAGTGCTTTGATAAGTTCAAAGAGTATAAGGCTGATGTGGAGAAACGTCATGGTAAAAGTGTAACGACCCAACTCCTGGGTTCTAGGCTGTGAGCCGGATCGCTACATTAACTATTGTAACTACTGTGCCGTACTGTGCGGAAAACTGGGTAAAATAAAATTTCACTAACTGACTCAGTTAATCTGACAACTGATACACCCATGCTGTTATAAGGAAGGATTCAAGCCCCATTCCGGTTGGTGTACATGTGCTAAGGAGGATACTTGACCTCCCATCTGAGCTAGGAACTCAGAACTAACTTCCCAGCTAGCTGCTGATCGATCCACGGATCGATCAAACTTGCTACGATTCTGTGCCCTGCTGGATCGGTCTGCGGACCGATCCAGCAGAGGCTGGATCGGTCGGCAAGACCGATCCAGGTGTGTCTGGATCGGTCTCCAGACCGATCCAGGCACCTGGAGACGCAGGGATGCTCTCTGTTCGGTGCTGGATCGGTCGGACGACCGATCAGATAGCATACAGTAGCATACTGTATGCCTCTGGATCGGTCGGCTGACCGATCCAGGACCCTGATACTGCAACGGATCGGTCGGCAGACCGATCCAACTCTGATATGAAATCAGAGTTTCTGATTTCAGAACTTTCAGGCACTGGGACGCACCACAACTCACAGACATAGGTTCTAGATACATGAAAAACAATTTAACATTAACCTACATGCGTCCTAAACTGGACAAACTGAATAGTACATAGTTTTACTGGATTAAAACATTTAACCAGCTAAGGACTAAACCAAAATAAACTAACAACGAAAATGCTGGAATTAAACTGTTTCGACCCCTAGGATCTTTATTCCAAACCCCTTGCACACACACACCTCCATAGCATTGCCCTCCAGCCTCCGCTAGTCCACTTTTCTTTTACCTGTATCTGCAGTATAAGAAAAGTAGTACCTGTAAGCTAAAGAGCTTAGTAAGAAACCATCTACCTCACAAAAACATGCAACGATACGATTATGTTTTTAAAACATGCTGTTTGAAAACTGAACTGAGCATGGCAACATGGCATGGCATACAAACATGTACTGAACTGTTCATGGCATACAAACAAGCTGAGCATAGCATACTATATCTGAAACTAAGCATGAATACTGAACTGATCATGCATATACATCTAGCTGGTCATGAACTCAAATCATGAAATTTAACTGAGATAATTAATTGGAACTGAACTAAGTTAGTGTTTCCATCACTGATTACATATTTGGGAAAAACTATATATAATAATAATAGATGAAAATACTAAACATACTGCAGGGGCCCTGACAACTGTACTTACTGTGCGCGCATCCCTACGAGACCCGGGATTGCAAGTTCCGAATCCAGCAGGGTTACTAGGTTATCTAAACCTAGGGACGACTGTGGGAGTCCAGCCCATGGATATCTGATCCAAGTACAGTGCCAACTGAATAAAAGTAAAATACTGAATACTGTTTTATTTTACTTTGCTGTTCTAGGTTATCTAAACCTAGAGCTAGGTTATCTGAACCTAGAGGCTACTGTGGGAGCCCACCCAATGGATATCTGATCCATATAGCTGTAATAACTGATAATAAGCTGAATAAAATGTTCCTAATACATTTTACATGCTGTTAGGACGCCTACTGGTGCATCCTCCTGAACTGGGCATTTTACCGAATGCTTGGTGGCCTCTAAAAGCACACCCTAAAACTGAAAACTGTAGAACTACTGAACTAACGCCAAAACTAACAAGCGAGAGCAATTATACTGCAGGTGAGGGGTTTCTTACCTCCTATTCGTAATTTCTTACGATTCTATTCGCTAGAACTCCGGTGGAGATGATCTTCTCGACGATCCGCTCGCGTCTACGTGTTCTTCTCGCGAAGGGGAACGTCCTCGTATCGAAGATCTCGCCGGAAGAAGTTCCCTTGGCCCTTGGGGCTTGGTGTGCCGTGAGAAGGAGGAGGAAGAGGGGCGCCGACGTGAGGGTTTGAGAGGAGAAGGTGGCGTGAGGTTTTGTGAGGAGAGGGCTGCCGAACCAAATTAAACCAAACCCAACTTAAGTAATTAATTTATATTAAGTGGATTATTGAACCCATCTCTAATATAAATATAATTGGTTCCTCTTTCTTTCAGCACGGCCCTGCTGGGTTCAACTGGTTACTAGCATTATCCCTTACACCATAGGTCTCGGGTTCGATTCCCGCCTAAGCTATTTTGCGGTTCTAATTATTTTTGCTACTTCCGCTACTCGGAAAATTCCGGAAAAATATCTAAAAATTACATAAAAATCATAGAATAATTCTAAAATAAATTCGGGAATTTTTCGGGCTTTACAATCCCCCATACCTTATAAAAAGTTCGTCCCCGAATTTAAAACAATTCTGGGTACTTCTGTCTCATGCTGGCCTCTGTCTCCCTAGTCGCCTCTGCTGCTGTGTGATTTTGCCAGCTGACTTTGACTAATGGTACTTCCTTGTTCCGTAATTTCTTTACTGCTCGGTCTATTATCTGAATAGGCCGACTGTCATAGCTGAGATCATCACGGACCTGTACCAACTGGGGCTCAATCACCTGTATGGCGTCTGGAATATGCTTCTTCAGCATGGAGACATGAAATACGTTGTGGACAGCTGACATCTCCTGAGGTAGCTCTAGCTCATATGCTACCTTGCCCACTCTCTTCGTGATAAGGTATGGTCCCACATATTTGGGAGCTAGCTTTCCCTTCTTCCCAAAACGCATGACTCCCTTCATGGGAGCTACTCTGAGGAAAACTGTATCCCCAACTGAAAACTCTAGGGGTCTGCGTCGTGTATCGGCATAGCTCTTCTGACGGCTCTGTGCTGTCTCTATCCTATGGCGAATCTGCTGTATGGCTGCTGTGGTATCTGCTACTAGATCTGTCTGAAGCTCTAGTTCCTTCTGTTCACCACTCTCATACCAGCAGATTGGTGATCTGCACCTCCGCCCATAGAGTGCCTCATAAGGTGCCATGCCGATAGTGGCCTGATAACTGTTGTTGTATGCAAATTCTGCTAGACTCAGATATTTGCACCAACTTCCCTTGAAATCTAGGGCACAAGCTCGGAGCATATCTTCGAGTACCTGATTTACTCGCTCCGTCTGACCATCTGTCTGAGGATGGAAGGCTGTGTTGAATTTTAACTGGGTGCCCATAGCTGTCTGTACACACTTCCAGAAGTGTGATGTAAATCTGCTGTCTCTGTCTGATATAATGGTTCGTGGGACTCCATGCAGCCTAACAATCTCCTTGAGATACAATTGAGCTAGCTACTCCATGGAATAGGATATTCTGATAGCTAAGAAGTGGGCTGATTTAGTCAACCTGTCGACTATTACCCAGATGGCATCAAAACCATTCGTGGTTCTGGGTAATCCCACTATGAAGTCCATAGAGATATCCTCCCACTTCCATTCTGGGATCTGAATCGGCTGCAGAACCCCTCCTGGTCGCTGATGTTCTGCCTTAACCCTCTGACAGGTTAGGCAGATGCTGACGTATCTGGCGATATCTCGCTTCATCCCAGGCCACCAAAATCGTTTCTTTAGATCCTGATACATTTTGGTGGAACCGATATGCATCGCATATGGAGTCCTGTGAGCCTCGTCTAGAATCTATTTTCGTAGTTCCTCCTGATCTGGAACACAAAGTCTGTCACCACAGTACACTACCCCACTGGCGGACACTCTGAACTCTCCACTTTCTGATTCTGCTAACCCTTGCTTGATTTTCTGGATTTCAGGATCCTGCTCCTGAGCTGTCTGGATATCATCAAGCAAGGTAGATGCTAAGGACATAGTGGAAAGCTGCCCGACTATAAGCTCGAGTTTAAAAGCTGTAATCTCCTTCCTTAGGGGTGGTGACATAGCTGTTAAAGATAATAAGGTAGCACTGGACTTTCTGCTGAGTGCGTCTGCTACCTTATTAGCTTTCCCTGGATGGTAGAGGATATCTATGTCATAATCCTTGACCAGCTCTAACCATCTGCGCTGTCGCATATTCAGATCCTTCTGAGTAAAGAAATACTTCAGACTTTGATGATCTGTATACACTCTGCACTGAGCTCCGTACAAATAATGTCTCCAAATCTTGAGAGCGAACACCACTGCTGCAAGCTCAAGGTCGTGAGTAGGGTAGTTCCTCTCATAATCCTTGAGTTGTCTGGAGGCATAGGCGATCACCTTGCCCTGCTGCATCAGTACTGCTCCTAATCCCAATTTAGAGGCGTCACTGTAGATGTCGAAGCTGTCTGTGGTTTCTGGTATAGCTAAAATAGGAGCACTGGTCAATCTCCGTTTTAGTTATTTTCTCATGATCCTCATCACTGAAATTTCTTGTTCTTCCGGTGAGAGTCGGTGGGAGGCTATCTGGAGAAGTCCTCTGAATTTCTGTAGTCGCTAATCCCGTAAAGCTTGATTTCCTTTGGCGTTCTTGGGTCTCATCCAGTTACTTACGCTTCTATCTTGTTGGGATCTACCATAACACCATCCTTGGAGATGATGTGACCTAGAAAGGCTACCTGGTCTAGCCAAAATTCACATTTCGTGAATTTGGCGTACAGCTGATTCTGCATGCAAAACTGTCTTCAGATGCTCTGCATGGTCCTCCCGAGTGCCCGAATAGATAAGAATGTCATCGATGAACACGATGACAAACTTGTCTAAGTATTCTCTGAATACTCTGCTCATGAGGTCCATGAAAGTAGCTGGAGCATTTGTCACGCCGAAGGCATGACTACGAACTCATAATGTCCGTATCTGGTCCCGAAAGTTGTTTTAGGTATATCACCTTCTTGACCTTCACGGTGATATCCTGATCTGAGGTCAATTTTTGAGAACACTGTGGCTCCCTTTAGCTGATCAAACAGGTCATCTATCCTAGGGAGAGGGTACCTGTTTTTAATTGTGACCTGGTTCAAGGCACGGTAGTCTATGCATAGGCGCATGCTTCCATCCTTCTTCTTCACGAACAACACAGGTGCTCCCCATGGTGAGTGACTAGGGCGTATGAAACCCTTGTCTAGAAGCTCCTGTAATTGCTCCTGAAGTTCCTTCAGTTCAGCTGGAGCCATATGGTACGGTGCCTTGGAAATTGGATTTGTGCCGGGAATGAACTCTATCTCAAATTCAATCTCCCTGTCTAGTGCTAAGCCTGGTAGCTCTTCCGGGAAGACTGCTAGGTAGTCCCAAACGACTCGAACCTCTGATAGCTGTTGGTTCTTGTCCTGGCTGGTGTTGACTACATTTGCTAAAAATCCCATGCATCCTGAATCCAATAGCTGTTGTGCTTTCAGTGCTGAGAGAAACCTCCTGGCTTTTCTCTTTGGTTTTCCCATGTACTCAAACTGTACTCCTGCTTCAGGTTGTAATATGACATTCTGTTTACGGCACTCTATAGAAGCGCCGTATCTGATCAGAAAATCCATTCCAAAGATGACATCGTAGTCAGTCATTTCTAGCACTATCAGATCACCAAAAAGTTCTCTGTCTGCTATGATGACTGGCACTGCTCTGAGCCAGTGCGTAGATGCCATGATGTCTCCTGAGGTAGAAACTGGCTATTGAGTACCTCGGAGGTGTTGCTAATTTCTCGGCAAATGCCACGGATACATAAGAGTGGGTTGCCCCAGTATCGAATAACAGTTGCATTATGTTGTAAAATACCGATCGACCTGTGACAACTGCCGAGGCATTTGCTACGTCCTCTGCGTCGGTGAGAAAATCCGGCATTCGGGATAGGCGTGGGGCTTCTAATGCCTGACCGATCATGGACCATCTAAGGCGACATACATCTGGTGTAGGTTGAGCTCCATCTTGTATCGGCCGAGGCCGAGGAAGATTCTTGTTCGCCTTTGCTTAGCCATGTGTCCTTCCTGTCCACATTCAAAACAACCTCGTGTACCCTTGCGGCAAACTCCTGGATGATGTTTCCCACAAGTAGCACACTTGGGATGTCTGGAATGTTTTCCAGCTGGTCCTCCTTTTGGGTCACTGCTTGCCTTGCGTTTCCCCTTCCAGTTGGAGCTATGTCCCTGTTGTTTCTGCTGAGTACCTGAGCCAGCTTGTCCCTTGGGCTCTGTGAAAACCTGCTTCTGCTGGGTGATGCTGTGCTGATAGTGCTCGGTGATCATAGCACTACTCACTAGCTCCTCTGTGGTTTGTGGCCTATGAACGCCACCAGCCACATTCATTGCGATCTCTGGTCTGAGCATCTTCAGCATCAAGCGTACTCGTTCCTTCTCTGAGCTGACTAGTTCTGGACATAGACGGGCCAACCTGTTGAATTTCTTCACGGCCTCCTGAACTGATAGGTTGCCATGACGAAATTCTGTAAACTCGTCATAGTGTCGGTTCGTGACTTGCATGAGAAAGAATTCCTCGAAGAATTCTTTCTCGAAGTTGGCCCATGTCATCTGATTTACTGGCCACTTCGATTTCATCCGCTCCCACCACATACGTGCGTCTCCTGTTAAACAGAAGGAGGCACACTTCACTTTTTCGTACTTTGGCCAGTCTAGAAGCTCCATCGTGCTTTCCAGTGTTTTAAACCATGCCTGAGCATTCCATGGTTTGCTGGTGCCTGAGAAGTTCTCGGGCTTAATTCTCTGCCACTGGATAAGGTAAGCTTCTCTCTTAGCCCCAGCTACTGGGGCTACTGGGACTGGTACTGCCGGCAGAGCTGGTACAACCTCTGTGATTACTGGAGTCGTGAGATTCGGTACTGGAGTGACTGGGGAAGTAGTCTGCTGGTTAGCCTTTAAGGAGGCTATCTCCTGCTGCTGTAGCTGAGCCACTAATACTGTAAGGTCTGGGGGAGGCACTGAACTACCTGCCTCATACTGGGGCTCAGCCGCTGATGCTTTCTTAGCTGGACGTCCTCGTACCATTTTCTAAATAGCAGAGAACACATATATATAACTAGGCTATCATGTTATAGTTAACTACTGGTAACATGTTAAATACTATCACTGTAAACATGAATTAATTAACTACCAACATGAGAGCAAACATGAAAGCACATATAATTGATATGAAAGCTGAAAACAAAACTAGGTGAGAGATGTTCTTACTTGGAAGCTGTAGGCACAATGCTGATGTGTGTGTAGGAAGTATGGAACACCGCTCTGATACCACTCTGTAAAGACCCAACTCCTGGGTTCTACGCTGTGAGCCGGATCGCTACATTAACTACTGTAACTACTGTGCCGTACTGTGTGGAAAACTGGGTAAAATAAAATTTCACTAACTGACTCAGTTAATCTGACAACTGATACACCCATGCTGTTATAAGGAAGGATTCAAGCCCCATTCCGGTTGGTGTACATGTGCTAAGTAGGATACTTGACCTCCCATCTGAGCTAGGAACTCAGAACTAACTTCCCAGCTAGCTGCTGATCGATCCACGGATCGATCACACTTGCTACGATTCTGTGCCCTGCTGGATCGGTCTGTGGACCGATCCAGCAGAGGCTGGATCGGTCGGCAAGACCGATCCAGGTGTGTCTGGATCGGTCTCCAGACCGATCCAAGCACCTGGAGACGCAGGGATGCTCTCTGGTCGATGCTGGATCGGTCGGACGACCGATCAGATAGCATACAGTAGCATACTGTATGCCTCTGGATCGGTCGGCTGACCGATCCAGGACCCTGATACTGCAACGGATCGGTCGGCAGACCGATCCAACTCTGATATGAAATCAGAGTTTCTGATTTCAGAACTTTCAGGCACTGGGACGCACCACAACTCACAGACATAGGTTCTAGATACATGAAAAACAATTTAACATTAACCTACATGCGTCCTAAACTGGACAAACTGAATAGTACATAGTTTTACTGGATTAAAACATTTAACCAGCTAAGGACTAAACCATAAATAAACTAACAACGAAAATGCAGGAATTAAACTGTTTCGACCCCTAGGATCTTTATTCCAAACCCCTTGCACACACACACCTCCATAGCATTGCCCTCCAGCCTCCGCTAGTCCACTTTTCTTTTACCTGTATCTGCAGTATAAGAAAAGTAGTACCTGTAAGCTAAAGAGCTTAGTAAGAAACCATCTACCTCACAAAAACATGCAACGATACGATTATGTTTTTAAAACATGCTGTTTGAAAACTGAACTGAGCATGGCAACATGGCATGGCATACAAACATGTACTGAACTGTTCATGGCATACAAACAAGCTGAGCATAGCATACTATATCTGAAACTAAGCATGAATACTGAACTGATCATGCATATACATCTAGCTGGTCATGAACTCAAATCATGAAACTTAACTGAGATAATTAACTAGAACTGAACTAAGTTAGTGTTTCCATCACTGATTACATATTTGGGAAAAACTATATATAATAATAATAGATGAAAATACTAAACATACTGCTGGGGCCCTGGCAACTGTACTTACTATGCGCGCATCCCTACGAGACCCGGGATTGCAAGTTCCGAATCCAGCAGGGTTACTAGGTTATCTGAACCTAGGGACGACTGTGGGAGTCCAGCCCATGGATATCTGATCCAAGTACAGTGCCAACTGAATAAAAGTAAAATACTGAATACTGTTTTATTTTACTTTGTTGTTCTAGGTTATCTAAACCTAGAGATAGGTTATCTGAACCTAGAGGCTACTGTGGGAGCCCACCCAATGGATATCTGATCCATATAGCTGTAATAACTGACAATAAGCTGAATAAAATGTTCCTAATACATTTTACATGCTGTTAGGACGCCTACTGGTGCATCCTCCTGACCTGGGCATTTTACCGAATGCTTGGTGGCCTCTAAAAGCACACCCTAAAACTAAAAAACTGTAGAACTACTGAACTAACGCCAAAACTAACAAGCGAGAGCAATTATACTGCAGGTGAGGGGTTTCTTACCTCCTATTCGTAATTTCTTACGATTCTATTCGCTAGAACTCCGGTGGAGATGATCTTCGCGACGATCCGCTCGCGTCTACGTGTTCTTCTCGCGAAGGGGAACGTCCTCGTATCGAAGATCTTGCCGGAAGAAGTTCCCTTGGCCCTTGGGGCTTGGTGTGCCGTGAGAAGGAGGAGGAAGAGGGGCGCCGACGTGAGGGTTTGAGAGGAGAAGGTGGCGTGAGGTTTTGTGAGGAGAGGGCTGCCGAACCAAATTAAACCAAACCCAACTTAAGTAATTAATTTATATTAAGTGGATTATTGAACCCATCTCTAATATAAATATAATTGGTTCCTCTTTCTTTCAGCACGGCCCTGCTGGGTTCAACTGGTTACTAGCATTATCGCTTACACCATAGGTCTCGGGTTCGATTCTCGCCTAAGCTATTTTGCGGTTCTAATTATTTTTGCTACTTCCGCTACTCGGAAAATTCCGGAAAAATATCTAAAAATTCCAGAAAAATCATAGAATAATTCTAAAATAAATTCGAGAATTTTTCGGGCTTTACAAAAAGTATCAAGACACTACGGTCTGATCGTGGTGGCGAGTACCTCTTAGGAGAGTTTAGGAATTATTTATCAAAGGCCGGGATTCAATCCCAACTGTCTGTACCTGGTACAACCCAACAGAATGGTGTGGCAGAATGAAGGAATAGGACTCTTATGGAAATGGTTAGATCAATGATGAGTTATTCAGAATTACCAAATTCATTTTAGGGATATGCTCTGGAAATGGCAGTGTACATTCTGAACTTGGTGTCTTCTAAGTCCGTACCCTCTACTCCCACAGAATTGTGGAATGGGTGTAAGCTTAGTCTGAAACATATTCGGATTTTGGGTAGTCCAGCACATGTGCTGAAGGGAGACACTGATAAGTCAGAAATCACGTATAGAAGTTCGCTTGTTTGTGGGTTATCCTAAAGAAACGAAAGGTGGTTTATTTTATAGTCCTAAAGATCAGAAGGTCATTGTTAGCACCAATGCCCGATTTTATAAGAAGACTATGTAATGAACCACAAGCCCATGAGTAAAATTATTCTTGAAGAAATAAGAGAAGGCACGTCTACTTTAGTACCAACGGTACAAGATGAGATACCATAAGAAACTACAACACGTGTCACAAATGATGCACAATTACAAGCAGTGTCACGTCATAGTGGGAGGGTTGTTCGATAACCTGATAGATTCATGTTTTTGGGAGAACCTTCGGAGTTGATCCCAGGTGAATATGAACCTGATCCCTGCACATATGATAAAGCACTCCAAGAAATGATGCAGCATCTTGGCAAAGTGCAATGAACTCTGAAATAGAATCTATGTATTCTAATTAGGTCTGGGAGCTTGTAGAACCACCAAATGGTGTAAAAGCCATTGGGTGTAAATGAGTCTACAAAAGAAAAAGAGGGACAGACAGGAAGGTGGAAACTTTCAAAGCAAGGCTTGTTGCAAAAGGGTATACTCAGAAAGAGGGAATCGATTATAAGGAAACCTTTTCGTCGGTAGCCATGCTTAAGTCTATCTGGATTCTTTTATCTATTGCCGCTCATATGGATTATGAGATTTGGCAAATGGATGTCAAGACAGCTTTCCTTAATGGAAGTCTTGAAGAAAATATCCATATGAAGCAACTAGAGGGATTCATTGCAAAGGACAAAGAGCATCTTGTATGTAAGCTCAATCGGTCTATTTATGGACTGGAGCAAGTTTCAAGATCTTGGAATATTCGATTTAATGAAGTGATCCAGTCTTATGGATTCATTCAGTGTCCGAATGAGTCTTGTGTATACAAGAAGAGTGACGGAAACGTGGTGGTATTTCTTGTACTATACGTAGATGATATTTTGCTCATTGACAATAATGTCAAAGTGTTGTCAGACGTAAGGGTATGGTTGTCCAAGCAGTTTGATATGAAGGACTTGGGAGAATGTGGACATATTCTTGGGATCAAAGTGATAAGGGATTGTAAGAAAAGGATGTTGTGCATATCCCAAGTTTCGTACATCAATAGTATCCTAGCTCGTTTTAGCATGCAAAACTCCAACAAAGGTTTTCTACTTTTTCGACATGGAGTACCTTTATCTAAAGAGATGTCTCCTAAGACATCAAAGGAGATAGAGGACATGAAGGCAGTTCCTTATTCTTCGGCTGTAGGAAGCCTAATATATGTAATGCTATGTACGAGACCGAATATCTGTTTTGCCGTGGACATGGTTAGCAGATATCAAAGTAATCCTGGACAGGGACATTGGACTGCCGTAAAACATGTATTAAAATATGTGAGAAGGACTAGAGATTATATGCTAGTTTACCAAGCAGATGATTTGCTCCATGTGGGTTACACGGATTCGGACTTCAAATCAGATAGGGATAATAGTAAGTCAACCTCGGGGTATGTGTTTACTTTGGGAGGTGGAACCATATCATGGAGGAGTGTTAAGCAGAAATGTCTTTCGGACTCTACCATGAAAGCTGAGTATGTGGCAGCCTCTGAGGTAGCCAAAGAAGCTGTATGGCTTAGAAACTTCTTGATGGATTTAGATGTGATTCCTGGTTTGCCCAAAATTATCATAATTTATTGTGATAATAGTGGTATAGTAGCAAACTCGAATGAACTATGAGCCCATAAGGCAAGTAACCCCATTGAGTGCAAGTACCACCTAATACGAGACATCGTAGAACGAGAAAAAGTTGTTGTCACAAAGATTGCATCAGCAGATAACTTGGATCCTTTGACTTAGGCCCTTCAGGTGAGAGCTTTTGATGGACATGTTGAGAGGATGAGAATCAGATGTATGACAGCATATATTGCAGCATAATCTTTTAGTATAAGTGGGAGATTGTTAGGATGTATACTAAAAGCCTAGTTTTTTGTATGAACATTTATTTTGAAATGAAAATCACATTGGTCAAATGTCTGCATTTAGTAAAATGCAATTGTCCATTTAATTTATATTGTAGATAAAATGGTGTGTGGTATCACACAGAATATCATGTTATCAGTTCCTTATAAATTATAAATAATAGCTCATAACTAAGATGGATTGGGACAAAACATTGGAATGGTTGTAGTGTAATTTGGTAATAGTATATCTTAACTATAAAATTACACTAGTACACTATGTGTGTATTGAGCAGGACCATATGAGGTTTTTCCTTTTATACTGACTACATAAAAGAATATAACCTCTGTTATTATGGATGTGCATACTCTTAATCCCGATATAATAACAAGCACATATATTAGTATTTATTTCTTTAATTTATCAATGGGTGAGATTTATTCTTTAAATTAATAGGCCCGATAAGTTGGGAAATAATATTATTTATATGGTGTGTTGTTGATTATGGAAGGAAACTGTGTCCTAGTTATCTAGGTTGATGATGTCCCCTTGAGAAACTCATAAGGATTATCATGTAAACCCTGCAGGTGGGCTTAGTCAGGCATTATAATGAAGTTGAGTGGTACTACTCTTGGAGCTAGATATTAATTAAGTTGTTAGTAACTCATTTAATTAATGGACATTCAATATCTTAAATACAGGGAGATTAATGCACTCATAATAAGAAGGATCCCTTAATGTAATATGAGATTGGTGCGGTAGTTCAATAATAACTCTTTAGTGGTATGAGTTATTATTGATGAACTTGAGTTGGGTGTTCAGGTCGAACATAGGAAGCTCAAGTTCATCAGGAGGTCAAAATCAATTCTCCTCTCGGTCCCTGCTGTAGCCTCTATAAAGTCTCGCGTTCACCCGTTTTAATTTTGCTTCTTACCCAAATGAGGGGCCGACCATATCCTTGCTTGGTGTCCAAGCAAGGGGCCGACCAAGCCCTCTTGGTGCCCAAGATGTGTGTCGGCCAAGCCATGCTTGGTGCCCTAGCATGGGGTTGGCCATACAAGAAGAGAAAAGAAAGTTTTGTTGAAAACAAAATTTTGTTAAAATCTTTCCTTTTATAGCTTTTTACAATAGATTAAAAGATAAATTTTAATTTTGTTAAAATCTTCCCCTTTTTGTAGTTATCTACAATGGTTAAAAGAGATATTTTAATTTTGTTAAAATCTTTCCTTTTTGTAGTTATCTACAATGGTTAAAAGAGATATTTTAATTTGTTAAAATCCTTTTTTGTAACCAACCATTATAGGAATAAAAGAAAGATTTTGTTTAAAACAAAATTTTGTTATAATCTTTCGTTTTAATTTATAATGGTTTAAAAGAGAGATTTTAATTTTCTTAAAATCTTACCTTTTTTTAACCATCTACAATAGCAAATAAAAGGAAATTTTATTAAAAACTTTCCTTGTTAGCCGCTAGCAAAGATTATAAAAGAGGAGGAAGGGATGCTCTCTAATAACACAACCTAAGGCTCTCGCTCTTTTATTCTCTTTGGTGGATGGCCCTTCTTCTCCCTTTCTCTCTTGAGGCCGGCGGCACCTCTCTTCAACCTTGGTGACCGGTTGCTTGGTGGAGAAGAAGAAGAAGAAGAACGAGACCTCTTCACTTTGTATTCTTTGGTGGCTGAAATCTTGGAAAAGAAGGAGAAGGTCGGGTGTCTTCGTCTTTGTAGATCGTCGCCCACACGACGTCCAAGAAGAGGAGAGGAATACAGCAAAAGGTCAAAAGGTCTTTAAGATACAAAGAAAGGTATAACTAGTTAATTGTTTCCGCGGTGAACTAGTTTAGTTTTTCTTTGTATGGATCCTGAAATACCAACACAAGAGGCTAGCGATTTTGTGTTTCTATTGTGGTCTCTATAGTTAAACCTAAGGTTACTATAAGAAGTTTAATATTCAATTTCTTTGAAATGCTTTGTCTAGGAAGTGGTGGATGATCCCATACCCAAGAAGGCTGAGTGTCTCGCCATGTTTAACCTAGAAGCCAATCTTTAATAGATATTTAATCAACTTGTGTAATATGGTTTAACTTCTGAAGAACACATGGGTTGAACTTGGAATAAAAATGTTAAGTTCTGTTTCCAATCTAAGTTTAACTTCTGAAGAACAACTTGGATTAAAAATAGTAAATTTCATTTGCAATCCAAGTTTAACTTCTGTAGAGCACATGGGCTACTAGGAAAAGTTCTGTTCTTGTACAAATTTTTGAACAAGGGAAACAAAACGGAATTCCAATTAACATCCAACAAGTCTAGCAACCGCTGCCGCAACCCAACCTAGTGGTTGCTGCCTCCTCCAGCTGACTACCACCGTGCGCAGTGAGTTGCTACCGGAGAAGAAGCGACCAATTAGAGTAAACCATAACTAAATACGATTGTTGTGATTGATTAAACAATTTTAATTGGAGTTTAATTAACTATTCTCTAATTAATCCAGATTCAAGATTTAGTCATGGATCTAGGAAGGATAAAATCTGGTGTATTGTTTTGAGGTGATTAACTTTTTGTAAATGCTGAAATTGATGGTGTTAATTAGAATTTGAGTGTAAATAAATGTGGATGATTCTTGATGTTAGATTAACAAATTAAGGAAATTAAATTCGAGTATGTTAATATGAAGGTTTGATTAATTGGATGATTAATTAGGTTTATTACTTGATAATCGGAGTTTGATACATAGGTTGTTGGATTTGAAAGAGATTAGTTGAGATTGATAATTAATTAATCAGAAACAATCATAACCTACAATAGAGGGTTTAAAAGTGATTTAGGATTTAATTTCGTTACCCGATCTATAGTGGATCTAAGTTTTAATTGTGTTATTGGTTGTAGGTATATGATTCAAGTAAGTTGTCTAGATTAGAGTACATTTAGAAACTAGTTGATAAAGTACATGAAACTAGTTAATTGACATCTACAGTGGATCTAGGTTTCTGACCTTTGTAGTTCATTGACCCTAGTACATGAAACTAATTGATAAAATAGATTAATTACCTTGCCCTACTCGTATTATAACTGAACTTGTTATTTTTATGCTTGATCTTAAAGATGATTTATTTATTTCTCATATAGTATTATCTTTAAATATTCATATTCTGTAGTGTACATGCGTGTTTGGTGTATACCATAGGAGTGACATGTTGGTTATTCATATGCATGTAGTGTGTACACGTGTATGGTGCGTACTATAGGAGTTATTTTATTTGACTGCCTATACTTTGTAGTGTACACATGAGTGTTGTGTGTACTATATGTATTACTATTACTATGCATAATGTTTAGTAGACATTTGTTGGATCTTTTCATACATATAGATATATATGATTTATAGATCACGTTTTTGGATTTACTTATGTTTACAATGTTGCTGTATTGATAATGACTATGTTTGAGTCATGGATATTAGCATCGTGCACAATATTGCATTGCTTGCATGTTGACGGACTATGTCTCTCTTATGATCCAGAGGATTGTCAATTATATTCACTCTCTAGTAGGTCATTTAAGGGTAGTGGTAGATAGAGTTAGATGTAACTCGTCCCGTAATGTCCACTCTGTCATTCGTAATAGTGGTAATATGATCATGAAACATGCAACACAATCATTAATTATTTCTTTATTGCCCAGTGTAATATGATAGCGGTAAGATGCCTTTTCAATTTCTAAAACATCTAAGATCAAGTCCTAATTTTAGTGAATTAAACAGATGGATTTTCCTTATTCAGCGGTTAATCTAAAAATACTAGATTGGTGAGTCGCGTGTTGTGAGCGTTCTTGATTTATCCTGATGATCAATAGAAAATTTTCATGAAATCGAACCAGTCACTCTAAAATTAATGTATAAACTGAATACCTTATGTCAACTAAAAAAATACTAATTATTTATTCTTTGTTTAAGTACTTTTTCCCATTAAAAAGAAATGAATTTATATTCTACAAATAAATTACATGTCTTAGTAAATATAAGATTGCTTTATGTATACGTTTGGGTTCAACAGCTTCATATGGATACCTATCCTCTCAATTCTATAAAAAGGTCAAAATCTATCATCCTAACACCCTAACACCCTGTATTTATATGACTACCTCATATTATTGGGAGGAAGTAAATCAGAAAATCAAAATTAATCATTACATGAAAGAGTAATTTCCCATTTTTTAAACAAGGTTTGACCCTTATTAAATTCTATAAATCTATTATATGATAATTAACTAAACTATGCCCTAGAGGCTCACGTAGAATCTTGTCGATCTCTGAATGTGATGCATCACCCACAAGAAACAAATGAATATTGCCAGATATCTCAGTCCAACTGTACCCTGGTTGCTTCTTCACTCTATTTTGCCTCATCATGGCCCTCACTTTAGTCACTTCCCTCCACATACCAGCTTCAGCATAAATATTTGACAACGCCACATATGCCCCTGAGTTTTCAGAATCCAACACGAGTAGCTTCTTAGCCGCCGACTCCCCTAATTCGACGTGAGAGTTCGTTTGACAGGCTGCTAGTATAGCACTCCAAGCAAAATTCCGTGCTTTAAGTGGCATTCCTCCCATGTACTTGCATGCCTTCTCTAAATGGCCTGCACGGCACAGCGCATCGACAACGGAAGCATAGTGTTCAGCCTTCGGTTGTATCCCGTATTTGGAAATCATTAGGCTAAACCAATTTAAGCTATCTTTTATATTTGCAGCACGTCCCAGCGCAGACAATATGCTTAGGAAAGTGATGTCATCGGGTGTGATGCCATCTTCTTCCATCTCATTGAACAGAGAAACAACTTTCTCTTGGTAGCCATGCTCCGAGAATGCTGCGATAATTGCATTCCAGGAGACAAGGTCTCTGTTGTGGATGTTCGAGAAGAGCAACTCCGAATCACTAATGCACCCGCCCTTGCTGTACATGGTCACCAAAGCGTTGCTTAAGGACACGTTCAAATGCCAATTGGTGGTTTTAATAGCGTAAGCATGAACAAGCCTCCCTTGTTGCAGCAAACCGACAGACGAACATGTTTTCACGACTGCAATTAACGTATAATGGTCAGGTTTCATACCGGTTTCTAGTAGTTGGATGAATAGCTTCAGTGCTTCCCCGGGATGATCATTGTGAACATAGCCTGACAGCATTGCGTTCCAACAGATTAAATCCTTATGTTGAATCCCATCAAAAAGTTCCCTTGCTTTATCCACTCTGCCCTGCTTGCAGTACCCGGTGATGACCGTCGTGATTGCAACTAGGTTCTTCTCTGGCATTCTATTGAACAAGGTTCGAGCTTCCTCAAACAGGCCATTTTCGCCGTACCCGCTTATAATGGCACCCCACGATACAGTATTTCTCTTGGGCATTCGGTCGAACAAGTTGCGGGCTCTATCAACTTCTCCTCTCCGAGCGAGTCCATCTATCATGGCGGTGTATGAGATAACGTTTTTCGCAGGCATTTTCAGAAAGAGTCTCTCAGCGATGTCCCAGTGCTCGTACCTTACGAGGCCGGAGATGGTGGTGTTCCAGGAAGCCACGTTCCTACAACTACAAGGCATGTTGAGGAAATAGTGGAGGGCCTCTTGTGGTCGACCGTTGTGGAAACAGCCTGTGATGAGGGAGTTCCAGGAGACGGTGTTGGGGTGAGGCATAGTTTGGAAGAGTCTCTTGGAGCCGTCGAGGTCGGAGTTGTGCCAGTGCGCAGTGAGGATGGCGTTCCAGGAGACGGTGTCGCGGATGGGCATTTCGTCGAACAGTTGGCGGGCAGCATGGAGCTGACCGGTGCGGCCGAGGGAGGCGATCCGGCGGTTGTGATGAAAGAGCTCGGAAGGGGAGAGAGTGCGGGGACGAGGCTTGGCGGAGGAGCGTAGTACAGAAGAAGAGGACTTGCAGAAGGATGACATCCGAGAGTAGTAATACAAAATAAGCGCTCATCTTTCTCCTCTCTTCCTTTTGTATTGCTTTGTTTTTTGTTTTTTTTTTAAATTTTATTTTAAATCAGAAAAAAAAATAATAAAAGAAGTAACGTCAAAGCTAGGTAACGGCCGAATCCTATCAATCAAGTCCTACAAATTTTTCCTACCAACCGTTAAAATAAATCAAAAAATACTCGTGACAATGATCCAAAAGTCCAAAATTCTATAATTGTACATTTTATTTGAATTTTTTTTTAAAAATACGTCATAGTTAGAGATCAGATCGTAGGTGACTAAATGATAATTTAATACTCTTTCACTGCATTATAATCCCGAGGCTTATTTTAAACCATAAAAGTACTCTAAGAGTGCATTCTATTTTAAATTTAACAAAATCACTCACTTGATTTCATGGATTTCTCTAGACGCACCTCTCTTGGAGTATGTTAAATGTGAATGGAAAAAAAGATAGATGAAAAACCAAGATAGATGGAAAAAAAAAGACTCCATTGTAAAAATGATTTTAATTTTACATTAAAAGTTTTGTGGTTTTATAATTGATTTATAATGAATCACAAATTTATGAGAGTTGTGGACATGTAGATGGAGAAGTTCTTTCTCATGTATAGACTAATAGAGGGTGTAAATTTAAAACTCAGATTACTTTGGATCTACATGACTTGTGTGCGACCATGACTTGCTCGCATCGAATGTTAAACTAGTCAGGAGTAAAATTTACCAAACAGATCAATGTATATTCCTTTTACTCATCTTATATCCACTACATGATCTTTGTGTCAGTTCCCACTATCCTAATTATTTCACAACTAGCCCATGTAATAGTTCCTTTGTACTATGGATTCAAATTACTCAAATGCATGTCCAAGAAGACCATCCTCTTGACATATTTTACTTTGGCCAAAGACTTATGAATAATAATTGAATGATCAAAAAGGAGCAATAGAAGGGGGGTGAATATCGCTCGTTTAAAACTTTTTCTTTTCTCATAAAAGAAAATCAGAATAAACAACGGAAAATAGAATAGCAAAAGAAAGACAAGTGACTCAGGTTATTACTTAGTTCGAAGCATATGTCGACTCCTACTTCAAGACCCGCGATCCTTGATCGCACCATTGGGCAATTCGCTATAACTCTTCTTTCCAAAACTTTCGGAAAGAAGTAATTCATATAGATGAAGTATAAGATAGTAACATCCTACTATCTTATATGAGATTAAGTATAGTGCAAGCTAAATGTAAATATACCGAAAAGAATAGCGATAAAAATTGTCGGCACTTGGTCGGAGCAGTAGCTTTCTTGATGATGACTAACAGAGTAGTAGGATGAACAGAGACTACGCATAGAGATGAACTGATGACTAATACCTTGCCTTGCACCTCGAGCTCCCTATTGATACGCATGGTTCGATCAACCAAAAAGTCATTCGGTTGACTAATCCTTTCAGTTGACTGATCCTCCTATCAGTCGAACGAACCCCGTGCTTTCCTTCTTCGCTAAGATCAGATCTTCGCACATTTATGATCATTAATGGTTCGGTCAACAAATCACCTTATTCGGTTGACCGAATAGTGTAGTTTCCTTGTTCGCCGAGATTCACCATTATGTCTTCATTAATGTAGTAATCGTTCTGTCGACTGATCAACCTGGCTTCCTTCTGTTAGAGTGTATACTAAAAGTCTAGCTTTTGGTATAAACATTTATCTAGAAATAAGAATCACATTGGTCAAATGCCTACATTTATGATAAATGTAGTTGTTCAATTAATTTATATTGTAGATAACATGGTGTGTGGTGTCACACACAGAAGATCATGTTATCAGTACCTTATAAATTATAAACAGTAGCTCACGACCATGATGGAAAGGAACAAACCATTGGAAGGTCGTAGTGTAATTAGGTGTTAGTTTATCTTAACTTTATAATTACACTAGTACACTAAGAGTGTATTGAGTAGGACCATTAGAGGTCGTTTCTTTTATACTGACTTTATAAAAGGAACAAAGACCTCAGTTATTATAGAAGTGTGTGCTCTTAATCCTAATATAATAACAAGCACATATATTTGATATTTATTTCTTTAATTTATCAATGGGTGAGATTTAGTTCGATGAATCAATAAGCCCGATAAGTTGGGAAATGATATCACTTATAGTGTGTGTTGTTGATTATAGAAGGAAACTGTGTCCTAGTAATCTAGGTTGAGAATGTCCCCAAGAGGAGCTCATAAGGATTGTCATGTTAAACCCTACAGGTGGACTTAGTCCGACATGACGATGAAGTTGAGTGGTACTACTCTTGGAGCTAGATATTAATTAAGTGAGTTGTCAGTAACTTACTTAATTAGTGGACATTTGTTATCTTAAACACAGGGAGACTAACACACTCGTGATAAGAAGGAGCCCAAAATGTAATTTGGGATTGGTGCGGTAGTTCAATAATAGTTCTCTAGTGGAATGAATTATTATTGATAAAATTAAGTTGTGTGTTCGGGGCGAGCACGGGATGCTTAATTTTATCGGGAGACCAAAACCAATTGCTCCTCTCGGTCCCTATCGTAGCCTCTAGTATATAGAGATTTATACCCACCGCATACCCACCTTCTTACCCATCCAATGGGGTCGGCGAAGCTAGCTTGGAACCCAAGCTAGGGCCGGCCAAGACCAAGTGGATGAGCCATGTAGGTGGCCGGCCAAAGCTTGGGTCCCAAGCTTAGGTGGCCGGCCACTAGAATATTAAAGAGGATTTTTATTAAAATTATTTCTTATGTGGATATCATGATTTTAAAAGAGAGTTTAAAAATTAAAAATTTCCTTTTATAGCTTTCTACAAAAGATTAAGAGAAGAGATTAATCTCTTTCCTTATTTGTAGTTTAAAAGGATGGTTTTAATTTTTGGTAAAAACTTTCCTTATTTGTAAATCATCTAACATGTTTAAAAGAGAGTTTAAAATTTGAAATCTTTCCTTATTTGTTGATTAAAGGGGATTTTAAATTTTAAGAAAACTTTCCTTTTTTAACCATGTTCATGATTTAAAAGAGAGTTTAAAATTAAATATTCTCTTTTATAAGTTTCTACAAAAGATTAAGAAAAAATTTGATATCTTTCCTTATTTGTAGATTAAAAGAGATTTTAATTTTTAGAGATAACTTTCTTTTTATCCAAATGTTTAAAAGAAAGATTTTAATTTATTAAATTTCCTTTTTATAAACCAATCATAAAGGGATTAAAATTATTGGAGAAATTTTTATAAATTTTTGGAGACAAATTAGGAAGTTTTAATTAATTAAAACTCTCATTGTTTGTAGCTTTTATATGACCGGCCAAATAAAATTGAGAAAGAAAATTATTTTTAATTAAATAAATTTTCCTTTTCAATGGCAAAAGAATTAAGGAAGTTTTTATTAAAATTTCCTTATTTGCCAAGATCAAGGATTATAAAAGAGGGGGTAGAGGAGGCTTCAAGGCTAACGAATCTATTCTATTTTTCTCCCTCTTTTCCTTGGTGGTGTGGCTGGCCCTTCCTTCTGCTCTTCTTCTTCTCTTTGTGGCCGAACCTCTTCATGCTCATGGAGTTTTAATTGGTGGCCGGATCTAGCTTGAGGAAGAAGGAGAGAAAGCTTACATCTCTTGGAGCTTGGTTGGTGGAAAAGACTTTCATCTTTTGGAAGCTTTGTGCTTGGCCGAAATTTGAAGAAAGGAGAAGAAGGTGCTTAGGTGGTTCTCATATCGGAAGATCGTTGCCCACACAACGTCCGAGGTTAGAAGAGGGATACGGTAGAAGATCAAGAGGTCTTTCTAAAAGGTATAACTAGTAATTTTTCTTTCCGCATCATACTAGTTATTTTTGAATATAATACTAAATACAAGAGGCATACGATTCTAGTGTTTCTAATTTGTTTTCGATATAGTGTTCTTTTGTTTTTCTTTTCCTTGTGATTTGATTGTTCTTTTCAGTTGACCTAAAGTTATTTTAGGAAATTAAATATTAGCTTTCCTTAAAAGGTTTTGTCTAGTCGGTGGTGGTTGCTCCCATATCCAAGAAGGCCATGTGCCTCGCCACGTCAGAACTGGGAACCAATTTTGGAAATTAATATTTAATGGAATTAATAACTTAGGTGATTTGGATCAAACGTGTTAAGTTCCGCAGGAGATCCAAGTCAAAACCTAAAAAAACAAATAGATTAAGTTTTGGATCAAACGTGTTAAGTTCCGCAGGCGATCCAAAATTTAATTTAAAAGAACACATGGTAGCTAGGAAAAGGTTCAGACCTTTGTACAAAATTTTTGTACAGTGGAACCTCTAGGTTTTCCGAGTAGCAACCAACAATTGGTATCAGAGCTAGGGTTTTGCCTCTGTGTATTTGGTATTAGTTTAATTATGCACATGACATACATAATTTAGGCAGGTTAATAGTAGGATGTGCTAACTTTGTGGATGCAGGATCCAATTATTATGGCTTATAGTTATTATGTGTGTGATTGGACCCTTGGACATGTCAAGGGCATTTTATTATGTGTGCATGATTGTATTATAAAATACAGCAGGAGCTGTATTTAGTTTTATTAGGATTTTATTTTTTGATCTAGTTACATGTACATTCCTTTTATGGAATATAGGATCGATGGATGTAAATTTTATTTTATGTTCGATCTAGTTTACATGTACATTCCTTCGAGGAATATAGGATCGGAAAATGTAAAATTCTATTTATGTCACGGATCGAATCTTGCAAGGCGTGGAATCTTTTGAGGATCAGAGGCGCAGCGGAACAAGGAGCAAGATGGATGCGACAACTAGACCCGGTGGCGGTGGCCAAAGATGGCAGCAGCTAGGGTTGGCGACACACGGAGGACAGCAATAGATAAAAGCCATAATAGTTGAAAATTAGTTTTTCTATTTATTGCTTTTTATGCTGTGTTGTGTGTGCTTGTTAGTATGCATGCTAAGTAGGCTAGCATAGTCAAAATTCCTCACTTTAAATAACTAAGTGGGAGAGGGATTTATTTTTAAATAAATTCCACGGTCTCCATTACTGGTTTATAAGTGATGCAACAAGCTTGCGCGTTGGCTCTGAGTGCCTTCCTCCATATCGGATGAGCTTGTTTGCGGATCACTAGATCAAACTTCCATTTTGGATGACTATAGGAAGTTAATTAAGAGCGTGTGATCTTCCCCATCGGAAGGGACACAATCTTATTAACAGACTTAGTGTCAAGTAATGGTATACACTTAGGCACGTCTAATAGTATCCTCCCCATCGGAGTCACTGCTATTATTTGTGTGACCGAAGAAAACCAACTATTGATTTGTCAAATAAATAAGTTGACAAGATAATAAAATTAAAAAACCCCTCTTACAAATGTTTGATTTTGTATACGTCCACACTATCGTGGCATACAAAATTCATGGTGTTTGAGATAATTTTATTTATCATAAAGATTTATTGACAAAGAGAATTAATGGGTAAACCCCTCCTCTTACAAATGTTTAATTTTGTATACGTCTACACTATCGTGGCATGCAAAATTCACGGTGTTTAAGGTGTTGGTGAATTTAAATAATATTGTTTGAGGAATCAATGTTATTTTAAATTCAAAAATTTTGACCAAATATTTGATCAAAGAAAGATCAACTATTAATTTTATTCGTCATAAAGTAAAGTTGACGAGATAATAAAATTAATGGATAAAATCTCTTCTTTGATTTTGTATACGTCCACACTATCGTGGCATACAAAATTCATGGGGATTTTAAGGAATTGATCTTGACCAAATATTTTTATGATTCTTAGGATTTAAAATGTTTGTCAATCCCCTAGTTGTTATACTATAGAAAAGACTTAGTAATTCCAATTGTAATGATTGAAAATAGGACTTCGACATTAAGGTAGACTGTCTTCTTAGAACTAAGAACAATTTAGGTGTATTTAATTCATTAGTTGGAACATGTCTAGTGGTGTTATCTACCAGAACCTGGAGTGTAGATACAGATACCATTAATCATGTCTACAATTCATTGCAGGGTTCCAGGAAACCCGACAACTAAATGAAAATAAAAACACCGTCCACATGGGCACTACTGCAAAAGTAGCAACTGTTGTAGTGGGAGAGATTTATTCTCTAATAGGAATAAAATTTGGATTATTAGAAATTATCTTTACATACTAAGTTTAGAAAGAACCTGATTTCAGTTTCTAAACTATTATAGAATAGATATTGTGTCAATTTTGATAACAAAGTTGTTATCAAGAAAAATAGGGAAGTTATCTATTCTGGTATGATGGTTGACAATTTATAATCCAATAACTCCCACGATGCAACAAATGGAAATTAGTAACACATCTTCTAATTTTAAGAGAAAGCAACCTTTGGAAATGAACCAGTTATATCTTTGGCATCTAAGGCTAGGTTATATTAACTTGAGTAGGATTCATTGGTAGCTGATGAACTTTTGGGTTCATTAGTAGTGGAAATCTTTCCAACCTGTGAGTCTTACTTGGAAGGAAAAATAACCAAGAAGCTTTTAAGTCTAAGGGGTTTGGAGCCAAAGATATATAGGAATAGGTTCATTCTGATTTGTGAAGACTTTTGACTATCCAGGCAAGAGGTTGTTTCAAATATTTTGTCTATAGACAACTATTTGAGATATGGATACATTTACTTGATATGCCACAAGTCTAAGTGCTTTGATTAGTTCAAAGAGTACTAGGCTGATGTGGAGAAACGACAAAGTAAAAGTATCAAGACACTATGGTGAGATCGTAGTGGCAAGTACCTCTTGGGAGAATTTAGGAGTCACTTATCAGAAGTAGGGATTCAATCCCAACTAACTGCACCTGGTACACCCCTACAGAATGGTGTAGTAGAAAGAATGTATAAAACTCTTATAGAAATAAGTAGATTGATGATGAATTACCAAATTCGTTTTAAGGATATACACTAGAAACAGAAGTGTACATAATACCTTCCAAAGTCAGAACTCTCTACTCATATAGAATTGCTGAATAGATGTAAGCCTATTTTGAAGCATATTCGGATTCGGGTAGTCCAGCACATATGCTGAAGAGAGACAATGATAAGTTGGATAGGAATTCACTTGTTTGTGGGTTATCCTAGAGAAATGAAAGTAGGTTTATAGTCTTTAAAATCAGAAGGTCATTGTTAGCATCAATGATCGATTTTTAGAAAAGGACTATGTAATAAACCTCGTGCCCATAAGAAAATTTGTTCTTAAGGAAAAAAATAAAATACATGTCTAATCTAGTACCAACTGTACAAGATGAGATACCACAAGGAAACTGCAACACGTATCACAAATGATACACAATTGTAGAAAGTGCCTCGTCGTAGTGGAAGGGTTGTTAGGCAACCTAAAAAAAGATTCATGTTTTGGGAGAGTTTTTGGACTCGATCCCTGGAGAACATGAACCTGATCTCCGGACATATGACGAAGCACTCCAAGATAATGATGCAATATCTTAGCAAAGAGTAATGAATAAAAAGAATTAGAATATATGTATTCTAATAAAATCTGGAAGCTTGTAGAACCACCAAATGGTGTAAAAGTCTTTGGATGTAAAAAGGTCTATAATAGAAAAAGAGGGATAGACAGGAAGGTAGAAACTTTCAAAGCAAGGCTTGATGAAAAAGGAAACTTTTTCACTGGCAGCCATGCTTAAGTCTATTAGGATTCTTTTATCTATTTGGCAAGTGGATGTCAAGACAACATTCCTTAATGGAAGTCTTAAAGACAGCATCCATATAAAGCAACCAGAAGGGTTCATTACAAAGGGCTAAGAGCATCTTGTGTGTAAGCTCAATCAGTCTATGGACTGAGGCAAAGCTTCAAGGTCTTGGAACATCCGGTTTGTCAAAGTAATCCAGATCTATGGATTTATTTAGTAACCGGATAAGTCTTGTGTATACAAAAGATGTGATGGAAATGTGGTGGTATTTCTTGCACTATACGTAGATAACATTTTTGGTAGTTGGAAACAATATCAAAATGTTGTCAGAAGTAAGGGTATGGTTGTCCAAACAATTCGATATAAAGGATTTGGGAGGATGTATATATTCTTGAGATCAAAGTAATCGCAAAAAAAGAATATTTTATTTATCCCAAGCTTAATACATCGGAAAAATCCTTGCTCGTTTTTAGCATGCAAAACTCCTAGAAAGGTTTCTTACCTTTTAAGCATGGAGTATTTTTATCTAAAGAGATGTCTCCGATGACATCAAAGGAGATTGAGGACATGCAGGCAGTTCTTTATGCTTCGGCAGTTAGACAACCTAATGTATGCTATGCACGAGATCAAAAATCTATTTTGTCAAGGGCATAGTTAGCAGATATCAAAGTAACCCTAGACAAGGACATTGGACTGCAGTAAAGCATATATTAAAGTACCTTAGAGGCGCTAGAGATTATATGCTAGCTTACAAGGCAGTTAATTTGGTCCCTGTGGGTTACTCGGATTTTGACTTCCAATCGGATAGGGACAATAATAAGTCGACCTTGGGGTTTTTGTGTTAGGAGGAAAAGTCATAACTATGGAAGAGTGATAAGCATAGGTGTTTTTCTGGACTCCACCATAGAAGCTGAGTATATGGCAAGCCTCTGAGGTAACCATAAAAGCTGAATGACTTAATTACCTCAAGATAGACTTAGATATGATTTCTAGTTTGTCCAAATATTATTAGAATTTATTGTAATAATAATGGTGCAGTAACAAACTCGAAGAAACCATGAGTCTATAAGGCAAGTAAACACAATAGAGCGCAAGTACTACCCAATACGAGAAATTGTATAACGAGGAGAAGTTGTTGCCGCCTAGATTGCATCAGATGATAACCTAAGGTCCTTAAGGCAAGAGCTTTTTGAAAGGCATGGGAATCAGATGTATGGCAGCAGATATGGCAGCTTAGTCTTTTAGTATAGGTGGGAGATTATTAGAGTGTATACTAAAAGCCTAGCTTTTGGTATAAACATTTATCTAGAAATAAGAATCACATTGGTCAAATGTCTACATTTATGATAAATGTAGTTGTTCAATTAATTTATATTGTAGATAACATGGTGTGTGGTGTCACACACAGAAGATCATGTTATCAGTACCTTATAAATTATAAACAGTAGCTCACGACCCTGATGGAAAGGAACAAACCATTGGAAGGTCGTAGTGTAATTAGGTGTTAGTTTATCTTAACTTTATAATTACACTAGTACACTAAGAGTGTATTGAGTAGGACCATTAGAGGTCGTTTCTTTTATACTGACTTTATAAAAGGAACAAAGACCTCAGTTATTATAGAAGTGTGTGCTCTTAATCCTAATATAATAACAAGCACATATATTTGATATTTATTTCTTTAATTTATCAATGGGTGAGATTTAGTTCGATGAATCAATAAGCCCATTAAGTTGGGAAATGATATCACTTATAGTGTGTGTTGTTGATTATAGAAGGAAACTGTGTCCTAGTAATCTAGGTTGAGAATGTCCCCAAGAGGAGCTCATAAGGATTGTCATGTTAAACCCTGTAGGTGGACTTAGTCCGACATGATTATGAAGTTGAGTGGTACTACTCTTGGAGCTAGATATTAATTAAGTGAGTTGTCAGTAACTTACTTAATTAGTGGACATTTGTTATCTTAAACACAGGGAGACTAACACACAGGGAGACTAACACACTCATAAAAGGACATTTGTTATCTTTAGTGGAATGAATTATTATTGATGAAATTAAGTTGTGTGTTCGGGGCGAGCACGGGATGCTTAATTTTATCGGGAGACCAAAACCAATTCCTCCTCTCGGTCCCTATCGTAGCCTCTAGTATATAGAGATTTATACCCGCCGCATACCCACCTTCTTACCCATCCAATGGGGCCGGCCAAGCTAGCTTGGAACCCAAGCTAGGGCCGGCCAAGACCAAGTGGATGAGCCATGTAGGTGGCCGGCCAAAGCTTGGGTCCCAAGCTTAGGTGGCCGACCACTAGAATATTAAAGAGGATTTTTATTAAAATTATTTCTTATGTGGATATCATGATTTTAAAAGAGAGTTTAAAAATTAAAAATTTCCTTTTATAGCTTTCTACAAAAGATTAAGAGAAGAGATTAATCTCTTTCCTTATTTGTAGTTTAAAAGGATGGTTTTAATTTTTGGTAAAAACTTTCCTTATTTGTAAATCATCTAACATGTTTAAAAGAAAGTTTAAAATTTGAAATCTTTCCTTATTTGTTGATTAAAGGGGATTTTAAATTTTAAGAAAACTTTCCTTTTTTAACCATGTTCATGATTTAAAAGAGAGTTTAAAATTAAATATTCTCTTTTATAAATTTCTACAAAAGATTAAGAAAAGATTTGATATCTTTCCTTATTTGTAGATTAAAAGAGATTTTAATTTTTAGAGATAACTTTCTTTTTATCCACATGTTTAAAAGAAAGATTTTAATTTATTAAATTTCCTTTTTATAAACCAATCATAAAGGGATTAAAATTATTGGAGAAATTTTTATAAATTTCTGGAGACAAATTAGGAATTTTTAATTAATTAAAACTCTCCTTGTTTGTAGCTTTTATATGATCAGCCAAATAAAATTGAGAAAGAAAATTATTTTTAATTAAATAAATTTTCCTTTTCAATGGCAAAAGAATTAAGGAAGTTTTTATTAAAATTTCCTTATTTGCCAAGATCAAGGATTATAAAAGAGGGGGTAGAGGAGGCTTCAAGGCTAATGAATCTATTCTATTTTTCTCCCTCTTTTCCTTGGTGGTGTGGCCGGCCCTTCCTTCTTCTCTTCTTCTTCTCTTTGTGGCCGAACCTCTTCATGCTCATGTAGTTTTAATTGGTGGCCGGATCTAGCTTGAGGAAGAAGGAGAGAAAGCTTACATCCCTTGGAGCTTGGTTGGTGGAAAAGACTTTCATCTTTTGGAAGCTTTGTGCTTGGCCGAAATTTGAAGAAAGGAGAAGAAGGTGCTTAGGTGGTTCTCATCTCGGAAGATCGTTGCCCACACAACGTCCGAGGTTAGAAGAGGGATACGGTAGAAAATCAAGAGGTCTTTTTAAAAGGTATAACTAGTAATTTTTCTTTTCGCATCATACTAGTTATTTTTGGAAATAATACTAAATACAAGAGGCATACGATTCTAGTGTTTCGAATTTGTTTTCGATATAGTGTTATTTTGTTTTTCTTTTCCTTGTGATTTGATTGTTCTTTTCGGTTGACCTAAAGTTATTTTAGGAAATTAAATATTAGCTTTCCTTAAAAGGTTTTGTCTAGTAGGTGGTGGTTGCTCCCATATCCAAGAAGGCCATGTGCCTCGCCACGTCAGTACTGGGAACCAATTTTAGAAATTAATATTTAATGGAATTAATAACTTAGGTGATTTGGATCAAACGTGTTATGTTCTGCAAGAGATCCAAGTCAAAACCTAAAAGAACAAATAGATTAAGTTTTGGATCAAACGTGTTAAGTTCCGCAGGTGATCCAAAATTTAATTTAAAAGAACACATGGTAGCTAGGAAAAGGTTCAGACCTTTGTACAAAATTTTTGTACAGTGGAACCTCTAGATTTTCCGAGTAGCAACCAACACCTTCTTTGTTTTGGCTCGATTTGATCTCTGTCATGTCATCTTTATTTGGTCGATCGATCTGTCACTTTAACTATCTTGCTTCGATCTAATCTCTGATCTGAATCAACTTGGTTCGATCGACCGATCCATGGGTTCGGTTGACCAATCAGACTTGTTCCTGTAAAACAGAGTTAAAGCATATACTCTTGCAAAACAGAGTTAACATAGTGATAATAGATAATGCATGAATAGAAATTAGCAAGACAACTGTCTTAATCTCAACTTGGAAACCTTTTCGGTTTCTTCAATTGTATCAGCGACTTAGACTTTGTTCCTTTCCAGAACATGTCCTAATTGTCGCTCTTCTCCAGTTGCTTACCTCAACCTACTTGCCAAACATGGTCCTCCAGACCTATTTGGAATTTCTTTGCTCAATGTATGATCTCTGATCCACTAAGGCTTTTCCTGCAATACTATATTAGCCAACAACAATAATAGTAATATAGAACACTATGGTAAAACTAAACTTAGATTTACCTAAATCCGCTAGTTTGGTCGACCTGGCACGGTCGACCGAAAACCATATGTACAACATTGGTTGGAGTTCATTCCTCCAAGACTTCTCGTTACCTAAGGTTACCTCCCCCTAGGATTTCCTCTATTTGGCTTCACTCACTAGAGCCTAGAGTTACCTACCTCTAGGGTCTTCTCCACCTGACTTCACTCACCATGACCTAAGGTTACCATTCACCAAGACTTAGTATTGGATTGGCCGACCACAGATTCGATATTGGATCCTCCAGACCTATCGAATCCTTTTACCTAGCTTCCACATTATATCGAGATTTCCCATACCTAGCCACAACTAGGACTTTCCTTGCCTAATTGCAGTTAGGACTAGTCACTTGGTTGACTTCTCACACTTGTTTAACCATGACTAGAACTTCCCTTGATCAAACTCAATTAAATATATTTGTCAGGCATTAAAACCTCAGAGATCAATTGCACCAACAATAATCTTGATAAGAGGCCATAAGGTATATGTCTTCTTATAAAAGGAGTAGTGAATCTTCTGCGGTCTTTTCAAACACCTTTGGGTATATTGACTTATACGCAATCATCTCAAACTTGTACATCCTAGGAGATGATTGTCGATATGTGATGTGTGTAGGTAATTTCATATCTACTTATATTTCGTGAATATAATTGATATTTATTATAACCTATTTCATTATTATGTCATACTTCTTTATTTATTTTCATTGACAGAATGTCATTTGGAGCGAAAATAGAGCAAACACACACATTGAAGCAACTTGTAAAAATCCAGCAACCTGGTCGTGCCCCTTGGTAGGATCGTGTGTTCTCTCTCATAGAAAATCAGGGGTAGGTCGTGCCTACCACCAACAGCCAACAAGCGGTGGCCATGTGAAACCACACAGTCGTGCCGCCCTTCAAGAGTCGAATCATGATTAGGTTGTGTAAAATGGCATGGTCGTGCTAGGTTTTCATAGGCAAATAAGGGGTTGGTCATGCCAATTAGAACTGTCGTGCCTCTCCGATCAAGGCTTTGCACGCCTAGGTTGTGCCAAAAGGCATGACCATGGCGGAGAAAATGAGGGTGTCATGCCCCCTTGTTATAAAAGGGGATTTTCTCCCCGTTTCTTATATCTTGGGTTTGGGACTTCATCCCTCTCCTTGGGGAACGGTTCTCCTTTTAAGGGGAAACCCTAAAGTTTCCATCTTCTTTGATCCACATGATATATCCACCTCCAAAGCAAGGATTGCAAGTAAGAAGATATGTTAGAATGTATACTAAAAGTCTAACTTTTTGTATAAACATTTATTTTGAAATAAAAATCATATTGGTCAAATGTCTACATTTATATGCTAAATTTAGTTATTCATTTAATTTATATTGAAGATAACATGGTGTGTGGTGTTACACAGAAGATCATGTTATCAGTTCTTTATAAATTATAAAAAGTTGCTCACAACTAAGATGGAATGGGACAAACCATTGGAATGGTTGTAGTGTAATTTGGTATTAGTTTATCTTGACTATAAAATTACACTAGTACACTCTGAGTGTATTGAGCAGGACCATATAAGGTTGTTCTTTTTATACTGACTGTAAAAAAGAACAAGATCTCTGTTATTATGGAAGTGCGTACTCTTAATCATGATATAATAACAAGCACATATACTTAATATTTATTTCTTTAATTTATCAAAGGGTGAGATTTAGTTCATTAAATCAATAGGCCTGATAAGTTGGAAAATGATATTATTTATATGGTGTGTTATTGATTATAAAATGAAATTGTGTCCTAGAGAACTAGGTTGGTAATGCCCCCTTGAGGAGCTCATAAGGATTGTCATGTAAGCCCTGCAAGTGGACTTAGTCTGACATGACAATAAGGTTGAGTGGTACTACTCTTGGAGCTAAATATTAATTAAGTGATTTGTCAGTAACTCATTTAATTAGTGGACATTCGATATCTTAAACATAGGGAGACTAACACACTCATGATAAGAAGGAGCCCATATTGTAATATGGGATTGGTGCGGTAGTGCAATAATAACTCTTTAGTGGTATGAATTATTATTGATGAACTTGAGTTGGGTGTTCAGGGTGAACACTGGAAGCTCAAGCTCATCGGGAGACCAAAACCAATTTCTCCTCTCGGTCCCTATTGTAGCCTCTTATTTATAAAGCCTTATATCTATGCAAAGCTCAACTTCTCCAGCCAAGCTTAGGGGCCGACCACATCCTTGCTTGGAGCCCAAGAAGGGGGCCAGCCAAGCCAAGCTTGGAGCTCAAGCTAGGGCCGACCAAGCCTTGCTTGGTGTCCAAGCAAGGGGCCGACCATATTAGAAGAGAAAAGGAAATAAAAGGGAGTTTTTATCTTGTTAAAAACTTTCCTTTTATGATGCTTTCCACATGGTTTTAAAAGAGAGTTTTAAATTTTTAAATCTTTCCTTTTATAGCTTTCTACAAAGGATTAAAAGAGAGATTTGAAATCTTTTTTTGTTTGTAGTTATCTATAATGTTTAAAAGAAAGATTTTAATTTTAAACTTTCTTTTTTGTAACCATGATATAAAAGGAGTTTTATTTAATATCTTTTCTTTTATAGACATCCACAAAAGGATTTAAAAGAGAAATTTTAATTTTATAAAACATGTCTTTTATAGCTAACCACAAAAGAGATTTTAAAAGAGAGATTTTAATTTTTGTTTAAAATCTTTCCTTGTTTGGACATGATGTGGCCGGCCATGTAAAGGAATTAATGGAAGTTTTAATTTTTTGTTTTAAAACTTTTCTTTTTTACATTCACCGAGGATTATAAAAGAGAGGTAGAAGGTGCCTTCATGGTACAATAAGATCATCTTTTGTTCCTCTCTTTTTCCTTGGTGGTCGGCCTTCTTCTTTCTCTCTTCTCCTTTTGTTTTCTCTCTTGGAGGCCAGCGACATCAAGTTTGGTCTTCTCTTGGTGGTCGGATGCTTTAAGGAGAAGAAGAAGAGAAGGAAGCTCTCTTGTCTTGTTAGGATGTATACTAAAAGCCTAGCTTTTGGTATAAACATTTATCTAGAAATAAGAATCACATTGGTCAAATGTCTACATTTATGATAAATGTAGTTGTTCAATTAATTTATATTGTAGATAACATGGTGAGTGGAATCACACACAGAGAATCATGTTATCAGTACCTTATAAATTATAAACAGTAGCTCACGACCAAGATGGAAAGGAACAAACTATTGGAAGGTCGTAGTATAATTAGGTATTAGTTTATCTTAACTATATAATTACACTAGTACACTTAGAGTGTATTGAGTAGGACCATTAGAGGTTGTTTCTTTTATACTGACTTTATAAAGGAACAAAGACCTCAGTTATTATGGAAGTGTGTGCTCTTAATCCTAATATAATAACAAGCACATATATTTGATATTTATTTCTTTAATTTATCAATGGGTGAGATTTAGTTCGATAAATCAATAAGCCCAATAAGTTGGGAAATGATATTACTTATAGTGTGTGTTTTTGATTATAGAAGGAAACTGTGTCCTAGTAATATAGGTTGAGAATGACCCCAAGAGGAGCTTATAAGGATTGTCATGTTAAACCCTTCAGGTGGACTTAGTCCGACATGACGATAAGGTTGAGTGGTACTACTCTTGGACTAAGATATTAATTAAGTGAGTTATCAATAACTCATTTAATTAGTGGTCATTTGACATCTTAAACACAGGCTGACTAATACACTCATAATAAGAAGGAGCCCAAAATATAATTTGGGATTGGTGCGGTAGTTCAATAATAGTTTTTTAGTGGAATGAATTATTATTGATGAAATTAAGTTGTGTGTTCGGGGCAAACACGGGAAGCTTAATTTCATCAGGAGACCAAAATCAATTCCTCCTCTCGGTCCCTATCGTAGCCTCTTGTATATAGAGAATTATACCCGCCTATACCCACATTCTAAACCAACCTATAGGGGTCGGCCAAGCCAAGCTTGAAGCTCAAGCTTAGGGTCGGCCAAGCCTAAAGGTGGCCGGCCAATTGCATGGAGCCCAAGCTTAGGTGGACGGCCACATCATATTAAAAAGGGATTTTTATTAAAATTATTTCTTATGTGGATATCATGGTTTTAAAAGAGAGTTTGAAATTTAAATCTTTCCTTTTATAGCTTTCTACAAAAGATTAAGAAAAGATTTGAAATCTTTCTTTATTTGTAGATTGAAAGGTGGATTTTAATTTTAAAAAAACTTTCCTTTTTTAACCATGTTCGTAATTTAAAAGAGAGTTTAAAAATTAAATATCTCTTTTATAAGTTTCTACAAGAGATTAAGAAAAGATTTGATATCTTTCCTTATTTGTAGATTGAAAGGAGATTTTAATTTTTTAAAGATAACTTTCCTTTTTGGAAATTATCCACATGTTTAAAAGGATGGTTTTAATTTATAAAATTTCCTTTTTATAATCTACCATGAAGGAAAAAATTATTGGAGGAATTTTTTATAAAATTTTCGGAAGCAAATAAGGAAGTTTTAATTTGTGTTTAAAATTTTATTTGCTTGGAGATTTGGTTGTGGTCAGCCATTATAATAACGAGAAGAAAATTGTTTTTTAATTAAAATATATTTTCCTTTTCATGGAAAAAGAATTAAGGAAGTTTTTATTTAAATTTCCTTATTTGCCAAGGCTAAGGATTATAAAAGAGAGGGTAGAGGTGCCTTCATAGGTGGTGAACTCTATTATTTTCTTCCTCTCTTTTTCTTCTTTGGTGCGGCCGGCCCTAGGACCTCTTCTCCTTCTCTTTTCTTCCTCCTTTGTGGCCAGCGGCATCAACATAGGAGAAGTCCATGGTGGTCAGTTCTAGCTAGGAGAAGAAGGAGAGAAAGGAGGTTTCATTTCTAGCATCCCTTGGAGCTTGGTGGTGGCCGAACCTCATCCTTTCATGGAGCTATTGTGGTGGCCGAATATTGCTTGGAGAAGAAGGTGGCTTAGGTGGATTCTCATCTCGGTAGATCATTCCCCACACAACGTCCGGGATAAGAAGAGGAATACGGTAGAAGATCAAGTGGTTATTTGCTTACAAAGAAAGATATAACTAGTAATTGTTTTCCGCATCATACTAGTTTTCTTTGTATAAGTTATTTTTGGAAATACTAAACACAAGAGGCATATGATTCTAGAGTTTTTGGATTTGTTTCAAATTTGTGTTTCTTTTGTTTTATTTTTCGAATTTGTGATTCGATTGTTCTTTTTGGTTAACTTAGAGTTATTTAAGGAAATTAAATATTAGCTTTCCTTAAAAGGCTTTGTCTAGGCGGTGGTGGTTGCTCCCATATCCAAGAAGGCTATGTGCCTCGCCATGCAGTCTTGGAAGCCAATTTTGGAAATTAATATTTAATGGAATTAATAAGATAGGTGGATTTGAATCAATAGTGTTAAGTTCCGCTTGCGATTCAAATATAAACCATTAAGAACAGATAAGTTAAATTTGGAATCAATGATGTCAAGTTCCGTCTGCGATTCCTAATTTAACTTCTAAAGAACACAATAGGTTATTTAAGGAAAGGTTCGACAATTGTACAAAAAAAATTTGTACAGTGGAACCGGTACGTTTTCCTAGGACTAATCAACAATTGGTATCAGAGCTAGGGTTTGCCTCTGTGTGTTTGGTTTTCAAATTAGGTTATGCACATGTCATACATAATTTAGGTAGAATAATTGTAGGATGTGCTAACTTTGTGGTTGCATGCTCCAACTATTATGGCTTATAGATGTTGTGTGATTGGACCCTTGGACATGTCAAGGGCATTATTTTTGTGTGTGCATGATTGTATGTAACTAATACAACAGGAGCTGTATTATCCTTAGGATTTTAGAATTTTATTTTCGATCTAGATTACATGTACATTCCTTCGCGGAATATAGGATCGATATATGTTAAATTCTATTTTTGTCGTGGATCGGATGCTTGCGAGGCGTGGTACTTTTGGAGCACCAGAGGTGCAGCGAAATAACAAGAAAGATAGATGCGACGACTCGACCCGGTGGCGGTGGCTAAAGAAGGCAGCAGCTAGGGTTGGAGCACGCAGAGAACAGTGACAGAAAAAGGTCATAATAGTTGGAAAAATAATTTTCATATTTATTGCTTTTATTTAATGTGATGTGTGTGTATGCATGTAATGTATGCTAGGATAGTTTAAAATTCCTCACTTTAAATAACTAAGTGGGAGAGAGATTTATTTTAATAAATTCCACGGTCTCCATTACTGGTTTGTAAGTGATGAAAATAAACTTGCGCGTTGGTTCTGAGTGCCTTCCTCCATATCGAATGAGTTTGTTTGTGGATCACTAGATCAAACTTCCATTTTAGATGACTATAGGAAATTAATTAAGAGCATGTGATCTTCCCCATCGGAAGGGGCACAATCTTATTAATGGACTTAGTATCAAGTAATGGTATACACTTAGGCACATCTAATAGTATCCTCCCCATCGGAGTCACTGCTATTATTTGTGTGACCGAAGAAAACCAACTATTAATTTGTCAAATAAATAGGTTGACAAAATAATAAAATTAAAAACCCCTCTTACAAATGCTTGGTTTTGTATACGTCCACACTATCGTGGCATACAAAATTCACGGTGTTTGAGGTAATTTTATTTTTCATAAATATTTATTGACAAGATAATTAATGGGTAAAACCCTCCTCTTACAAATGTTCAATTTTGTATACGTCCACACTATCATGGCATGCAAAATTCACGGTGTTTGAGGTGTTGGTGAATTTAAATAATATTATTTGAGGAATCAATGTTATTTTAAATTCAAAAGTTTTGATCAAATATTTGATCAAAGACAGATCAACTATTAATTTTATTCATCATAAAGTAAAGTTGATGAGATAATAAAATTAATGGATAAAATATCCTTTTTGATTTTGTATACGTCCACACTATCGTGGCATACAAAATTCATGGGGATTTTAAGGTGTTGGTCTTGACCAAATATTTTTATGATTCTTAGGATTTAAAATGTTTATCAATCCCCTAGTTGTTATACTATAGAATAGACTTAGTAGTCCCAATTGTAATAAATAGGACTTGGATATTTAGGTAGACTGTCCTCTTAGAACTAAGAACAAAATAGGTGTATTTCATTCATTAGTTAATACATGATTAGTGGTGTTATCTACCGGTACCTAGTGTGTAGATACAGGAGCCACTGATCATGTCTGCAATTTATTACAGAGGTTCCAGGAAACCCGATAACTATATGAAGGGGAAGTCACCGTCTACATGGGCACTGCTGCAAAAGTGGTAGCTGTTGTAGTGGGAGATGCTTATCCTCTGATAGGAATAAAATATGAATTTTAAGAAATTATCTTTACGTACCAAGTTTAGAAAGAATTTGATTTTGGTTTCTAAACTATCGAAGAATAGATTTTGATAACAAACTTGTTATCAAGAAAATAGGAAAGATATCTATTCTGGTACGTTGGTTGATAATTTATAAATCCAATAACTCCCACAATGCAATAAATGGAAATTAGTAACATATCTTCTAACTTTAATAAGAGAAAGGAACCTTTGGAAATAAACCAATCACATCCTTGACAGTCTAAGGCTAGGTTATATTAACTTGAGTAGGATTCAAAGGATAAAAACCAATGAACTCTTAGGTTCATTGGTAGTGGAAATCTTTCCAATCCTGCGAGTCTTACTTGGAAGGAAAAATAACCAAGAAGTTTTTAAAGTCTAAGGGGTATAGATCCGAGGATGTGTTGGAATTGGTTTATTCTGATTTGTGTGGTCCTATGACTATCCAGACAAGAGGTAGGTTCGAATATTTTGTCTATTTTATAGACAACTATTCGAGATAAGGATACATTTACTTGACACGCTACAAGTCTAAGTGCTTTGATTAGTTCAAAGAGTACTAGGCTGATGTGGAGTAACGTCAAAGTAAAAATGTCAAGACACTACGGTGAAATCGTAGTAACGAGTACCTCTTAGGAGAGTTTGGGAGTCACTTATCAGAAGTCGGGATTTAATCCCAACTAACTGCACTTGGTACACCCCAACAGAATGGTGTAGTAGAAAGAAGGTATAAGGCTCTGATGAGTTATTCAGAAAATTACCAAATTCGTTTTAAGGATATACACTAGAAACGGAAGTGAACATAGTACCTTCTAAGTCAGAACTCTCTACTCCCACAGAATTGCAGAATGGACGTAAGCCTACTCTGAAGCATATTCGGATTTGGGTGGTCTAGCACGTGAGAGACACTAAAAAGTTGGACATGAGTTCATTTGTTTGTGAGTTATCCTAGAAAAATGAAAAGAAGTTTATAGTCCTTAAAATCAGAAGGTCATTGTTGGCACCAATGTCCGATTTTAGAAAAGGACTATACTATAAACCACAAGCCCATGAGTAAAAATTATTCTTAAGGAAATTAAAGGACATGTCTAACCTAGTACCAACTGTACAAGATGAAATATCACAAGAAAACTGCAACACGTATCACAAATGATACACAATTGCAGAAAGTGCCTCGTCATAGTGGGAGGGTTGTTAGGCAACCTAAAAGATTCATGTTTTGTGAGAGTTTTGGACTCGATCCTTTGTGGACATGAACTTGATCCCCGGACATATGACGAATCACTCCAAGATAAAGATGCAACATCTTTGCAAAGAAAAATAAATACAGAATTAGAATATATGTATTCTAATAGAGTCTGGGAGCTTATAAAAGTCATCAGATGGTGTAAAAGACATTAGATGTAAAGAGGTCCACAATAGAAAAAGAGGGATAGACGAGAAGGTAGAAACTATCGAAGTAAGGTTTGTTGAAAAAGGAAACTTTTTCACCGGTAGTCATGCTTAAGTCTATCCGGATTCTTTTATCTATTTAGCAAGTGGATGTCAAGACAGCTTTCCTTAATGGAAGTCTTGAAGAAAACATCCATATATAGCAACCAGAAGGGTTCATTGCAAAGAGCAAAGAACATTTTGTGTGTAAGCTCAATCAGTCTATAGACTGAAGTAAAGCTTCAAGGTCTTGGTACATCCGGTTTAATAAAGTAATCCAGACCTATGGATTTATTTTATAACCGAATGAGTTTTGTGTATACAAGAAGTGTGATGGAAACGTGGTGGTATTTCTTGTACTATACGTAGATGATATTTTTGGTAGTTGGAAACAATATCAAAGTGTTGTCAGAAGTAAGGGTACGGTTGTCCAAGTAATTCGATATGAAGGACTTGGGAGAATGCACACATATTCTCGTGATCAAGGATCACAAGAAAAGAATATTATGCTTATCCCAAGCTTCATATATCGAAACAATCCTTTCTTGTTTTAAGCATGTAAAACTCCAAGAAAGATTTCTTACCTTTTTAGCATGGAGTAACTTTATCTAAAGAGATGTCTCCGTAGACATCAAAGAAGATAGAGGAAATGAAGGCAGTTCCTTATGCTTCGACTGTTGAAAGCCTAATGTATGCTATGCACGAGATCAAAAATCTATTTTGCCAAGGGCATAGTCAACAGATATCAAAATAACCCTGGATAAGGACATTGAATTGCAGTAAAGCATATATTAAAGTACCTTAAAGGCACTAGAGATTATATTCTAGCTTACAAGGTGGATAATTTGGTCCCTGTGGGTTGCACGGATTTTGATTTCCAATCGGGTAGGGACAATAGTTAGTCAACCTCGGGGTTTTGTGTTTACTTTAGGAGGTGAAGTCATAACAATGGAGGAGTGTTAAGCATAGGTATTTTTTCGGACTCCACCACAGAAGCTGAGTATATGGCAGCCTCTGAGGTAGCCATAGAAGTTGTATGGCTCAGATACTTCAAGATAGACTTAGATATGATTTCTGGTTTGCCCAAAATAATTTGGTGCAGTAGCAAACTCAAAGAAACCATAAGTCCATAAGGCAAGTCAACACAATAGAGCTCAAGTACTACCCAATACGAGAAATCGTATAACGATGAGAAGTTGTTGCCGCTTAGATTGCATCAAGTGATAACCTGAAAGATCCTTTCACTAAGGCCCTTAAGGCAAGAGCTTTTGATGGGCATGTTGAAGGGTTGGGAATCAGATGTATGGCAGCAGATATGACAGCTTAGTCATTTAGTATAAGTGGTAGATTGTTAGGATGTATACTAAAAGCCTAACTTTTGGTATAAATATTTATCTAGAAATAAGAATTACATTGGTCAAATGTCTACATTTATGATAAATGTAGTTGTTCAATTAATTTATATTGCAGATAACATTGTGTGTAGAGTCACACACAGAGGATCATGTTAATAGTACCTTATAAATTATAAATAGTAGCTCATGACCAAGATGGAAAGGAACAAACCATTAGAAGGTTGTAGTGTAATTAGGTATTAGTTTATCTTAACTATATAATTACACTAGTACACTTAGAGTGTATTGAGTAGGACCATTAGAGGTCGTTTCTTTTATACTGACTTTATAAAGGAACAAAGACCTCAGTTATTATGGAAGTGTGTGCTCTTAATCCTAATATAATAACAAGCACATATATTTGATATTTATTTCTTTAAGTTATCAATGGGTGAGATTTAGTTCGATAAATCAATAAGCCAGATAAGTTGGGAAATGATATTACTTATAATGTGTGTTGTTGATTATAGAAGGAAACTGTGTCCTAGTAATCTAGGTTGAGAATGACCCCAAGAGGAGCTTATAAGGATTGTCATGTTAAACCCTTCAGGTGGACTTAGTCCGACATGACGATAAGGTTGAGTGGTACTACTCTTGGACTAAGATATTAATTAAGTGAGTTGTCAGTAACTCATTTAATTAGTGGTCATTTGACATCTTAAACACAGACTGACTAATGCACTCATAATAAGAAGGAGCCCAAAATGTAATTTGGGATTGGTGCGGTAGTTCAATAATAGTTCTTTAGTGGAATGAATTATTATTGATGAAATTAAGTTGTGTGTTCGGGGCGAACACGGGAAGCTTAATTTCATCGGGAGACCAAAATCAATTCCTCTTATCGGTCCCTATCGTAGCCTCTTGTATATAGAGAATTATACCCACCTATACCCACCTTCTTACCCAACCTATAGGGGCCGGCCAAGCCAAGCTTGAACCTCAAGCTTAGGGCCGGCCAAGCCTAAAGGTTGAGCCTTAAGGTGGCCGGCCAATTGCTTGGAGCCCAAGCTTAGGTAGCCAGCCATATCATATTAAAAAGGAATTTTTATTAAAATTATTTCTTATGTGGATATCATGGTTTTAAAAGAGAGTTTGAAATTTAAATCTTTCCTTTTATAGCTTTCTAGAAAAGATTAAGAAAAGATTTGAAATCTTTCCTTATTTGTAGATTGAAAGGTGGATTTTAGTTTTAAGAAAACTTTCCTTTTTTAACCATGTTCATGATTTAAAAGAGAGTTTAAAAATTAAATATCTCTTTTATAAGTTCCTACAAGAGATTAAGAAAAGATTTGATATCTTTCCTTATTTGTAGATTGAAAGGAGATTTTAATTTTTTAAAGATAACTTTCCTTTTTGGAAATTATCCACATGTTTAAAAGGATGGTTTTAATTTATAAAATTTCTTTTTTATAATCTACCATGAAGGGAAAAATTATTGGAGAAATTTTTTATAAAATTTCCGGAAGCAAATAAGGAAGTTTTAATTTGTGTTCAAAATTTTATTTGCTTGGAGATTTTGTTGTGGCCGACCATTATAATAATGAGAAGAAAATTGTTTTTTAATTAAAATAAATTTTCCTTTTCATGGCAAAAGAATTAAGGAAGTTTTTATTTAAATTTTCTTATTTATCAAGGCCAAGGATTATAAAAGAGAGGGTAGAGGTGCCTTCATAGGTGGTGAACTCTATTATTTTCTTCCTCTCTTTTTCTTCTTTGGTGTGGCCAGCCCTAGGGCCTCTTCTCCTTCTCTTTTCTTCCTCCTTTGTGGCCGGCGGCATCAACATAAGAGAAGTCCATGGTGGCTGGTTCTAGCTAGGAGAAGAAGGAGAGGAAGGAGGCTTCGTTTCTAGCATCCCTTGGAGCTTGGTGGTGGCCGAACCTCATCCTTTCATGGAGCTATTGTGGTGGCCGAATATTGCTTGGAGAAGAAGGTGGCTTAGGTGGATTCTCATCTCGGTAGATCGTTCGGGATAAGAAGAGGAATACGATAGAAGATCAAGAGGTTATTTACTTACAATGAAAGGTATAACTAGTAATTATTTTCCGCATCATACTAGTATTATTTGTATAAGTTATTTTTGGAAATACCAAACACAAAAGACATATGATTCTAGAGTTTTCGGATTTGTTTCGAATTTGTGTTTCTTTTGTTTTATTTTTCAAATTTGTGATTCGATTGTTCTTTTTGGTTAACCTAGAGTTATTTAAGGAAATTAAATGTTAGCTTTCCTTAAAAGGCTTTGTCTAGGCGGTGGTGGTTGCTCCCATATCCAAGAAGGTCATGTGCCTCGCCATGCAGTCCTGGAAGCCAATTTTAGAAATTAATATTTAATGGAATTAATAACATAGGTGGATTTGAAACAATAGTGTTAAGTTCCGCTTGCGATTCAAATCTAAACCATTAAGAATAGATAAGTTAAATTTGGAATCAATGATGTCAAGTTCCATCTGCGATTCCTAATTTAACTTCTAAAGAACACAATAGGTTATTTAAGGAAAGGTTCGACACTTGTACAAAAAATTTGTGTACAGTGGAACCGGTACGTTTTGTGTACACTGGAACACAATATGCTGGACTCTTGTCTAGCATCCCTTGGAGGTTAGTTGGTGGCCGAAACTTGGAAGCAAAGGAAGAAGCTTGGGTGGATTTCATCTTAGAAGATCGTACCCACACAACGTCCAAGAGAAGGAGAGGAATACAACAGAAAATCAAGAGGTTTATAAGCTACAAAAAGGTATAACTAGTTATTAGTTTCCGCATCATAACTAGTTCATCTTTTGTAGAGATCTTGAAAACCCAAACACAAGAGCTTATCAATTTTAGGTTATCGTTTTGTTATTGATTTTATTTTTCGATTTCATATTTCAATATTATGCTTCTATTGAGGTCTCTATAGTTAAACGTAGTTTACTGTAAGAAGTTAAATATCATTTTTCTTTGAAAGACTTTGTCTAGGAAGTGGTGGATGATCCCATACCCTTGCCATGTTTAACCTGGAAGCCGATCTTTGAAATAGATATTTAATTAACTTCTGTAATATAGTTTAACTTAGGAAGATCACATCGGTCAAACTTGGAGTAAAAATGTTAAGTATCGTTTCCAATCCAACTTTAACTTCTGAAGTTGTAACGACCCAACTCCTGGGTACTAGGCTATGAGCCAGATCGCTACATTAACTACTGAAACTACTGTGCGGAAAACTGAGCAAATTTGAAATTTGCTAAACTAATTACTGTAAAGTCTTAACCTGACATTCTAAGAGTACCTGAGTGTTGTACACATGCTAGGAGAGACAATCTATGCCTCTTGGATGTCCTGCTAGCTGTAATCAGACATTTCAACCGATCCGTGAGTCGATTGAGGCGTCGGAACGATTCACAGATCATTCCAGCTGATACTGGCACGGTGGCACCCTCTGGATCGGCCGGCTGACCAGAAGCTAGGCAGCATATGGATCGGTCTACCGACCGATCCAGAACACTGATCGATCGGAGACCGATCGGTGAGCCTCCGTGCTTCTGCTGCATTCTGTTCGCATCTGGATCGGTCGAGAGTACCGATCGGTCGAGACCGATCAAGACACTTTCTATGCTTAGCCTCTGGATCGGTCGACCGATCCATAACCCTGCCAACTCTGTTGCGTGCAGGTCGGGTGGTGGACCGATCCAGAACCCGCAAATCTCCTCCGAGGCTATCAGAACTAGATCGGTCGGTGACCGATCCGGAGGATCTGAGATATCAGATCTCACCGGATCGGCCTACCGACCGATCCAGAGGCCAGACTCGATCGGTCCGAGACCGATCGATGTCGATTTCACTCAGAGTTACGATTTGACTTTGGTGTGCCAAAACATTACACAACAGTTCTAAAACAATGGAAATACATTCCGGCATGTAAGTACTAATATTCTAAACATGATGACTAAACAAGATATAGTTTACTAAGTTGTAACAAGACTAATTCATAAAACTAGACATGTTAAGTACTAAAACTGAAATAAAAGCGTGTAGATCCCAAGGATCTTTATTCCAGACCCCTTGCACACACACATCATCGTAGCATCGCCTCCAGACTCCGCTAGTCCACTTTTCTTTTACAGTATAAGAAAAGTAGTACCTGTAAGCTTAAAGCTTAGTAAGAAACCATCTACCTCACTAAATCATGCATACGATGCGAATATGATTTTAAATCATGTTGTTTGAAAAACATACTGAACATGCAAGCATGGCATGGCATATCAAACAAAGCATAAACTGGAACTGAAACATGGCATAACATATAAACTGAGCATGAAACGGAACTAGTCATGCATATGTCTAAATCTGTACATGAACTCAAATCGTGTAAACTGAACCTGAACTGAACTGAAAGCTAAATTAGTGTTCTCATCACTGGTTTCAAATTTGAAAACTATACATATACTAGATGAAAATACTAAACATCTTCGGGCCTCGACAATCAGATTTATCGCGATCCCTCGAGACCCGGGATTGCAAGTTCAATCCGAGGTTACTAGGTTATCTCGAACCTAGGGACGGTGGGAGTCCACCCATGGATATCTGATCCAAGTACTAAGTTATCTGAATACTGTTTTATTTTACTTTGCTGTTCTAGGATATCTGAACCTAGAGCTAGGTTATCTGAACCTAGATGCTACTGTGGGAGCCCACCCAATGGATATCTGATCCATATAGCTGTAATAACTAATAATAACTGAATAAAATGTTTCTATTACATTTTATATGCTGTTAGGACGCCTATTGGTACATCCTTCTGAACTGGGCATTCTACCGAATGCTTGGCGTGCACTAAAAGCATGCCCTAAAACTGAAAACTATAAAATTACTGAACTAACGCCAAAACTAACAAGCGAGAGCAATTATACTGCAGGTGAGGGGTTTCTTACCTCAATCGTAAGGTTTTCTTACGATTCTATTCGCTAGGTGTTTCCGGAAAAACTGTCCGCTCGACGAACCGCTTACGTCTTCGCGTTCCTCTCGCGGAGAAGAACCCCTTTCGTGTTGGAGTCGTCGCCGGAAGATGATCCTATGGACCCTTGCCTTGGTGTGCCGTGCGTGAGGAAGAGGAGAAGAAGGGAGAGGCGGCGGTGAGGTTTTGGAAGAGAAAGTGGCGTGAGGTGAAGAGGTGCCGAACCAAAATAAACCAAACCCCACTTAAGTTTATTATTTATATTAAGTGGTTTAATGAACCCAACTCTAATATAAATATATTTGGTTCTCCTTCTTTCAGCACGGCCCTGCTGGGTTCAACTGGTTACTAACATTATCCCTTACACCATAGGTCTCAGGTTCGATTCCCGCCTAAGCAATTTTGCGACTTGTTTGTTTTTGCTACTTTCGGTACTTCAAAAATTATGTAAAAATATCCTAAAAATCTAGAGAAATCATAGGATATTTCTAAAATAAATTCGGGAATTTTTCGGGCTTTACAATCCCCCATATCTTATAAAAAGTTCGTCCCCGAACTTAAAACAATTCCGGGTACTTCTGTCTCATGCTGGCCTCTGTCTCCCAAGTCGCCTATGCTGCTGTGTGATTTTGCCAGCTGACTTTGACTAATGGTACTTCCTTGTTCCGTAATTTCTTTACTGCTCGGTCTATTATCTGAATAGGCCGACTGTCATAGCTGAGATCATCACGGACCTGTACCAACTGGGGCTCAATCACCTGGGTGGCATCTGGAATATGCTTCTTCAGCATGGAGACATGAAATACGTTGTGGACAGCTGACATTTCCTGGGGTAGCTCTAGCTCATATGCTACCTTGCCCACTCTTCTACTGATAAGGTATGGTCCCACATATCTGGGAGCTAGCTTGCCCTTCTTCCCAAAACGCATGACTCCCTTCATAGGAGCTACTCTGAGGAAAACTGTATCCCCAACTGAAAACTCTAGGGGTCTGCGTCGTGTATCAGCATAGCTCTTCTGACGGCTCTGTGCTATCTCTATCCTCTAGCGAATCTGCTGTATGGCGGCTGTGGTATCTACTATTAGATCTGTCTGAAGCTCTAGCTCCTTCTGTTCACCACTCTCATACCAGCAGATTGGTGATCTGCACCTCCGCCCATAGAGTGCCTCATAAGGTGCCATGCCGATAGTGGCCTGATAACTGTTGTTGTATGCAAATTCTGCTAGACTCAAATATTTGCACCAACTTCCCTTAAAATCTAGGGCACAAGCTCGGAGCATATCTTCGAGTACCTGATTCACTCGCTCCGTCTGGCCATCTGTCTGAGGATGGAAGGCTGTGCTGAATTTTAACTGGGTGCCCATAGCTGACTGCACACACTTCCAGAAGTGTGATGTAAATCTGCTGTCTCTGTCTGATATAATGGTTCGTGGGACTCCATGCAGCCTGACTATCTCCTTGAGATACAACTGAGCTAGTTGCTCCATGGAATAGGATATTCTGATAGCTAAGAAGTGGGCTGATTTAGTCAACCTGTCGACTATTACCCAAATGGCATCAAAACCATTCGTGGTTCTGGGTAACCCCACTATGAAGTCCATAGAGATATCCTCCCACTTCCATTCTGGAATCTGGATCGGCTGCAGAACTCCTCCTGGTCGCTGATGTTCTGCCTTAACCCTTTGACAGGTTAGACAGATGCCGACGTATCTGGCGATATCTCGCTTCATCCCAGGCCACCAAAATCGTTTCTTTAGATCCTGATACATTTTGGTGGAACCAGGATGCATCGCATAGGGAGTCCTGTGAGCCTCGTCTAGAATCTGTTTTCGTAGTTCCTCCTGATCTGGAACACAAAGTCTGTCACCACAATACACTACCCCACTGGCGGACACTCTGAACTCTCCACTTTCTGATTCTGCTAACCCTTGCTTGATTTTCTGGATTTCAGGATCCTGCTCCTGAGCTGTCTGGATATCATCAAGCAAGGTAGATGCTAAGGACATTGTGGAAAGCTGCCCGACTATAATTTCGAGACTAAAAGTTGTAATCTCCTTCCTCAGGGGTGGTGACATAGCTGCTAAAGATAATAAGGTAGCACTAGACTTCCTGCTGAGTGCGTCTGCTACCTTATTAGCTTTCCCTGGATGGTAGAGGATATCTATGTCATAATTTTTGACCAGTTCTAACCATCTACGCTGTCGCATATTCAGATCCTTCTGAGTAAAGAAGTACTTCAGACTTTGATGATCTGTATACACTCTGCACTGAGCTCCGTACAGATAATGTCTCCAAATCTTGAGAGCGAACACCACTGCTGCAAGCTCAAGGTCGTGAGTAGGATAGTTCCTCTCATAATCCTTGAGTTGTCTGGAGGCATAGGCGATCACCTTGCCCTGCTGCATCAGTAATGCTCCTAATCCCAATTTAGAGGCGTCACTGTAGATGTCGAAGCTGTCTGTGTTTTCTGGTATAGCTAAAATAGGAGCACTGGTCAATCTCCGTTTTAGTTCGCTGAAGCTGTTCTCGTAGTCCTCTGTCCACTGAAATTTCTTGTTCTTCCTGGTGAGAGCTGTCAGTGGGGAGGCTATCCTGGAGAAGTCCTCTATCCTGCTAATCCCAGAAAGCTTCTGATTTCACTGGCGTTCTTGGGTCTCTTCCAGTTACTTACTGCTTCTATCTTGCTGGGATCTACCATAACACCATCCTTGGAGATGATGTGACCTAGAAAGGCTACCTGGTCTAGCCAAAATTCACATTTCGTGAATTTGGCGTACAGCTGGTTCTGCTGAAGGATCTGCAAAACTGTCTTCAGATGCTCTGCATGGTCCTCCTGAGTGCCTGAATAGATAAGAATGTCATCGATGAACACGATGACAAACTTGTCTAAGTATTCTCTGAATACTCTGTTCATGAGGTCCATGAATGTAGCTGGGGCATTTGTCACGCCGAAAGGCATGACTACGAACTCATAATGTCCGTATCTAGTCCTGAAGGCTGTTTTAGGTATATCACCTTCCTTGACTTTAACCTGGTGATATCCTGATCTGAGGTCGATTTTAGAGAACACTGTGGCTCCCTTTAGCTGGTCAAACAGGTCATCTATCCTGGGAAGAGGGTACCTGTTTTTAATTGTGACCTGGTTCAAAGCACGGTAGTCTATGCATAAGCGCATGCTTCCATCCTTCTTCTTCACGAACAACACAGGTGCTCCCCATGGTGAGTGACTAGGGCGTATGAAACCCTTGTCAAGAAGCTCCTGTAATTGCTCCTGAAGTTCCTTTAGTTCTGCTGGAGCCATGCGGTACGGTGCCTTGGAAATTGGATTTGTGCCGGGAATGAGCTCTATCTCAAATTCAATCTCCCTGTCTGGTGCTAAGCCTGGTAGCTCTTCAGGAAATACTGCTGGGTAGTCACAAACGACTCGAACCTCTGATAGCTGTTGGTTCTTGTCCTGGCTGGTGTTGACTACATTTGCTAAAAATCCCATGCATCCTGTATCCATTAGCTGCTGTGCTTTCAGTGCTGAGAGAAACTTCCTGGCTTTTCTCTTTGGTTTTCCCATGTACTCAAACTGTACTCCTGCTTCCGGTTGGAATATGACCTTCTGTTTACGGCACTCTATAGAAGCGCCGTATCTGATCAGAAAATCCATTCCAAAGATGACATCGTAGTCAGTCATTTCTAGCACTATCAGATCACCAAAAAGTTCTCTGTCTGCTATAATGACTGGCACTGCTCTGAGCCAGTGTGTAGATACCATAATGTCTCCTGAGGGTAGCGTTGTCAGAAACTGACTATTGAGTACTTCTGGGGGTGTTGCTATTTTCTCGGTAAATGCCCTGGATACATAAGAGTGGGTTGCCCCAGTATCGAATAAGACAGTTGCATTATGCTGAAAAATACTGATCTGACCTGTGACAACTGTCGAGGCATTTGCTACGCCCCTCTCGGTGAGAAAATCCGGCATTCGTGGTAGCCGTGGGGCTTCTAATCGCCTCGATCATGGACCATCTAAGACAACATACATCGGTGTAGCTGGGCTGGTTGAGCTCCATACTGTATCGGCTGAGGCTGAGGAAGACTGTTCTTGTTCGCACTGCTTAGCCATGTGCCCTTCCCGTCCACATTCAAACTACCTCGCGTACCCTTGCGGCAAACTCCTGGATGATGTTTCCACAAGTAGCACACTTGGGATGTCTGGAATGTTTTCCACCTGGTCCTCCTTTTGGGTCTGCCTTGCGTTTCCCTTCCAGTTGGAGCTATGCCCTTGTTGTTTCTGCTGAGTACCGAGCCACTTGTCCCTTGGGTTCTGTGGAAACCTGCTTCTGCTGGGTGATGCTGCGGTGATCGAGCACTACTCACCAGCTCCTCCGTGGTTTGTGGCCTATGAATACCACCAGCCACATTCATTGCGATCTCTGGTCCGAGCATCTTCACATCAAGCGTACTCGTTCCTTCTCTGAGCTGACGAGACAGACAGGCCAACCTGTTGAATTTCTTCACGGCTTCCTGAACTGATAGGTTGCCCTGACGAAATTCTGTAAACTCCTCATAGTGTCGGTTCGTGACTTGCATGTGAAAGAATTCCTCGAAGAATTCTTTCTCGAAGTTGGCCCATGTCATCTGGTTTACTGGCCACTTCGATTTAATCTGCTCCCACCACATGCGTGCGTCTCCTGTTAAACAAAAGGAGGCACACTTCACCTTTTCGTGCTCTGGCCAGTCTAGAAGCTCCATCGTGCTTTCCAGTGTTTTAAACCATGCCTGAGCATCCCATGGTTCGCTGATGCCTGAGAAGTTCTCGGGCTTAATTCTCTGCCACTGGATAAGGTAAGCTTCTCTCTTAGCCCCTGCTACTGGGGCTACTGGTACTGGTACTGCAGGCTGATCTGGTACAACCTCTGTGATTACTGGAGTCATGAGGTTCGATACTGGAGTGACTGGGGGAGTAGTCTGCTGGTTAGCCTTTAAGGAGGCTATCTCCTGCTGCTGTTCAGCTAACTGCTGCTGTAGCTGAGCCACTAGTGCTGTAAGGTCTGGGGGAGGCACTGAACTGCCTGCCTCTTACTGGGGCTCAGCCGCTGATGCTTTCTTAGCTGGACGTCCTCGTACCATTTTCTAAATAGCAGAGAATACATATATATATAACTAGGCTATCATGTTATAGTTAACTACTGGTAACATGTTAAATACTATTACTGTAAACATGAATTAATTAACTACCAACATGAGAGCAAACATGAAAGCACATATAACTGATATGAAAGCTGAAAACAAAACTGAGTGAGAGATGTTCTTACTTGGAAGCTGTAGGCACAATGCTGATGTGTGTGTAGGAAGTATGGAACACTGCTCTGATACCACTCTGTAACGACCCGCCTTCTACTGACTAGGCTGCGAGGCCGATCGCTACAATACTGCTGTACTGACTGTGCGGAAAACTGAGCTAATTTAAAATTTGCTAAACTAATTACTGTAAAGTCTTAACCTGACATTCTAAGAGTATCTAAGTGTTGTACACATGCTAGGAGAGACAATCTATGCCTCTTGGATGTCCTGCTAGCTGTAATCGGACATTTCAACCGATCCGTGAGTCGATTGAGGCGTCGGAACGATTCACAGATCGTTCCAGCTGACACTGGCACGATCGGTCGGCTGACCGATCCACAAGCTTACCTCGCTGCTGGATCGGTCTACCGACCGATCCAGAACATCGATCGGAGACCGATCGGTGAGCCTCCGTGCTTCGCCGCAGACGGTGGATCGGTCTGCATCGATCCAGAGTACCGATCGGTCGAGACCGATCGGACACTTTCTATGCTTCGTTGCCTGGATCGGTCGACCGATCCATAACCCTTGCCAACTCTGTTCGGCGGGTGGTCGGTGGACCGATCCAGAACCCGCAAATCTCCTCCGAGGCTATCAGATCGAACTAGATCGGTCGGTGGCCGATCGATCCAGAGGATGAGCATATCAGATTCGGATCGGCCGACCGATCCAGATCCAGACTCGATCGGTCTGGAGACCGATCGGTGTCTGATTTCACTCGAGTTCGATTTCAGCACTTTGGCGTGCCAAAACATTACACAACAGTTCTAAAACAATGGAAATACATTCCAACATGTAAGTACTAATATTCTAAACATGATGACTAAACAAGATATAGTTTACTAAGTTGTAACAAGACTAATTCATAAAACTAGACATGTTAAGTACTAAAACTGAAATAAAAGCGTGTAGATCCCAAGGATCTTTATTCCAGACCCCTTGCACACACACATCATCGTAGCATCGCCCTCCAGCCTCCGCTAGTCCACTTTTCTTTTACCGGTATCTGCAGGATAAGAAAAGTAGTATCTGTAAGCTTAAAGCGTAGTAAGAAACCATCTACCTCACTAAATCATGCATACGATGCGAATATGATTTTAAATCATGTTGTTTGAAAACATACTGAACATGCAAGCATGGCATGGCATATCAAACAAAGCATAAACTGGAACTGAAACATGGCATAACATATAAACTGAGCATGAAACTGAACTAGTCATGCATATGTCTAAATCTGTACATGAACTCAAATCATGTAAACTGAACCTGAACTGAACTGAAAGCTAAATTAGTGTTCTCATCACTGGTTTCAAATTTGAAAACTATACATATAATAGATGAAAATACTAAACATGTTGTTGGGGCCCTGGCAACTGTACTTACTGTGCGCGCATCCCTACGAGACCCGGGATTGCAAGTTCCGAATCCAGCAGGGTTACTAGGTTATCTGAACCTAGGGACGACTGTGGGAGTCCAGCCCATGGATATCTGATCCAAGTACAGTGCCAACTGAATAAAAGTAAAATACTGAATACTGTTTTATTTTACTTTGCTGTTCTAGGATATCTGAACCTAGAGCTAGGTTATCTGAACCTAGAGGCTACTGTGGGAGCCCACCCAATGGATATCTGATCCATATAGCTGTAATAACTAATAATAACTGAATAAAATGTTTCTATTATATTTTATATGCTGTTAGGACGCCTATTGGTACATCCTTCTGAACTGGGCATTCTACCGAATGCTTGGCGTGCACTAAAAGCATGCCCTAAAATTGAAAACTATAAAATTACTGAACTAACACCAAAACTAACAAGCGAGAGCAATTATACTGCAGGTGAGGGGTTTCTTACCTCAATCGTAAGGTTTTCTTACGATTCTATTCGCTAGGTGTTTCCGGAAAACTGTCCGCTCGACGAACCGCTTACGTCTTCGCGTTCCTCTCGCGGAGAAGAACCCCTTTCGTGTTGGAGTCGTCGCCGGAAGATGATCCTATGGACCCTTGCCTTGGTGTGCCGTGCGTGAGGAAGAGGAGAAGAAGGGAGAGGCGGCGGTGAGGATTTGGAAGAGAAAGTGGCGTGAGGTGAAGAGGTGCCGAACCAAAATAAACCAAACCCCACTTAAGTTTATTATTTATATTAAGTGGTTTAATGAACCCAACTCTAATATAAATATATTTGGTTCTCCTTCCTTTCAGCACGGCCCTGCTGGGTTCAACTGGTTACTAACATTATCCCTTACACCATAGGTCTCGGGTTCGATTCCCGCCTAAGCTAGTTTGCGACCTATTTGTTTTTGCTACTTCCGCTACTCGGAAAATTCCGGAAAAATATCTAATAATTCCAGAAAAATCATAGAATAATTCTAAAATAAATTTGGGAATTTTTCGGGCTTTACAGAAGTACAATTTGAATTAATAATGTTAAGTATCGTTTGTAATCTAAATTTAACTTCAGTAGAGCACATGGGTAGGTAAGATAGTTCTATGCTTGTATAAATTTTGTACAGGGGAACTAGAACGGTATTCCGAGTAGAGCTGAAGATGTTGCTGGAAGTGCCTTCAAAGGGAATTGAAGGTGCCTTCGAGGCATCTCCACGATGCCTCCATGCCTCGATGTGGAAGGTGCCTTCCATGGCTGTAAGGCGCCTTTGATAAATAGTACGAAGGCACCTTCCAACCCTATATAAGGTGCATTCGACCAGGCAATTCACCCCCTCTTATCGGTGCCACTGATCCAACACACAGAACGTTAGAGACCAGAAACTAGGAAAAAAGTCCCTGACGCAGGCCCTCTGACGCTCAAGTCAGGTACTTTTTCTTTAAAAGAACAGTGTACGAAGAAAAAAACTGTAAAAGACAAGTGCGAATGTGCATGTACCTGCTCAAGGGAGAGGACCTCCCTTTTTATATGACAATGCATACCTCTGGAACCTGACCGATGTTAGAGAATGTCGGGTGTCAGGGCCTATCAGGTGATGGAGGACGTGTGGTGCCCTTTCATTGGCTGAAAGAAGGTTTCATTCACAGATGATAGCAAACCATTGGAATATACTCTAACATATGACAGTTATTCCCTGACAAGAGGTTACAATTCCCTGACAGTGTTGTCTCCTAGTGTTTTCTATCCCGCCCGGGTTTAGCTGCAGATAGCTCGAGATAACCGTTCGGGTGTAACGCCTGGCTCGAGTCTTGATGAGGGAGATGAGCTGTGGCGAGGGTCCCACCTTTCATGCTTGGATCACTGAAGGGCCGTCCGGGAGTTGTCTTACTAAAAGTACTAGGCCTGGCTATGCGGACAGGGCTGAGGAAACCTCACCAGTCCGGGTAGGTTAGACATTACTCTAGGTTATATCTTATGTCTCAGATCTGGGATCCTGATCTGTCTATACCTGATCGGGAATTATGCGGCTAATAACGTCAAGCGGTCTAACTCCTTCTTTTCCCTCCTAACTGCTGATTGCCACGTCTCTTTCACTTTTGACCACCACGTCCCCTTGACTTTGGACTATCCTTGACTGCCACGTCCCCTTGACTTTTGACTGCTTGGTTTTATCGGACACCATCTTTATACACCGTATCAGTATCTCTTGAAGGTAGAGAAAACTTATAAGATAAAACAAGTAAATAGAAGCATATATGATTAATTATTATACTTCGATATTAAATGGTTATGCTAACAAATAAATTATTTTCTCCATGCCAACTCTAAATTCATACAAATAGGCAATGGCATAACCAAGACTTTAAACTAGGAGGGGCGATATTTAAAAATTTCAAAGTTTAGTATAGGTCAATTTTCACAATCTAAAATCTAAAATTTGAATTTAAGGAGATAAGAATGAACTTAAATTTAAAATTTTTGACATTAGTACTGTAACGCCCGAAAATTCTCAAAACTATTTTAGAAATATTCTATGATTTTTTTGGAATTTTTAGATATTTTTTCGGAATTTTTAGAATAGCGGAAGTAGCAAAAATAATTAGAACCGCAAAATAGCTTAGGCGGGAATCGAACCCGGGACCTCTCGGATCCGATAACTTTTAGTTAGCCTTAGTAACCAGATGAACCCAGCAGGGCCGTACTGAAAGGAAAGGGATTTAATTAAATTTATATTGAAGTTGGGTGAACTAATTCCTAAATATAAATAGGAAAATTATTAAGTGAGGAGATTATTTTTTTGATCGTGACTTTTCCTCCTCAAACCCTCACCCGCCGACCCTCTCCCTTCCTCACCTCTCGGCGCCCAAGCCAAGCAAGCCTAGGGTTACATCCCTAGGGCCATAAGAGCATCTTCCAGCAACATCAAGGATACGAGGACGCTCCTCTCCGCGAGAAGAACACGTAGACGCGAGAAGATCATCGAAGAGATCTCTTCTCCGGGAAACCTAACGCTTAGATCTGTAAGAAAATCCAAACATGAGGTAAGAAACCCCTCACCTGCAGTATAAGTAGCTTTCGTTTGATTGCATGCCTTTAGTTTAGCTATATGCAGATTTTTCGGCACCCAGGGTGTGTTTAAACCCTCCTCGCAGATTAGGGATCTAGTTGAGCACCTCTAGATGGGCCAGACACGTTATTCTCCTTCAATTGGAGGCTCTAGACGTTGTCGGGTGCCTAGAGGTGGTCTCCCTATTAGAGGGGAGAGTTGGAGCACACCAAGTGTTCGACAAAATGATTAGTGTAGCTAAATACTACCTCAGCTATTTTTAACATCTCAGTTAAATGCATTAGTAGCATTTAAATAAGTATATTAGTCTAGTTTCAGCTTACATTGGACTACGGTCCAATGGGTGGGCTCCCACAGTCGCCTCTAGGTTTAGATAGGCTAGCTCTAGGTTCAGATAACCTAGAAACAGCAAAATAGACAATTAGTAGCTATATTCAGTATTTTATTTTCAGTGGCACTGTACTGGACCAGATGTCCATTGGGTTGGGCTCCCACAGTCGTCCCTAGGTTTAGATAACCTAGTAAACCCTACTAAATGCGAGACTTGCAAACCCGGGTCTAGCTAGGGATGTGCGCATAGCAAGTACAGTTGCCGAGCCCAAACAGCAGCATGATTACTATTTTCACTTATTATGATAATAACTTTCAAATTCGTAACCTAGTTATGTGAATATAGTATAAGCTCAGTTTTAGCTCAGTTTTAGTTTTAGTTTCAGTTTAGTTCTCCTAGTTGATACTATGAGATAGCTCCATGCTTAGATTTTATTATGCATGCCATGTTTCAGTATTTATGCCATGTGACTTCAGTATGCCATGCTTTAACAAAATTAGTGCATGTTTTTAAATAGCATTTCTTTAAAAACATGTTTGCATTGTTGCATGTTTTAGTGAGGTAGTTGGTTTCTTACTAAGCTTTAAGCTTACAGATTCTATTTTCCCTTATACTGCAGATAAAGGTAAAGGGAAGATGGACTAGCAGAGGAAGCTGGAGGTCAATGCAGAGATGGTGTGTGTGGCAGGAACCTGGAATGAAGATCCTTAGGAAGTTTAGCAAATTAAGAACTTAGTTTTTTCTTAAGACACTTTTATGCATTTCTAGTGGTTTAAATGCTATGAATTAATAAACCTTGCACTATGTCGTGTTAGAATGCTAGTTAGTGGATATTAGAATGTTTTCCATGCATTGTATAATTGTTGTGTGAGGTTTTGGCACGAACTAGTGCTGAGATCAGAGTTTCAGTGCGAAATCAGAAACCCAGATCGATCTACGGATCGATCAGAACTGGGTTGTGCCATTGGATCGGTCAGCTGACCGATCCAGTCGCGAAAAGAGAGTTTATGGATCGGTTAGCCGATCGATCCAGATGCGAACAGAGAAGTACAAAGCTCACTGATCGGTCAGCCGATCCATCAGTGAGCCACTGGATCGGTCTACCGACCGATCAGTGTACTCCAGGATCGGTCGGTAGACCGATCCAGCCGCATACAGAAGCGATGAAGCTTGTGGATCGGTCAGCCGACCGATCCAGGGTTTCTCTCCGTGCCGGTATCAAGCTGGATCGATCACTGGATCGATCCGACAGCCCAATCGATTCATGGATCGATTGAAATGCCTGAGTACGGCTAGCAGGACATCCGAGAGGAATAGATTATCTCCCCTAGCATGTGTACAACTCCTTGGTACACCTAGAATGTTAAGTTCAGATTTTACAGTAATCAGTTTAGTAAAATTTTAATCAATCCAGATTTCTGCAATAGTAATTTAGCACAGCATAATGTAGCGATCAACCTCACAGCCTAGTCAGTAGGGGGCGGGTCGTTACAGAGTGGTATCAGAGCAGTTTCCATACTTCCTACACACACATCAGCATTGAACCTGCAGCTTCCAAGTAAGAAACGTTTCTCACTTTATTATGTTCTTTCTTTCATGTTTATAGATACTGTAGCATGTTGATTGATGATAACACCTAACATGATAATGATAGTAGATATATAAACATGATTACCTTAGTTATGTATGTCCTCTATGTCTTTAGAAATGACACGAGGACGTCCAGCTAGAAGGGCACCAGCTACTGAGCCCCAGCATGAGGCAAGCAGTTCAGTGCCTCCCCCAGACCTGACAGCATTAGTGGCTAAGTTACAGCAGCAGCTAGATGAACAGCAACAGGAGATAGCCACCTTAAAGGCTAATAAGCAGAATACTCCCACTGTCACCCCGGAACCGAACGTAGCGATGCCAGTAGTCTTAGAGGTTCCACCAGTCCAGCCTACGGCACCAGTAGCCCCAGCAGCAGGAACGCAGAGAGAAGCCTATCTGATCCAGTGGCAGAGAGTCAAGCCAGAGAATTTCTCAGGCAGCAATGAACCATGGGATGCTCAGGCATGGTTCAAAACACTGGAAAGTACGATGGAGCTTCTGGACTGGCCAGAACATGAGAAGGTGAAGTGCGCCTCCTTCTGTCTGACAGGAGATGCACGTATGTGGTGGGAGAGAATCAGAGCAAAGCGCCCAGTGAACCAGATGACATGGGCTGACTTCGAGAAGGAATTCTTTGAGGAGTTCTTTCACGTGCGGGTCACCAACCGTCACTACGACGAGTTCACTGAGTTTCGTCAGGGCAACCTATCAGTTGAGGAAGCCGTGAAGAAATTCAACAGGTTGGCTCGTCTATGCCCTGAATTAGTCAGCACAGAAAGGGAACGAATCCGGTTGATGCTCAAGATGCTGAGGCCGGAAATAGCAATGAACGTGGCTGGTGGCGTTCATAGGCCACAAACCACAGAAGAATTAGTGAGCAGTGCTCTAATCACTGAGCATTACCAGAATAGCATCAAGCAGCAGAAGTAAGTCCTCTCAGAAGCTAAAGGTCAAGGAGGCTCAGGCACTCAGAAGCAGTAGGGTCACAGCTCCCACGACTCTAATTGGAAAGGGAACTCCAGCAACAAGCGCAAACCAGGGAGTTACCCAAAAGGAGGACCAGCCAGCAAGCAGCCCAGTTATCCAAAGTGTGCTACTTGTGGGAAATTCCATCCTGGAGTTTGTCATAAGGGCACACGAGGATGCTTTGAATGCGGACAAAAAGGGCATATGGCCAAGCAGTGTCCAAACAAGACCAGTCTTCCTCAGCCACAGCCGATTCAGTATGGAGGCCAGCCAGCTCAGTTACATCATATGCAGGCCGCTTTAGATGGTCCACATATCAGCCAAGGCAGATTAGAAGCCCCTCCAGCTACGACCAATGCGAGGATCTACTCACTCACCAGAGAGGACGCAGCAAATGCCTCGACAGTTGTTACAGGTCAGATTAGTATTTTACAACAAAGTACAACTGTCTTATTCGATACTGGGGCAACTCATTCATACATATCCAGGGCATTTGCTGAGAAGTTAGCAGTACCTCCAGAGGTACTCAGTAGCAAGTTCCTTACGACGTTACCCTCAAGAGAAATTATGGCATCCACGCACTGGCTCAGAGCAGTGCCAGTCATTATAGCAGACAGAGAGCTCTTTTGCGATCTGATAGTGATTAATATGACCGACTACGACGTCATCTTCGGGATGGATTTCTTGATCAAATACGGTGCCTCCATCGAGTGCCGTAAGCAGAAAGTTGTATTCCAACCTGAAGCAGAAGCACAGTTTGAGTTCGTCGGAGAACCAAAGAGAAAGCACAAGAAATTTCTCTCAGCTATGAAGGCACGGAGGTTGATGGATTCAGGATGTACGGGGTTCTTAGCACACGTAGTCGGCACCAGTCAGGACAAGGACCAACAGCTAGCAGAGGTCCGAGTCGTATCTGACTACCCAGCAGTCTTCCCTGAAGAGTTACCAGGCTTAGCACCAGACAGGGAGATTGAATTCGAGATAGAACTCATTCCCGGTACAAATCCTATCTCCAAAGCACCTTACCGCATGGCTCCAGCAGAACTGAAGGAACTTCATGAGCAACTACAAGAGCTGCTTGACAAGGGCTTCATCCGTCCTAGTCACTCACCATGGGGAGCGCCTGTATTGTTCGTGAAGAAGAAAGACGGGAGCATGCGCCTGTGTATAGACTACCGGGCACTGAACCAAGTCACAATCAAGAACAGGTATCCTCTTCCCAGAATAGATGACTTGTTTGATCAGCTAATGGGAGCAGCAGTGTTCTCTAAAATAGACCTCAGATCAGGTTATCATCAGGTGAAGGTTAAAGAAGGGGACATACCCAAGACAACATTCAGGACTAGATACGGACATTACGAGTTCGTAGTCATGCCCTTTGGCGTGACAAATGCTCCAGCTACTTTCATGGACCTCATGAACAGGGTATTCAGAGAATACTTAGATAAGTTCATTATCGTGTTCATCGATGACATTCTTATCTATTCAAGAACTCAGGAAGAACACGTAGAGCACCTGAAAATAGTATTGCAGACCCTTCAGCAGAATCAGCTGTACGCCAAGTTCACCAAATGTGAATTTTGGCTAAATCAGGTGTCCTTCCTGGGTCACATCATCTCAAAGGATGGTATCATGGTAGACCCCAGTAAGATAGAAGCTGTGAGCAACTGGAAAAGACCCAAGAACGCCAGTGAGATCAGAAGCTTTCTGGGATTAGCAGGTTACTACAGGAAATTTGTAGAGGACTTCTCCAGGATAACCTCCCCACTGACAGCTCTCAGCAGGAAGAACAGAAAATTTCAGTGGACAGAGGACTGTGAGAACAGTTTCAGCGAGCTGAAAAGGAGATTGACCAGTGCACCTATTCTGACTCTACCAGAGAATGCAGATAGCTTTGACATATATAGTGATGCCTCGAAGTTGGGACTAGGAGCAGTGTTGATGCAAGATGGCAAGGTGATCGCCTATGCCTCCAGACAACTTAAGGATTATGAGAAGAACTATCCTACTCATGACCTTGAGCTTGCAGCAGTGGTGTTCGCTCTCAAGATTTGGAGACATTACTTGTATGGAGCTCGGTGCAGAGTGTATACAGATCATCAGAGTCTGAAGTACTTTTTCACTCAGAAGGATCTGAATATGCGACAGCGCAAATGGCTAGAACTGGTCAAAGACTACGACATAGATATCCTCTACCACCCAGGAAAAGTGAATAGGGTAGCAGACGCCCTCAGCAGGAAGTCCAGCGCGACCCTATTATCTCTAGCAGCCATGTCACCGCCCCTACAGAAGGAGATCTCAGATTTCGGTCTCGAGCTCATAGTCGGACAGCTCTCTACTATGACATTAGAGTCTACCTTGCTCGGTGACATCCAAATAGCTCAGGAGCAGGATCCTGAAATTCAGAGAATCAAGCAAGGTTTAGCAGAATCAAAAGGTGGAGAGTTCAGAATATCAGATAGCGGGGTGTTGTATTTTGGTGACAGGCTATGTGTTCCAGATCAGGAGGAACTACAGAGGAAAATCCTAGACGAGGCTCACAAGACTCCCTATGCGATGCATCCTGGCTCCACCAAAATGTACCAGGACATGAAGAAACGTTTTTGGTGGCCTGGGATGAAGAGAGACATCGCTCGATATGTCAGCACCTGCCTAACCTGTCAGAGGGTTAAGGAAGAACATCAGAGACCAGGGGGAGTTTTGCAGCCCATACAGATACTAGAATGGAAGTGGGAAGACATTTCTATGGATTTTATAGTGGGATTACCCAGAACCACACATGGTTTTGATACCATCTGGGTAATAGTCGACAGATTGACTAAATCAGCCCACTTCTTAGCTATCAGGATATCCTACTCCATGGAACAGCTAGCTCAGTTGTATCTCAAGGAGATCGTTAGATTGCATGGAGTCCCACGAACCATTATTTCAGACAGGGACAGTAGATTCACATCACACTTCTGGGAGTGTGTACAGTCAGCTTTGGGCACGAAGTTAAAGTTTAGCACAGCCTTCCATCCTCAGACAGATGGACAGACGGAGCGAGTAAATCAGGTACTCGAAGATATGCTCCGAGCATGTGCACTAGATTTCAAAGGAAGTTGGTGCAAATATCTGAGTCTAGCAAAATTTGCATACAACAACAGCTATCAGGTCACTATCGGCATGGCACCTTACGAGGCTCTCTATGGGCGGAGGTGTAGATCTCCAGTCTGCTGGTATGAGAGTGGTGAGCAGAAAAAACTAGAACTTCAGACAGATCTAGTGGCAGATACCACCGCAGCTATACAGCAGATCCGCCAGAGGATAGAGACAGCTCAGAGCCGCCAGAAAAGCTATGCTGATACACGGCGCAGACCCTTAGAGTTTTCAGTTGGGGATTCAGTGTTCCTCAGAGTAGCTCCCATGAAGGGAGTAATGCATTTTGGAAAGAAGGGCAAGCTAAGTCCCAGATATTTGGGACCATACCTTATCAACAAAAGAGTGGGCAAGGTAGCATATGAGCTAGAGCTACCTCAGGAAATGTCAGCTGTCCACAATGTATTTCATGTCTCTATGCTGAAGAAGCATACCCCAGATGCCACCCAGGTGATTGAGCCCCAGTTGGTACAGATCCGCGAAGACCTCAGCTATGACAGTCGGCCTATTCAGATAATAGACTGAGCAGTTAAGAAATTGCGGAACAAGGAAGTACCATTAGTGAAAGTTATTTGGCAAAGTCACACAGCAGAAGAGGCAACTTGGAAGACAGAAGCCAGCATGAGACAGAAGTACCCAGAGTTGTTCTAAGTTCGAGGACGAACTTTTTATAAGGTATGGGGGATTGTAATGCCCGAAAATTCTCAAAACTATTTTAGAAATATTCTATGATTTTTCTGGAATTTTTAGATATTTTTTCGGAATTTTTAGAATAGCGGAAGTAGCAAAAATAATTAGAACCGCAAAATAGCTTAGGCGGGAATCGAACCCGGGACCTCTCGGATCCGATAACTTTTAGTTAGCCTTAGTAAACAGATGAACCCAGCAGGGTCGTGCTGAAACGAAAGGGATTCAATTAAATTTATATTGATGTTGGGCGAACTAATTCCTAAATATAAATAGGAAAATTATTAAGTGAGGAGATTATTTTTTTGATCGTGACTTTTCCTCCTCAAACCCTCACCCGCCGACCCTCTCCCTTCCTCACCTCTCGGCGCCCAAGCCAAGCAAGCCTAGGGTTCCATCCCAAGGGCCATAGGAGCATCTTCCAGCAACATCAAGGATACGAGGACGCTCCTCTCCGCGAGAAGAACGCGTAGACGCGAGAAGATCATCGAAGAGATCTCTTCTCCGGGAAACCTAGCGCTTAGATCTGTAAGAAAATCCAAACAGGAGGTAAGAAACCCCTCACCTGCAGTATAAGTAGCTTTCGTTTGAATGCATGCCTTTAGTTTAGCTATATGCAGATTTTTCGGCACCCAGGTGTGTTTAAACCCTCCTCGCAGATTAGGGATCTAGTTGAGCGCCTCTAGATGGGCCAGACACGTTGTTCTCCTTCAGTTGGAGGCTCTAGACGTTGTCGGGTGCCTAGAGGTGGTCTCCCTATTAGAGGGGAGAGTTGGAGCACACCAAGTGTTCGACAAAATGATTAGTGTAGCTAAATACTACCTCAGATATTTTTAACAGCTCAGTTAAATGCATTAGTAGCATTTAAATCAGTATATTAGTCTAGTTTCAGCTTACATGGGACTACGGTCCAATGGGTGGGCTCCCACAGTCGCCTCTAGGTTCAGATAACCTAGCTCTAGGTTCAGATAACCTAGAAACAGCAAAATAGACAATTAGTAGCTATATTCAGTATTTTATTTTCAGTGGCACTGTACTGGACCAGATGTCCATTGGGTTGGGCTCCCACAGTCGTCCCTAGGTTTAGATAACCTAGTAAACTCTACTAAATGCGGGACTTGCAAACCCGGGTCTATCTAGGGATGCACACATAGCAAGTACAGTTGTCGGGCCCAAACAGCAGCATGATTACTATTTTCACTTATTATGATAATAGCTTTCAAATTCGTAACCTAGTTATGTGAATATAGTATAAGCTCAGTTTTAGCTCAATTTTAGTTTCAGTTTCAGTTTAGTTCTCCTAGTTGATACTATGAGATAGCTCCATGCTTAGATTTTATTATGCATGCCATGTTTCAGTATTTATGCCATGTGACTTCAGTATGCCATGCTTTAACAAAATTAGTGCATGTTTTTAAATAGCATTTCTTTAAAAACATGTTTGCATCGTTGCATGTTTTAGTGAGGTAGTTGGTTTCTTACTAAGCTTTAAGCTTACAGATTCTATTTTCCCTTATACTGCAGATAAAGGTAAAGGGAAGATGGACTAGCAGAGGAAGCTGGAGGTCAATGCAGAGATGGTGTGTGTGGCAGGAACCTGGAATGAAGATCCTTAGGAAGTTTAGCAAATTAAGAACTTAGTTTTTTCTTAAGACACTTTTATGCATTTCTAGTGGTTTAAATGCTATGAATTAATAAACCTTGCACTATGTCGTGTTAGAATGCTAGTTAGTGGATATTAGAATGTTTTCCATGCATTGTATAATTGTTGTGTGAGGTTTTGGCACGAACTAGTGCTGAGATCAGAGTTTCAGTGCGAAATCAGAAACCCAGATCGATCTACGGATCGATCAGAACTGGGTTGTGCCATTGGATCGGTCAGCTGACCGATCCAGTCGCGAAAAGAGAGTTTATGGATCGGTTAGCCGACCGATCCAGATGCGAACAGAGAAGTACAAAGCTCACTGATCGGTCAGCCGACCCATCAGTGAGCCACTGGATCGGTCTACCAACCGATCAGTGTACTCCAGGATCGGTCGGTAGACCGATCCAGCCGCATACAGAAGCGATGAAGCTTGTGGATCGGTCAGCCGACCGATCCAGGGTTTCTCTCCGTGCCGGTATCAAGCTGGATCGATCCGACAGCCCAATCGATTCATGGATCGATTGAAATGTCTGAGTACGGCTAGCAGGACATCCGAGAAGAATAGATTATCTCCCCTAGCATGTGTACAACTCCTTGGTACATCTAGAATGTTAAGTTCAGATTTTACAGTAATAAGTTTAGTAAAATTTTAATCAATCCAGATTTCCGCAATAGTAATTTAGCACAGCATAATGTAGCGATCGACCTCACAGCCTAGTCAGTAGGAGGCGGGTCGTTACAAGTACTAAGTTCTAGTTGAAACAACAATATGTCAATTCCAAGAACTTATTAATGACTCAAAATTGAAAAATCATTTGTGATATTACTTATAATATTTAGCATTCCTACATCGACGATAGGGTATGACACAACAGTGCTGTAGTGTGTGTAGGGAGAAAAGAAGAAAGAGAAAATTTTCTCAAAAATACCATAATTCATTTTAAACTGATCAAAAACCTTAAATTTGATTCGATCATAACTTAACCAAATATACTCCAAATTAATCTCAGTTTAAACCAACGTAATCATTATCTCCGTGTCTACCCGTTGGATTTAGTTCGAATCCAATCCAATTTTAATTTAGCACCCTCACTTCATGTTCTACATTTAATTTATCAATTTATTATTATATATTTTATTTTTAAAATTTAATATTTAACATTCCAAGACACGGTATTTTCTCGTAAAAGTGATACCAATGTATAACTTAGGTCAAGGATTTTCTAAATATGTGATCAATTTTAATTTTTCGACAACGAACGATGATGAATCAATTAGTCAAAGTAGCATTGAGGACTTTTTAAATATATACTATTAATCTCTTTTTAAATTCCAGAGGGGCACCCCTCCTCACAATGTGACTACGCCCTTTAAGTAGATAACCCTACATGAATGCAACGATTAGACCTGCATAACCTAGTATACAATATGAATTTAAAAGTAAATAAAGAAGTTTCTTTTCTTGTTTTTTCATAAATAAATAATGTAAATTGGAATCTTTGTATTTGTATAATTTATTTTGATAAATGGGTGTTTAAGTAACGACTGCCAATAAATTCATCTTCTTGTTATTAGTTTATCATTGAAAAGTAATCATAATGTAACAAAAGTGATGTGCTCCTAGCACCCCTCTCTCAAAAAATTTAGAAAGGAAATAAATTATGATGACCCAGCGATATTTCTTTACGTGAGAGATGTGATAAACTATTATCTGCTACGAACTTGACTATTTATGGGGATTAATTATGGGGATTCTAAATCTTAAAGAATAAACTTAAATCATGATTTTGGCACTATGTATCTATCTAATTTTAATCATCATTCTGCATTTTGCAAAAGGTCATATACTAACCTTAGGTGTTTCACAAGGTTGGCTGCATAGTTATTTGTTGAAAGATAAATAAGGAATTGAGAAAATTGGTCTTTCTTTCGATTTTACTAAGAATCAAACCTTAATTCATTGTACAATTCTACCATGTGAAATGCAACTCAACTAAGCCTGGAAAACTTTAATCACCATTATAGTATAAAGGTAATTATGTTCACCCAAGATGTCTTTTACAGTCCGTTCTCAAATTATGTGAAGAGAGATAAATTATAAGATCAATTTATTGTTGATTATCAAGTAGTTAGATGATGAAAAAAATATTTTTTCTAAAAATATATATCTATCGAGAATTGGCCTGTAATTTTAATCATAATTGATCATTGTTATAATTACGATCAACATTGATCGATAAGAAATATCAATCACTATTCCATGATGAGTCTTTTCGAGATTGCATTGTTATAATTACAATCAACATTGATCGGTAAGAAATATCAATCAGTATTCCATGATGAGTCTTTTCGAGATTGCATTGTTATAATTACGATCAACATTGATCGGTAAGAAATATCAATCAGTATTCCATGATGAGTCTTTTCGAGATTGTATGTGACAAGGGGCTCTTTTAAAGATTGCAAGTTAAAATCCACATCATTTTAATAAAATTTGATCAGCCGATGATTAGATCAACAAGGGGTAAAGAGAAAACATTGAACAATTCTAATGGAGTGACATATTCGAGAATAAGTGTTTTTGACAAGAATATATAAACAAGACCGGATTTAGGCAAATGAGTTATGTTAGGGTCGGTGATATTTCTTTTATGATTGATGGAATAATGATGAGTTTATATTGTCTTTTGTCTGGAATATAATCAAGCGGCTAAATAGTTCAACTAAGGGCAAATAAGAGTTTTTCTGTGGATGAGAAAATTGAAGAGTGACTAAAAGAGTTTGTTTTTCTGATCCACATAAGGGATGGGATAGGCCACACGGCACGTCCTAGCCGAATTTTGTTGGGATGTAGCGTGCTAAACACGTGAAAGTGCGGCGAAAATTAACTAGATCCTCTATCCAGTAAATCCATGCGAAGGGAATAAACATTGCATACAAACAATCTATACTAAGCTACATGATAGGATTATACCCTTGATGCGTGCACACGATCTCTCGGCAGCTCGGATCTCAGCACGATCACACGTCTGCGCCTCTATGGTATCCACACGAACAAGCCTTGTCTTTGTTTGTCTCACAAACAAAACAAGATGGAGAAGAAAACACCTAAAATTATGCTAGCTACCTCACCTAGGAGTTTCGGCCAAGAGAGGAAAGGAGAAAGAAGAAGAATGCAAAAGGTCTCACACCTCAAAAAATATCATCCAAATAATATATATATACCCTTCAAATGAATACCAAGGGTTTTGCCCTTTCATCTTCTCATCCAATGACTCAAAATTAACCATTTAATCCAATGGTTCAATTTTAACCATTAAACTTCCTTGGTGAACTAGAGTTCACCCAATGAGTCTAACCCATTGATTCTCATGCAATTCAAACTCAATCCAACAATTGGATCCATTTGAGTCTAACTCAATGAATCCAATTCAGATTACATTTAATCCAATGATCCATCACATGAACTCATCTCCATATCAACTTGTTCTTTATGTGTGACCCTATAGGTTCTCATAACGTTGGCAATGTACCCAAATCAACATTTAGATACATAAACAATGAGTGGCATCAAGCAAGGCATCATTGCTACCCAAGTGACGAGAAAGTCAAGATCTGACCTGACTGTCTGTGGCTATTAGCTTGTATGACTTGGTCCCTCTATCCTTGATATCTAGATTGATCAATGAGGCATGGAATGTGTCATTCTCTTATCAATCTTTGTGTTTCTTGATCTCTAAGTAGACACACTCAATCAAATAATCTCAATATCTCATATTGACTCATTTGCGTATGGTCATGCTTTCTTGTGTCCTACTAATCAAGAGGCCCACAGATTCATCTGGAAGGGATAGATCTCATCTACATCACCCACATTCCTCCGCATAATTCATTGCATACCCAGTGATCGACTTTATAGTCCACCTTGTTACGGGTGATGTTTGACGATACCAAAGTATACAACTCCTTATGTAGGGAACCGTAGTGACTTCAGGTTTAAGGACTATTCATACCAATAGTCATATCAGAATGTTTATGACACTCATATAACGATCCATTAAACATTCTCATGTCATGTCATTCAGTATATATTCTCTAATATATACCCATGTGTCAACCTGATATCTCATATCCATGACTTGTGAGATCAAGTCATCCGTTGACCAACATGCTAGTCTCAACGCATTAATATTGTCCTTGTATATTAATGCTCGACTAAGAATAGTTAAGAATAGTGTTCTCTATAATATCTCACTATCAATTCAAACAATTAATATACTGTAAATAAGAACCTACCCAAGGACATTATTATACTTATTCAATTGGCACTGAACTGACATAAATATAACTAACTTTGCCTTTTATTAGTAATGATATATGATATAAAATGAGCCCTTTACAATCATCTCATAATTGGTACTAGGGCTAATACTAACAAATTCTTCATGTGAGTAAGGCTTAGAGTGGATCGATGAAGGTAAAAAGACTGAGTTGGGTGTAAGGCGGATCAAGGGAAGTCAAGTCATCGTGTGCTGGGTTAGCTATGGGCAAAGTGATTTTAAGCAGGTGAGTGATGAAATAACTTAGAGGCTTTTAGCGAGAACCGGTCTAACTCTAATAAAGACCATGCTAGGGCCTTGTGAGTTAGAAAGACGGTTGAATAGTTCAAATCACTTTGTAACAAAAATTCTTCTACTAAATCTTCTCCTTCTCAAACAAAAATCCAAAGATGGAGAAACCTTCTTACAACATGATTACACCAACTTACAACTCTCACAAAGATAAAGCAATAAAAAAGGGGAAATAGAAGATATTACAACTCTAGCTCGATTCTCCTTCTTTCGGTTGCTTGAGGATGTTATAGATGAGAGATTGAACTAATTTTGAGTAGGAGAGTAGTAATAGAACAATATCTTCTTCTCGTTCCCTAAGCCCCCTTTTAAACACCTCAAAATCGAGTTGTTTCTCCACTTTATATTGCCACCAATCGATTGATAGAAACACACCAATCAAATATTACTGACTGTTTGACTATCCATTGAATGATCACTAACACTAGATAAATGGTTGAAATTATTCCATTTTGAATCCTAATCGGTTGGTGGCCATCACAAATGATTCACACTACTCAATCGATTAGCCAATCGATTCAACAACTTTTTGTTTCCTTGTGAAACTTCTACCAATCAATTGGTTGAATCAATTAGCAATGCCGAATTGATCAGTCAATTGATTTGGAAAGCTTCTCTTCTTGCGAGGAACCTCTACAAATTTATGTGATCAAACCGTAAGTGCACGATCAGGTCATCAAGTAATAAAGATCAAATCCACAAGGACTGGTGACTGAATACCAGCTTACTTAATATATTTAATTGACTAGACTAAATCAAAGGTATAGGGTGTCACAAACACTAAGATCAATTGCTAAAGAAAAGATAGAAAGAAAAGAGAGCGGCAGTAATGCTCAGAAAGGAAAGACAGGGGACCCACAAATCATATATCATGAAATAAGAAGATTCTAACATGCTTAGATCCAAAGAGATAGTGTTTGCATCGCAAAAAGCTACTCCCTAATCCTAGAATCTAGAGTTTACCCCATAAACATAGGGTTACAATCACAAAACATGTTCACGATTCAGAAATCTAATTGCAATCTTAGAAAAATAGAGGAAAGAGTGAAGAGGCTTAGATTTTGGTCGAGATTCTACTCTCTAGATGCTCTTGGTCTTCATCCTTGGCTTAGATGGTGTGGATGTCTCTTGGATATCCTCCTCAATCCTCCTTGGAACTCTTAGATGGTTCATAGATCGGATCCCCTTCAAAATCAATGTGAGGAGTTTAAATAGGCAAGGATGTGGAAGCCCGACATGGGTGTTAGGTGCTGCTGTTCAGGGCGCGACTCAACACGGGTTGTGCCGCAGGACATAGGCACTTGTGCTCACTATTGGTAGTTGAGAATAGAACTTTGGTTTGGCAGCAGAGAAGAATACGGGTCGTGCCACTGGGCACAGCTGCCCGTGTTTATCTAGTAGAAAGGAACACTGGTAGTGCCACTCGTCATGACCCACCCGTGTTCAGTCTTAAGAGCTTCCTTCCTTGATCTTCAATACTGGTTTTTGGTCCATTTCACACCCTAATGTTATGCTACCACAAGTGCATGGCTACGCCATCAGTAATAAAAAGATATCGAACCCATAAGAATTGAATATAAGCACTAGAGACTAAACACAACAAATTAGTTAAATGAACGAGATGTTTGAATTTTTGCACTTAAAGTAATAGAGAAGTAAGAGAAGATAAAGTAGAGAGAAAGCAAGTAGAGTAGGTTGAGAAAGTTTGGTTGAGGGAAGCGTTCTAGGAGTTTGGTTTCATTGTGATGCTAATTAATGTATTAAGAATTACCTATTACCCATCCTCTATCCATATACGCATGCAGGAAGTTTAATTCAATACTGACACTACCCCGTAATAGTCATGATAGAGTGCTATCTCAATTAGTATCAAATTCTACCGAGTGGAAGTGGTCCCTAGGAAGTCCGGTTAAAGGGATAACCTTGTCACTAGAGAGCCCCAGTCAAGACACTTGATAATATATATCTAGAAATAACCTATTAAGCCTAATTCAATGCTTTCTTATAGAGAATTATCATCCCTTTCAAAGTAATATACTAGAAGTTCAGTTAAAGGAATACCCTTGTCACTAGGACTCCCTAGTCAGACATTTTAGAGCATCCCCTTTACAGGGTGAACAGAATAATACAATCATTCAATCAAACATGAGATTTAAGCACAAAAATAGTATACACACATAAGATCAAATGAGTACAAGGTATAAACACGTCATATGGATAAGAAATTGGTAAATCCAAAGAGTATGGATCTATTATATACCATAACTACTCCGTTAATCCTAGAATAAAGAGATCTACTCCATGACAAGAGGAGATGAATCCAAAGACATTAAAATTGTAAGCTTAAAATCCAATCTAAAGAAAAGAGGGAGAAAATTTTATCCAAGACATCGAGAGGTCTTCAGATCCAATTTTATGCTTCCGGAGTCAAAGGAGATGGCAAATATGACTTTAGATCTTTAATCGGGGAGCAAAAGAGATGTGGATCTAGACCAAGATGGGTCTCCCAAGAAGGAGAACTTTCCTCCCTTTGAAAAGGGGAAGAACTCCCCTTTTATAGAGAAGGGTATGACCCGTGTCATGGTCTTGCCTTTTGGCATGGTCAGGGCTTGAAGCGGCTCTGGAAAGTATCACGGTCGTGTCTTTTTGCATGATTTGACCTTACTTCTGTTATATTTTGAGGGTTGTCTTAAGACAATCACCTTATAGTTTTACTATTTATTTGATAAATATAGATTCACTATTTGAGTACATATTATATATTTAAATAGTCTTAAACTCATTTACTAAATGTCCACAATACAATTTATAGCATGAGAGAATTTGTGATTGGATCATAACTTGTGATTATCTCTACATGTGTAATTATGAATGTCTTAGAATTTTCCTAGTCATTGAATTGGTGTATTCGAACATCATTAATGCTATAAGACTAGCACGGGATATACTCTATGATTTGGCCAAGTAGCAGTTTCTTACTAGCTTAAGATATTAGGATGTCGAGAGTTAAACATGGATGCTAGTTATGATAAATAGTTTATTGGAGTGACTTATTGTAAAACTTCATATGATTTTCTACATATATGGATATGTCTAAGAAGTTCTTACTGTAGCTCGAGTACAAGTTTCCTTCGACTTGAAGTATACAAGTCATCTTGGTCATGAAGACTTATACTTTGACATCTTAAGTAAACATCGCTTGGAGGTATGGAGTCGAGATGATTAGGTATAAGTCAAATTACCCGAAGGTATTTAGATAGCCCACAGAGGATTCACCACTCCTTGTGAGGAGACGTATACCCTATGGCCACTCGTTAGGATTATTACTCAAAGTCTTTGCCCAAAGCATCACATGTTAAGAGTATGAGACTCTTGTACACATGTACGAGTAATTTAAATTCACAGAACGAGAAAATATTACTTGGATTAGGTGTGACATAGTCAGCCTAGTGGGGGTAGACACATAGACCATGTCCTGAATCATGTGGGTATAAGATGAGTGATAGGAATGAGGCGCGACTCACTGTAGCTGCTGAAGGGTTCAAAATTAGTTCTGAGATCAACTTTAATTTTATGGTTAATTGGGGATGATGATGGACTATTAGGTGTCACTCATGATCATTCCATAATTAAGTAATTAATTATGGATGACCAAGATAAATTGAAAACTTATTGGGCCACACACACTATGAGTCTCTAAAAGATGTAACACAAGTTAGAGTATAGGATTCTCAGACCAATTGATAATTTTTGGTTGGACCATACAGTTCTCAGAACGGAAGTGCAGATGGGCCATATCTCTTATGAAAGAGTTGGCCCTATTTAGTTTAGTCATGAACTAATTTGGTTTAGCCATGAACCAACTTGATTTAGTTGTGAACCAAACCAAGGGGTTAATTGTTGGATCGAGACGCGCTAGAGGGGGGGGGGGGTGAATAGCGCTCGCAGCTAATTCATTTTTCGGAATCGTAAAACCGTTAGAGTAAATGCAGCGGAAATAAAAACAATCACACAAAGAGGCAAACTATTTACTTCGTTCGGAGCCTAGATCGACTCCTACTCGAAGGCCCGCGATCCTTGATCGCTTTCGGTGGGCAACAACTATAAGCACGATAATTTGTACAATTATAGGAATTTACAGCTCAAAAACTTTATACCGACAACTAAAGATGGAGAAGCGTAGTTCCGGGTTGTTGGTGTCGCGTCACAGCACTTCTGGGTCGTCAGGTTCGCAGCACGTAGCAAGAGATTATTCAGAGCGAGTTGTACTTGAAGAGGTGCTCGAACACTGCTTATAAAGGGTGCTGGAGGCGCCTCCAAGGCTGTCCGAGGCGCCTCCAAGCCTCGGGTTGCACGCGTCGATAAGCGCAGATCAAGTCGCGCATTATCCCTCTGAAGGCGCCTTCATGCGCCTTCAAGGTGGCTCCATGCTGCGGTCCAAGGCGCCTTTACTGCCCTTTAAGGCGCCTCCAACTCCAGCGCACTGCCAGCTCACCTTCGCACCCGAGGCGCCTCCAAGCTCCATGGAGGCGCCTCTGACACTGTTCATCCGAGGCTAATGTTGCTCTTTTGTCCCTGCACAATGTGTTAGTCTACACACTACACACATATCCTACAAGATAAAGTTAGCACACATAATATCATAAATATGAATGAAAGTTTGACAGTCTTCGGACTGTCCGGGTCTGACTTCGAATTTTCGCCTGGAAACCCTAGGTCAACCCGACGCCTACTGTTCCCTCTACGGGGAACGCGTCCTCACCTACTCCACTCAGGAGATTTACTTATTTCCAGTCGATCCTCCAGATCGACTGGACTTTTGCTCAGCACTTGATGCTTCTGGACTTTCTGTTGGACATCCGCTTCCCGGCCAGTCCAGTCTTTCACCTGGTTCGCGACACCAGGACTTTCCACCTAGGGTTACCACCCCCTAGGACTTTTGCCTGAAGACATCGACCTACCAAGACTTTTCGCATAGGGTTATCACCCCCTATGACCTAGAGTTACCACCCCCTAGGGTTTTTCCCTTTGCCTAACCGCAGCTAGGACTTTCCTGAAATCCTCAAGTAGACTTGTTAGAAAACAAAACACCTTAACTTTGAATCCTTTGCCATTATCAAAACACAAGTTCGATCGTCGGATGCTTCCCGCACCAACAATCTCCCCCTTTTTGATTATGGCAACTCTAATTCAAAGTTAAGTAAACAAACGAATAGATAAGCATTTTTAACACAAGCAAATCTGCTAAGTATAGATGAACAAAAATGACCAAAGCAAATTTGCTAAATTAATCTATATACTCCCCCTTAACTTTTGCTCCCCCTGAATTTGAATTTTTCAATTTGCTACTTACAAGATGACCAAATTTGCTAAAGTAACCTATATGCTCCCCCTTAACTTTTGCTCCCCCTTAACTATTAATTTGAATTTTAATTTGCTACTCTCCCCCTTTGCCATATATCAAAAATGGGCAATAATAGACACTTAAATAACATTATAAAACTGTTGGAGAGTGTATCGCGTTGATAGATTTAAAAGGTTAGTGATTATATCTTTCTTACTTAACAAAAAAAATTGTTTGTTAGTCTTTGAAAAAATTGTACAGGAAATTACTAAGTTCAACAGGTTAGCTAAGTTCAACAGGGTTTGAAAGTTAAGATTGGAACTTAGCTTAAATAATATTTAAGATTTAGGACAAGGTTATTCATTTAAATTCAGTTGGTCCTTGAGTCCAAGCATGAGTCGTGTTCACTAGAATGATTTATTAGGTATCAGAGCCCTAAAGATCAAAACATCTTTAACTAAAAAATTGAGTATTCTCTACCAACTGTCTAACCTTTAGTTACTTGCTGATTGCCTATAGGACAATAGCTTTCACTTGGTTAGTCAAGTTAAGTTACTTTGGTCCAGATAGACTTGACTAGAGCTGGAGGACTTAACTTGAATAATGTATATTGCGTATTTAACGCCCAGACTCATATTGATGCACAGATATAAGCATTCTTGAGTCCAGGCTATACCCTATGCATCTCACGCCGTTCTATGTTTTTCAATCACAATTAAGGTATACCTAGGTGCTTGTGAGATGCTCTGGCTTAATTCTAGGGGAACATGATTTCTAGGGGGAAAACCTAGGCTATTTCAATTTTTTGAACAATCTAGGAAATTGGGAATTTGGCAAATTAATTTTTCTAGAATTTGGAAAATGATAAGTAAATCCAGAATTCTGAAAAATCTAAGAAATTGGAAATTTTGAAAATTATTTTTCCTAGAATTAAAAGAACACGACAACAAAATGAGACACTTACTCTCAAATAAAGCACATAAGTACTCAATAACATGTCCAATGATTTTTTTTTTTGGTTGAATTAATCAACACATTAGTTTTGATAAAGATAATTAGAATGTCTTAAAGTTAAAACAATTTTAAATATGGTTTTAAAGTTAATTAATTTTTATTTTTAAATTTTAAAAATAATTATGAAATTTAAGTTTAAAATAATTTTGAAATAAGTTTTAAAAATAATTTTGAAATAAGTTTTAAAAATAATTTTGAAATTTAAGTTTTTTTTTAAAATAATTTTTAAATTTAAGTTTTGAAAATAATTTAGAAATTTAAGTTTTTTTTTTAAAACAATTTTGAAATTTAAGTTTTTAATGCAATTTTGAAATTTAAGTTTTTTTAAAACAATTTTGAAATTTAAGTTTTTAAAACAATTTTGAAATTTAAGTTTTTAAAATAATTTTGAAATTTAAGTTTTTTTAAAATAATTTTGAAATTTAAGTTTTTAAAACAATTTTGAAATTTAAGTTTTTAAAACAATTTTGAAATTTAAGTTTTTTTAAAACAATTTTGAAATTTAAGTTTTTTTTTTAAAAATAATTTTGAAATTTAAGTTTTTAAAATAATTTTGAAATTTAATTTTTTTTTTCAAAACAATTTTGAAATTTAAGTTTTTAAAGCAATTTTGAAATTTAAGTTTTTTTAAAACAATTTTGAAATTTAAGTTTTTAAAATAATTTTGAAATTTAAGTTTTTAAAACAATTTTGAAATTTAAGTTTTTAAAATAATTTTGAAATTTATGTTTTTAAAGCAATTTTGAAATTTAAGTTTTTTTAAAATAATTTTGAAATTTAAGTTTTTAAAACAATTTTGAAATTTAGGTTTTTAAAATAATTTTGAAATTTAAGTTTTTAAAACAATTTTGAAATTTAAGTTTTTAAAACAATTTTGATATTTAAGTTTTTAAAATAATTAGTCATCTCACCCAATCTAGATTGTCAATCAGGGAATCCTATAATTGTTGTGACATGAATTATTGTTGAATTTAAGAGTCTAGTTTAACTTTGTGTTAGATTCAGGTTTAGCTTTGGGTTCAACAAGTAAGCATTCTTTGGATAAACTTCTGGGCTACGGTGAGTCACTCGGAGCTCATTAAAGTAACCATGCCTTCGAGGTTTTCCAAATAGTCCTACCCATTGAACTTAATACTAATCCTTGTTCTAACTAGTTAGGATCCATTTAAGGGTAGCTTCGGTCAGTTCCACTTGGTCAAATGCACCAGGTCGAAGCCATATCTTCCTAGACATGCGATGCCCAAGTTTCCCTAACGTACTATCATCCAAAAACTTCACCAGTACTGTGGGTCAAGTTAAACCTAGCCCTTTTTAAACTAGCCTTAATTACCCTGCCGGGTAATCTACTCTTGTTTTACCCATTTCGGGTAAATTAGGTTCAGTTACCCTGTCGGGTAGTTCAGTTGGAGGTGCCAGCTAGTTTGGATCCACCATCTATTTTTTAATTTTGAATTTGAAATTTTAATTTCGAATTTTGATTTTGAATTTTGAATTTAATTTCGAATTTTTTAATTTTGATTTTGAATTTTGAATTTAATTTCGATAATTTCATTTCGAATTTTTTAATTTTGATTTTGAATTTTTAATTTCAAATTTTTAATTTTGATTTTGAATTTTAAATTTAATTTCGAATTTTTAATTTTGATTTTGAATTTTAATTTTGAATTTTTAATTTTGATTTTGAATTTTGAATTTAATTTCGAATTTTTTATTTTGATTTTGAATTTTGAATTTAATTTCAAATTTTTAATTTTGATTTTGAATTTTGAATTTAATTTCGAATTAATATCGTTTTCCTTTTAGCTTTCCCTGGATCATAGCCTCGATTTGGTCTATCGAGGTAGTGTATTTGATCCTTCGGAACCCAGTATTGGCCAAGTTCAACTTGATTGATTAATTTAGACTTGGGGACCCATGCTTGGACTAGTTTACTACCTTGTTTGTTTATTAAAGATAAATAAGATCTATATTTCTTTTTACTTTTATATCCCAGTCCAGTTTTGTTGTAGACGGCTCTTTGTGTTCCAAGAATTAGGTCCAAATTCTTGGATCCCAGAGAAAACCATTCTAACATATTTTTTAAGTCTTTTACCTGATTTTTCAAGCTAGAGTTTTCTTCCTTAAGTTTTTGGACTTGAGTTGAATTTCTAGTTTGAACTTGATCAGGTAAGGAATTAGTGTTTGGCACTTCTTTAAGGACAGCTACTTCCTTTAGAAGTGATTTAATCCTAAGGTTTGATTTAGCTAGTTTGCGAAGTAAGTAATTAACTAAATTGTTAAGCCTTGGAATACTTACATTGGATTCTGGCCCTTCTGAAACGGATGCGGATCCGTGGCTTTGCTCGGACTCGGCTTCTGACTCGCTCTCGATGATCTGGTCCCGGGCCATCAGTGCGAGTAGACTTGTTTGATCAATTTCATTGTCGTCGTCCTCTGAAGAAGATTCGTCCCAAGTTGCTTTCAGGGCCTTCTTTCTTCTTTGCTTTTTGGCCTCCTTTTGGTTGGGACAGTTGGCTTTGATATGCCCCTTCTGGTTGCACGCGTAACTAGTGACTTCGAATTTTACCTTTGAGTTCGGTTGGGCCTCCCTGGACTGAACTGCCTTCTTCAGATCTTTCTTGTTAAAGCCCTTCTTCTTCTTGTAGAGCTTCTTCACAAGGTTCACCAGTTCGCTGGTCAGTTCATCCTCTGAATCTTCTGAGTCTGATTCGTCTTCTGATTCCGATTCAATTTTTTGTCGTACTCTTGATTCCCGTGTTCGACTCGTACCTGCAACCAAAGCTATACCCTTCTCGGATGGCTGTGCATTAGTTTGTTCATGAAGTTCAAATTCAGAAAATAATTTGTCTAACTTTAAAGAAGATAAGTCTTTGGAAACCTTGTAGGCATCTACCATTGATGCCCACAATGTACTCCTTGGAAACGAGTTAAGAGCATACCTTATTATGTCTATGTTTTCTACCTTCTGCCCGATTCCATGAAGGGAATTCAGAATATCTTGAATTCGAGCGTGTAACGAACTTGCCGTCTCGCCTTCCTGCATTTTAAAATTGTATAGTTTATTAAGTAACAAATCACGCTTACTTACCTTGGTTTCCGAGGTGCCCTCGTGAAGTTCGATCAGCTTTTCCCAGAGTTCCTTCGCGGTTGAAAAGGGGCCGACTCTGTTGAGCTCCTCCTTGGTAAGACCGCACTGGATGGTGCAGGTAGCTTTGGCGTCGACTTCCACCATTTTGATGAAGGCTGGCTCCCAGTTCTCACAGGATATAGGCTTACCATCCGTATCAGTTGGTAGTTGCAGTCCTGTCTTGACGATCATCCAGGTGTCGAACTGGATCTTCAGATATATCTCCATTCGCCCCTTCCAATATCCGAAGTCTTCTCCGGAAAATAGTGGGGGACGAACAATGCTATATCCTTCTTGTTGAGTCATTTTAGACCTAAATAAGAAAAAAAAACAAAAAGATCTATTCCAAGACTGTGTCTTGGATTAGTAGTGCGGGAGGAAAAAATAACGAGCTCAAGTGGTATTAACCAACTTTGAGCAACACTGATTAAAAAAAATTAGAACTTTAGCTACTTAGCTAATTTCTAATTGACTCCAAAATAAAATACCACGAAAAAAAACGTTTTGAATGGTGGTTGCACCAATTCAAAACAACCCCGCTCTAATACCAATTGTTGGATCGAGACGCGCTAGAGGGGGGGGGGGGTGAATAGCGCTCGCGGCTAATTCATTTTTCGGAATCGTAAAACCGTTAGAGTAAATGCAGCGGAAATAAAAACAATCACACAAAGAGGCAAACTATTTACTTCGTTCGGAGCCTAGATCGACTCCTACTCGAAGGCCCGCGATCCTTGATCGCTTTCGGTGGGCAACAACTATAAGCACGATAATTTGTACAATTATAGGAATTTACAGCTCATAAACTTTATACCGACAACTAAAGATGGAGAAGCGAAGTTTCGGGTCGTTGGTGTCGCGTCACAGCACTTCTGGGTCGTCAGGTTCGCAGCACGTAGCAAGAGATTATTCAGAGCGAGTTGTACTTGAAGAGGTGCTCGAACACTGCTTATAAAGGGTGCTGGAGGCGCCTCGAAGGCTGTCCGAGGCGCCTCCAAGCTCCGGGTTGCATGCGTCGATAAGCGCTGATCAAGTCGCGCATTATCCCTCTGAAGGCGCCTTCAAGGCGCCTCCATGCTGCGGTCCAAGGCGCCTTCACTGCCCTTTAAGGCACCTCCAACTCCAGCGCACTGCCAGCTCACCTTCGCACCCGAGGCGCCTCCAAGCTCCATGGAGGCGCCTCTGACACTGTTCATCCGAGGCTAATGTTGCTCTTTTGTCCCTGCACAATGTGTTAGTCTACACACTACACACATATCCTACAAGATAAAGTTAGCACACATAATATCATAAATATGAATGAAAGTTTGACAGTCTTCGGACTGTCCGGGTCTGACTTCGAATTTTCGCCTGGAAACCCTAGGTCAACCCGACGCCTACTGTTCCCTCTACGGGGAACGCGTCCTCACCTACTCCACTAAGGAGATTTACCTGTTGCCAGTTGATCCTCCAGATCGACTGGACTTTTGCTCAGCACTCGATGCTTCCGGACTTTCTGCTGGACATTCGCTTCCCGGCCAGTCCAGTCTTTCACCTGGTTCGCGACACCAGGACTTTCCACCTAGGGTTACCACCCCTTAGGACTTGTGCCTGAAGACATCGACCTACCAAGACTTTCCGCATAGGGTTATCACCCCCTCTGACCTAGAGTTACCACTCCCTAGGGTTTTTCCCTTTGCCTAACCGCAGCTAGGACTTTCCTGAAATCCTCAAGTAGACGTGTTAGAAAACAAAACACCTTAACTTTGAATCCTTTGCCATTATCAAAACACAAGTTCGATCGTTGGATGCCTCCCGCACCAACATTAATGAGATAATTTTTGGTTAAGGTATAATGGGTTGTATTTGGGCTTTCTAATCTAACTCAATAAAGAGGACTATATATTGATATGATTAAGAGAGAATTAATAGATAATTCATTATTGGCTTGATTATGTTTTGAAAATCTAAACCCAATACCTCTCTCTCCCTCTCCCTCTCTCTTGCCGCCGACCAAAACAAGAGGGTCTACTCTTATTGTCGTGAGCCACCCAAAGGAAGAAGATCTTCCTTTTGCTTCTTCTTCCACTTCTTGATCCTTCTCCTTTGATCGTGGCTAGTACCTTTCGAAGGTGAAGCTTGTTCTCTTGGAGTTGTCTTGAAGAGCTCGGCATGGATATGAATAGAGGTGAGGTTCGATAATGTCACAAAAGGTTGATGCCCTTTTCATTACATGTCATCCATAAGGTATACCTAGAATAATTATTATTCGATTTCATTTTATTTTATAGAATTGTCTGTGCAATTGTATCTTGCATGCATATGGTGTGTGTTATGTAATAAATTAGTTTATTTATCGTTAAGTCTTTCATTATGCATATTTATGAAATGTGTTTTTAACACACACTGCATCGGACATAACTCAATAGTATTATTATCAGAGCGCGATCGTGCTTTGACATTATAGTAAAATTATTTTATGATTCATAATTAGTGTTGTAATTAATTTTTGAGTTTTTTCTAGAATTATTAAGAATTTTTTATTTTTGGAACTTTCCTAAATTGTTAGGAAATTCCACTTTTAGAAAATTTCTAAAATAATTTTAGAAAATTAAATTTAGAAATATTCTATTAATTTATAAATTATCATTTCTAAAATTTTCTAGAATTTTACGAAATATTCTATTTTTAAAGATTTCCTAATTTGTTAGCTAATACCAAATTTGTAAAGATTATGAAATTCTTTTAAAATCTTGATTTAATATATTCTAAATTAAATTATAGAAATGATCTTTTCTAAAATTTTTAGATTTATTAAAATATTCTATTTTTATAAATTTTCCTAAATTGTTAGGAAATATCAAATTTAAAAAGATTTAAAAATCATAAAAAATCCATATTTAAATTATTTTGTAATAAATTAAGAAATATTAATTATTTATTTCCTAAATTATTAAAAATTAATTTATAAATTTATTTCTAAAATAATTAAATATTCTTGATTGATATAAAGATTCTAGATGACTATATTAATTAAATTTAGAAATTGATTTTCTAATTTGATTAGATAAATCATACTTTATTAAAATCATATTTATAACATATTTTTATTTTCAAAATAGAATTATAACATATTTAAATTTATGTCATGTTTATGTCATATTATATGCCATGTAGATGCATTAATTATGACATAATTAGATTTTGTCATATGTTCAATGTGATTAGATCTTACCGTATTTATGATATTTCATGCTATGTCAGACGTGCGATGTGTCATGTCATCATTTATGCTATGCATGCGATGTGTCATATCATCATTTATGTCATGCATATAATGTCATGTAGATAGAATATTTGCATGATGTAGATGAGACCAAATCCCTTACACAATATTAAAACCTACACATTTCGTTAATTTGGTAAGAACCAAAGTTTAAGTTCTTATTTGAGTTGTTAGCCAAAGTCAAGATCAACTTGAAATTAAATATATTCAAATAATAGAGATGTAATCTCATGATTAACGAGTTAGTTTTAAACTTGAAGCGTTGATTTGTTGTGTGAAAATCATGATCAATGTGGATAGAGGTAAAGTTGGGTGATATGCATTTGATGTATACTTGTTAATGTGTTAACAACTCGATGTTTATGCAAAAATCAATTAGTTTCTAGCATTATATGATAGTTGCATATAAGCAATATGTACGGTAAACTTGTTACCTACCGCTATAGCTAAGAAAAGATTGTTAGCCAAACTTAAGGTTGTTTTTATCTATGGTGGATATCAACCCACTTGGCGAAAACCTTCCATCTTCCGAATTCAAAATAAGGGTGTTTGAATTTAATAAATAAGCGGGCTTTTATTACATGTAAATTGTTTACATAAATAAAATCATGTCTCTAATACATTCTCATTTTTATATTTTTAGATTAATTATTTAATTATGACTTCTATTAATCTGCATTCAATTTTAGACTCGAACAAATTGACTGGGCCAAATTTTTTGGACTGGTTTTGAAGATTAAGAATTGTTCTCAAAGCTGAGAAGCTAGCTTATGTCCTTGATGAGCCTCTTCCCATAAGTCTTGATGTCGATGAAACTGTAGACCAATTATTGGCCATCAGAAATATAAGGATGATTCTGTACTTACAAGTTCATTATACTAGCCGCTATGACTCCTGAACTACAAAAACAATATGAGCATTTGGATGCTTATGATATTGTCTATCATCTTCATGAGCTATTTGATAAGCAAGCTAGATCCAAAAGGTTCAAAGTCTCCAAGCTTCTCTTTTGCTCAAAGATGTAGGAGGGTTCATTTGCAAACTAAAGATAAACGACTACATAGAGCGTTTAGCATCACTCGATTTCGTGATGGATCATGAGTTAAGTATTGACTTAATTCTACATAGTTTGTCAAAAAGTTATTCTCAATTTGTGATCAACTATTGGATGAACAATTTGGAGTCAACCATCCCTGAGATGATTAATATGCTCAAACTGTGGAGCTTTCTATTAAAGGTGAATAGAAAACTATGATGTTAGTAGACTTCTCCAAGAAAGGTTCTAAGAGAAAGCAAAAACATCAAGCTAAAGGGAAGAGCAAAAAGGCCAATATAGTAGAACCAACACAAAAGGGCGCATGCCATCATTGTGGAAACATGGGATATTAGCGAAGATATTGTAAGATTTATCTTGAGTCTGTGAAGAAAAATAAGGCATCTGATGCCCTATCCTCTTCAGGTATTTTTATTATTGATTGTCATGCTATTTTCTCAGACACTTGGATATTGAACACTGGTGTGGCTCACATATATGTAATGACATATAGGGGCTAAGGAATAGTAGAAGATTCGTCAAGGGAGAATCAAGTCTGCGAGTTGGGAATGGAGCAAAGGTTGCTGCAGTCGCCATCGGAACATACCTGTTAAAGCTTCCTAGTGGACTTGTCTTAGAACTGGATAATTATTCTTTTGTTCCTACATTAATAAAGAATATTATTTATATTTCTTGCTTAAATAGAAAATATTTCCATTTGACTTTTAGGAACAATTGTTATTATATAACTTTGAATGATGTTCTTTATAGCATTGGAACTTTATGCAATGATATCTACGCGTTAAATATATATATGGTGAAATATCAATATCAAAATGAGCAATAAATGTGCTCGAATAGATAATCAATTAATCTTTTACTCGTGACATTGCTTCCTTGGCCATATAAGTAAGAAATATATGTCTGAATTATAAAAGATTATAGTTATTGAATTATTTGAATTAGATACATTTGATACATGCGATTCATGTTTAAAAGGTAAGATGACAAAATTACCTTTTTCTAGAAAGGTGAACGAGTTAATGAGTTACTTGGGCTCATACATATCAATGTATGTGGACCAATGTTAACTCACGCACTTGGAGATTATAGCTATTTCATTATTTTTTATTAATGATCACTCTAGTTATGGGTATGTGTACCAAATGAAACACAAGTCTGAAACCTTTGAAAAGTTTAGAGAATTTAGAAATGAAGAAAATAAGCAACTTGGTAAAAGCATTAAGAAACTTCGATCCGATCAAGGTGGTGAGTATTTAAACCAAGAGTTTCAAGATTATCTAAGGGACAATGGTATATTGTCTCAATGGACTCTGACTTATATGCCACAATATAATGGTGTATTAGAAAGGCATAACCGACCCCTGTTGAACATGATTAGGTCCATGATGGATCATTCAAATCTTTCTAAAATCTTTTGGGGTTGTGTACTCATGATAGCTGTTTACTTGCTAAATAGAGTTCTGATGAAGGCAATCTCAACTAGTCTATATAAGGTATGGACTAGTAAGAAACCCCTCATATCTTATTTGAAAATATGAAGATGCCCTACTTATGTGAAGAGGATTGTATCAGATAAGTTGGATACTAAGTTTGATAAGTGTTTATTTATTGGATACCCTTAGAAAAATAAGAGTTATCAATTCTATCACCCCTTAAAACAAAAGGTGTTTGTTTTAAGGTATGCTACATTCCTAGATAAAGAGTTTCCCTTGAAAGAGGCAAATGGGAGTATAGTTGAACTTGATGAAGTTCAAGAGACTCCAATAGACACTAATGAGATACCTAGTTAAGAATCACAACCGATTATGGCACAACCTCCTCGTATATCAGGTAGGATACACAATATTCATAAGAGATATTGATCTCTTGTAAGAGAATCAAATGACATGTTACTCATTGAGGATGAGGAACCTACTGATTACAAAAAAGCTCTGAATAGTTTAAATAAGGACAAGCGGCTTACAGCCATGATGTCAATTCCATGTACGAAAACCAAGTTTAAAATTTAGTGGACCCACTTGAAGGCATTATGCCTATAGGGTGTGATGTGCCTAGGTTATATATACTTTTATGAATATTTTGATGCACATCTACTTGTATTTCATTAGCATAATCTATGTTTATTGCACCTTATTTCATTATAATATCATACTTCCATTATATTCTATTTAGAGATCTACTCTTTGCTTGTTTTGATTGATATGATGCGATTTAGAGCAAAAATAGAGCAAAAGACGCACATTGGAGCAACTAGAGAAGATCAAGCTCAGACCGTGTGGAACCACACGACCATATGGTCTTGCCCGTGGCAAAGCAATCTTCGGTCGTGTGAACTCACACGACCATGCCATACATCAAAGAGAAGAAGACCACGGTTGTGTGAATTCACACGGCTGTGTGAACTTTCCAGAGCCGAAGCAGACTACGACCGTGTGAATCTACACGGTCATGTGGTGTTACGATTCCGCAAGTGCACGGATTCGTCGTCAGTAATAAAAATATCGATCTCACAGGGATTGGTTATAAGCACTAGCAATTGTTCACTAAGGGTTAGCTAGACTACCAATGGTTGTGAGTAATCTAGGGAAGAAAGGTTGGGGAGAAGAGTCGAGAGCAGGTGAGTCGAAGTGTTCTCTTGGTTATGAGGAGCTCTAGGAGGTCGGTTTCGTTGTGGTGGTATTGATGTGTCACGTCTTATCCTACACTCGTTGTCATTTAATATGCAATTGTCGGAAGCTAAAGCGGCTATTCTTAAGTACCAGAGTAAAGAAGGACCCTAAGAAGTCCTGTCACGGTTTACCCCTGTCACTAGGGCACCTCGGTAAATCTTGAGGACACGACTCTAACTGGTAAGTTAAGATTAGTGGTTAAGACTTAGGTTTGGTCTCTCACTTCCTTGAGGAGAATTTGCCTCTCCTTTCGAGGAAGTGTCCTAGACGTCCGTGAACGGGTTACCCCTGTCACTAGGGCCCCTCGGGTGTATGATCTAGGAATAATCCCTCTACGAAGTTAACAAGCTCTACACAATCAAGCAACATGCAATTAAGACAAAGCATAAAAGATCATCCAACAAGTGTAAGTATAATATGAGTTTACATCAAACTGAACCACAACTACTCCCTAATACTAGAACAAAGGATCTACTCCATAAGTATCAGAGAAATACCCAAAGACATAGCGTATATAAACATACAATCTTCAGACACGGAGAAAGAAGGAGAGAATATGCTTATCCTATGTGGATGAGTGGCCTTCGGGTCCAATCCTCTGCTTCTGGAGTCGATGCGGTGGTGGAAGATCGCTAGATGGAGGTCCAAGACGGCGTGGGATGGCTCCAAGATGTTTCTCCAACTATCGGCCCGCTTCCCGGCGCTCCCCCCTCGAGAGAAAGGGTTAAAACCCTTATATAGACTAGGGTTTGGCTGCGGCAACACGACCGTGCCTAGATGGCATGCACGTGTTCATCTCCTTCTCTGATGGCACTGCACGACCTTGTCAATTGGCACGACCGTGTGGTGTCTGGCCTCGGTCCTTGCCGCACGACCGTGCAAGGATGCACGACTAGGCACTTCCTGGTCTCGGTCTCGCGGTGGCACGACCGTGCAGGGTTGCACGACCGTGTGTTGAACTGCCTCAGTCTCAGCCGCACGACCGTGCAGGGATTGCACGACCGTGCACTGCTCCCCTTTTGTCTGGTCACACGGCCGTCCCAAGAGTGCACGACTGTGTTCTTCGGCTTGTTCCGGTGCGTTGATAATCGTCATTTTCACTCTGAAAGTTGTCCCTATCAACACAAAACAAAACCAAGAGCAGATATCTAAACAAAAGAGTATATATAATAAATACAAGATGAACGAGGCAATCATGCAACGAATATATATGCATAAAGTACGTGAATGTGCGCTAAAACATGCGTAAATGATCATAAAATTTGCACACATCATGTGACCCAACCTGAGAAGGAGCAAGACATGATCGTGTGATCCCACATTGTCGTGCCACTCATCCAAGAGCAAATAAGACATAGTTGTGTTAATCTACATGACCGTGTGACCTTAGTCAAGGCCAAGAAAAAATCGGCCTTGTGGATGTCGCACGGCCGTGGCACGAGCCGTGCGAAGCCCGTGCCCTACCCTATTTATGTAACGCCCACCCTCCCTCTGATTAGGAGGGACGGGGTTACTTACAGTCATACGTTCATGCATACATATAAAGTCATGGCAACGAAAACAGTTATTTATTTATTTAGTTTTTCTACACTAATCATCATGCTTATCATATTGAACATGTAAACATACTAGTATTCATGCATACAACTTAATTAATATCAACTACTTGAAACATGATTCATGATATCACAAGCATACTAGCATAAAACATGGAGAACATAAGTGCATAACTATCCATACTAGTTCAAGTACTATCAAAGCATAAAGACAACACATGGTTCATATGCAAACTTAGAATATAAAAGCATAAAGCAGTTTTCTTCCACCGTGCCACTGCTACACACACTCTTACCCTTCCTGCTACTCCTCTTAGTTTAGCCATTCCTTTCCCTTTTCTGCAGTACAAGGAAACATAAAAACTATAAGCCCATAGGCTTAGTAAGTCCCTTTCCTACTCACAAAAACCATGAATCATGCATGAACATAAAGTCATATCATATCATGTGAGAGCATAAACATAAAGTCATATCATATCATGTGAGAGCATAAGATCATATCATAGCATGTGAGAGCATAAACTTAAAGTAGTAACATGATCATATAAGCATCATAGGCATATTTTCAAGAGCATTTTAAGTAAGCATAAAGGAAACCATATAACATGAACTTGTAGATGCAAGATGTTCTTTTGAAAACATGTATCATGAAATGAGTATATGCAAGATGTCCTTTTGAAAACATATATCATATACATACTTAAACATAATCTCAACATGAGGGCCCGGCTTGTACCACATACATACATAAATGCGCGCATCCTAAATAGATCCAAGGTAGCTAATCTTGAACCTACTAGCAACTAGGCCCGTTTCATAGACCATCGACCTAGGGACGCTTAGGAGCCTATCCCTTTTACTAGGCCCATTTCATAGACCATCGACCTAGGGGCGCTTATGGAGCCCACCCTTGGTACAAGCCATACAAAAGTAAAATAGCATATCATGTTTCTTATCATATCATAGCATATCATGTTTCTTGTCATATCATGGCATATCATATTCTTGTCATATCATGAAGAGTGCTCTTGATCCCAACTTAAGGGAAGCATCTCTTTGTCATATGATGAAGAGTGCTCTTGATCCCAACTTAAGGGAAGCATCTCTTAGGCTTTTCATCTTACATAAGCCTTTCATAAACATATCATGATAGCATGAGGTGCACATAACATAAGCATATCATAAGGAATCATAACATGATGGCATAAGTGCACATAAAGTAAGCATATCATAAGGAATCATAACATGATGGCATAAGTGAACATACCATAAACATATCATAAGGAATCATAACATGATGGCATAAGTTCACATAAAACATATCATAAGGAATCATAACATGATGGCATAAGTGCACACAACATTAAAACATATCATAAGGAATCATAACATGATGGCATAAGTGCACACAACATTTAGCATATAACATACAACATGGTGACCTAAAGCCCATAGCACATCATAAGGAGTCATTATCATGCATGGTTGGGGTTTTGATCTTCCTACAAACCCTAACTCATTCTTGGCCGAAACCTAAAAGTGAGGTTCCAACTTTTTAATACAACATGTAGCATGGAAACTTAAACTAACAACATGTAAGAGATCATCATCATGAAGAAGCATAAAAAAGTATGGTTAGATTTCAAAACTTTGCTCTAAGTCTCAAATTCAATCTTGGCCGAAACCTAAAGGTGAGGTTCCAAACTTTCTAGCACAACATGAAGCATGAAACTTAAACCAACCTCATATCAAAGATCATACATCATAAGGAAGCATATACAAGCATAGTTAGGTTTCAAAACTTTTCCCTAAGCCTTTCATCCATTCTTGCCCGAAACCTAAAGGTAAGGTTTTAAACTTTTAAATATAACATGAAGCATGAAACTTAAACCAACCATATATTAGAGATCATACATCATGACGAAGCATATACAAGCATAGTTAGGTTACAAAACTTTTCCCTAAGCCTTTCATCCATTCTTGGCCGAAACCTAAAGGTAAGGTTTTAAACTTTTAAATACAACATGAAGCATGAAACTTAAACCAACTATATATTGAGATCATACATCATGAGGAAGCATATACAAGCATGATTAGATTTCAAACCTTGCCCTAGACCTTGTATCTCAACTTGGCCGAACCTTCAAGGTAGGGTTTCTAAACTTTTTAATACAACATGAAGCATAAAATTCTTAACTAACAATATATAAGAGCTCATATATCATGAAGGAGCATAAACAAGCATGTTTTCATTTCAAAACTTTGCCCTAGACCTTGTATCTAAGCTTGGCCGAAACTTCAAGGTAGGGTTCCTAAACTTTTAGTACCACATGAAGCATAAAACTTTTACTAACAACATATAAGAGATCATATATCATGAAGGAGCATAAACAAGCATGTTTTCATTTCAAAACTTTGCCCTAGACCTTGTATCTCAACTTGACCGAAACATCAAGGTAGGGTTTCTAAACTTTTTAATACCACATGTAGCATAAAACTCTTAACTAACAACATATAAGAGATCATATATCATGAAGGAGCATAAACAAGCATGTTGTTGGTACGGTTAGCACTAACGATTTAACCCAGGTTTTGATGAATGACAAATAGGTTAAGTTAGTTTTGTTGTTGTCTGACACTTTGATCGAGTGTGCAGGAGAAGTCCAGACAGGTCGACGGGCTGACCGGATGTCTGGCACGAAGTCCAGCTAGGTCGACAGGCTGACCGGATAGCTGGCGAGAAGTCCAAGCGGGTCGACGGGCTGACCGGACGCTTGGCGAGAAGTCCAGCTAGGTCGACGGGCTGACCGGATAGCTGGCGAGAAGTCCAAGCGGGTCGACGGGCTGACCGGACGCTTGGCGAGAAGTCCAGACGGGTCGACGGGCTGACCGGACGTCTGGCAGGTAAGTGAGGTAAGTCACTGGAGGGGAGTGACTGCGAGGACGCGTTCCCGGGAAGGGAACATTAGGCGTCGATCCGGCTTAGATCCATTTCGGATGTCTAAGTCGAGATCGTGACTAGATTCCGGTCTCGGAAAGACGGAATCTAAGTCATACTCTTTGCTATTACTTTGTTGAACTTTAATTGTGCTAACAATCTGTTTTACAAGATATATATTTGCCTCCGGACTAACGTTTGTCGTGCAAGACGGATTCTGCGGGAAAACAGGGTCCGGGCGCCCGGTAGGAATCTAGGCGCCCGGAGGTTCGGGCGCCCGGAAGGAATCCAGGCGCCCGGAGGTCCGGGCGCCCGGGAGGCAAACTTTATCCTGATTGCGCATCGCCACGTGGAGCATCTCGGGTGGAGCAGCTACGTCACATTTCAGGCGCCCGGAAGGGATCCAGGCGCCCGAAACAGCATATAAAAGAAGCCCCAGGCAGGAGCTTCAGAATCAATCAAACTGAGAACTCTTCTACTGCTGGTCTTGCTGCTCGACGTTCAGTGCGACGCCAACAACGCTCCGACAAAGTGCTCCTTCCGTTTTTATTTAATTTCCTTGTCGGTATTGCTTTATTTTCACTAGCATTTCCTGTACTTATTCTGTAATCATATTTCGACTTGTTAGTGATTGCCCAATGAAAGTGGTCAAGGACCACGGGCCTTCGAGTAGGAGTCGTCACAGGCTCCGAACGAAGTAAAAAAACATCTATGTCTATTTTACTTTTCAGCTGCGTTTATACTCTAAGTTTTCGAATCGATATTCACCCCCCCTCTATCGAATCTAATGGTCCTACAAGTGGTATCAGAGCAGGTACCGCTCTGATTTGGTGCAACCACCAATCAGGCAAAGGGGGGACCTTTTTTAAAGAAAAATTAGATATCGTTTGTCTTTTAAATAAAACCTTACGCCTTTCGTTTTTTCCCTCCAACACGGTTTTTGAAAATACATCGCCATCTTTTCACCATTGTTTAGTATTTAAAAAATATTACATTTTCAAAATTTTGAAATAATATTTTTTTCAAATATTTTATTATTTTTTCCGAAAATAGTGAAATATTATTTTTTTCCAGCACTACTAATCCAAGACCAAGTCTTGGGATTTTTTTTCTGTTTCTCTGTGTGCAAGAACAATGACTCTTCAAGAAGGACGGAACCCCCATGAACCACCACCATACGATCAAGATTTCAACTATTGGAAGCGATTAATGGAATGCTTCTTAGGAAGCGTAAACTTTGATTATTGGCTGATATTGAGAAAACCTTCTCAGAACTCAGAACTAAACACAAATGTAAGTAAAATCATTTGTAATGTTTTACCTAACAATGTTTTATGCAGAGTAAAAAAGTACAAAGATGCACATGAGCTTTGGACCCAATTGATCAAACTTCACGAGGAGTCGATGGAGCTCGAGGATCAAGTAAAAATCGAATCCGAACTCGGGTTAGATCCAATTGAAAAGCCTATTGAATTAGGGGTTGCGCTCAAGGTTAGTGATATTTACCAAAATACCCCTGCTAATAGTAGTTTAAAAAATATGAGCATTGATCTGATTATTTCAGAAAATATATGTGAAAATAATGTAGTTGACAATAATTACAAAAATACCCCTAGAATATTATCTGATAAAACAAATCCAATTAATTTAAAAAATTCAAACTTGAACCTAAACAAATCTGAAAACTCAAATGATAGAGATGACAAAGTCAATATTGATCTAGATAAAATTAATAAATTATTTAATAATCTAGACAATATTAATCTAGAAAATTCTATCCAAACCCAAGATAATTTAATTAATAAAAAATTAAATTTTAATGATAAGAATAATCTAATAAATTCCACTAATTATATCAACTTAAAAAATAAAGAAAATATAAGAATAAAATCAAACACTTTGATAAAATCAAAACTAAATTTAACAAAATTAAAATTAAATGTTAAAAATAACATATTAAATAAAGATAATCTGAAAAATTCAAAATTAACAATTAATAAAAAGTTAAAAGATAAACCTTTAAGGAAATATAATTCAAACAATTTAATTAATTCAAGTTTAAAAATGAATAAAAACTTAAACTTTAAAAATAAGCTATTAAAGAAAGATAATTCAATTAACTTAATAAAAGTGAAATTGAAAGAAAATTTAAATATTAAATACATTCTCTTAAAGAAAGATAATTTGACTAATTTAATTAATTCAAAATTAAAAACTTGAATCTAAATTATAAATTAAACATTAAATTTTAAGCAAAACTTAACTATAATAAACCCAGAACTAAAAACTAAATTAATGGCCAATAGTTCAGGGGGAGGCTCCAGAATAGCCGGCACCTCCAAAACTAACCTACCCGACAGGGTAACCCTAACCAACCTACCCGAAAAGGGTAACCCCAACCAACCTACCTGACAGGGTAATTAGGACTAGTTTAAGAGGGTTCAAGTTTAACTTGAATCATGGTACTGGTGAAGTTTTTTGATGATAGTACGTTGGGGAAGCTTGGCCATCGCATGTCTAGAAAGATATGACTTCAATCTGGTGCATTTGGCCAAGTGGAACCGACCGAAGCTACCTTTAAATGGATCCTAACTAGTTAGACCAAGGTTTAATACTAAGCTCCGTGGATAGGACTATTCGGAAAACCTCGAAAAGTTAGTTACTTCTAATGATGTCCAAGTGACTCACCAAGCTTAGAAGTTTATCCGAAGAATGCCTATTTGTTGAGACCAAAGCTAAACCTGAATCTAACACAAGTTTAACCAAACTCTGTAATTAAATCTAATTCATCTCACAAAATTATAAGATTCCCTGATTGATAATCTAGATCGGGTGAGATGAATAAGGATTAAATTAATTATTTTTCAAACGAAATTAAAATTAATTAAAATTAAATTTTGAATCTCAAATTCAAATTGAATTAAAATAATTAAAATTAAATTTTGAATTTCAAATTAAATTAAAATTAAATTTTGAATTTCAAATTAAATTAAAATTTTGAATTTCAAATTAAATTAAAATTAATTAAAATTAATTAAAATTAAATTTTGAATTTCAAATTCAAATCAAATTAAAATTAATTAAAATTAAATTTTGAATTTCAAATCAAAATTAAATTTCGAATTTCAAATTAAATTTCGAATTTCAAAGTAAATTAAAATTAAATTAAATTAAAATTATTTTTTTTTTAAAAAAAAAACTATTTTACAAATTAAACTTAATTTTTTTTAACTAAAAAATTTATTTTAAAACTTAATTTTTTTTAACCTAAAAATTTATTATTTAAAAATTTATTTTAACCTAAAAATTATTTTAAATTAAAAATTTATTTAACCTAAAAATTATTTTAACTTAATTATTTAAAAAAAAAACTATTTTAAAAAAAAAAATTCTTTAAAAAAAAAATTATTTTAAATTCTTTAAAAACTATCATAAAAATTCTTTAAAAACTATTTTTTAAAATTCTTTAAAAACTATTTTAAAAATTTTTAAAAACTATTTTTAAAATTCTTTAAAAATTATTTTAAAAACTATTTTTAAAATTCTTTAAAAATCATTTGAAAAATTCTTTAAAAACTATTTTTAAAATTCTTTAAAAATTATTTGAAAAATTCTTTAAAAAACTATTTTTAAAATTCTTTAAAAATCATTTGAAAAATTCTTTAAAAACTATTTTTAAAATTCTTTAAAAACTATTTTAAAAATTCTTTAAAAATTATTTTAAAAATTCTTTTAAAACTATTTTTAAAATTCTTTAAAAACTATTTTTAAAATTCTTTAAAAATTATTTTAAAAATTCATTAAAAACTATTTTTAAAATTCTTTAAAAACTATTTTTAAAATTCTTTAAAAACTATTTTTAAAATTCTTTAAAACCTATTTTTAAAATTCTTTAAAAACTATTTTTTAAAATTCTTTAAAAACTTTTTTAAAAATTCTTTAAAAACTCTTTTAAAAATTCTTTAAATTCCTTTTAAACTTCTTTAAAAACTATTTTAAAAAATTTTTAAAAGCTTTTTTAAAAAATTCTTTAAAAACTCTTTTAAAAATCATTTTCAAAACTTTAAAAAATTCTTTTAAAAATTATTTTAAAACATTTTGACAATTATTTTAAAAATTCTTTTAAAAATCATTTTAAAAAATTAAAAAAATTCTTTTAAAAATTATTTTAAAACATTTTAAAAACTCTTTTAAAAATCATTTCAAAAACTTAAAAAAATTCTTTTAAAAATTATTTTAAAACATTTTAAAAATTATTTTAAAAACTCTTTTAAAAATCATTTTAAAAACTTTAAAAAATTCTTTTAAAAAATATTTTAAAACATTTTAAAAATTATTTTAAAAACTCTTTTAAAAATCATTTTAAAAACTTTAAAAGTTCTTTTAAAAAATTCTTTTAAAACCTTTTAAAAATTATTGTTATTTTAAAAATTATTCTAACTTAAAAATTATTTTAACTTAAAAATTATTTTAACTTAAAATTATTTTTTTATAAAAATTATATTTTTAAAATTATTTTAACTTAAAAATTATTTCAAAAATTATTTTTTTTAAAAAAAAACTTTTAAAAATCATTTAAAAAATAGTTTAAAAATCATTTTAAAACTATCTAAAAATTTTGTATCATTTTGAAAAATTCTTCTTATTTTTTCACTATAATGAAATTTTGTTAACTTAAAAATAGTAATAATAAATTATTTCTATAGATTATTTTCACTTTAAAAATTATTATTTTGACTTTAAACTCATTTTTAATCTTAAACATCATTTTAACCTTAAAATTAATTTTTAATTTGAGTTAACTAAAAATTAAATCTTAAATTAAAACTTAATATTGAAATTACAATTAAAATTTTTAACTTAAACTTAAAATTAAACTTAAACTTAAATTAACCACTAATATTAATTTAAATCTAAAATCAAAACTGAATCAAACATATGTTAATTGACATAAAACATATTATAAAAATCATTTTAAATTCCTTTTAAATGTTGTTTTAGAAATCCCTTTAAATTTTTTTTTAATAATAATAATAATTATAACTAACACTTTCATTGACCAATTCAATCAAGTAATATGAAATTTAAATTATTTCACTAAGTATTAAATTATTAAATCAAGTAAAAACTAATCAATAAATTATTGATAATGCTTAACTGTTATTGAATTAATAAAATCTTATCTTATTTAACCTTAAACTAAAGTTAAGCACCTGAATCTAAAATTAATTAATAATTGATTAATCAAATTCAAATAAACAGTTATACCAAGAATACAGAGATAATAATATATGTATTACTAAATTAGACAAATGTGTTAGGGCTTTGAAATTTAACACAACCAAACCTTAGTATTAAAGGGGAGATATTAAATTAAGGGGAGTAACCAATTCAGGGGGAGGTTCAATTTCTTTTAAATCCCCTAGAAAAATTAATAAATAAGGAGGATTAATAAAGGAATATCAAATTCAGGGGGAGGTTTATTTTTTAATTATCTCCTTAAGCGTTATTTTTTAATCTTCTCTTTAAAATCTCTCTAGAAAATTCTACCTAATTTTAAAAAAAAAATTTACTTTGAATATTTTTAGCAAATATTTTCAAAATTTTAAGTATCAAGTTCAGGGGGAGAAATTAATTAAAATTTTGTGTGCTTTTTTACATCTATTTTAAAACTAACTTATTTTTAAAACACCAGTTTTCAAAAAGTTAAATTTAACTAAGTTTAATCCCACCTAATTTTTAAACCTGATTTTAAAAGTTGAATATTGCAAATTTAAACTTATTCAGTTTTGTAACATATGCTTGAATATTCAACTTTCCAAACTTAGCTTTTATCAAATTAGCCTTAAAAATTTATTTTGGCAAAAATTTTACTTCTTGAAAAATTATTCTTACTTGTTTAATTTTTGCTTTTGAAAAATCGAAGTTGAAAATTTACCTTTTTGAAAAGTAAATGTTACTTAAACATGAAAAGTAAATTTGAAAAACCTGTTTTGAAAATTTTTACACGCTTGAAAAGTTAAACTTGATTAAATTTAAATTTATACTTTTCAAAATTCAACTTGTCTCCCCCAAGTCAACTTGACTTTTTTTTTTAACTTGGTGTTAAAAATTATACTTTTATCTTTCAATTTTGAACCAAACTTCGATATGTTTCAAAATTTGATTACCTTTTACAGTAACTCTTCACTATGATTGTTTACCCTTGCTTATTTTTGATGAATGCCAAAGGGGGAGGGTTAGGTGGTTTAATTAGCTAAACCAATTTGAAAATACAAACTAACTTTAAAACCACATAAATGCATGTTGTTTCTTGCATATGTTTTCACAAACTTAACCAGGTTGTCATTCCATCAAAAAGGGGGAGATTGTTGGTGCGGTTAGCACTAACGATTTAACCCAGGTTTTGATGAATGACAAATAGGTTAAGTTAGTTTTGTTGTTGTCTGACACTTTGATCGAGTGTGCAGGAGAAGTCCAGACAGGTCGACGGGCTGACCGGATGTCTGGCACGAAGTCCAGCTAGGTCGACAGGCTGACCGGATAGCTGGCGAGAAGTCCAAGCGGGTCGACGGGGTGACCGGACGCTTGGCGAGAAGTCCAGCTAGGTCGATGGGCTGACCGGATAGCTGGCGAGAAGTCCAAGCGGGTCGACGGGCTGATCGGACGCTTGGCGAGAAGTCCAGACGGGTCGACGGGCTGACCGGACGTCTGGCAGGTAAGTGAGGTAAGTCACTGGAGGGGAGTGACTGCGAGGACGCGTTCCCGGGAAGAGAACATTAGGCGTCGATCCGGCTTAGATCCATTTCGGATGTCTAAGTCGAGATCGTGACTAGATTCCGGTCTCGGAAAGACGGAATCTAAGTCATTCTCTTTGCTATTACTTTGTTGAACTTTAATTGTGCTAATAATCTGTTTTACAGGATATATATTTGCCTCCGGACTAACGTTTGTCGTGCAGGACGGATTCTACGGGAAAACAGGGTCCGGGCGCCCGGAAGGAATCCAGGCGCCCGGAGGTCCGGGCGCTCGGAAGGGATCCGGGCGCCCGGGAGGCAAACTTTATCCTGATTGCGCATCGCCACGTGGAGCATCTCGGGTGGAGCAGCTACGTCACATTCCAGGCGCCCGGAAGGGATCCAGGCGCCCGGAAGGGATCTAGGCGCCCGGAACAGCATATAAAAGAAGCCCCAGACAGGAGCTTCAGAATCAATCAAACTGAGAACTCTTCTACTGCTGGTCTTGCTGCTCGACGTTCAGTGCGACGCCAACAATGCTCCGACAAAGTGCTCCTTCCGTTTTTATTTAATTTCCTTGTCGATATTGCTTTATTTTCACTAGCATTTCCTGTACTTATTCTGTAATCATATTTCGACTTGTTAGTGATAGCCCAACGAAAGTGGTCAAGGACCATGGGCCTTCGAGTAGGAGTCGTCACAGGCTCCGAACGAAGTAAAAAAACATCTGTGTTTATTTTACTTTTCAGCTGCGTTTATACTCTAAGTTTTCGAATCGATATTCACCCCCCTCTATCGAATCTAACGGTCCTACACATGTTTTTATTTCAAAACTTATCATGGCCGAACCCTAAGTTTCTTTTCAAAACATTTTAATCATAGAAAACGTAGGAGGCTACTTGTATTGCAGGTGAGGGGGGATACTTACTTCCTCTCGCTTAATTCTCTAAGAGAAGTAACCTTGCTTGTGAAGCTTTTCTAGAGAAAAATTCTTTTAGCTTCGTCTCAGCAATGGTGAGAAGAGGGAGCTTGGTTTCGGTGGAGAGGAGGAGGGAGGAGGAAGAGAGAAGAAAATGAATTTTCTCTTTCCTTTTCTCCTTTTATTCCAAATGAAAGGAAGAAGGAAAAATAAACTTTTCCTTCCCTTTTCTTTTACTCATCCTAAATGAAGGGAGAAAGCAAAACTCTCTTTTCATTGTAAGAAGAAGAAGGAAACTTGGACTTCTCCTTCTTAGTGAAGAGAGCCTTCACTTTCCTTACATTTAACCATAATTTCTCTCTTTTCATAACAACACACCCCTGCTGGGGATACTGGTTATAACATGGAACCAGTTACTAAGAGGTCCAAGGTTCAATCCTTGGTCATGCCTCTTTTTGTTTTTTTTTTGATTTTTTTTTTAAAGAAGAGTCCACATGAAACCTATTTAACCATGCATAAATTCATGTAAAATTTCTAGGGATCCTATGGATGTTACAGTCCCCCATACCTCATAAAAGTTCGTCCTCGAACTTAAAATAGCTTCGGGTACTTTCGTTTCATATCGTCTTCGCATTCCCAAGTGGCTTCTTCAAATCGTTGATTTTGCCACAGGACCTTTACTAAGGGTACCTCTTTGTTCCTTAGTCTTTTGACATCTCGGTCTAATATCTGAACCGATCTGCTTTCATAACTTAGGTCCTCTTGAACTTGTACTTTATGTGGCTCGATCACTTGGTCCGTGCTCGGAATACATTTCTTTAGCATCGAAATGTGGAACACGTTGTGGATAGCTGACATCTCTTGAGGCAGCTCTATCTCATAAGCTACCTTGCCGACCCTTTTCTGAATCTGATATGGTCCCACGTAGCGCGGACTCAGCTTTCCCTTCTTTCCGAACCTCATCACTCCTTTCATGGGAGCTACCCTGAGAAATATCGAATCCCTGACACTAAATTCCAACGGCCTTCGTCGCTTATCTGCAAAATTCTTCTGTCGACTATGAGCAGTTTCTATTCTTTGGCGGATGTTCTGTACAGCACGGTTGGTGTTGTCAATGAAATCTGTTCAGAATCCCATCTCTTTCTTTTCACCACCATCGTACCAACATATAGGGGATCTACATTTCCTCCCGTACAAAGCCTCGTAAGGCGCCATTCCAATAGTAGCTTGGTAACTATTGTTGTAGGTGAATTTCGCTAAGCATAGATATCGGCACCAGCTCCCCTTGAAGTCTAAGGTGCAAGCTCGTAATATATCTTCTAGTACTTGGTTCACCCTTTCTGTTTGTCCGTTGGTTTGAGGGTGGAAGACAGTACTGAACAATAGCTTTGTGCCAAGAGCCTTCTGAACACATTCCCAAAAATGTGAAATAAAGCGACCATCTCTGTCAGAAATAATGGTCTTAGGAATCCCATATAATCTAATAATTTCCTTGACATATAATTGAGCCAGTTGCTCAATCGAATAGGTCATCTTGATTGCTAGGAAGTGGGTGGATTTTGTTAATCTGTCCACGATTACCATATAGCGTCGTAACCGTTTGTCGTTTTGGGTAATCTCGAAATAAAGTCCATAGAGATATCTTCCCATTTCCATTCAAGAATTTGGATTGGTTGCAGTACTCTTCCAGGTCTCTGGTATTCTGCTTTAACCCTCTGGCAGGTCAGACAGGTACTAACATACTGAGCCACGTCTCTTTTCATACCGAACCACCAGAATTTCTTTTTCAGGTCTTGGTACATCTTGGTGGATCCAGGATGCATCGTATAGGGTGTTGTATGGGCTTCTTCCAGTATCTTCTTTCGCAACTCTGGGTCGTCGGGAATACATAAGCGATCCTTGAGGTATACTATTCCACTGTCAGCGATACGGAATCCATCATTCTTTCCCTCTAAGACTTCTTGCTTGATCCTTTGGATGCTTGGGTCACGGGTTTGCTTCCCCAATATATCGTCGAACAGCGTCGGTGCTATAGTCAGGGTAGAGAGCTGTCCGGACACATTTTCGACCCCGTAGCACCAAATTTCTCTTGGTTTCCCAATAAATTCAAACATTGGTTCTGCTTTAGGCCTGAAAATCACTTTTCTCTTACGACACTCTATCGAAGCACCGTACTTGCTCAGGAAATCCATGCCCAATATACTATCATAATTTTGCATGTCGAGCACTATCAGATCACAATAGAGTTCCCTGTCTGCGATTCTGATGGGCGCGGCTCGCAACATATGAGTAGATGACATTACTTCTCCCGAAGGCAGGGTCGTTAAGAATTTGTAGTCTAAAACTTGTGGCGACATGTCTATCTTCCTTGTGAACGGTGTAGAGACGAACGAGTGTGTTGCCCCAATATCAAATAATACAGTAGCATGCTGACTGAAAATAAATATCTGACCTGTGACAACGGTAGAAGAATTCTCCACATCTTCCTTGGCGAGGGAGAAAATTCTGGCATTCGTCATAACTGGCGGGGCCTCCAATCTCCCTTGGCTTATCTGAGGACCTTCTATCGCAACTCGTATCAGGTATAGCTGTGGGGGAGCACCTCTGTTTTGGACATACTACTGAGGAGGTGTCTGACTCTGGGTAGGACAGTTTCTGGCCATATGTCCTTCCAATCCACAGTTGTAGCACTTATTTGTGCCTATACGGTATTTTCCCAGATGCTTCTTCCTACATGTGGTACACTGAGGGAACGTAGGTTGCTTGCTTGCTGGACCACCCTTAGAGTCGTTCCATTGTTTTCTCTTGCCACTGTGGTTTCCTTTCCAGCTGACTCTGGTATTTTGAGGTTTTTGCCCTCCAGGCTGGGCTTGACTCTTGCCCTCGTTCAACGCCTTCAGATAGTGTTCGGTGATCAGGGCACTGCTGATTAGCTCTTCAGCAGTCTGCGATCTATTAACTCTGCCGACCACATTCAGAGCTATCTCGGGTCTGAGCATCTTCAGCATAAGTCTGACCCTTTCTCTTTCTATGCTGACCAACTCTGGGCATAGGCGCGCTAGATGGTTGAATCTCTTCATAGCTTCATTAACTGAGAGGTCACCTTGTCGAAACTCGGTGAACTTGTCGTAGTGCCTGTTTGTCACACGCATGTGGAAGAATTCCTCGAAGAATTCAGTCTCGAAGTCCATCCATCTCATTTGGTTTACTTGTCTCTTTGCTTTAACTCGGTCCCACCACATTCTGGCATCGCCCGTAAGGCAGAACGATGCACACTTGACTTGAACCAATAGCTCCACTATGCTCTCCACAGTCTTGAACCAGGTTTGGGCGTCCCATGCCTCACAGTTACCGGAGAAAGCTTCCAGCTTCAGCCTCTGCTACTGAATCAGATACGCCTCCTGGCGAACCACTGGGGCTGGGCCTACCGGTGGTACAGGTGCAGCCGCAGGTATGACTGACATCGCATTCTGATTCCCTGGTGGGGTAGCAGGGTTCCCTTGCTGATTCATCAAAGTATTTATTATTTGCTGCTATTCTGTGACCTGACGCTGAAGTTCAGTGACTACATACATCAGATCAGGTGGAGGTACTGTCTCATCGGCTCTAGTATTGCGTCTTCTAGCCATGCTTATCTTCATGAATGACAACAAGGCTAGCATAAGTTATTATTATTCCTTATCTACCATCATGCATACTTAAACTAAACTGTAACTTATCATAATTAAAAATGGAGTAGACATGCATACTTAAATTAAAGCATTCCTTATCATACATAAAAAAAAATAGAGTAGGCATAGAAATTCTTACTTGGAGCGGCAGGATATAGGCTTGATGTGTGTATGTAGTGGAAAGGAAGACCTACTCTGATACCAAACTGTAACGCCCACCCTCCCACTGTTTAGGAGGGACGGGGTTACTTACAGTCATACGTGCATGCATACATATAAAATCATGGCAGCGGAAACAGTTATTTATTTGTTTTTTTTTCTACACTAATCATCATGCTTATCATATTGAACATGTAGACATACTAGTATTCATGCATACAACTTAATTAATATCAACTACTTGAAACATGATTCTTGATATCACAAGCATACTAGCATGAAACATGGAGAACATAAGTGCATAGCTATCCATACTAGTTCAAGTACTATCAAAGCATAAAGACAACACATGGTTCATATGCAAACTTAGAATATAAAAGCATAAAGCAGTTTTCTTCCACCGTGCCACTGCCACACACACTCTTACCCTTCCTGCTGCTCCTCTTAGTTTAGCCATTCCTTTCCCTTTTCTGCAGTACAAGGAAACATAAAAACTATAAGCCCATAGGCTTAGTAAGTCCCTTTCCTACTCACAAAAACCATGAATCATGCATGAACATAAAGTCATATCATATCATGTGAGAGCATAAACATAAAGTCATATCATATCATGTAAGAGCATAAGATCATATCATAGCATGTGAGAGCATAAACTTAAAGTAGTAACATGATCATATAAGCATCATAGGAATATTTTCAAAAGCATCTTAAGTAAGCATAAAGGAAACCATATAACATGAACTTGTAGATGCAAGATGATCTTTTGAAAACATGTATCATGAAATGAGTATATGCAAGATGTCCTTTTGAAAACATATATCATATACATACTTAAACATAATCTCAACATGAGGGCCCGGCTTGTACCACATACATACATAAATGCGCGCATCCTAAATAGATCCAAGGTAGCTAATCTTGAACCTACTAGGAACTAGGCCCGTTTCATAGACCATCGACCTAGGGGCGCTTAGGAGCCCATCCCTTTTACTAGGCCCGTTTCATAGACCATCGACCTAGGGGCGCTTATGGAGTCCACCCTTGGTACAAGCCATACAAAAGTAAAATAGCATATCATATTTCTTATCATATCATAGCATATCATGTTTCTTGTCATATCATGGCATATCATATTCTTGTCATATCATGAAGAGTGCTCTTGATCCCAACTTAAGGGAAGCATCTCTTTGTCATATGATGAAGAGTGCTCTTGATCCCAACTTAAGGGAAGTATCTCTTAGGCTTTTCATCTTACATAAGCCTTTCATAAACATATCATGATAGCATGAGGTGCACATAACATAAGCATATCATAAGGAATCATAACATGATGCCATAAGTGCACATAAAGTAAGCATATCATAAGGAATCATAACATGATGGCATAAGTGCACATAAAACATATCATAAGGAATCATAACATGATGGCATAAGTGCACACAACATTAAAACATATCATAAGGAATCATAACATGATGGCATAAGTGCACACAACATTTAGCATATAACATACAACATGGTGACCTAAAGCCCATAGCACATCATAAGGAGTCATTATCATGCATGGTTGGGGTTTTGATCTTCCTACAAATCCTAACTCATTCTTGGCCGAAACCTAAAGGTAAGGTTCCAACTTTTTAATACAACATGTAGCATGGAAACTTAAACTAACAACATGTAAGAGATCATACATCATGAAGAAGCATAAACAAGCATGGTTAGATTTCAAAACCATACTAGCATGAAACATGGAGAACATAAGTGCATTGTAACGACCCAATTTTCCCTATTTCAAGTTCTAAAAGTCCATAAAAATATTTGGAAATACTTTTAAAATATTCTAGAGAATTTTAGGAATTTTTAGAGTATTTTTATGTAATTTTTGGAGGTCGTTTAGTAGAGTTACAAAAAGAAAGTAAGTTTGACAAAAATCGTTGAAGGCGAGGTTCGAACCCACGACCTCGGGTCGGACTGACCCAAGCAAAACCGGCTCAACCAGCTGAGCTACACGATTTTGTTAACCTTATATGGTGAGAACTAAGTTTATAGCATAGTTAATGATTAGGGAATAAATTAGGAAGAAAAATGGTTGCAGCCGAGACTTGAACCCGTGAGCTGCGCCTTAAGCAAAACGCAGCCAACCAACTGTGCCAGCGAGTTATGTTAATTAAGGATAGAACAGATTATATTTAAGGTATAGTTAGTAATAGAAAACCTAGTTATAAAGGGATTAAGTTTTCCCTTTCTCGCCGAAAACCCTATTTGCCCTTTCTTTCTCTCGCGACGGCGCGCGACGGTCTCGGGCGGAAACGCAGCAAGGTTAGGGTTCTTCCTTCGGCGGCCGACGAGGGGTTTTTCCGAGAATCCTTCTCATCCTCGTGATCTCCCCGACGTGGAGAGCCCGTGGACGCATAGAAGGTGCTGTGATTTCGAGTCTCGCCGAACCCTAGCAACCCTTTTCTTCGGTTGTAAGTCCAAGAACGCTCGGTGAGTTGCTTCTCACCTGCAGTAGGAGTTGTTCCGACTTTCAAGTTGTTTGCTTGCTTTCGGATTGGGTTGTACAAAATTCATGTTACTGCCGTGAGTTTCTTTTTGGTATGCTGTGAGAAGGGATGTTCATGTTTCTGCCGTGGGATCTCCTTTACAGTTCGGTTAAACATGTTTAAAGGTTTTTGTGATTCCATGAAGATATAGTTTGGAATAAGTTATATGAGTTTTGTTTGTAACATTACAACAGGAAACCTAGGTGTCCTGTTAAAACTTGTAGAGGCTTAAGAGTAGTTTCGAGAATTTGATTCTTTTTCTTTACTGTAGTAGTTTGCTATAGAGATTTTGGTGGCTCTATGAAAACCGAATTCCATTAAGTTTGATTAAGGAGGTCCAATTGCAATTATGTGTTGAATAGTTTCTTATTAACAACATGCATGTGTAGAACCTTCCTTATTCAAAGAAGATGAACAACCTAGCATTTAGTAAGCATGAACAACCTTATAATTAGCCTTGCGGATTTAGTTTCCTTGCATATTAATAGGCACTAAACAACCCTTTATTTTGAGTAGATAGTTTTAGAAGTTTGCTAGTTTAACAAGCATGAATAGATTCTTATTATGTTGGTATGAATAACATTTAGTTAGATGTTCCTTTGAGTTCAAGTTTCTAGTTTTGGACTTCCTTGCTTTAACAAACAGAATCGTTTTGTTTCATTTTTAAGTAAATGCAGATTTTAGTTTTGTTCATTGCTATTTCCAGTAAGCATGAAAAGGGTTGCATTAGTTTAGCATTGCAGGTTGTGACTTTTCCTTGCTACTGCCGAACATGTTTAGGCCATATATTGTACATTGCAGATTTTGTTCCTCTACTATTTCTTACACATGAACAACCCTTTCAATTTAGCATGCTACTTAGTTTTCTCAGCCTGTTCTTTGAGTTTAGATCTGCTAAAAGGGTAATCATATTATGATCCTTAGTATGTTTAGCATTTTAGTCTTGGATTCCTATGCTCAACGAACATGAACAGCTTAAGCTTAAAGTATGCATAGTTGATTCTTTTTTTAGCAATTCAGTATCTATTTCTTGAGCATTTTACAAGTACGAACAGCACCTTGTAGCATTTCAGATTTAGTACTTATTGTTGATTTAGTAGCATGAGCAGCCTTGCCATTTTTTAAAGTATCAGTTTAACATGAGCAGTAATGATTCCTATCTTTAGTCTTTTGCTATTGGACTAATATGAGAAGTTATAAGCTAAGAAAGACCAAGACTTTAACTTGATCTCAATGTCAGAAGTTTAAAATCAAAAGCGCACACAAGGTGTTTAATATCAAAAGCGCACACAAGGTGTTTGCTTAAATGCCAAGTAATGGCAAGTATAAAGAAGTTATAAAGAAAGTATTTTACTTTTAAAGGGCATGTACTGGACACAAGATCCAAGGGACGGGCTCCAAGTTGCCCCTAGGCACATGGCCTAGAAGTATCTTAGTAGTTTCGGGATTAGCTACCTCGATTCTTATTAAGAATGCGCGCAAAGTGGTACAATGCCGGGCCCAAGAGAAGTTGATTATTATTTTGAAGTATTAAAGTATAAGTTTTGAAACAAATGAAACAAGCTTCAAATATGTTTAGAATTAGAAAGTTTAGTTTCTTGTTATTTGAAGCCTGCAGTAGTAGTTTCAATTGTTTTCCTTGCTACTAGATTATTCAGCATGTTTACCTTTACATGTTTAGTAGTTTTACATGTTTAGTAGCTTTACATGTTTAGTAGTTTTACATGTTTAGTAGCTTTACAAGTTTAGTAGTTTTACATGTTTAGTAGCTTTACATGTTTAGTAGCTTTACATGTTTAGTATTTCAGTTAGTATGATTCCTTTATTGGATTTTGAGCATGATTAGCTATACATGTTTAGTATTTCAGTTAGTATAATTCCTTTATTGGATTATGAGCATGATTAGCTATACATGTTTAGTATTTCAGTTAGTATTATTCCTTTATTGGATTTTGAGCATGATTAGCTATACATGTTTAGTATTTCAGTTAGTATGATTCCTTTATTGGATTATGAGCATGATTAGCTATACATGTTTAGTATTTCAGTTAGTATGATTCCTTCATTGGATTATGAGCATGATTAGCTATACATGTTTAGTATTTCAGATAGTATGATTCCTTTGCTATTTATGAGCATGAGTAGCTTTACATGTTAGCATTCAGTTTTAGCATGTTTTTATTTATATACATGCATATCGAGTTTTTTGTGAGTAGATAGCGCTCACTAAGCTTTATGCTTATAGACTGCACTTCCTCCTCTGCGGATAAAGGAAAGGAAAAGATTTAGCAAGGAAGGCGACAAGGTGGTGGTGATGAAGGTGTGTGATGGCTGGACTATGGGGAGATCAAGAGTTTGCTAAGGAATTGTTAAGACTTTTCTGTTTAGAGTTCTTTAGTTTTCTTTAAATGCTATTATGAGTCAAGATTGTAATTAAGTTTATTCCGCATTTGTAGTTGGGTTCTATTGATGGAGTGATATTGTTGTTTGTTATTATTAGGGTAGTTTCCTCCTTTTATTTGTGATATTATACCTGCGTGGTTGTGAAGATATATGTTCCAGCCGCCTGTGGCTGAGTATAGTTTGTTTGTATTGATGATTTAGTCATCGGTACAGGGGAGACTCTGTCGAAATTTTTCGGTAGGGTTTTCCTAGAGATCTTTAATGAACCGGTTAAGTAGAGTTAGTAGATAAGTAACGGTCACTCTTAGAGAGTAGTAGTAGTAGTAAGAAGGGTGGTCGTTACAGTTGGTATCAGAGCATTTCCCATTCTCCAGCATCACACACACATCAGTATCTACCTTGCCGTCTTCAAGTAAGAAAGTATTTAAGTTCTTTCTTTATTGCTTTCTTTTATTATTATTTGCATTATAGAGTGATTGCTTATAAGTGCTAAAGTAAGATAAAAGTTTTTGCAGTATTCTTTGTTCATATACATATGTGTATGATTAGAAAGGATAGAGAAAATATCAAATCTTCTTATTTGTTTAACTAGATGTCAAGAAGAGGACGTCCCCGTACCGCTCGTACTGTGGACCGAGCACAGGAGAATGAAGAGCCCAGAGTAGCTGAACCGAATCTCTCTGAAGTTGTTGCTCAACTTCAGAGACAGGTGGCAGAGCAGCAGCAAGTGATCGTCAATCTGATGGTGAATCAGCAGCCAGTTCCTCCCCCTCCCCTAGCTGTCACTATGGAGATTCCAGTGGTAGCTGAAGTTCCACCAGCTGCCCTGGGAGTCGTCACAGCATCTCAGAGACCAGAAGCATACCTAATACAGTGGCTGAAGCTGAAACCAGTCAAGATCGAAGCCAAGACAATAGGGAGCCAGAAACCCCACTCAAGTAATTAGAACTGGAAGGGCAAGGGTCACAAGAGAAAGCAGTGGAACTCAGGAGGTAACCAAAAGGGAGGACCAGCAAACAAGCAGACCAAGTTTCCTCTATGTCCTGAATGTGGGAGAACACATCAAGGAGCCTGTCTTTTGGGTAAGACAGGATGTTATTCATGTAGGAAGGAAGGACACATGGCTAAAGAATGCCCTAACAAGCTCAAAGCACCTCAGCCACAGCCATTGCAATGTGGAGGCAAGCCTGCACAGTTGCACCACATGGAATCAGCATTGGAGGGACCCTATATCAGTCAAGGAAGGTTAGAAGCTCCACCAGTTCCAGCCTCTGATGGTGCCAGAGTATTCTCCCTCACCAAAGAAGAAGTTGCTAGTGCCTCCACGGTCGTAACAGGTCAAGTAGTTATTTTTCAGCACATAGCTACTGTACTATTTGACACTGGGGCGACCCATTCTTTTATATAGATACCTTTTGCCAGTAGTTTATAGGTGCCTACAGAGAGTACGAACTCCAAGTTCCTGACGACCCTACCTTCTGGAGAAGTCATGGGATCCAATCAGTGACTCCGAGCCGTACTGGTCAGAATTGTAGACCGAGAACTATATGTAAATTTGATAGTTCTCGGCATGCAGGATTTCGATATCATTTTTGGTATGGATTTCCTCAGCAAGTACAGTGCTTTGGTGGACTGCCGCAGAAGGACGGTGATTTTTAGTCCAGAAGGTGAACCAACTTTTGAGTTCACAGGAGTGCCAAGGGAGAAGACCCAAGAACACCAGGGAGATCAGAAGCTTCCTTGGTTTAGCTGGGTACTACAGGAAATTCGTGGAGGACTCTTCTAGGATAGCCTCTCCACTAACAGCCCTCACCAGAAAGAACAGGAAGTTTGAATGATCAGATAAATGTGAGCAGAGCTTCCAGGAGCTCAAGAAGAGACTGACCAGTGCTCTTATCTTGACAGTTCCAGAAAGTGACAAGAGTTTTGACATCTATAGTGATGCTTCCAAGATGGGCTTAGGAGCTGTACTCATGCAAGAAGGAAAAGTCGTAGCTTATGCTTCCAGACAACTCAAAGACTGTGAGAAGAACTACCCTACTCATGATCTTGAGCTGGCAGCTGTGGTTTTTGCACTTAAACTCTGGCGACATTACTTGTGTGGAGTTCAGTGTAGAATCTTCACAGATCATCAGAGTCTTAAGTACTTCTTCACTCAGAAGGACTTAAACATGAGACAGCGCAGGTGGCTGGAGTTGGTCAAAGATTACGACTGTGAGATCCTCTACCACCCAGGCAAAGCTAACGAAGTGGCAGATGCACTAAGCAGAAAATCCAGTGCATCCCTGATGTCTTTGTCATCATTAGCCCTACCACTGCAGAAGGAGTTGTCAGATTTTGGTATGGAAATTATTTATGGGCAACTCTCCGCATTGACCTTAGAGCCAACCCTACTTGAGGATATACAGAGAAAGCAAAGTGAAGATCCTAATATCCAAAAGATCAAGCAAGGGATACAAGAAGAAGGAAATTTGGAGTTTCGAGTATCAGACAATGGAATTCTTTATCAGGGGAGCCGCCTTTGTGCCCAATGATGAAGAGCTGAGAAAGAAAATTTTAGAAGAAGCTCATAGTACACCTTATTCCATGCGTCCTGGTTCTACCAAGATGTATCAAGACGTGAAACAGAGGTTCTGGTGGTCTGGACTCAAAAGAGATGTTGCTAAATATGTCAGTACCTGTCTGACATGTCAGAAAGTCAAAGCAGAGCACCAGAGACCAGGAGGAGTCCTGCATTCTCTTCCAATACTAGAATAGAAGTGGGAAGACATATTCATGGACTTTATAACAGGTCTTCCAAGAACCACAAATGAATATGATGCGATATGGGTAATAGTAGACAGAAGAGTTATGCTGACACACGCCGTAGGCCACTTGAATTCCAAGTAGGGGATTCAGTCTTTCTTAAGGTCGCTCCTAAGAAGGGAGTGATGAGATTTGGCAAGAAGGGCAAATTAAGTCCTCGTTATGTGGGACCTTACCTGATCACAGAAAGGATTGGGAAAGTAGCTTACAAGCTGGATTTACCACAAGACATGTCAGCAATACACCATGTGTTTCATGTCTCCATGTTAAAGAATTGCCTCCACGACCCTAGTCAAGTGATTGAGCCTCAGTCAGTGCAGATCCAAGAGGATCTTAGTTATGAGAGTAGACCTACACAGATAGTGGATAGAGCAGTCAAGAGACTAAGAAGCAAAGAAGTACCACTAGTGAAGGTCGTTTGGCAGAACCAGAAGCACGAGGAAGTCACTTGAGAACGGGAGGACAGTATGAGACAGAAATATCCAGAGCTATTCTAAGTTCGAGGACGAACTTTTTATAAGGTATGGGGGATTGTAACGACCCAATTTTCCCTATTTCAAGTTCTAAAAGTCCATAAAAATATTTGGAAATACTTTTAAAATATTTTAGAGATTTTTAGGAATTTTTAGAGTATTTTTATGTAATTTTTGGAGGTCGTTTAGTAGAGTTACAAAAAGAAAGAAAGTTTGACAAAAATCGTTGAAGGCGAGGTTCGAACCCACGACCTCGGGTCGGACTGACCCAAGCAAAACCGGCTCAACCAGCTGAGCTACACGATTTTGTTAACCTTATATGGTGAGAACTAAGTTTATAGCATAGTTAATGATTAGGGAATAAATTAGGAAGAAAAATGGTTGCAGCCGAGACTTGAACCTGTGAGCTGCGCCTTAAGCAAAACACAGCCAACCAACTGTGCCAGCGAGTTATGTTAATTAAGGAAAGAACGGATTATATTTAAGGTATAGTTAGTAATATAAAACCTAGTTATAAAGGGATTAAGTTTTCCCTTTCTCGCCGAAAACCCTATTTGCCCTTTCTTTCTCTCGCGACGGCGCGCGACGGTCTCGGGCGGAAACGCAGCAAGGTTAGGGTTCTTCCTCCGGCGACCAACGAGGGGTTTTTCCGAGAATCCTTCTCATCCTCGTGATCTCCCCGACGTGGAGAGCCCGTGGACGCGTAGAAGGTGCTGTGATTTCGAGTCTCGCCGAACCCTAGCAACCCTTTTCTTCGGTTGTAAGTCCAAGAACGCTCGGTGAGTTTCTTCTCACCTGCAGTAGGAGTTGTTCCGACTTTCAAGTTGTTTCCTTGCTTTCGGATTGGGTTGTACAAAATTCATGTTACTGCCGTGAGTTTCTTTTTGGTATGCTGTGAGAAGGGATGTTCATGTTTCTGCCGTGGGATCTCCTTTACAGTTCGGTTAAACATGTTTAAAGGTTTTTGTGATTCCATGAAGATATAGTTTGGAATAAGTTATATGAGTTTTGTTTGTAACATTACAACAGGAAACCTAGGTGTCCTGTTAAAACTTGTAGAGGCTTAAGAGTAGTTTCGAGAATTTGATTCTTTTTCTTTACTGTAGTAGTTTGCTATAGAGATTTTGGTGGCTCTATGAAAACCGAATTCCATTAAGTTTGATTAAGGAGGTCCAATTGCAATTATGTGTTGAATAGTTTCTTATTAACAGCATGCATGTGTAGAACCTTCCTTATTCAAAGAAGATGAACAACCTAGCATTTAGTAAGCATGAACAGCCTTATAATTAGCCTTGCGGATTTAGTTTCCTTGCATATTAATAGGCACTAAACAACCCTTTATTTTGAGTAGATAGTTTTAGAAGTTTGCTAGTTTAACAAGCATGAATAGATTCTTATTATGTTGGTATGAATAACATTTAGTTAGATGTTCCTTTGAGTTCAAGTTTCTAGTTTTGGACTTCCTTGCTTTAACAAACAGAATCGTTTTGTTTCATTTTTAAGCAAATGCAGATTTTAGTTTTGTTCATTGCTATTTCCAGTAAGCATGAAAAGGGTTGCATTAGTTTAGCATTGCAGGTTGTGACTTTTCCTTGCTACTACCGAACATGTTTAGGCCATATATTGTACATTGCAGATTTAGTTCCTCTACTATTTCTTACACATGAACAACCCTTTCAATTTAGCATGCTACTTAGTTTTCTCAGCCTGTTCTTTGAGTTTAGATCTGCTAAAAGGGTAATCATATTATGATCCTTAGTATGTTTAGCATTTTTAGTCTTGGATTCCTATGCTCAACGAACATGAACAGCTTAAGCTTAAAGTATGCATAGTTGATTCTTTTTTTTAGCAATTCAGTATCTATTTCTTGAGCATTTTACAAGTACGAAACACACCTTGTAGCATTTCAGATTTAGTACTTATTGTTGATTTAGTAGCATGAGCAGCCTTGCCATTTTTTAAAGTATCAGTTTAACATGAGCAGTAATGATTCCTATCTTTAGTCTTTTGCTATTGGACTAATATGAGAAGTTATAAGCTAAGAAAGACCAAGACTTTAACTTGATCTCAATGTCAGAAGTTTAAAATCAAAAGCGCACACAAGGTGTTTAATATCAAAAGTGCACACAAGGTGTTTGCTTAAATGCCAAGTAAGGGCAAGTATAAAGAAGTTATAAAGAAAGTATTTTACTTTTAAAGGGCATGTACCGGACACAAGATCCAAGGGATGGGCTCCAAGTTGCCCCTAGGCACATGGCCTAGAAGTATCTTAGTAGTTTCGGGATTAGCTACCTCGATTCTTATTAAGAATGCACGCAAAGTGGTACAATGCCGGGCCCAAGAGAAGTTGATTATTATTTTGAAGTATTAAAGTATAAGTTTTGAAACAAATGAAACTAGCTTCAAATATGTTTAGAATTAGAAAGTTTAGTTTCTTGTTATTTGAAGCCTGCAGTAGTAGTTTCAATTGTTTTCCTTGCTACAAGATTATTCAGCATGTTTACCTTTACATGTTTAGTAGTTTTACATGTTTAGTAGCTTTACATGTTTAGTAGTTTTACATGTTTAGTAGCTTTACATGTTTAGTAGCTTTACATGTTTAGTATTTCAGTTAGTATGATTCCTTTATTGGATTTTGAGCATGATTAGCTATGCATGTTTAGTATTTCAGTTAGTATGATTCCTTTATTGGATTTTGAGCATGATTAGCTATACATGTTTAGTATTTCAGTTAGTATGATTCCTTTATTGGATTATGAGCATGATTAGCTATACATGTTTAGTATTTCAGTTAGTATGATTCCTTTATTGGATTTTGAGCATGATTAGCTATACATGTTTAGTATTTCAGTTAGTATGATTCCTTTATTGGATTATGAGCATGATTAGCTATACATGTTTAGTATTTCAGTTAGTATGATTCCTTCATTGGATTATGAGCATGATTAGCTATACATGTTTAGTATTTCAGATAGTATGATTCCTTTGCTATTTATGAGCATGAGTAGCTTTACATGTTAGCATTCAGTTTTAGCATGTTTTTATTTATATACATGCATATCGAGTTTTTGTGAGTAGATAGCGCTCACTAAGCTTTATGCTTATAGACTGCACTTCCTCCTACTGCAGATAAAGGAAAGGAAAAGATTTAGCAAGGAAGGCGACAAGGTGGTGGTGATGAAGGTGTGTGATGGCTGGACTATGGGGAGATCAAGAGTTTGCTAAGGAATTGTTAAGACTTTTCTGTTTAGAGTTCTTTAGTTTTCTTTAAATGCTATTATGAGTCAAGATTGTAATTAAGTTTATTCCGCATTTGTAGTTGGGTTCTATTGATGGAGTGATATTGTTGTTTGTTATTATTAGGGTAGTTTCCTCCTTTTATTTGTGATATTATACCTGCGTGGTTGTGAAGATATATGTTCCAGCCGCCTGTGGCTGAGTATAGTTTGTTTGTATTGATGATTTAGTCATCGGTACAGGGGAGACTCTGCCGAAATTTTTCGGTAGGGTTTTCCTAGAGATCTTTAATGAACCGGTTAAGTAGAGTTAGTAAATAAGTAACGGTCACTCTTAGAGAGTAGTAGTAGTAGTAAGAAGGGTGGTCGTTACATGCATAACTATCCATACTAGTTCAAGTACAATCAAAGCATAAAGACAACACATGGTTCATATGCAAACTTAGAATATAAAAGCATAAAGCAGTTTTCTTCCACCGTGCCACTGCCACACACACTCTTACCCTTCCTGCTACTCCTCTTAGTTTAGCCATTCCTTTCCCTTTTCTGCAGTACAAGGAAACATAAAAACTATAAGCTCATAGGCTTAGTAAGTCCCTTTCCTACTCACAAAAACCATGAATCATGCATGAACATAAAGTCATATCATATCATGTGAGAGCATAAGATCATATCATAGCATGTGAGAGCATAAACTTAAAGTAGTAACATGATCATATAAGCATCATAGGAATATTTTCAAAAGCATCTTAAGTAAGCATAAAGGAAACCATATAACATGAACTTGTAGATGCAAGATGTTCTTTTGAAAACATGTATCATGAAATGAGTATATGCAAGATGTCCTTTTGAAAACATATATCATATACATACTTAAACATAATCTCAACATGAGGGCCCGGCTTGTACCACATACATACATAAATGAGCGCATCCTAAATAGATCCAAGGTAGCTAATCTTGAACCTACTAGGAACTAGGCCCGTTTCATAGACCATCGACCTAGGGGCGCTTAGGAGCCCATCCCTTTTACTAGGTCCGTTTCATAGACCATCGACCTAGGGGCGCTTATGGAGCCCACCCTTGGTACAAGCCATACAAAAGTAAAATAGCATATCATGTTTCTTATCATATAATAACATATCATGTTTCTTGTCATATCATGGCATATCATATTCTTGTCATATCATGAAGAGTGCTCTTGATCCCAACTTAGGGGAAGCATCTCTTTGTCATATGATGAAGAGTGCTCTTGATCCCAACATAAGGGAAGCATCTCTTAGGCTTTTCATCTTACATAAGCCTTTCATAAACATATCATGATAGCATGAGGTGCACATAACATAAACATATCATAAGGAATCATAACATGATGGCATAAGTGCACATAAAGTAAGCATATCATAAGGAATCATAACATGATGGCATAAGTGAACATACCATAAACATATCATAAGGAATCATAACATGATGGCATAAGTGCACATAAAACATATCATAAGGAATCATAACATGATGGCATAAGTGCACACAACATTAAAACATATCATAAGGAATCATAACATGATGGCATAAGTGCACACAACATTTAGCATATAACATACAACATGGTGACCTAAAGCCCATAGCACATCATAAGAAGTCATTATCATGCATGGTTGGGGTTTTGATCTTCCTACAAATCCTAACTCATTCTTGGCCGAAACCTAAAGGTGAGGTTCCAACTTTTTAATACAACATGTAGCATGGAAACTTAAACTAACAACATGTAAGAGATCATACATCATGAAGAAGCATAAACAAGCATGGTTAGATTTCAAAACTTTGCTCTAAGTCTCAAATTCAATCTTGGACGAAACCTAAAGGTGAGGTTCCAAACTTTCTAGCACAACATGAAGCATGAAACTTAAACCAACCTCATATCAAAGATCATACATCATAAGGAAGCATATACAAGCATAGTTAGGTTTCAAAACTTTTCCCTAAGCCTTTCATCCATTCTTGGCCGAAACCTAAAGGTAAGGTTTTAAACATTTAAATACAACATGAAGCATGAAACTTAAATCAAGCATATATTAGAGATCATACATCATGAGGAAGCATATACAAGCATAGTTAGGTTACAAAACTTTTCCCTAAGCCTTTCCTCCATTCTTGGCCGAAACCTAAAGGTATGGTTTTAAACTTTTAAATACAACATGAAGCATGAAACTTAAACCAACCATATATTAGAGATCATACATCATGAGGAAGCATATACAAGCATGATTAGATTTCAAACCTTGCCCTAGACCTTATATCTCAACTTGGCCGAACCTTCAAGGTAGGGTTTCTAAACATTTTAATACAACATGAAGCATAAAATTCTTAACTAACAATATATAAGAGCTCATATATCATGAAGGAGCATAAACAAGCATGTTTTCATTTCAAAACTTTGCCCTAGACCTTGTATCTAAGCTTGGCCGAAACTTCAAGGTAGAGTTCCTAAACTTTTAGTACCACATGAAGCATAAAACTTTTACTAACAACATATAAGAGATCATATATCATGAAGGAGCATAAACAAGCATGTTTTCATTTCAAAACTTTGCCCTAGACCTTGTATCTCAACTTGGCCGAAACTTCAAGGTAGGGTTTCTAAACTTTTTAATACCACATGTAGCATAAAACTCTTAACTCACAACATATAAGAGATCATATATCATGAAGGAGCATAAACAAGCTTGTTTTCATTTCAAAACTTATCATGGCCGAACCCTAAGTTTCTTTTCAAAATATTTTAAGCATAGAAAATGTAGGAGGCTACTTGTACTGCAGGTGAGGGGGGATACTTACTTCCTCTCGCTTAATTCTCTAAGAGAAGTAACCTTGCTTGTGAAGCTTTCCTAGAGAAAAATTCTTTTAGCTTGGTCTCGGCAATGGTGAGAAGAGGGAGCTTGGTTTCGATGGAGAGGAGGAGGGAGGAGGAAGAGAGAAGAAAATGAATTTTCTCTTTTCTTTTCTCCTTTTATTCCAAATGAAAGGAAGAAGGAAAAATGAACTTTTCCTTCCCTTTTCTTTTACTCGTCCTAAATGATGGGAGAAAGAAAAACTCTCTTTTCATTGTAAGAAGAAGAAGGAAACTTGGACTTCTCCTTCTTAGTGAAGAGAGCTTTCACTTTCCTTACCTTTAACTATAATTTCCCTCTTTTCATAACAGCAAACCCCTGCTGGGGCTACTGGTTATATCATGGAACCACTTACTAAGAGGTCCAAGGTTCAATCATTGGTCATGCCTCTTTTTGATTTTTTTTTTTAAAGAAGAGTCCACATGAAACCTATTTGACCATGCATAAATTCATGTAAAATTTCTAGGGATCCTATGGGTGTTACAATTTGAAGGGTTTTCTCCCCTTTTAGGGGAAATTTGTTAGAATTTGAGGGATGTCCTAAGGCAATTGTTTTATGATTTTTTTTATTTATATGATAAGTATAGATTCACTATTTAAGTGGATATTATATATTTGATTATCTTAAACTTATTTACTAAATGTCCATAATATAATTCATAACATGAGAGAATTTGTGATTGGATCACAACTAGTGATTATCTCTACTTGTCCAATTATGAATATATTAAAATTTCCCTAGTTATCAAATTGATGCATTCAAACATCATCAATTCTGTAAGACTAGTATAGGTTATACACCTTGGTTTGGCCAAGCAGCTATTTTCTCACTGGTTGGAGACATTGGGATGTCGAGAGTTAAACGTAGATGCTGGTTATGGTAACTAGTTCATTGGAGTGAATGGTTATAAGACTTCATATGGTTCTCTACATATATATAGATATGTCAGTGAAGTTCTTACTGCAGCACGAGTGCAAGTTTCCTTTGACTTGATATACACAAGTCATCTTGGTAATGGAGACTTATACATTAACATCTTAAGCAAGCATCTCATTGAGATATGGACCCGAGATGATTGGGTATAAGTTAAAGTACCCAAAGGTTTTTGGATAACCCAGAGAGGATTCACCGCTCCTTGTGAGGAGATGTATACCCTATGGCTACTCGTTAGGATTACTACTTAAAGTCTTTGGCCAAAGCATCACATGTTAAGAGTGTAAGATTCTTGTACACATGTATGAGTAATTTGAATTCGCAGAACGAGGAAGTATTACTTGGACTAGGTGTGACGTAGTCAGCCTAGTGGGGACAAGACACATAGACCATGTCCTGAACCAAGTGGGTCTATAATGATTGAAAGGAATGAGACACGACTCACTATAGCTATTAAAGGTTTAGAATTAATTCTATGATCAACTATGATATTCCAACTAATTGGGGATCATGATGTACAACTAGGTGCCACTCATGATCGTTCTATAATTAAGTAGTTAGTTATGGATGACCAAGATAAAATGGGAACCTATTAGGTCACACGCACTAATGAGTCTCTAAAAGACGTAAAACAAGTTAAAGAATATGATTCTTGGATCAAGAGATAAATGTTTGGTTGGACCATACATAAGACAAATATGGAAATATTTGTCGTAATGGAAGCATGGATGGGTCACATCTCGTATGGAAGAGTTAGACCATATTTGGTTTAAACATGAATTAGTCATGAACCAACTTGGTTTAGTTGTGAACCAAACCAAGGGGTTAATGGGTTAATTTTTGGTTAAGGGATAATAGGTTGGATTTGGACTTTCTAATCCAACTCATTAATGAGGGCTATATATATTGATATGGTTGAGAGAAGATTATCCACATGAGATCATTAATTGGTTTGTAAGGTTTTTGGAAAACCTTAACCTAATTTCTTTTCTCCTCTCCCTCTCCCCTCTCTCTTTGCCACGACCAACAAGGGGAAACCCTTCCCCTAGTTGTCGTGACCACCAAAAGGAAGAAATCTCTTTCTTATGTGCTTCTCTTCCTCTTCCTCTTGATCCCTTTTCTTCTCTCGTATCTAGTAACTTCCGAAGGAGATTCTTGTACTCAAAGAGTTGTCTTGAGGAGCCCAGCGTGGATAAGAATAGATGCGAGGTTCGACAACTTCGCTACGGTTAATGCCCTTCTCGTTATAGGTCATCCGTAAGGTACACCTAGCGTAAATTTACTTTTCGTAAAATTTAATTATGCGATCATGTTTATCATTTTGTATCCTTGTATGCGTGTGGTTCGTGTGGTATAATAATTTAGGAATTATTATTGTTTTATTTTCTGCTGTGCATTTTTACGAAACGTGTTTTAGCATACACCGCATCAGACATATCCCAACAGTGGTTTTAGAGCCTAATCGTGCTTTGACATGATCATAAAATTATTTTACGGTTCGTAATTTATGTTGTAATTAATTTTAGATTTTTTTTGAAATTATATGATTATTTTATTTTTAGAAAGTTTCCTAATTTGTTAGGAAATTCCATTTTTAGAAAGTTTTTGATATAATTTCATAAAATTAAATTTAGAAATATTCTGTTAATTTAGAAATTATTATTTATGGAATTTTTTGAAATTTTTAGAAATATTTTATCTTTAGAAATTTTTTTAATTTGTTAGATAACACCAAATATAGAAAGATTTTAAAATTTAAAAAAAATCCAAATCTGAGATATTCTAAATTAAATTATGGAATTAATCTTTTCTGTAATTTTTAATCTTTTTAAAATATTCTATTTTTGGAAAGTTTCCTAAATTGTTAGGAAATACCAAATTTGGAAAATATTAAAAATCATAAAATATTCAAATTTGAGATATTCTAAATTAAATTATAGAATTAATATTTTCTATAATTTTTGGATTTATTAAAATATTTTATTTTTGGAAAGTTTCCTAACTTGTTAGGAAATACCAAATTTGGAAAAATTTAAAAATCATAAAAAATCTAGATTTAAATTATTATGTAATAAATTAAGAAATATTAATTATTTATTTCCTAAATGGTTAGGAAATTAATTTAGAAATTTATATCCAAAATAATTAAAGATTCTTGATTGATAGATAGATTCTAGATGAGATATGTTAATTACATTTAGAAATTAGTTTCTAATTTGATTAGATAAATCTTGATTTATTTATTAAAATCATATTTATAACATATTTTTATTTCTAAAATAGAATTATAACATATGTAAATTTATGCCATGAACATACCATATCATTTGCCATGTAGATGTATTAATTATGATATGATTAGATCTTACTATATGTGTGATGTGTCATGTCAACATTTATGTTATGCGTACGACGTGCCATGTCATTATTTATGCCATGTGTGTAATGTAATGTAGATAGAATTTTGCATGATGTAGATGAGACCTAAATCCCTTACTCAATTTTAAAATCTATACCTTCCGTTAATATGATAAGAACTAGAGTTTAGGTTCTTATTTGAGTTGTTGGCCAAAGTCAAGCTCAACTTGAAATTAAACATGTTCAAACTATAGAGATTCAATCTCATGATTAACAGGTTGGTTTTAAACTTGAAGCGTTGATTTGTTGTGCCAAAGCCATGATCAATGTGGATAGAGGTGAAGTTGGGTGATGTGCATTTGATGTATATTTGTTAATGTGTTAACAACCCGATGTTTATCCAAAGATCAATTAATTGGTAGTATAATGTGATAGTTGCATGTAAGTGATATGCAATCGGTAAATATGTTATCCACCACTCTAGATAAGAATGACTTGTTGGCCAAAGTCAAGCTTTTTCTTATCTATGGTGTATATCAACCCACTTAGAGAAAACCTACCATCTCCTGAATTCAAAATAAGGGTATTTGAATTTGATAAATAAGTGGACTTTTATGTAAATTATTTATATAAATAAAATCATGTCTCTTATACATTCTCATTTTTGTATTTCTATGTTAATCATTTAATTATGACTTCTGTTAATCTACGTTTGATTTTGGACTTGAACAAACTGACTGGGCCGAACTTCTTGGACTGGTTTCTAAATTTGAGAATTGTTCTCAAAGCTGAGATGCTAGCTTATGTCCTTGATCAACCTCTTCCCACTAGTCTTGATGCCAATGTAACTACGGACCAACTGTTGGCCCTTCAGAAATATAAGGATGATTTTGTACTTTCTAGTTACATCATGCTAGCCACTATGACTACTGAATTACAAAAACAGTATGAGCATTTGGATGCTTATGATATTGTATATCATCTTCGTGAGCTATTTGATGAGCAAGCTAGATCCGAAAGGTTCAAGGTCTCCAAGCTTCTCTTTTGCTCAAAGATGCAGGAGGGTTCGTATGCAGTACAATACGTATTAAAGATGAATGACTATCTAGAGCGTTTATCATCACTCGGTTTTACGATGGATCATGAGTTAAGTATTGACTTAATTCTACATAGTTACCAAAAGTCATTCACAATTTGTGATGAACTATCGGATGAACAATTTGAAATCGACCATTCCCGAGATGATAAATATGCTCAAGACTATGGAGCCTTCTATTAAGGGTGAATAGAAAATTGTGATGGTAGTAGACTCATCCAAGAAGGTTCTAAAAGGAAACCAAAATATCAAGCTAAAGGGTGTTGGTTGCTACTCGGAAAACCTAATGGTTCCACTGTACAAAAAATTTTGTACAAAGGTCTAAACCTTTCCTAGCTACCATGTGTTCTTTTAAATTAAATTTGGATCACCTGCGGAACTTAACACGTTTGATCCAAAGTTTAATTTACTTGTTCTTTTAGGTTTAGACTTGGATCTCCTGCGAAACTTAACACGTTCGATCCAAATCACCTAGGTTATTAATTTCATTAAATATTAATTTCCAGAATTGGCTTCCAGGACTGCATGGCAAGGCACATGGCCTTCTTGGATATGGGAACAACCACCACCGCCTAGGCAAAGCCTTTTAAGGAAAGCTAATATTTAATTTCCTTAAATAACTTTAGGTCAACCGAAAAGAACAATCAAATCACAAGGAAAAGAAAAACAAAAGAACACAACATCGAAAACAAATTCGAAATACTAGAATTGCATGCCTCTTGTATTTGGTATTTTTACATGAAGATAGAACTAGTATGATGCGGAAATTAAATACTAGTATACCTTTCCTTTTTTAAGCAAAAACCTCTAGGTCTTCTACCGTATTCCTCTTCTAACCTCGGACGTTGTGTGGGCAACGACCTTCCGAGATGAGAACCACCAAGCACCTTCTTCTTCCTTGCAAGTTTCGGCCATCAAAAACTTCTCCTAGGATGAAGAGGTTCGGCCACCACCACCATGCTCCAAGGGATGCTAGAAACAAAGCTTTCTTTCTCTCCTTCTTCTTGTTCTTCTCCTCCAAACTTGATCCGGCCACCATATAAATCTCCACAAGAAGGATGAGGTTCGGCCATCAAAGAGAAGAGAGGAGGAGAGGATGGCCGGCTACACCAAGGAAGAAAAAGAGGGAGAAAAATAGAATAGAGTTCTCCTCATGACTACCTCCTCTTTTATAATCCTTGGTCTTGGAAAATAAGAAAATTTTAATAAAAACTTCCTTAATTCATTTACCATGAAAAATAAATTTAATTGATATAAAATCAATTTCTCTTTTATTAATCAACATGGCCAGCCACAATAATCTAAGCAAAGGAAATTTAATTCAATCAAGAATTAAAACCTTCCTAATTTGTTTCCGGAAATTTATAAAAATTTCTCCAATAATTTTATCCCTTCATGATTGGTTTATAAAAAGGAAATTTAATAAATTAAAATCTTTCTTTTAAACATGTGCATAAAAAGAAAGTTATCTCTAAAAATTAAAATCTCTTTTAATCTACAAATAAGGAAAGATATCAAATCTTTTCTTAATCTTTTGTAGAAACTTATAAAAGAGAATATTTAATTTTTAAACTCTCTTTTAAATCATGAACATGGTTAAAAAGGAAAGATTTCTTAAAATTTAAAATCCACCTTTTAATCAACAAATAAGGAAAGATTTCAAATTTTAAACTCTCTTTTAAACATGTAGATGATTTACAAATAAGGAAAGTTTTTACCAAAATTAAAACCATCCTTTTTAATCTACAAATAAGGAAAGAGATTAATCTCTTCTCTTAATCTTTTGTAGAAAGCTATAAAAGAAATTTTTTAATTTTTAAACTCTCTTTTAAAAACATGATATCCACATAAGAAATAATTTTAATAAAAATCATTTTTAATATTCTAGTGGCCGGCCACCTAAGCTTGGGACCCAAGCTTTGGCCGGCCACCAACTTGGCTCATCCACTTGGTCTTGGCCGGCCCTAGCTTGGGTTCCAAGCTAGCTTGGTCGGCCCCATTGGATGAGTAAGAAGTTAGGTATGTGGTGGGTATAAATCTCTATATATAAGAGGCTACGATAGGGACCGAGAGGAGGAATTGATTTTGGTCTCCCGATGAAATTAAGCATCCCGTGTTCGCCCCGAACACATAACTTAATTTCATCAATAATAATTCATTCCACTAGAGAACTATTATTGAACTACCACACCAATCCCAAATTACATTTTGGGCTCCTTCTTATTATGAGTGTGTTAGTCTCCCTGTGTTTAAGATGTCGAATGTCCACTAATTAAGTGAGTTACTGACAACTCATTTAATTAATATCTTAGTCCAAGAGTAGTACCACTCAACCTTATCGTCATGTCGGACTAAGTCCACCTGCAGGGTTTAACATGACAATCCTTATGAGCTCCTCTTGGGGACATTCTCAACCTAGATTATTAGGACACAATTTCCTTCTATAATCAACAATACACACTATAAGTGATATCATTTCCCAACTTATCGGGCTTATTGATTTATCAAACTAAATCTCACCCATTGATAAATTAAAGAAATAAATATCAAATATATGTGCATGTTATTATATTATGATTAAGAGCACACACTTCCATAATAACTGAGGTCTTTGTTCCTTTATAAAGTCAGTATAAAAGAAACGACCTCTAATGGTCCTACTCAATACACTCTAAGTGTACTAGTGTAATTATATAGTTAAGATAAACTAATACCTAATTACACTACGACCTTCCAATGGTTTGTTCCTTTCCATCTTGGTCGTGAGCTACTGTTTATAATTGATAAGGTACTGATAACATGATCTTCTGTGTGTGACACCACACACCATGTTATATATAATATAAATTAATTGAACAACTACATTTATCATAAATGTAGACATTTGACTAATGTAATTCTTATTTCTAGATAAATGTTTATACCAAAAGCTAGACTTTTAGTATACATCCTAACAAAGGGAAGAGCAAAAAGGCCAAGATAGTAGAACTGGTACAAAATGGTCCATGCCATCATTGTGGAAAGATGGGACACTGGCGAAGAAACCACAAGATCTATCTTGAGTCCTTGAAGAAGAATAAGGTATCTGATGCCCCATCCTCTTCAGATATTTTCTTTATTGGTTGTCATGCTATTTTCTTAGACACTTGGATATTTGATACTAGGTGTGGCTCACATGTATCTAATGACATACAAGGACTGAGGAATAGCAGAAAACTCGTTAAGGGAGAAATATGTCTGTGAGTTGGGAATGGAGAAAGGTTGCTGCAGCCACCATCGGAATATACTTGTTAAAGCTTCCTAGTGGGGTTTTCTTAGAACTTGATAATTGTTATTTTGTTCTAGCATTAGTAAAGAACATTGCTTCTATTTCTTGCTTACATAGAAAAGGTTTCCATTTAACTTTTAGTAACAATTATTGTTATATAACCTTAAATGACATTCTTTATGACATTGGAACTTTATGCAATGGCGTCTACACATTAGATATATCTAGTGGCGTACTCAATATAGAAAAGAGCAATAAACCCACCCGAATAGATAATCAATTAACTTTTTACTTGTGGCATTGTCGCCTTGGCCATATAAGAAAGAAATGCATGTCCAAATTGCAAAAGATTACAATTCTCGAATCATTTGAATTAGATACATTTGATACATGTGATTCATGTTTAAAAGAAAGATGACAAAGTTACCTTTTTCTCGAAAGGGTGAACTAGTTGTTGAGTTACTTAGGATCATACATATCAATGTATGTGGACCAATGACAACTCATGCATTAGGAGGTTATAGCTACTTCATTACTTTCATTGATGATCACTATCTTTATGAGTATGTATATCTAATGAAACACAAGTTTAAAGCCTTTGAAAAGTTTAGAGAATTTAGAAGTAAAGTAGAGAAACAACTTGGTAAAAATATTAAGATACTTCAATCCGATCAAGGTGGTGAATATTTAAGCCAAGAGTTTATAGAATATGTAGCGCCCGAAAATTCTCAAAACTATTTTAGAAATATTCTACGATTTTTCTGGAATTTTAGGATATTTTTATGGAATTTTTAGAATAGCGGAAGTAGAAAAAATAAATAGAGAACGAAAATAGTCTACGCGGGAATTGAACCCGGGACCTAGCGAACTCTATGTCTTATAGGGTGACTCTAGTAACCAAGTGAACCCAGCAGGGCCGTGCTGAAAGGAAAGGAAATAAATTTTATTTGAGTTGGAGATGGGGCGAATTAGATAACTTAATATAAATAAGAAATAATTAAGTGAAGGGTTATTTGGATCGTGATTTTTCCTCTCCTTAAAACCTCACCGCCGCCCACCTCTCTTTTCTTCCTCTCTCGGCGCCAACCACAAGGAAGGCTAGGGTTCCGCCCAAGGGCACCTTCCGGCGATGAATTCGACACGAGGGCGCTCCCCTCCGCGAGAAGAATGCGTGGACGTGAGAAGATCGTCGAAAGGATCGTCTCCTTCGGAGATCTAGCGATTAGAATAGTAAGAAAATCCGAACAAGAGGTAAGAAACCCCTCACCTACGGTATAAGTAGCTATTCGTGTGATTTTTATGCATTAGTTTAGTCGTATGCAAATTTCAGCACATAAGGTGTGCACTAGCGTACACCAGGTGCTCGATAGAATGTTTAGCGCAGTCAAATGCAAATTAGGCATTTTATTAGCTTGGATAAATGCACTAGAAGCATTTACATAGTCTATTTAGTCTTGCTCTAACTTTTACAGGACTAGATGTCCAATAGGTGGGCTCCCACAGTCGCCTCTAGGTTCAGATAACCTAGTTCTGGGTTTAGACAACCTGGTAGAAGCAAGACAATAATTATTAGCTTATGTTCAGTATTTTACTTTCTCAGTGGCACTGTACTGGATTAGATATCCATTGGGTTGGAATCCCATAGTCGTCCCTAGGTTCAGCTAACCTAGCAAACCCTACTAGATTCGGAATTTGCAACCCTGGGTTTAGTTAGGGATGCGCGCACAGCAAGTACAGTCGCCGGGCCCAAACAGCAGCATGATTATGTATTTTAACCTATTGTATGTATATAGTTTTTAAACTCCCACAGGATAGCTAGGTGAAATCAGTACAGTTTTAGCATTTGATAGAATTAGCTCAGTTCAGCTCTCTCTTATGATTATGTATGATAGCTCTATGTTCAGTTTTATTACACCTGCTTTAGATGATAGTATTCCATGACTAGCTTTTGATTGCTATGTATTGTATGATAGCATGCCATGTTTTAGTTAAATCAGTACGTGTTTTAAATAGCATGTTTTCAAAGCATGATTTGCATCGATTGCATGTTTTAGTGAGGTTGATGGTTTCTTACTAAGCGAAAGCTTACAGATACTTTCTTTTCCTTATACTGCAGATAAAGGTAAAGGAAAGATGGACTAGCGGAGGCTGGAGGGCAATGCTACGAAGATGTGTGTGGATGGAACTTGGAATAGAGATCTTAGGGAATTTCAGCAAGCTTGTTTAAGCACTAGAACTTTTTAGCATTTGGTTATTTTGAACCTTAGCATGTTAAATGTTATGAATTAGTTAATCAAGCATCCTATCATGTTTAGAATACTATTTTTGTGATGTTAGAATGTTTGGCATTTAGTTTAGAAATGTTATAGGTGATTTTGGCACGAACAAGTGCTGAAATCATACCCTTGGTTGAAATCAGAAACTCGGATCGATCAGCTGATCGATTCGAGGGTTCCCAATCGATCAGTTGATCGATTGGGCAAGTTGTTCCGTGAACAGTAGGCTTCTGGATCGATCAGCCGATCGATCCAACAATTTCTCTAGCGAACAGATGGCTCTGGGATCGATCACTGGATCGATCAGCCAGACTGGATCGATCAGCCGATCGATCCAGAATATTGCCCCGAGCACAGTAGGTGCTGGATCGATCACTGGATCGATCCAACCCAAGTCTCGCATACAGTATCCGGCTGAATCGATCACTGGATCGATTCAACCATTCCAATCGATCTGTGGATCGATTGGGAGGCCTGAAATAAGCCGGGAAACCTTTAGTCCAGCTCCTTGACCATGAGGGATGTAAAATATATTAACAACAGCTTAGATTACACCCCTTAGCACATGTAGAACCAAGAAATGATGATAGATTAGCAAAACTTTAAATAGTACAGTTCCGCAACTAGGTTTAATGATGGTCAGGGAATAGTTTAGCATAGCATAATGTGACGGTCGGCCTCACAGCCTAGTCAGTGGGAGGCGGGTCGTTACAGAGTGGTATCAGAGCAGTTTCCATACTTTCTACACACACATCAGCATTGAACCTGCAGCTTCCAAGTAAGAACATCTCTCACTTTCTTTATGTTTCTTGTTTCATGTTTAGATATAACTAAAGCATGCTTGTTCATGATAATAGTTGACATGATAACAATAGTTACTCCCTTATGATTGTGTTAGTTATGTATGTCCTCCATGTCTCTAGAGATGGCACGAGGACGCCCAGCTTGGAGGGCACCAGCCACTGAGCCCCAACATGAGGCAGGCAGTTCAGTGCCTCCCCCAGACTTGACAGCATTGGTGGCTCAGTTACAACAGCAGTTAGCTGAACAGCAGCAGGAGATAGCCACCTTAAAGGCTAATCAGCTGAATACTCAAACAGTCACCCCGGAACCAAACTTAGCAACGCCAGTAGTCTTAGAGGTTCCACCAGTCCAGCCTACAGCACTAGTAGCCCCAGCAGCAGTAGAGGCAAAGAGAGAAGCCTATCTGATCCAGTGGCAGAGAGTCAAGCCCAAGAACTTCTATTGCACCAGTGAACCATGGGATGCACAAGCCTGGTTTAAAACACTGGAGAGTACGATGGAGCTTCTGGACTGGCCAGAACATGAGAAGGTGAAGTGCGCCTCTTTCTGCCTGACAGGAGATGCACGCATGTGGTGGGAGAGAATCAGAGCGAAGCGCCCAGTAAACCAGATGACATGGGCAGACTTCGAGAAGGAGTTCTTTAAAGAATTCTTTCACATGCCGGTCACAAACCGCCACTACGACGAGTTCACTGAGTTTCGTCAGGGCAACCTATCAGTTGAGGAAGCTGTGAAGAAATTCAATAGATTGGCTCGTCTATGCCCTGAACTAGTCAGCACAGAGAAAGAAAGAGTCCGGTTGATGCTCAAGATGCTGAACGTGGCTGGCGGCGTTCACAGGCAGCAAACCACCGAAGAACTAGTCAGCAGTGCTCTGACCACCGAGCACTACCAGAACAATTTCAAGCAGCAGAAGCAAGTTCTCACAGAATCTAAAGGTCAAGGAGGTTCAGGCACTCAGAAACAATAGGGCCACAGCTCCAATTAGAAAGGGAACTCTAGCAATAAGCGCAAGCCAGGGAGTTACCCAAAAGGAGGGCCAGCTAGCAAACAGCCCAGTTATCCAAAGTGTGCTACTTGCGGGAAATTCCACCCTGGAGTTTGTCGTAAGGACACCCGAGGATGCTTTGAATGTGGACAGGAAGGGCATATGGCTAAGCAGTGCCCGAACAAGACTAGTCTTCCTCCACCACAGCCGATTCAGTACGGAGGCCAGTCAGCCCAGTTACATCAGATGCAGACCGCTCTAGATGGTCCACACATCAGCCAGGGCAGACTAGAAGCCCCTCCAGCTATGACGAATGCAAGGATCTACTCCTTAACCAGAGAAGACGTAGCAAATGCCTCGACAGTTGTTACAGGTTAGATTAGTATTTTATAGCAAAGTACAACTGTCTTATTCGATACTGGGGCAACCCATTCATATATATCCAGGGCATTTGCTGAGAAGTTAGCAAGACCTCCAGAGGTACTCAGTGGTCAGTTTCTGACGACCTTACCTTCAGGAGAAATTATGGCATCCACGCACTGGCTCAGAGCAGTACCAGTCATTATAGCAGACAGAGAACTCTTTTGTGATCTGATAGTGTTAAATATGACTGACGACGATGCCATCTTCGAAATGGACTTCTTGATCAGATACGGTACTTCCATCGAGTGCCGTAAACAGAAAGTCGTATTCCAACCTGAAGCAGAAGCACAGTTTGAGTTCATCGGAGAACCCAAGAGAAAGGCCAAAAAGTTTCTCTCCGCTATGAAAGCACAGAGATTAATGGATTCAGGATGTACGGGATTTTTAGCACATGTAGTCAGTACCGGTCAGGACAAGGACCGACAGCTAGCAGAGGTCCGAGTCGTACGTGACTTCCCAGCAGTCTTCCCTGAAGAGTTACCAGGCCTAGCACCAGACAGGGAGATCGAATTTGAGATAGAACTCATTCCCGTTACAAATCCTATCTCCAAAGCACCTTACCGCATGGCTCCAGCAGAACTGAAGGAACTTCATGAGCAATTACAGGAGCTACTTGACAAGGGCTTCATACGTCCTAGTCACTCACCATGGGGAGCGCCTGTATTGTTCGTGAAGAAGAAGGACGGGAGCATGCGCCTAAGCATAGATTACAGAGCACTGAACCAAGTCACCATTAAGAACAGGTATCCTCTTCCCAGAATAGATGACCTGTTCGGTCAGCTGAAGGGGGCAGCAGTGTTATCTAAGATAGACCTCAGGTCAGGTTATCATCAGGTGAAAGTTAAAGAAGGGAATATACCCAAGACAGCATTCAGGACTAGATACGGACATTACGAGTTCGTAGTCATGCCCTTTGGCGTGACAAATGCTCCAGCTACTTTCATGGACCTCATGAACAGAGTATTCAGAGAGTACTTAGATAAGTTCGTTATCGTATTCATCGATGACATCCTTATCTATTCAGGAACTCAGGAAGAACACGCAGAGCACTTGAGAATAGTATTGCAGACCCTCCAGCAGAACCAGTTGTACGCCAAGTTCACGAAATGTGAATTTTGGTTAGATCAGGTGTCCTTCCTAGGTCACATCATCTCAAAGGATGGTATCATGGTAGACCCCAGTAAAATAGAAGCTGTGAGTAACTGGAAAAGACCCAAGAATGCTAGTGAGATCAGGAGCTTTCTGGGATTAGCAGGTTATTACAGAAAGTTCGTAGAGGACTTCTCCAGGATAGCCTCCCCACTGACAGCTCTTACCAGAAAGAACAGAAAATTTCAGTGGACAGAGGACTGTGAGAACAGCTTTAGCGAGCTAAAGAGGAGATTGACCAGTGCACCTATTCTGACTCTACCAGAGAACGCAGATAGCTTTGATATATATAGTGATGCCTCTAAGTTGGGACTAGGAGCAGTGCTGATGCAAGATGGCAAGGTAATCGCCTACACCTCCAGACAACTCAAGGATTATGAGAGGAATTACCCCACTCATGACCTTGAGCTTGCAGCAGTGGTGTTCGCCCTCAAAATTTGGAGACATTACTTATATGGAGCTCAGTGCAGAGTGTATACAGATCATCAGAGTCTGAAGTACTTCTTCACTCAGAAGGATCTGAATATGCGACAGCGCAGATGGCTAGAATTGGTCAAGGACTACGATATAGACATCCTCTACCACCCAGGAAAGGCAAATAGGGTAGCAGATGCACTTAGCAGAAAGTCCAGTGCAGCCCTATTATCTCTAGCAGCCATGTCATCGCCCCTACAGAAGGAGATCACAGACTTTGGTCTTGAACTCATAGTTTGACAGCTCTCTACTATGACGTTAGAGTCTACCTTGCTTGGTGATCTTCAGACAGCTCAGGAACAGGATCCTGAAATTCAGAAAATCAAGCAAGGAGTAGCAGAATCAGACAGTGGGGAATTCAGAATGTTTGGTAGTGGGGTATTGTACTTTGGTGACAGATTATGCGTTCCAGGTCAGGAGGAACTACGAAGCAAGATTTTAGAGGAGGCTCACAAGACTCCTTATACGATGCATCCAGGCTCCACCAAAATGTACCAGGACTTGAAGAAACGTTTTTGGTGACCTGGGATGAAGAGAGACATCGCTCAATATGTCAGCACCTGCCTAACCTGTTAGAGGATTAAGGCAGAACATCAGAGACCAGGAGGAGTTTTGCAGCCTATTCAGATTCCAGAATGGAAGTGGGAAGACATTTCTATGGATTTCATAGTGGGACTACCCAGAACCATGAATGGTTTTGATACCATCTGGGTAATAGTTGACAGGTTGACTAAATCAGCCCACTTCTTAGCTATCAGGATATCCTACTCCATGGAACAGCTAGCTCAGTTGTACCTCAAGGAGATTGTCAGATTACATGGAGTCCCATGAACCATTATTTCAGACAGAGACAGTAGGTTCACATCACACTTTTGGGAGTGTGTATAGTCAGCGTTGGGCACGAAGTTAAAGTTCAGCACAACTTTCCATCCTCAGACAGATGGTCAGACGGAGCGAGTAAATCAGGTACTCGAAGATATGCTCCGAGCATGTGCCCTAGACTTCAAAGGAAGTTGGTGCAAATATCTGAGTTTAGTAGAATTTGCATACAACAACAGCTATCAGGCCACCATCGGCATGGCACCTTACGAGGCTCTCTATGGGCGGAGGTGTAGATCTCCAATCTGCTGGTATGAGAGTGGTGAACAGAAAGAACTAGAACTTTAGACAGATCTAGTGGCAGATACCACAGCAGCTATACAGCAGATCCGCCAAAGGATAGAGACAGCTTAGAGCCGCCAGAAAAGCTATGCTGATACACGGCGCAGACCTTTAGAGTTCTCAGTTGGGGATTCAGTATTCCTCAGAGTAGCTCCCATGAAGGGAGTAATTTGTTTTGGGAAGAAGGGCAAACTAAGTCCCAGATATGTGGGACCATACCTTATCAGCAGAAGAGTGGGCAAGGTAGCATATGAGTTAGAGCTACCCTAGGAAATGTCAGCTGCCCACAACGTATTTCATGTCTCTATGCTGAAGAAGCATATCCCAGATGCCACCCAGGTGATTGAGCCCCAGCTGGTACAAGTCCGCGAAGACCTCAGCTATGATAGTCGGCCTATTCAGAAAATAGACCGAGCAGTTAAGAAATTACGGAACAAGGAGGTACCATTAGTAAAAGTCATTTGGCAAAGTCACACAGCAGAAGAGGCAACATGGGAGACAGAAGCCAGCATGAGACAGAAGTACCCAGAGTTATTCTAAGTTCGAGGATGAACTTTTTATAAGGTATGGGGGATTGTAGTGCCCGAAAATTCTCAAAACTATTTTAGAAATATTCTACGATTTTTTTGGAATTTTAGGATATTTTTATGGAGTTTTTAGAATAGCGGAAGTAGCAAAAATAAATAGAGAACGAAAATAGCCTACGCGGGAATTGAACCCGGGACCTAGCGAACTCTATGTCTTATAGGGTGACTCTAGTAACCAAGTGAACCCAGCAGGGCCGTGCTGAAAGGAAAGGGAATCAATTTTATTTAAGTTGGAGATGGGGCGAATTAGATCACTTAATATAAATAAGAAATAATTAAGTGAAGGGTTATTTGGATCGTGATTTTTCCTCTCCTCAAAACCTCACCGCCGCCCACCTCTCTTTTCTTCCTCTCTCGGCGCCAACCACAAGGAAGGCTAGGGTTCCGCCCAAGGGCACCTTCCGGCGATGACTTCGACACGAGGACGCTCCCCTCCGCAAGAGGAACGCGTGGACGTGAGAAGATCGTCGAAAGGATCGTCTCCTTCAGAGATCTAGCGATTAGAATCGTAAGAAAATCTGAACAGGAGATAAGAAACCCCTCACCTGCGGTATAAGTAGCTATTCATGTGATTTTTATGCATTAGTTTAGTCATATGCAAATTTCAGCACATAAGCTGTGCACTAGCGTACACCAGGTGCTCGATAGAATGTTTAGCTCAGTCAAATGCAAAATAGGCATTTTATTATCTTGGATAAATGCACTAGAAGCATTTACATGGTCTATTTAGTCTTGCTCCAACTTTTACAGGACTAGATGTCCAATGAGTGGGCTCTCACAGTCGCCTCTAGGTTCAGATAACCTAGTTCTGGGTTTAGACAACCTGGTAGAAGCAAGACAATAACTATTGGCTTATGTTCAGTATTTTACTTTCTCAGTGGCACTGTACTGGATTAGATATCCATTGGGTTGGAATCCCATAGTCGTCCCTAGGTTCAGCTAACCTAGCAAACCCTACTAGATTCGGAATTTGCAACCCTGGGTTTAGTTAGGGATGCGCGCACAGCAAGTACAGTCGCCGGGCCCAAACAACATCATGATTATGTATTTTCACCTATTGTATGTATATAGTTTTTAAACTCCCGCAAGATAGCTAGGTGAAATCAGTACAGTTTTAGCATTTACTAGAATTAGCTCAGTTCAGCTCTCTCTTATGATTATGTATGATAGCTCTATGTTCAGTTTTATTACACCTGCTTTAGATGATAGTATTCCATGACTAGCTTTTGATTGCTATGTATTGTATGATAGCATGCCATGTTTTAGTTCAATCAGTACGTGTTTTAAATAGCATGTTTTCAAAGCATGATTTGCATCGATTGCATGTTTTAGTGAGGTTGATGGTTTCTTACTAAGCGAAAGCTTACAGATACTTTCTTTTCCTTATACTGCAGATAAAGGTAAAGGAAAGATGGACTAGCGGAGGCTGGAGGGCAATGCTACGAAGATGTGTGTGGATGGAACTTGGAATAGAGATCTTAGGGAATTTCAGCAAGCTTGTTTAAGCACTAGAACTTTTTAGCATTTGGTTATTTTGCACCTTAGCATGTTAAATGTTATGAATTAGTTAATCAAGCATCCTATCATGTTTAGAATACTATTTTTGTGATGTTAGAATGTTTGGCATTTAGTTTAGAAATGTTATAGGTGATTTTGGCACGAACAAGTGATGAAATCAGACCCTTGGTTGAAATCAGAAACTCGGATCGATCAGCTGATCGATTCGAGGGTTCCCAATCGATCAGTTGATCGATTGGGCAAGTTGTTCCGCGAACAGTAGGCTTCTAGATCGATCAGCCGATCGATCCAGCAATTTCTGTAGCGAACAGAAGGCTCTGGGATCGATCACTGGATCGATTGGCCAGACTAGATTGATCAGCCGATCGATCCAGAATATCACCTCGAGCACAGTAGGTGCTGGATCGATCACTGGATCGATCCAACCCAAGTCCCGCATACAGTATCCGGCTGAATCAATCACTGGATCGATTCAACCATTCCAATCGATCTGTGGATCGATTGGGAGGCCTGAAATCAGCCGGGAAACCTTTAGTCCAGCTCCTTGACCAGGTGGGATGTAAAATATATTAACAACAGCTTAGATTACACCCCTTAGCACATGTAGAACCAAGAAATGATGATAGATTAGCAAAACTTTAAATAGTACAGTTCTGCAACTAGGTTTAATGATGGTTAGGGAATAGTTTAGCACAGCATAATGTGACGGTCCGCCTCACAGCCTAGTCAGTGGGAGGCGGGTCGTTACAAAATATCTAAGGGACAATGGTATATTGTCTTAATAAACTCTGCCTTATATGACACAACATAATGGTGCATCGGAAATGCGTAATCAAATCTTGTTAGACATGGTTAGATCAATGATGGATCGTGTAAATCTTCCCAAGACCTTTTGGGGTTATGCACTTATGACAACTGTTTACTTGCTAAACAAAGTCCCGACGAAGGCAATCTAAACTATTCCATATGAGGTATGGATTAGTAAAAAACTCCTTATATCTTATTTGATGATATGGGGATGTTCTGCTTATTTGAAGAGGACTATATCAGACAAGTAGGATGCCAAGTCTGATAAGTGTTTATTTATTGGATACCCTATGAAAACTAAGGGTCACCAATTCTATCACCCCTTGGAACAAAAAGTGTTTGTTTCAAGGCATGATACCTTCTTAGAGAAAGAATTTCTCTTACAGGAAGCAAGTGGGAGTATGGTTGAACTTGATGAAGTTCTAGAGACTCTAATAAACACTAATGAGATGCCTAGTTAAGAACCATGACCGATTATGACACAACCTCCTCATAGATCAGGTAGGACACGCAATACCTGAGAGATATGGATCTCTTGTAAGAGAAATAATTTTAATAAAAATCCTTTTTAATATTCTAGTGGTCGGCCACCTAATCTTGGGACCCAAGCTTTGGCCGGCCACCAACTTGGCTCATCCACTTGGTCTTGGCCGGCCCTAGCTTGGGTTCCAAGCTAGCTTGGCCGACCCCATTGGATGGGTAAGAAGGTGGGTATCTGGTGGGTATAAATCTCTATATATAAGAGGCTACGATAGGGACCGTGTAACGCCCGCCCTCCCTGCTAACCCTAAGGGACGGGGCTACGATACTCTACATACGTATTACACCGGAAGACTTAAAAATTATTTTTCTTAACTTATTTCAAACCCAACTACACTAACATGGTTTCATAACATGATAACAAAATCAATAAAAACTTAACATCAAGTCACCAATAGTGTATTACATTTCACAAAACCAAAGCATAGTTCTTAAGGTTTTAAAGCAGGTTCTTAATTAGTTGCCTAGCCACCGCCACACACATCTTTGTTGCCCCTCCTACTGCTCCTTTAGCTCATCCAGCTTTTTCCTTTATCTGTGGTACCAGGAAAGTAAGCTGTGAGCACTCATGGCTCAGTAAGTTTCTTTCCTACTCACTAAAGCCAAAAATCAACATATAATCAAAGAATGTATCAACAAGTCATAATCTCAACTAATCATGGCATAACCTAGCATTCTATTCAAGCATATCATGCATCATAATATAATCACCACTAGTCATGGCATATCAAACATCATCATGGCCGAAACATATACCTAGTGCATTGCATAAAACATAGCTAGACATGGCATAACAACCAAATATCATGGTATATCAAAGCATGGCCGAAACATGTATATCAAAGCATCATAACTATGGCCGAACATGTACATCAAGGCATCATCATATCCATGGCCGAAATCTATATATCAAGCATCAACATATCCATGGCCGAAACATGTCTATAAGGTATAGCATGAACATAACATTATCATACCTTATCATGGCATATCATAATCAAGAGCATAGCATGAAACATAGCATAATCATAAGGTGTATGCAATATGATTTTGGAAAACATGTATCCGAAAAACATGTGTATGTCTCATGATCTTTAAAACCATTTTCTTTTACATATATATACTTGAAAGTAATCTCAACATAAGGGGGATCCCGGCTATGTACCACTTACATATTGCGCGCAACCTTGTAGGTCCAAGGTAGCAAGTCTTGAACCCTACGAGGCAAACATACTAGGCCCTTAGTCCTAGGGGCACTTAGGAGCCCATCCCTAACGAGGTCCTTAGTCCCCGGGGCGCTTATGGAGCCCACCCTTGGTACAAGCCACTCACACATAAAGTAAAGTACATGTCATACATATCATGTATCATAAAAGCATGCATCACTTAGGCACACATCATATCATAAAGGTATGCATCACTTAGGCATACATCATGTCATAAAAGTATGCATCACTTAGGCATACATCATATCATAAGGTATGCATCACTTAGGCATACATCATGTCATAAAGGTATGCATCACTTAGGCATACATCACATCATAAAGGCATGCATCACTTAGGCATACATCATGTCATAACAATATGCATCACTTAGGCATAGATCATAAAAACATGCATATCTTAAGCATAAAGCATATCATCAAGCATGCATGATTTAACCACATAGCATATCATGAAAGCATGCATATTTTAAGCACTAAACATAGCATTAAAGCATGCATAATTTAACCACATATCATAACATAAGCATGCATATTTTTAGCACAAAGCATATCATATCATAAAAGCATGCATATCATATCATAAGTCATAAATCACAAGCATACATATTAAGCATAAGGGTGTATCTTGTGATTATCCTATCATAGGAAACATGGTATCATATTCATCTTGGTTCTAAGCTTCCTAAACCCTTGTGGCCGAAACCCCTTTAGAGCTTAATTTAGGTTAAACACAACATCCAAGCATATGGCACCTAAATTATCATCATAACATTTTCATAGGAAGCATTATAAACATGATTAACTTAGTTTCTAAGTTCTTCAAGTCCCTAATTTTATGTGGCCGAAACCTTAAGGTGTGAAACAAGGTTCCATATGACATAAAAGCATGGACAACTTTAAATCATAATTATAACATTTTTACCAAGGAACAAGGTAAACACATTTGACACATTTGAATTAGTTCCTAAGTTCTTTAAGCCCTTAACATATGTCATGGCCGAAATTTAACAAGTTCTCATTAGGGCAACAAACAAGCATACAAGAATGTGAAATTGGACTAACCTTATGTATAAATTCATACAAGGCATCATACAATAGTTATGACCGAAACATACCCTAGCATCATTTTAGGTTATAAAACAACATATAACAAATTGAACCTTGGCTTTCTACTTATCATATTTCATGTAGAGTGACATGAGCATATTTAATTTAAGTCCTAGGGTCCCTAGGGCATCTAAATCTTCATGGCCGAGACTTACAATGGTCCATTTAGGTCATGGAAAAATTATACAAGCATGTGACACAAGCAATAGGTTATCATATTTTCATAAGAAGCATTTTAACACCTTTGGTTTAAATTCTAAGGCCTCTAGGTCATTTAAACCCTACTTGGCCGAAACTCATCAGTGTTTAAACTTTCTTCAAATAACATAAAAACATATGAAGTCATACGAGTTTCATAGCATATGTAAAGACAAGCATAATGAGTATACATATGAATTGTGTCTTAGGCTTTCTAGGTTTCTTTTTCTCTTTTTCTTTTATTTTTTTCTCATGGCCGAAACCTACCATTCTTTAGCTAGGTTCTTAAGTGGCCTAAAGCATGAAAAACCTAAGTAAGTTTCATGGCAAAAGTTACTAAGAAACATATATACAAATTGGTTCATGAATAAGCTAGGACCCCTTGTAGTCATACATGTTATATGTCATGCAACTAATTTTTCTACACCCTAATTAAGCATGAGGGCATTGAACAACTTTCATATCTAAACAGAACAGAGGTCTTGAGCATATTAAAATTTTGTTTAAGCTTTTCTAAGCTATCCATCTCATCATGGCCGAAAAACCCTAAAAAGGAGTTCATGAAATTCTAGCAATATTCAAGCATACAAATCCTTTAAGATCTTTGTATTCTATCACATGAGCATGGTTATTTAAATTTAAAGGTCTTCCTAACCCTAAACCCTTTCTTGACCGAATCATATGAGTGGGTTTTCTTTTAGTTTCAATATCTTCTAAGGAAGAAAAACTAATACATGATCCTTAATATTTCATAGGGAGAACCTTGTACTAGTTGGGTAAAACAATAAATTTCCCTAGCCTCTTAAGAATATTTTTGGCCGAAATTCTAGGGTTCAGTAGTCCTCTGATCAAGCATCATATAGGTATAAAAACATGAAGAAGAACCCCTCTACATAGCATAGAAAAATCTATCATGTAGTGAAGACTAGTTTAAACATCATTAGATTTTTGAAAGTTCTTCTTGGCCGAATTTTCTCAAACTTGTTTCTAGGTTTTAAAATCTTCATAAAATCCGAAAAACACTTAAAACGCCTTGTACCACAGGTGAGGGGAAGCTTACATCCTTTTCGCTTGTGGATCTAAGGTATGGTGAAGAAGAAGTAGTCTCTTCTTCTAGTTCCTTTCCCTTGATTCCTTTGCTAAGTCCTCCTTGTATCTTAGGCTTTCTTAGGGAAAACCTTGGCTTGGGGCAGAAGATGGAGGAGAGGGGGAACTGAGGTTTCGGTGAGGGAGAGGAGAGAATGAGAAAAATGAGAGAAAATAGAATTTTTCCTTTACATATTCTCTTTTATGTTAAGGGGGAAGAGGTAGCAAACTTAGTTTTTTGCTTTCCTTCTCCCTTAGCCTTTTTTTTCTATTTTATTTTTATTTTTATTTATTTATTTATCCTCATCATTCATGGTGAAATAAGGGGGAATGAATCCCCTTAATCCCTCTTTAAGTTTTCGGCAAAACCAAAGAGGAAGAAAGAGAGAAAGGGAGGAAGACAAGTTGCCTTTCTCTTGCTCCTTTCTTGTTTTCTTTTGGCTAGCTTTTACTCTTACCTTTATCATGAGTTTCCCTCCTTTGTTATCAACATATTATTCCTATCCCAACTGGTTATTACCCATTAATTCTATGAAATATAATATAAGATGTTCAAGGTTCAATCCTTGACCTCTCCCTATTTTTATTTCATTTTATTTCTTTTTGCTTCAACTCACTTCCTATTATTTTTCTAAGGAAAAATCCCACATTCATATATTTATCTTACAAGCTTAGTGGGTATTACAGACCGAGAGGAAGAATTAGTTTTGGTCTCCCGATGAAATTAAGCATCCCGTGTTCGCCCCGAACACACAACTTAATTTCATCAATAATAATTCATTCCACTAGAGAACTTTTATTGAACTACCGCACCAATCCCAAATTACATTTTGGGCTCCTTCTTATTATGAGTGTGTTAGTCTCCCTGTGTTTAAGATGTCGAATGTCCACTAATTAAGTGAGTTACTGACAACTCATTTAATTAATATCTTAGTCCAAGAGTAGTACCACTCAACCTTATCGTCATGTCGGACTAAGTCCACCTGCAGGGTTTAACATGACAATCCTTATGAGCTCCTCTTGGGGACATTCTCAACCTAAATCACTAGGACACAGTTTCCTTCTATAATCAACAACACACACTATAAGTGATATCATTTCCCAACTTATCGGGCTTATTGATTCATCGAACTAAATCTCACCCATTGATAAATTAAAGAAATAAATATCAAATATATGTGCTTGTTATTATATTAGGATTAAGAGCACACACTTTCATAATAACTGAGGTCTTTGTTTCTTTATAAAGTCAGTATAAAAGAAACGACCTCTAATGGTCCTACTCAATACACTCTAAGTGTACTAGTGTAATTATATAGTTAAGATAAACTAATACCTAATTACACTACGACCTTCCAATGGTTTGTTCCTTTCCATCTTGGTCGTGAGCTACTGTTTATAATTTATAAGGTACTGATAACATGATCTTCTGTGTGTGACACCACACACCATGTTATCTACAATATAAATTAATTGAACAACTACATTTATCATAAATGTAGACATTTGACCAATGTAATTCTTATTTCTAGATAAATGTTTATACCAAAAGCTAGACTTTTAGTATACATCCTAACAAAGGGAAGAGCAAAAAGGCCAAGATAGTAGAACTGGTATAAAATGGTCCATGCCATCATTGTGGAAAGATGGGACACTGGCGAAGAAACCACAAGATCTATCTTGAGTCCTTGAAGAAGAATAAGGTATCTAACGCCCCATACTCTTCAGGTATTTTCTTTATTGGTTGTCATGCTATTTTCTTAGACACTTGGATATTTGATACTAGGTGTGACTCACATGTATCTAATGACATACAAGGACTAAGGAATAGCAGAAAACTCGTTAAGGGAGAAATATGTCTGTGAGTTGGGAATGGAGAAAGGTTGCTGCAGCCACCATCGAAATATACTTGTTAATGCTTCCTAGTGGGGTTTTCTTAGAACTTGATAATTGTTATTTTGTTCTAGCATTAATAAAGAACATTGCTTCTATTTCTTGCTTACATAGAAAAGGTTTCCATTTAACTTTTAGTAACAATTATTGTTATATAACCTTAAATGACATTCTTTATGGCATTGAAACTTTATGCAATGGCGTCTACACATTAGATATATCTAGTGGCGTACTCAATATCGAAAAGAGCAATAAACCCGCCCGAATAGATAATCAATTAACTTTTTACTTGTGGCATTGTCGCCTTGGCCATATAAGAAAGAAATGCATGTCCAAATTGCAAAAGATTACAATTCTCGAATCATTTGAATTAGATACATTTGATACATGTGATTCATGTTTAAAAGCAAGATGACAAAGGTACCTTTTTCTCGAAAGGGTGAACTAGTTGTTGAGTTACTTAGGCTCATACATATCAATGTATGTGGACCAATGACAACTCATGCATTAGGAGGTCATAGCTACTTCATTACTTTCATTGATGATCACTATCTTTATGAGTATGTATATCTAATGAAACACAAGTTTAAAGCCTTTGAAAAGTTTAGAGAATTTAGAAGTAAAGTAGAGAAACAACTTGGTAAAAATATTAAGATAATTTAATCCGATCAAGGTGGTGAATATTTAAGCCAAGAGTTTATAGAATATCTAAGGGACAATGGTATATTGTCTTAATAGACTCTGCCTTATATGCCACAACATAATGGTGCATCAGAAAGGCGTAATCAAATCTTGTTAGACATGGTTAGATCAATGATGGATTGTGTAAATCTTACCAAGACCTTTTGGGGTTATGCACTTATGACAACTGTTTACTTGCTAAACAAAGTCGCGACGAAGGCAATCTCAACTACTCCATATGAGGTATGGATTAGTAAAAAACCCCTTATATCTTATTTGATGATATGGGGATGTTCTGCTTATTTGAAGAGGACTATATCAGACAAGTAGGATGCCAAGTCTGATAAGTGTTTATTTATTGGATACCCTATGGAAACTAAGGGTCACCAATTCTATCACCCCTTGGAACAAAAAGTGTTTGTTTCAAGGCATGCTACCTTCTTAGAGAAAGAATTTCTTTTACAGGAAGCAAGTGGGAGTATGGTTGAACTTGATAAAGTTCTAGAGACTCTAATAAACACTAATGAGATGCCTAGTTAAGAACCATGACCGATTATGACACAACCTCCTCATAGATCAGGTAGGACACGCAATATTCCTGAGAGATATGGATCTCTTGTAAGAGAATCGAATGATGTGTTACTCATTGAGGATGAGGAACCTACTGATTTTGAAGAGACTCTGAATAGTTCAGAAAATGATAAGTGGCTTACTGTCATGAATTCGAAAATGGATTCCATATACGAAAACCAAGTTTGAAACTTGGTGGACCCACCTGAAGGCATTACGCCTATAGGGTGAAAATGGATTTTCAAGAAGAAAACTGACATGGATGGTAATATTATTACCTACAAGGCAAGGCTGGTGGTGAAATGCTATCGTCAAATGCAAGAAATTTACTATGATGAAACTTTCTCACCTGTGGCCATGCTTAGATCTATTCGGATACTCCTAGCCATATCAACTCATCATGATTATGAAATATTACAGATGGATGTCAAAATAGCTTTCCTTAATGGAAATATGCTCGAGGACGTGTATATGACACAACTCGAAGGCTTCACATCTGTCAACAAGAATAAAGTATGCAAGCTCCAATGGTCAATTTATGGACTAAAGCAAACATCCAGGAGTTGGAATATCCATTTTGATGAGGCAATCAAATAGTTTGATTTCTCACAAAATCTAGACGAACCTTGTGTGTATCAAAAGGTTAGTGGGAGTGTAGCCATATTCCTAATATTATATGTTGATGACATATTACTTATAGGAAATAATGTGCCAATTCTACAGTCAGTTAAATTTTGGTTGTCCAATATGTTCTGCATGAAAGGCATGGGAGAAGCAACTTACATCCTTGGGATGAAAACTATATAGATAGATCGAGAAGGTTGCTTGGTCTTTCACAGTCGACATATATAGAAAGATTGCTAAAATGATTTAACATGTCTAAATCCAAGAAAGGTTTCATACCTATGAGGCATGAAATTCAACTTTCAAAGTCTATGTTACCACGCAAAGAAGACGAGAGGATTGGCATGGATAAGATACCTTATGCATCCACAATAAGATCTATCATGTATGCTATGTTATGTACAAGACCCGATATATCATATGCTCTGAGTGTTATGAGCAGATACCAGTCTGATCCAGGAATGGATCATTGGGTGGCTGTCAAGATGATCCTTAAGTACTTAAGAAGAACTAAGGATATGTTCTTAGTTTTTGGAGATGGTGATATGACCATACGCGGATATACAGATGCTAGTTTCCAAACGGACAAGGATGACTCCAAGTCCCAATCTAGATTCATATTCATATTAAATGGAGGCCCAATTAGTTGGAAAAGTTTCAAGAAAAACACTGTTCAAATTGTACCTGTGAGGCGGAATATATTGTAGCTTTGGAAGCAGCAAAGGAAGCAGTTTGGATCAAGAAGTTTGTTACTAAACTTGGAGTGGTACCATCCATTGTTGAAACATTACCTATTTACTATGACAACACTAGAGCTATTGCACAAGCAAAGAAACTAAGGTCTCATTAGTGATCAAAACATGTGCTTCACCATTATCATCTAATCAGGGAGATCGCTAGTGGGAAAGAAATAAAACTCGAGAAAATTCCCACTGAAAGGAATCTAGCGGATCCTTTGACAAAGGCTCTACCACAAAGAAAGTTTGAGGGTCACGTCTGTGTTTACGATTTAGAACACCGTGGTGATTGGCTTTAGGCCAAGTGGGAGTGTTAGAATTTGAGCGATGTCCTAAGGCAATCACCTTACGATTTTTTCTATTTATTTGATAAGTATAAATTTAATATTTGAGTGCATATTATATGTTTGATTGTCTTAAACTCATTTATTGAATGTCTGTAATATAATTCATAGCATGAGAGAATTTGAGATTAGATCGCAACTAGTGATTATCTCTACATATACAATTATGAATATATTGAAATTTCCATAGTCATCGAATTGATACATTCAGACATCATCAATTCTGTAAGACTATCATGGGTTTTACTCCTTGGTTCAGCCAAGCAGCTATTTTCTCACTGGCTGGAGACATTGGGATATCGAGAGTTAAACGTGGATGCTAGTTATGGTAACTAATTCATTGAAGTGACTGGTTGTAAGACTTCATATGGTTCTCTACATATATATAGATATGTTTGTGAAGTTCTTACTACAGCACGAGTACAAGTTTCCTTTGACTTGAGGTATACAAGTCATCTTGATCATGGAGACTTATACTTTGACATCTTAAGTAAGTATTTCATTGAGGTGTGGACCTAGGATGATTGGGTATAAGTTGAAGTGCCCAAAGATGTTTGGATAGCCTGTAGGGGATTCACCACCCCTTGCGAGGAGATGTATACGCTATGGCCACTCACTAGGATTATTACTCAAAGTCTTTGGACAAAACATCACATATTAAGAGTACGAGACTCTTGTACACATATATGAGTTATTTGAATCCGTAAATGAGGAAGTATTACTTGGGCTAGGTGTGACATAGTCAGCCTAGTGGGGACAAGACACATAGATCATGTCCTAAACCAAGTGGGTATAAGACGAGTGAAAGAAACGAGACATGACTCACTGTAGCTGTTGAAGGGTTTAGAATTAATTCCAAGATCAACTATGATTTTCTGACTAATTGGGGATCCTGATGTACTACTATGGGTCACTCATAATCCTTCTATAATTAAGTAGTTAATTATGGACGACCAAGATAAATCGGGAACCTATTGGGTTATACGAACTAACGAGTCTCAAAAAGACGTAATACAAGTTAAATAATAGGATTCATAGATCAAGAGATAAATGTTTGGTTAGACCATATATAAGACAAATATGGAAATATTTGTCGCAATGGAAGTGCGGATGGGCCACATCTCTTATGGAGAGTTGGACTATATTTGGTTTAATCATGAATTAGTTATGAACCAACTTAGTTTAGTTGTGAACCAAACCAAGGGGTTAATGAGCTAATTTTTGGTTAAGGGATAAGAGGTTGGATTTGGGTTTTCTAATCTAACACATTAATGAGGGCTATATATTGATATGGTTGAGAGAAGATTATACACATGAGATCATTAATTGGTTTGTAAGGTTTTTGGAAAACCTTAACCTAATTTCTTTTCTCCTCTCCCTCTCCCCTCTCTCTTTGCCGCGGCCAACAACTGGAAGCCCTTACCCTTGTTGCTGTGACTGCCACAAGGAAGAAATCTCTTCCTTGTGTGCTTCTCTTCCTTTTCCTCTTGATCCCACTTCTTTTCTCATGGATAGTAACTTCCAAAGGAGAGGCTTGTACTCAAGGAGTTGTCTTGAGGAGCTCGGTGTGGATATGAATAGAGGCGAGGTTCGACTACGTCGCTACGGTTGATGGCCTTCTCATTATAAGCCATTCGTAAGGTAAACCTAGCGTAAATTTACTTTCAGTAAAAATTTAATTATGTGGTCATGTTTGACATATTGTATCCTTGTATGCATGTGGCACATGTGATGTAATAATTTAGGAATTATTATTATTTTATTTTCTGCTACGCATGTTTACGAAACGTGTTTTAGCACACACCGCATCGGGCATATCCCAATAGAATCTTGGGCTTAGGACTTGTCTTCATTCCTTGGAGAAGGATTCTTCCCCTTGGGGGAATCCTAGATCTTCCATTTTTGTCGATCCGTCCACCTATAGAGCAAGGGAGCGCTTCCAAGAACGCTACTCATCAAAGATAAGCATCTCTTCTCTCTATCTCCATGTATTGAGTTATAGTTTGCTTCTTTCTTCATTTTTGGATTGTAATCCTTATGGTACTTTCGGGCCGCAAAAACCGCTTTTTGCGTTGTGAAAACCCCGAAATCCCATGCCACCAGATCCGTACGAAGATTAAAAGAACAAAAATTTCATGTACATGTTTTCTAACCTAGATCTACACTAGATATACATGTTAAGGAGTTTATACCTTTGATGTGAAGCCCTTCGCTTATCCTGCTCGTCCATGGTTCGCCGGATCTCAAGGGTGTCAAGTGAACACCCCTCTATGTGTATCCACATGAACAAAAGGATGGAGAAGAAACCTTTAGAGTGTGCTAGCACTCATGGAGGTTTCGGCCAAGGAGGAGGAGAGGGAGAAAGATGAGAGGAGGAAGAAGATGGAGTGAATGAGCACAAAAATTATAACCCACGACAATAATGTGGCCGACCACTTCAAGAGGGGTTTTTAAACTCCATGGAATACCAAGAGTCACAACTCTTGATCTCCCTCATGAGGTGGCACACACATGTACTATCATTGATGATGTGGAAGATCATTATTGGCCCACTCTATGCCAACTCACAAATGAGGTGGCATTAGTCAAGTCAAACTTGACCTTTCATCTTCCCTTCTCAAGTCAAGTCAAACTTGACCTCTTCTCTCCCACGGTTGATCAAATCTAACCATTTGATTCAAACCAATTTAATTTAATGAATCTATATCTATTAAATTAAATTGACTAAATGAATCCAAATCTAATTAGACTCATTTAACACATGAACCAAATTGAGTCCAATAACTTAATTAGGATTACTCTTAATCCAATTTGGTTCATCACAAGAACCTAATCCTCTTAGTTCATCATATGAACCTAATCTCCATCTAATTGCCCTTTGTGTGTGACCCTCTAGGTTCTTGTAACGTTGGCAATGCTCCTAAACCCATTTAGAAGCATAAGTAATGAGCGGTATCTAGCAACACATCATTACTACCCAAGTTACAAGAATATTGAGATCCAACATCACCTTGTGACTACTAACTGTGACTCTTCACAATATATGACACTGTCCTTCTATCCTTAACATCTAGATTGATCAATTTGAGACATAGATGGTGTCATCCTCTGATCAATCTAAATCTTGAACTCCAAGTAGACTCACTATAATCAAATGAGCTCAATATCTCATATTGACTCATTTGGGCATGGCCATGCACTTAGTGGTTTCACTCTATCAAGAATAACGATGTCACTCCCGTTATATAGGAGGGATAGATCCCATCTACATCACTCACATCCCTCCGCATAATTTGTTACATACCCAGTAATCACCTTTATAGTCAACCCAATTACGGGTGACGTTTGACAAAGCCAAAGTATACAACTCCTTATATAGGGAACCATGGTGACTTCAGATCGAAGGACTAATAATTATACTAATAGCCACATGGGAAAGTATATGACACTCATATAACGATCCATGATATTTTCTCATGGTGGGGCATTTAGTATACATTCTCTAATGCATACCCATGTGTCAACTTGATATCTCTATATCCATGACTTGTGAGATCAAGTCATCGAGTTGACCTACATGCTAGTCTCGTCAAATTAACATTGTCCCTGAATGTTTATACTTGACTAGGAATGATTAAGAGTAGTGTTCTCTATATCATTTCACTATCGATTCAACCTATCGATTGATATAGATAAGAACCTTCTACTCAAGGACGCTATTATACTTAGTTATTTGGCACCAATACAAGTAAGTATAATAACCAAAACAAATGCCTTTATATACATAGGAATATGATACAATGAGTCCATACAACAATCATCATATGATTGGCTCTAGGGCTCTAATGTGAGAAGCACATCCGGTATCTAATACCCACGATGAAGAAATAGAGAGATTGACTTCTATAACATGTATACCTGAAGTAGAAATCTTATTTCTCTTCTTCTTAAGATCTTCCAGGTATCCTTTGCAGTTCTTCTTCCAGTGCCCTACTTGTCCTTGATATAGTTGACGATGATGTTCAACTATATCATAAGCAGTCATCAACTCGTGTTGCTTCTGAAGCTCAGAATTCATGGTTGTGAGCATGAGGCATGACATATCTAATGCGTCATCTTGATGCTTCTTGTAAGCATCTTGGTCAGCTCGCGTGGCAGTGGCAGGAGGTGCCTCGGGAATGGGTTGCTCCAGGACGTAAAATTTTCGTTCTTGTGTGAGAACTATTCTCATATTCTTATTCCAGTCCAGGAAGTTAGCTCCATTGAGCTTGTCCTTATCAAGGACAGAATGTAGGGAGAAGGTGTTAGTGTTTGATGACATGACAATCTACAACAGAAAATGCAGAAAATAAATAATCATATTCCACTAATCATTTAATTAGGCCTTTAACTAAATGATGCTCCCACTGAATTATAGAACTTTTGTAGAATCAAGTCATGGATGTGGTCAAACCACACCTACTAGATTCCAACCAACTAGCTATAATTCTTGTGGGATAAGATCCACATAATACTAAGCCTTGAGTTAGCTTTGGCTAAATCACCCAAGACTTAGTATGATCGGTAGGTAACTAATTACCAATTACATCTCTATGCAACTCATGTTTATAGGATCAAGATCCACATATATATTAAAACTTGAGTTAGCTTTGGCTAAATCACCCAAGAATTAATATAAATGTGATTTTGACCTATCTACCAACCATTGGAAAATGTCTATAGTTAAACCAGATCTAATTGAGTTTAACTAGTTTTACTCAATCTGATTGAGTTTGTACTCACCCATGCGTTGATAGGCGGGACCAAGATTGTCCCTCCGCACCCTACCAAGATAAAATGCGTTGCTCTGCTTTGGCAGTGTCACGCCCAGGTAGTCCCTGTCAGAAGAAATTTCGGCAGTATCTCCCCTGTACGGGTGACAATATGAATCCAGAAATATATATATCTAAACCATCGGCCCACACGGCCGGAACAATACATACAAATGGTAAACAATCCACGCAGTTATATTCAACATTTCCACACAGATATAATATGAACAATCCACGCAGTTATATAAAGGAAGACGATAAAAAATCATCGTAGATATATGTCAAACCTCCTATTCCACTACAACGAAGAAAATGAAGTCCACAAAGTAATGAAAATATCCGCAGCGGAAAACCAAAAGTAGTAAACCCATGTGTTCGATATAAAGTCCACAATACAAAATCCACATCACAAGTATATAAGATGCAAAAGCAAAACATATCCCGACAACAGGAAATCCTCGCGATAAAGGGGGCTAGCGACTGGAATATCTCCCGACGGCATCAACCTGAAAGGTAGTAATATAAAGGTGTGAGTCCAAAGAACTCTGCAGGTAATACAATTGATATGTACAGCAACATATAACTACCAGCAACAATCCTACAGTACAGTATCCTAACAGTATAACATATAGCACAGTCTCCTAACAGTATAACAGGTATGCATAATTGAATAAACCGCAGTACCCAATAATAAGCATGTAATACAGTCTACTGCAAGAATAATAAGAAGTGCATAACTGAAATAAACTGTACTCACCTGCAAGGCTTGTGCAACTGACTGTGAACATACACAGATAAAAATAGTCAGAGCATATAAGTATGTAGCCTGTATGCATGTCAATCATATGCAGTCACCAAAATGCATCATTCAATATGCAACAATCACAATAAATGCAATCTGTGCATATGATGCAATATGACATGGTCACCCCTGACGCCAGTCAGCCATCTCACACGCGATGGTTAGACCGAGTGGGTAGGGCTGTGACACCGTGCACTCTGCCATCACTACCCCTGATGAGTGACCGAGTGGACGGGATGCTGTCGGAGTACACCTATCCTCCTACCTCAAACATAGTGAGGGAGCGCAATGCTCTCATCTCCCGGTACACGATGACGGGGAGGGATCCCTGCCTGCTACCACGCTGCATTCTCACTACCCATGAGCGGACCAGCGGAGCACTACAGAGCAACTGCCATACACACCCTAGGTGCTGTGCCACTACCCATGCAGTGGTCACGTTGTGTGCAGGCCCGTGTAGCCAGCCGACGAGCTCAACAATAATGGAGTCGTCAATCGCCCAGCATGCAATCATGCGGGATGGTGCATGATGCTAAGTATGTCATACCTGAACATAGCCTCCTCCATATATGTGTGTGCCAAAAAGGTAAACGCATATATATAACCATGAATAAACAGCATAAATCCAAGAACATCACATATAACAATGATATAAGTATCATGAATCCAAGAGCATGTATCAAACATGTAAAGCAACTAATCTAGTATAGTGGAGCACTATAAATATACATATCCATCTCTATAAACATAGATACTCATGGCAAAAGATAAAAGCATCCAGTTCTAATGTAAAGCAACTAACAGTAGAAGCATGATAAGTATCAACTAAACTAAACCAGGGAAATACTAACTACCAACACTAGTAAGTATATATAAACTGCACATATCATAAGACACTATCAAGAGATAAGTCAAAGGGTACCCGCCTCAAATAGAAGGCACAATCAAGCAATCCAAGGAAATATTTGTCACTTCATCAAAATTAAACAATATATATATATATATATATATATATATATATATATATATATATATATATATATATATATATATATATATATATATATATATATAGCTAAATAAAATCCCTAAAACAAAATTAGGGCAAAACCCTAATCACATGACCTTATCCTATCTAATTCAATCTAACGGTCAATTAGGATTAGTTATCTAATTCCTAATCTCCCATTAGATTAGAAATCCATGGTTGACTAGAGTTAATTACCTTAACTCTAATCATTCTATTAGACTAATTCAAAACAATTAAATCTAATCACATGATCAACAACTAATTACACTAATCATGTATCAATTCCCTGTTCCTTACCTCAATCCCAACTACTGGAGAAAGTGCTGCCGGAACCAAGAAAACCTCACAGTAAACAGAACTCACCTCACTGATCGGATCAAGAGAAGAGATCAACAATTCACTCTCTGTTGACCCTCAATCGTAGACGGTTGCTGCCAGAAGGAAACGTTGCAGGAACAAGGTGTTCTGCTAGAAGGAGTGGCTGTGGGAACCAAGGACACCACAACAAGAACAGAACAGAACCTCACAGCCCTAATGTAGCTACTGTCCACCAACCGGATACCTCTGGCGAGCAAGGGAAGGAAGAATCGGTCACACAATCATCTCAATATCCCAAATAAACCTTACAACGGAACCCCTACCTCAATGATCGACGACAACCAGAGAGAAGAGAATGAATCGGTTGCTTACCCTCGAAACCCTAGGGCATCTTTAAGCCGACGATCGGATCGGGGAAGAAAGGATCAGCAGATCTGAGAGGAAATATCGGGGAAAGGTTGAGAAGAGGAAATCAAGATGATCCGTGCCTCCTTGATTGATCTCCGGCAAGCTCCGAGGATAGATCTACACCGGCGATCGTCGGCGTCGTGTCGTCCACGTGAGAGAGGATCGGCTTGTTGGCTGGCATCTGATGTTGGCCATAGCAACAGAGGACAACGCGAGAGAACGACCGGCGCTTGAGTTTGACGGAGCTCGGAAGAGGAAGATTGCTGCCGCCGATCTACTCCCTGGTGTCGGCGTCGTCGGAGCAGAGATGGGGGATAGGGCAGAGAGTAGTCGGGGAAGAGTGGGTCGGGCACGAGTGGAGACGGCGATATGGGAAAGAAAATAAAAAGAAAATGAAATATATATTAAAACATTTCCTCAGTTAAACGGGTATCCCAAACAAGCTTTATCCAGACCCGTCGATCGTTCCCCTCAAAACCCTCCGTACGAGCTCCGAAAAATTCCCAGAAAACTCCTAAAAATTCCAAAAAAAATTTATAAGGTTATTTCTCAAATAACCCTATTAATTAAATTTTCAGATATCTCACATCCTCCCCTACTAATAAAAATTTGGTCCCCAAATTTCGCTATAACCAACAGCAAACACTAGAATATAACCAAACAGTATAAATGCTGAAAGAAACTGTAACCCACATACCTCAAGTAAAATGATGAGGGTGTCGAGCTTGGATCGTATCCTCCAACTCCCAAGTAGCCTCCTCGTCAGAATGATGCTGCCATCCGACTTTAACCAGCCGGACAGTCTTGTTCTGCAACTGACGCTCTCTATGGTCCAGAATCCGTACAGGATCCTCCTCGTAAGTAATGTCAGGTTGAATGGGAACTGATATATCTGTCAGAACATGTGCCGGATCGGATACGTATCTCCTCAGCATAGATACATGGAATACATCGTGAATGCCAGCTAGAGATGGTGGTAGCGCCAGACAGTAAGCTACTGCTCCAATCCTCTCCAAGATCTGGAATGGTCCAATATATTGTGGAGCTAACTTACCTCGAAGACCAAATCTCTTCACCCCTTTCGTGGGTGAAACTCTCACAAACACATGATCACCAGTAGAGAACTCCAGGGGTCTCCGTCGCCGATCAGCATAACTCTTCTGACAGTCCTGAGCCTCTGACATCCTCTGTCTGATAATATGAATCAACTCTGCCTCCTGCTGAGCTCTCTGAGGTCCTATCTGCTGGGCCTCCCCAATCTCCTCCCAGAGGATGGGTGTCCGACACGGTCTACCATACAAAGCCTCAAACGGTGCCATCTCGATAGCCGAATGATAGCTATTGTTGTAGGCGAACTCCACCAATGGCAGGTGGTCCTCTCAACTGCCTCCGAAGTCCATAACACAAGACCTCAGCAAGTCCTCCAAAGTCTGAATGGTTCGCTCTGACTGTCCATCTATCTGCAGATGGAATGCCATACTGAAACGGAGCTGCGTGCCTAAAGCTTGCTGTAGACTCTGCCAGAATCAAGACGTGAACCGTGGGTCTCTATCAGATATAATGCTCAGCAGAACACCATGCAATCTGATAATCTCTCGATAGTATAACTCTGCTAATCGATCCAGAGAATCAGTCTTCCGGATCGCTAAAAAGTGTGCAAATTTGGTTAATTGGTCAACGATTACCGAAATTGCATCATGGCCTCGTTGAGTCCTAGGCAATCCTACCACAAAATCCATAGTGATATGCTCCCACTTCCACTCTGGAATAGGGATCCTCTGAAGTAAACCAGCAGGTCTCTGGTGCTCAGCCTTCACCTGCTGACAGACAAGATATCTAGCTACAAACTCTGCGATGTCTTTCTTCATACCGTTCCACCAATAGGAACGCCTCAAATCGTGATACATACGAGTTCCACCTGGGTGGATAGCAAATCTAGAACGATGAGTCTCCTGAAGCAACTCCTCCATGACTGGGTGAGACTGAGGTACACATAATCTCCCTCGAAAATAAACAATACCCTCGTCATCTCGTGTAAACTCGGTCTGTTGTCCGGAAGCTATCTGGCTGCCAATGAACTGTAAATGCTGATCTTCGGCCTGGGCCTCTCGAATCCTCATCCTGATCGACGACTGAGCAACCATGGTAACAAGAATACCCTGCTCTGTCCGTCCCTGCTCCTCAAGGCCCAACTCGGAGAATCCCTGAATCAAGTCCGTGACTAAAACTCGGTGACAAGCTAAAGTCCCTCTAGACTTCCTGCTAAGTGCATCAGCAACCACATTAGCTTTACCTGTATGGTAGCTAATAGTACAATCATAATCCTTCAGGAACTCCATCCATCTCCTCTATCGGAGATTGAGTTCCTTCTGTGTAAAAATATATTTGAGACTCTTATGATCAGTAAGAATCTCAAAAGTAATACTATAAAGATGATCTCACCAAATCTTCATAGCAAAGATAATAGCGGCTAGCTCTAAATCATGTACTGGGGAGTTCTTCTCATGCTCCTTCAACTAACGAGAAGCATAGGAGACTACCCTACCGTGCTGCATCAAAACAGCGCCCAAGCCCTGAAGGGATGCATCTGTGTAAAGTACGAACCCGTCATCACCAGAAGCTAAAACCAAAACTGGTGCTGATACTAATCTCCGCTTCAGCTCCTGGAAGCTGGTCTCGCAAGCCTCTGACCACGTGAACTTCAAGCCTTTCCTAGTCAGACGTGTCAACGACATAGCAATACTAGAGAAACCCTTAACGAATCGTCTGTAATATCCAGCCAGTCCCAAGAAACTGCGGATCTCCTGGACTGACTTCGGCTACTCCCAGCTAGTGATAGCCTCGATCTTCTGTGGATCTACTGAGATACCTCGGCTAGACACCACGTGTCCCAGAAAACCAACTGAAGATAGCCAAAATGCACACTTGCTGAACTTCACATACAGATGATGTCGTCGCAGAGTCTCCAAGACTATGCAAAGATGCTGCGCGTGCTCCTCCTTAGAATGCGAATAGATCAATATATCATCGATAAATACAATAACAAATTGATCTAGGTACTCCAGAAAGATACAGTTCATCATATCCATAAATACTGCAGGAGCATTGGTAAGCCCAAATGACATTACCAAAAACTCATAATGTCCGTATCTGGTGCGAAATGCTGTCTTCTGAATATCAGAATCTCTAACTCTCAGCTGATGATATCCAGACCGCAGATCAATCTTAGAATACACTGATGTATCTCTGATTTGATCAAATAAATCCTCAATCCGTGGCAAAGGGTACTTATTTCTGATAGTCACTGCATTCAGCTGCCTATAATCGATGCACAACCTCATAGTACCATCCTTCTTCTTGACGAATAATACAGGAGAACACTAAGGCGGAATATCGTGGGGTTCTCTACAAGGACACTGGAATGCTCCTACCCGTGCATTTCGTATGCAGCTGCTGCAGGGGGAGCTGTCCTCTACTGATGATGCGAATATTGGGCTCTCGGCCTGCCTTGTTGAGTCCCGGACTGACCAAACTATCCTCCCAGAAAAGAAATCCCAGAAGCTACATGCTGAGCCTTCAGCGAATAGTCTCGGCTCAAGTGCCCAGGCAGTTTACAATAATAGCAAACTGATTGTCCCAAGGTGCATGCAGGGGTGATGTGATCTCGGGATCTGCATCGGGTGCAGTGTCACCGGTGGACTATTTTCGGTTCTGCTTAGAAGACCGGGAACGTCCAAATGAAGATCATCCTGACTTCCGGGGTCATCCCGATGACCCCGAAGTACCCTGACCCGACTGAGTAGGACTACTCTGCTGCTTCCTAGTAGTCTGTATCTGCTAGATCTGTCTGAAAGTCCGATCAGTCTGCTTCCTCTTCTTGTCTGCGTTCACTCTCTGATGAGCAGACTCAATCATAAGCGCTCTATCCAGTGCCTCTGTGTATGATGCAATACCAAGACCGACAATCTACACCTGAAGATGTCCATCCAGTCCCTGGACAAACTAAAGCATACGAGATTTGTCATCGGCAACCAACTCAGGACAGAATCTGGCCAACCGGTTAAATTCGGCATTATACTCCATCACTGAGCGGTTATTCTGCCGAAGACTTAGAAAATCCTGCCGACGTGTCATCTGATACGCCCGGGGAAAATACTGACTCTCGAATGCTTCTCTAAATCTCGCCCATGTAATATACTGCTCGCCTATAATCGAGCGCTGTGTGTCCCACCATATCTCTACCTCATCTCGTACCTCAAGTACGCAGTAGTAGGCACGACTGGAGGGGGTGCCGGGTATACTGAAGGTGATACCACTAGTGGTACAGTCGAGGTATGTCCCTTTGATGTCAGAACCGTCGGGGTCTCATAATCCGACGTGCCTATAATATCCTGACGAGTTTGTCCCTGACGGATAGGCTCGACCCTAGCAGATCTCTCTGGAGACTCTGTCTCCGGAGAATCTATCGCCCTCTTACGGGGGCGACCACGTCTCTGTATCGAAACACCTGTATGTGTCGTATCTATAAACAAAATGATACCCTGATATCACTACAGGTATAAGAACTATAACATTATCAAGTTTACCTATTTGTCGTCTAGAGTTAGTCCCCCAAATAGAACCAATAGAACCTCGTCAAAATACCTCGGAATTCCGAAACGAAAAAAAATCGACGGAATCCGTACAAATCCGAAAATATCCGGATAAGCTAGAAAAACTCGTAAGAACCAGTATCCGATAAGCTCTAATACCAAATAAATTGGTATCAGATAAAATCCCAAAACTCCAGAATGCCTAGCAAGTATCGTAACCAGCTCTGATACCAAAAATATTGGTATCAGATAAACTCACAAACCACAAACACAAGAGCAGGTATTCCTGCTCTGATACCAAATAAATTGTCACGCCCCAGGTAGTCCCTACCAAAAAAAATTTCGGCAGCATCTCCCCTGTACGGGTGACAATATGAATCCAGAAATACATATATCTAAACCATCGGCCCACACGGCCGGAACAATTCATACAAGTGGTAAACAATCCACGCAGTTATATTCAACATTTCCACAAGGATATAATATTAACAATCCACGCAGTTATATAAAGAAAGACGATATAAAATCATCGTAGATATATGTAAAACCTCGTATTCCACTACAACGAAGAAAACGAAGTCCATGAAGTAATGAAAATATTCGTAGCGGAAAACCAAAAGTAGTAAACCCATGTGTTCGATATAAAGTCCACAATACAAAATCCACATCACAAGTATATAAGATGCAAAAGCAAAACATATCCCGACAACAGGAAATCCTCACGATAAAGGGGCTAGCGACTAGAATATCTCCCGACGGCATCAACCTGAAAGATAGTAATATAACGGTGTGAGTCCAAAAAACTCAGCAGGTAATCCAATTAATATGTACAACAACATAATGTACAGCAACAATCCTACTGTACAGTATCCTAACAGTATAACATATAACACAGTCTCCTAACAGTATAACAGGTATGCATAACTAAATAAACCACAGTAACAAACAATAAGCATGTATTACAGTCTACTGCAAGAATAATAAGAAGTGCATAACTGAAATAAACTGTACTCACCTGCGAGGCTTGTGCAACTGACTGTGAACATACACAGATAAAAATAGTCAGAGCATATAAGTATGTAGCCTGTATGCATGTCAATCATATGCAGTCACCAAAATGCATCATCTAATATGCAACAATCACAATAAATGCAATCTGTGCATATGATGCAATATGACATGGTCACCCTTGACGCCAGTAAGCCATCTCACACGCGATGGTGAGACTGAGTGGGTAGGGCTGTGACACCGTGTACTCTGCCGTCACTACCCCTGATGAGTGACCGAGTGGATGGGATGCTTTCGGAGTACACCTATCCTCCTACCTCAAACATAGTGAGGGAGTGCAATGCTCTCATCTCCCGGTACACGATGACGGGGAGGGGTCCCTGCCTGCTACCACGCTACAGAGTCACTACGCATGAGCGGACCAGCGGAGCACTACAGAGCAACTGCTATACACACCCTGGGTGCTGTGCCACTACCCATGCAGTGGTCACGTTGTGTGCAGGCCCGTGTAGCCGGCCGACGAGCTCAACAATAATGGAGTCGTCAATCACCCAGCATGTAATCATGCGGGATGGTGCATGATGCTAAGTATGTCATACCTGAACATAGCCTCCTCCATATATGTGTGTGCCAAAAAGGTAAACGCATATATATAATCATGATATAAACAGCGTAAATCCAAGAACATCACATATAACAATGATATAAGTATCATGAATCCAAGAGCACGTATCAAACATGTAAATCAACTAATCCAGTATAGTGGAGCACTATAAATATACATATCCATCTCTATAAACATAGATACACATGGCAAAAGATAAAATCATCCAGTTCTAATGTAAAGCAACTAACAGTAGAAGCATGATAGGTATCAACTAAACTAAACCAGGGAAATACTAACTACCAACACTAGTAAGTATATATAAACTGCACATATCATAAGACACTATCAAGAGATAAGTCAAAGGGTACCCGCCTCAAATAAAAGGTACAATCAAGCAATCCAAGGTCGAGACACCCGTCTCAAATTAGAGTCTTGCGGTAAACAATATATATATATTTTACTTAGCTAAATCCATATGAATAGCAAAATAAAATCCCTAAAACAAAATTAGGGCAAAACCCTAATCACATGACCTTATCCTATCTAATTAAATCTAACGGTCAATTAGGATTAGTTATCTAATTTCTAATCTCCCATTAGATTAGAAATCCAACGGTTGACTAGAGTTAATTACCTTAACCCTAATCATTCCATTAGACTAATTCAAAATAATTAAATCTAATCACATGATCAACAACTAATTACAATAATCATGTATCAATTCCCTGTTCCTTACCTCAATCCCAACTACTGGACAAAGTGCTACCGGAACCAAGAAAACCTCACAGTAAACAGAACTCACCTCACTGATCGGAACAAGAGAAGAGATCAACAATTCACTCTCTGTTGACCCTCAATTGTAGACGGTTGTTGCCGGAAGGAAACGTTGCTGGAACAAGGTGTTCTGCTAGAAGGAGTGGCTGTGGGAACCAAGGATACCACAACAAGAACAGAACAGAACCTCACAACCCTAATGTAGCTGCTGTCCACCAACCGGATACCTCTGGTGAGCAAGGGAAGGAAGAATCGGTCACACAATCATCTCAATATCCCAAATAAACCTTACAACGGAACCCCCTACCTCAAAGATCGACGACAACCAGAGAGAAGAGAATGAATCGGTTGCTTACCCTCGAAACCCTAGGGCATCTTTAAGCCGACGATCGGATCGAGGAAGAAACGATCGGCAGAACCGAGAGGAAAGATCGGGGAAAGGTTGAGAAGAGGAAATCAAGATGATCTGTGCCTCCTTGATTGATTTCCGGCAAGCTCCGAGGATAGATCTACACCGGTGATCGTCGGCGTCGTGTCTTCCACGCGAGAGAGGATCGGCTCATTGGCTGGCATCTGATGTCAGCCATAGCAACCGAGGGCAACGCGAGAGAACGACCGGCGCTTGAGTTCGACGGAGCTCGGTAGAGGAAGATTGCTGCCGGTGATCTACTCCCTAGCGTCGGCGTCGTCGGAGCAGAGACGGGGGATAGGGCAGAGAGGAGTCGGGGAAGAGAGGGTCGGGCACGAGTGGAGACGGTGATTTGGGAAAGAAAATAAAAAGAAAAGGAAATATATATTAAAACATTTCCTCACTTAAATGGGTATCCCAAACAGGCTTTATCAGGACCTGCCGATCGTTCCCCTCAAAACCCTCCGTACGAGCTCTGAAAAATTCCCAGAAAATTCCTAAAAATTCCGAAAAAAATTTATAAGGTTATTTCTCAAATAACCCTATTAATTAAATTTTCAGATATCTCATAGGCAGATTCAACAACAACATGTGATCGAGGTAGTGATGGGTATCACGGCATGGTAGACATTTTGAGTTGTCGCGATTAAGATCTAATCTAATCGTTGATGTGTATCATATACTCGATTTAGATCTAATCTAATCGTGGTGCATCATATACACGATTTAGATCTAATCTAATTAATTGTTAAAGCACTAATTAATTACTCTACTCTAGCATGCATCACATACACACACACAAGCAATTAATTAAATTGTGATTAGTCATGGCCCTACTACGATCTTCTCAAGCCAATGAGAAGATCAGAAGGTCAACCTAAGGTCAACAGCTTCTCCAAGCTCTTCCCTTTGACCGCCATGTGTTGCTCGCACCCTCCTCATAACTCCTCGAGTGGACCTTCCACAACTCCATTTTATACATTACAAAGATGAAACTCGAGTTACATTCAAGTCTAAATTATTTTACAACAGGAAATAAAATAGATAGGCACGGCGCGCAGGTCGCGTATCAAATATACAACACGCACAATCACACAAAAATGACACGCTGGCCATATTATGAATTACAACACATGTATCCAATCCAATTGGGGTTTTTGGGCCATGACTATCAAAAATACATACATAATTCTAAATTATGTATTTTATATAAATTTCTGTGATTTTATTATTATTTTTACGATTTTATGAGTCGCAACTTCCCGGCGGTCCCGTTTAGCGATTTTCGGGCGCAATCGCGGGACAATGCCCCTTGCGGGGTTAGGGGCAACACCCTTTCTCGTAAAATGAGTCTCATGAGTGTCCCATGATTATCTTACAGTGCCTTTAGCCACTGTCCCAAAATATTTTGGGTGAGACCTTATCGTTATGGAAGGTGTTTCGCGGTAGTCGAAGCCTACAAGTGTTCAAACACTTATTGCTTCGCTTCAACGAGAAAAATACTCTTAAAAATCATAAAATTAACAAAATCACAGAAACTTATAGACCTTTAATTTTTCATAAAAATTAAAATAAAATAAGTACATGTTCGCACGTGGCTCTGATACCACTGTTGGTACTTTCGGGCCGCAAAAGCTGCTTTTTGCATTGCGAAAACCCCGAAGTCCCATGCCACCGGATCCGTGCGAAGATTAAAAGAATAAAAATTTCATGTACATGTTTTCTAACCTATATCTACACTAGATCTACATGTTAAGGAGTTTATACCTTTGATGCGAAGCCCTTCGCTTATCCCGCTCGTCCAAGGTTCACCGGATCTCAATGGTGTCAAGTGAACACCCCTCTATGTGTATCCACACGAACAAAAGGATGGAGAAGAAACCTTTAGAGTGTGCTAGCACTCATGGAGGTTTCGGCCAAGGCGGAGGAGAGGGGGAAAGATGAGAGGAGGAAGAAGATGGAGTGAATGAGCACAAAAATTGTAACCCATAACATAATGTGGTCGGCCCCTTCAAGAGGGGTTTTTAAACTCCATGGAATACCAAGAGTCACAACTCTTGATCTCCCTCTTGAGGTGACACACACATGCACTATCCTTGATGATGTGGAACATCATCATTGGCCCACTCTATGCCAACTCACAAATGAGGTGGCATTGGTCAAGTCAAACTTGACCTTTCATCTTCCCTTCTCAAGTCAAGTCAAACTTGACCTCTTCTCTCCCATGGTTAATCAAATCTAACCATTTGATTCGAACCAATTTAATTTAATGAATCTATATCCATTGAATTAAATTGACTCAATGAATCCAAATCTAATTAGACTCATTTAACATATGAACCAAATTGAGTTCAACTCCATTAGCTTAATTAGGATTACTCTTAATCCAATTTGGTTGATCACATGAACCTAATCCTCTTGGTTCATCACATGAACCTAATCTCCATCTAATTGCCCTTTGTGTGTGACCCTATAGGTTCTTGTAACGTTGGCAATGCTCCTAAACCCATTTAGAAGCATAAGTAATGAGCGGTATCTAGCAACACATCATTACTACCCAAGTTACAAGAATGTTGAGATCCAACATCACCTTATGACTACTAACTGTGACTCTTCACAATATATGACAATGTCCTTCTATCCTTGACATCTAGATTGATCAATTTGAGGCATAGATGCTGTCATCCTCTGATCAATCTAAATTTTGAACTCCAAGTAGACTTACTATAATCAAATGAGATCAATATCTTATATTGACTCATTTGGGCATGGCCATGTACTTAGTGATCTCACTCTATCAAGAATAACGATGTCACTCCCGTTATATAGGAGGGATAGATCCCATCTACATCACTCACATCCCTCCGCATAATTTGTTACATACCCAGTAATCGCCTTTATAGTCCACCCAGTTACGGGTGACGTTTGACGATGTCAAAGTATGCAACTCCTTATGTAGGGAACCATAGTGACTTTAGGTCCAAGGACTAATAGTCATACTAATAGCCACATAAGAAAGTATATGACACTCATATAACGATCCATGATACTTTCTCAAGACGGGTCATTCAGTATACATTCTCTAATGCATACCCATGTGTCAACTTGATATCTCTATATCCATGACTTGTGAGATCAAGTCATCGAGTTGACCTATATGCTAGTCTCGTCGCATTAACATTGTCCCTAAATGTTAATACTTGACTAGGAATGATTAAGAGTAGTGTTCTCTATATCATCTCACTATCGATTCAACCAATCGATTGATATAGATAAGAACCTTCTACTCATGGACGCTATTATACTTAATTATTTGGCACCAATACAAGTAAGTATAATAACCAAAACAAATGCCTTTATATACACAGGAATATGATACAATGAGTCCATACAACAATCATCATATGATTGGCTCTAGGGCTCTAACTAAGAAATCCCTTGTAGTAGAGTAGAGTTTCTAGATCTAGGATGTAGAAAGTAGTTGTGATGTGTTATGATGTATGACCTATGTATTTAGACATTTTCCTATGTAATGATGTATTTATATCATGTTCTATGTGTGTTGTGCCTTGTATATGTTTGACAAAATATGTGTGAGGTCAATTGATGTATATATGAGGGATTTGTTTCTATGTTAAGGGTGCTACTAGACTAGATAACCGGGGGACCCTTAGTGACAGAGGATACTCATTCAACTGGACATATATACCCTTAGTGACAGAGGTCATTGATGCTTACCCATTTTCTAGAGTCAAAAGATCTTAACTGTTGGGTTTTTCGGGCCGCGAAAACCGCTTTTTCGCGTCGCGGAAACCCCGAAACTCCCTAGCCAACGGATCCGTGCAAAGAAAAATTTTGAAAAACTACGAGTACGAGTTTACCTAGATCTGCACTTAGATCTACATGGAGAAAATCTTATACCTTCGATGCGTTCCCTTCGCGAGTCCCGCTTGTCCAAGGAGATGCCGGATCTCTAGTTGTCAAAGTAGACAACTCTCTAGAAGTATCCACACGAACAAGATGTGTTCTCTAACACACAAGGATGGAGAAGAGAACACCACAAGTGTGCTAGCACTTCTTGATGCTCTCGGATGGGATTGGAAGAAGAAGAAAAGAAAAGAAGAGAACACACTCCTCTAAAATCTCTATGTGACTTTCACTAACCTTTCTTCTTGGATTAGATTCACTCTCCTTTTTCTCCCTTGCTTGAAACCCACGGCAAAGAGAAGAGAAGGAGCAAGAAGAGAGCTTAGGAGGAGGAAGATGACTTGAATGAGAGTTACTCACCAAAAGAAAAACTTCTCTTTTTCCATCAGGTGGTCGGCCACTACAAGTGGTGTAACCCCCTTCACATTAATCATAATTAATGTGGAGGCCATTAAATAGAATAGTTGTAACCTCCATGAGGTGGCACATGTGATGATGTGGCACATCATCATTAGTTCTCCTAATGCCAAGTCACAAATGATGTGGCATAAAGTCAAGTCAAACATGACTCTTCCTCTTCCTCTCAAGTCAAGTCAAACTTGACTTAATCTCTTTCATGATTGATCTAATCCAACCATTTAATTCAAGCCAATTTAATATAATGAATCTAATTTATTTAATTAAATTGATTCAATGAGTCATAATCTAAATTAGACTCATTGAACACATGAATCAACTTGAGTCCAACTCAATTAGCCCAATTAGGATTACTCTTAATCCAATTTGATTCATCACATGAATCTAATCCTCTTGGTTCATCATATAAACCTAATCTCCATCCACTTGTTCTTTGTGTGGGACCCAATAGGTTCTTGTAACGTTGGCAATGCTCCTAAACTCATTTAGAAGCATAAGTAATGAGAGGTATCTAGCAATACATCATTACTACCCAAGTTACAAGAATGTTGAGATACAACATCACCTTGTGACTACTAATTGTGACTCCTCACAATATATGACAAGTGTCCTTCTATCCTAGACATCTAGATTGATCAATGTGAGGCATAGACCATGTCATCCTCTGATCAATCTAAATCTTGAACTCCAAGTAGACTCACTAAATCAAATGAGCTCAATATCTTATATTGACTCATTTGGGCATGGCCATGCACTTCGTGGTCTCACTCTATCAAGAATATCGATGTCTCTCCAGTCATATAGGAGGGATAGATCCCATCTACATCAATCACATCCCTCCGCATAATTTGTTACATACCCAGTAATCGCCTTTATAGTCCACCCAGTTACGGGTGACGTTTGACGAAACCAAAGTACATAACTCCTTATGTAGGGAACCATGGTGACTTCAGGTCTAAGGACTAGTAGTCATACTAATATCCACATGAGAAAGTATATGACACTCATATAATGATCCATGATACTTTCTCATGGCGGGTCATTCAGTATACATTCTCCAATGCATACCCATTTGTCAACTTGATATCTCCATATCCATGACTTGTGAGGTCGAGTCATCAAGTTGACCTACATGCTAGTCTTATTGCATTAACATTGTCTCTAAATGTTAATACTCGACTAGGAATGATTAAGAGTAGTGTTCCCTATATCATCTCACTATCGATTCAACCAATCGATTGATATAGGTAAGAACCTTCTACTCAAGGACGTTGTTATACTTAGTTTATTTGGCACCAATACAAGTAAGTATAATAACCAAAACAAATGCCTTTTATTTATATAGAATATGATACAACAAGTCCATAATACAATCATCAAATTATTGGCTCTAGGGCTCTAGCTAACAATCTTCCACTAGCATAAGTGCCAATCAGTGTAGGCTCTAAGCCCCAAAGACCTAGTGTGACCATCATGCTTCCTCTGTGCCAAAGCCTTGGTCAAGGGATCTGCGATGTTTGCCTCTGTGGGTACTCTGCAAATCTTCACATCTCCTCTCTCGATAATCTCTCGAATGAGATGGAAGTGCCGTAGTATGTGTTTGGTCCGCTGGTGTGAGCGAGGTTCCTTCGCCTGTGCTATAGCTCCATTGTTATCACAATAGAGCTCAATAGGGTCAGTAATGCTAGGAACCACCCCAAGTTCAGTGATGAACTTGCGAATCCAAACTGCCTCCTTTGTTGTCTCTGATGCAGCAATATACTCGGCTTCTGTCGTAGAATCAGCTACTGTGTCCTTCTTCGAACTCTTCCAGCTCACAGCACCACCATTAATGCAAAACAAGAACCCCGACTGCGATCTATAGTCATCCTGGTCGGTCTGGAAGCTAGCATCACTGTAACCCTTTACAGCTAGTTCATCATTGCCTCCATATATCAAGAAATATTATTTAGTCCTTCTTAAGCACTTAAGAATATTCTTGACTGCTATCCAGTGACTTTCACCTAGATCTGACTGGTATCTGCTCGTCATGCTCAAAGCATATGAGACATCAGGTCGAGTACATAGCATGGCGTACATGATAAATCCTATGGCTGAAGCATAAGGGATCTGATCCATGCGGTCTCTCTCCTCTCTAGAAGAGGGGACCTGAGTCTTCGAAAGACTCACGCCATGTGACATCGGCAGAAACCCCTTCTTGGAGTTCTGCATGGCAAACCGAAGGAGTACCTTGTCAATGTATGTACTCTGACTTAGGCCAAGCAATCTCTTAGATCTATCTCTATAGATCTATATCCCTAGAATGCGGGATGCCTCACCTATGTCCTTCATTGAGAAGCAACTCCCTAGCCAGGTCTTGACAGACAGAAGCATAGGGATGCCCTTCCCAATGAGTAGTATGTCATCCACATACAAGATGAGGAAGACAACTATGTCCCCTACAATCTTCTTGTAGACACAAGGTTCATCTTCGTTCTTGATGAAATCAAACTGTTTGATTGCATCATCGAATCGAAGATTCCAGCTCCGAGAAGCTTGCTTTAGTCCATAAATGGACCTATGCAGCTTGCATACTCTACTAGTATGCTTTGGATCTTCAAAACCCTCAGGTTGTGTCATGTACACATCCTCGAGTATGTTTCCATTCAGAAACGCGGTTTTGACATCCATCTTCCAGATCTCGTAATCGTGGTAAGCTGCAATAGCAAGCATGATCCGAATGGACTTAAACATCGCTGATATGGGTCAGGTTTTGTGGGTCCCCAATAAAGAAAGGAAAGGAGGTAATAAAACCAAGGAGATAGGTTGATATCGGCCGGGATATGCCTCAAAGGAGGTATGCTAATATCGGCCGGGACATACCTCAATAAGAGGTAAGTCTATATCGACCGAAACATGCTTCTCAGGAGGAAGATCTATATACCTCAAATGAGGTAGGCTAATATCGGCCAGCACATACCTCAATAAGAGGTAAGTCTATATCGACCGAAACATGCTTCCAGGAGGAAGATCTATATACCTCAAAGGAGGTAGGCTAATAACGGCCGGGACATACCTCAATAAGAAGTAAGTCTATATCAACCGAAATATGCTTCCCAGAAGGAAGATCTATATACCTCAAAGGAGATAGGCTAATATCGGCCGGGACATACCTTAATAAGAGGTAAGTCTATATCGACCGAAACATGCTTCCTAGAAGGAAGATCTATATACCTCAAAGGAGGTAGGCTAATATCGGCCGGGACATACCTCAATAAGAGGTAAGTCTATATCGACCGAAACATACTTCCCAGGAGGAAGATCTATATACCTCAAAGGAGGTAGGCTAATATCGGCCGGGACATGCCTCAATAAGAAGTAAATCTATATCGACCGAAACTTGCTTCCCAAGAGGAAGATCTATATACCTCAAAGGAGGTAGGCTAATATCATCCGGGACATATCTCAATAAGAAGTAAGTCTATATCGACCGAAATATGCTTCCCAGAAGGAAGATCTACATACCTCAAAGGAGGTAGGCTAATATCGGCCGGGACATACCTCAATGAGAGGTAAGTCTATATCAACTGAAATATGCTTCCAAGGAGGAAGATCTATATACCTCAAAGGAAGTAGGCTAATATCGGCCGGGAGATATTTCTGAAGCATGTAGAATAGTATCGATCGTGACATGTCCTGAAGAAGGAAGGTTAATATCAGCCAGGTCGACCAACACCTTGGAAAAATATCTGATAAAATATGGCCTATTGCTAGTTAGGATAAATAACATAGAAGGGCGCGGACAGAAATCTCATGAGGAAGAGTAGAGATAAATATTTCAAATAGGCTAATTAATGATGATATCTGCAATATGTAACCACATGACAGGTGTTATATATTTCGGCGGGAAATATGCTTTTAGATTATTTTGCAGGTGCTAAACGACAAAGGAGGTACATCTGGGGTACAAGAAAGATTCCTTAAAAGTCATTTATTACAAGTACGCAGCTGACGTCATCTCATAACAAACTCTGACAAACCGGGGTCTACTTCATGACTACGGAGGTTATATGAAGTGGTATAAAAGGGGGAATCCTCTCCGTTGGCCAGGTAAGTTCACATCATTGCACACATTCATAACCCTAATTTCCAGCTACTGTTCATCTTCTTTTTCCTTCGTCCACACCGAGAGAGATCATTGACTTGAGCGTCGGAGGGCCTAGCCAGGGATTCCCACCCCGGTCTTAGGTCACTGACGATAGTGTTGGTTGGTCTCTTATGCGTAGGAAGTCTTGAAAGCTTCGGATCTGGGTTTCTTCTCTTCAGATTTGGATTTCTTCTTCATCATCGGGTCTTCGTGCGAGGAAAACCTTCAGTGACTCTATTTTTCCCGATCCGCTTTGGGTTTCTCGGATCGACATTCGCTAGCAGCACTATTCTCCATCAGCAGTGGGTTTTCTTCTCTCGGCTCTCCGTCCTGTCTAGCTTCTCAGACAGGATCAAATTTGGCGCCATCTGTGGGAACTTCACCTGAATATGAGACTACAAGATGGAAGAAGCCAGAAAATCAAACCTACTCACTATCAGTCGTGAGGATTTGGATTTCCTCATCAACTCTCACGTTCAGAAAACCTTGCAACAGCAGCAACAACAACTTCAAGCCCACACCGGAGCTACTTTACCAACAGCTCATAATCCAACAATATCGACTACTGAGCATCGGAAAGGAAAGGAGCTGGAAGAAGAAGAACATGCGTATTTTCCTCCAGCTACTGTTTCTCCGACAAGGCGTCCACGAGCCTTTCTTCGCACTCCCCTGGATAAGGGGGGCAAGAGGCCCGTTTTTCAAGAGTCCTCTTGTTAAGCACCAGATAGAGAAAAGCGTAAGATCAAAATGATGACCAGCGATAGCTCACCAGAGAAGGTCATTTCCCCATTCTCTCAGAGTGTATTGGATGATCCGCTTCCTAAGCGGTATCAAAATCTTCAAATCAGAGAATACACTGGAACAACAGATCCAGAAGACCATCTGCTAAAATTTGAGAACGTGGCATTATTGCAACAATTCTCTGATGGAGTGAAGTGTAGGATGTTTCTCACTACCCTCGGAGGAGCTGCATAGCGCTGGTTCAAGAGATTGCCAGAGAAGTCTATTCGGAAATTTAAAGACTTCAATAAAGTCTTTCTACACCATTTCTCCAGCAACAAAAGGTATCATAAAACTCCATGGAGCCTGTTTTCAATTAAGCAAGCATCTAAAGAGTCCATCCGAGCATACATCAAAAGGTTAAATCAGGTAGCTATTGATGTACCTAATGCTACCACTGAAATATTAGTTAGCGCTTTCTCTCAAGGATTAAATGATAATGATTTCTTTAAAGATTTAGTAAGGAACCCCCTGTTAATTTTGATTCCTTGATTTAGCGTGCCACCGAGTTCATTAACGTGGAAGAACCTCAAGCTGCTCGTAGAAAGGAAGGTGTTACCTCTTCTCCTACCCAAGTTAAGGAGAAAGCTCCGGCCCCTGTGCCTCCACCAAGAGGGCCTAGAATAACTCATCCACCCCATCGACAACCAGAGTATCATCCACAAGCTGTACAACATGAGGAGATACAGCCAGAGGTACCAAGGAGATGGTGCACTTATCATAAAACTAGCAGTCATCATACTGAAGACTATTTTATTTTAAGGAATAAACGAGCTAATAGGGAGCGTAATCAGAGGCAGAACTATTATCGACAGCAGTACCCCAGGCAACAAAGTCCACTCAAACTAGAATATCGCCCGGTCGAGCCTCGGTAGGAGGCAATACCAGTCCCGGTCGGTACCAGCCAAGTGTCAGAGAAAGCACCCTCTGAAGCTGTGACGACTCGGCAGGAAGAAAACAGGAGCAATGCTGCTCGGGGCAATATCAATATGATTGCGGGCAGACCCACTGATGGGGATTCTAATAGAACCAGAAAAGCACATGCTCGAAGACTGGAAATTCATGCCGTGGGGTGTAGCATGGAACGAGTGGCCGGTCCTGAAATAAGTTTTGGGCCTAGAGATCTCGAGGGGATAGAAATACCCCATGATGATGCCCTGATCATCAAAACTGTGATATCCAACTACGCCATTGCTCGTACCTTCATAGACACGGGCAGTTCTGTCAATATTATATTCAAGAAGACTTTCGATCAACTACAAATCGATCCGAGTGAACTTCAATAGATCGTTACTCCTCTATACGGATTCACAGGCAACGAAATACAGCCGTTAGGCCAAATAAAGTTAGCCATATCTTTGGGAGAAGAGCCTCTGATGAGAACAAGAAGATCTTATTTTATGGTGGTAGACGCTCCATCCTCTTATAACGTGATACTGGGTCAACCCACCTTAAACGAGTTTAGGGCAGTCGTTTCTACTTTTTGTCAAAAGATTAAATTTCCTGTGGATGACCAAGTCGGGGAGGTGCGAGGTGATCAGAAGACAACTCGAAAATGTTATGTGGAAATAATTCGGAATGAGGCTAACACCGCCCGGAAGATTCAAAGAATGAAAGTTAATGCCATTCGGGAGAAGCAGCCTGTCTTGGTTTATGAAGAGAAGGATGAAGTTCAGATCCAGGCCGGTCGGCCTGAAGCTACTACATATATTGCAGCTGATCTTGATCCTGCTGTGAAAGCCAAATTGGTGCAATGCCTAAAGAAGAATAATGATGTATTTGCCTAGATGCCCAAAGAAGTCTCGGGCGTTTCTCCTACCGTCATGGAGCATTCCTTGCATGTCTTCCCAGATGCCCGCCCGGTCATGCAAAGAAAAATGAGTTTTTGCGCGGAACAAAACCAGATCATCAAAGAAGAAATAACTAAACTTATGGAAGCTGGTTACATCAGGGAAGTACAATTTCCAAGCTGGCTAGCTAATGTATTGTTAGTCTCTAAGCCTGGAAACAAATGGCGAGTATGCATTGATTTCCGGGATCTCAACAAAGCTTGCCCAAAAGACTATTATCCATTACCCAGGATCGATCAATTAGTAGACTCCACTGTGGAATGCGAATACATTTTTATGCTAGACGCTTATCAAGGCTATCATCAGGTTCCCTTAGTTAAAGAAGATCAAGAAAATGTCAGTTTTATAACATCTGAAGGTACTTATTGTTATAATGTTATGCCTTTCGGACTAAAAAATGCAGGAGCAACCTATCAAAGGCTTATGAATAAGGTCTTCCAGAAGCAGATTGGTAGAAATATGGAAGTATATGTTGATGACATCTTAATTAAGTCTCTTCAAGTTGCTGATATATACAGGGATGTAGAGGAGACCTGCAAGACATTGAGGCAATATGGGCTCAAATTAAATCCCAGCAAATGTTTATTCGGCGCGAAAGGGGAAAAGTTCCTGGGATATATGGTGTCCGAATGAGGGATAGAGGCCAACCCAAGCAAGGTTAAGGCGTTGCAGAACATGGAGCCACCGTGCAACATGAGAGAAGCTCAGAGACTGAAAGGCCGAATTACAACCTTGTCTAGATTCATTTCTAGGACGGCCGATCGTAGCTTCCATTTCTTTAAAATACTTAGAAAGGCAAATAAATTTCAGTGGAATGAAGAATGTGATAAGGCCTTCCAAGAATTGAAAGATTATTTGTCTACTCTCCCTGTATTGGTTAAACCGATAGTAGGAGAGACTCTCTGGGTATATTTGTCGGCTAATGAAAGCACTGTAGGTTCTGTATTAGTCAGACAAGAAGGAAAGGAACAACAACCTGTATATTTTTCTAGCCATTTATTAAAAGGAGCTGAGTGTTGATACACTACACTAGAAAAATTAGCTTATGCCCTAGTATTGACTGCTCGAAGGTTGCACCCATATTTCTTAGCACATGAGATTATTATATTAACCAACAGTACTCTTGGATGGGTGCTACTCAACCCAGAGGCATCAGGTCGGCTGATCAAATGGACAACTGAACTTGGAGAATATGACTTTCAATATCAACCTCGCTCGGCTATTAAAGCACAAGCTCTACCAGACTTCATCAAAGAAGTTCAAAGCCCTGAGGAAGAAAACATTTGGAAAGTTTATGTAGATGGCTCTTCAACTAGACAAGGCAGCGGAATTGGTGTTCTTCTTATATCTCCAAGGGAAGACAGACTTCAACTCTCCATCAGATTAAATTACAGAGCTACCAACAATGAAGCAGAATATGAAGCCCTGATAGTAGGACCGCAGGCCGCTCGGCATATAGGGGCGGCTCGAGTCCTTATCTATTCTGATTCTCAATTAGCAGCTCAACAACTATCAAGTAATTTTGAAATTAATAATGACAGGCTTAAGTTATATGCTAAAGCATTTGATAAGTTGAAGTCCCAGTTTCAAGAAGTAAATATACAAAAGGTTCCTAGATCTGAAAATCAAGTGGCAGATGAATTGGCTAAGTTGGCCTCTACTATAGTGCCATGGAGTCTAGATCGGCCCATAGAACAAACTCTGTTAATATCATGTATTGAAAGACAGGCTGAAATAGAAATTCAAGGTGATTGGAGGGCTCAAATCATATTGTATTTGCAGCAAGGTATTCTTCCCAGTGATACAGAACAGGCAAGGGTATTTAAGAAGAGAGCTGCTTAATACACTATGGTAGGAGAACAGTTATATAAAAGAGCTTTTTCTAGACCTTTGCATAAGCGTATTGGCACAGAAGATATACATTTTTTTTTACAAGAAGTCCATCAAGGTTCATGTGGTAGTCATATAGGAGGGAGATCTTTGGCTCGTAAAATTCTGCTAGCAGGATATTTCTGGCCTACTCTACATGAAGATGCTAACAAATTGGTAAGAACTTGTATTTCTTGTTAAAAACATCAAAATATCTCACATCATCCTGCACAGTTATTGAGAACCTCTATAGTTGCATGTCCCTTTGATCAATGGGGCATGGACATAGTAGGTCCATTCCCTATGGCTGCTGCACAGAGAAGGTTCTTATTGGTAACGGTGGATTATTTTTCTAAATGGGTGGAGGCAGAACCACTTGCTCGAATTACTGAAGATGCAGTTATTAAATTTTTATGGAAAAATATAATCTGCAGATTTGGCATTCCTCATAAATTAGTCTCTGATAATGGAAGGCAATTCCAAGAGGATAGGATCTTAGACTGGTGCAACAGTTACGATATTACTCAGGCTTTCACCTCTGTAGCTTATCCGCAAAGTAATGGTCAAGCAGAAGTGACCAATAGGGAAATCATAAGAGGTTTAAAGACCAAACTGGATCATGTCGGAGGTAGCTGGGTAGATGAATTACCAACGTTCTTTGGACATATCGTACTACGCCTCGAGAGGCTACAGGAATCACTCCCTTTCAATTATTTTATGGAGGAGAAGCAATAATTCCCATCGAGGTGGGAGTGGAATCAGAAAGAAGACAATTATATGATGGGGACAATGAAGGACGACGACTCATGGAACTAGACTTGAGAGAGGAGATTAGAGATAAAGCCGCTACTCGTCTGGCATCATATTGAGAATGGATGAGACAAAACTATACAAAAGAGTCATCCCCAGATTTTTCCAAGTAGGAGATTTGGTATGGAAGCGAATTAAACCTGTCGGAGATGTCAGTAAGTTGGCACCACAATGGGGAGGACCTTACAAAGTAATAGAAAAACTCACATCAGGTTTATATTATCTCCAAGATACTGAAGGAAGAATTTTAGAACGTCCCTGGAGTGCAAATCACTTACAGCCTTATCGAACCTAACTACATCATACTATTCAAGAATGTGTCTGGAGAAACAAATCACAATTATTTGAAGTCCTCGGTGACTGAGGACAAGTATACCTACAGTTTATGTACTATACTTCTTTTAATAAAAGCCAAGCAAGACAAATATCACCACGGAAATAAGTATGGTTCATACAGATTGATAAATATCAAGAGGATTTTCATTATCTATTTCGAGCAATCTACAGGGGATAACCCTAAAGGCCTATGCAGCTCCCATCAAGAACCTAGAAACTTTAAAATTGTCACAAGGTTAGTACAAACATCATATTTTTACATAGAATGAAGTCGATCGGGAAATCCCATGAAGTAACTCGGACGGGTCTTCATGGGAGGAACCGGAGACTCTAAACCATCACATAACATCAGTCGATCGGGAAATCCCATGAAGTAACTCGGACGGGTCTTCATGGGAGGAACCGGAGACTCTAAACCATCACAGAACATTAGTCGATCGGGAAATCCCATGAAGTAACTCGGACGGGTCTTCATGGGAGGAACCGGAGAACATCAGTCGATCGGGAAATTCCATGAAGTAACTCGGACAGGTCTTCTTGGGAGGAACCGGAGACTCTAAACCATCACAGAACATTAGTCAATCGGGAAATCCCATGAAGTAACTCGGACGGGTCTTCATGGGAGGAACTGGAGACTCTAAACCATCACAGAACATCAGTCAATCGGGAAATTTCATGAAGTAACTCGGACGGGTCTTCATGGGAGGAACCGGAGACTTTAAACTATCACAGAACATAGTCGATCGGGAAATCTCATGAAGTAGCTCGGACGGGTCTTCATGGGAGGAACCGGAGACTTTAAACCATCACAGAACATAGTCGATCGGGAAATCTCATGAAGTAGCTCGGACGGGTCTTCATGGGAGGAACCGGAGACTTTAAACTATCACAGAACATAGTCGATCTGGAAATCCCATGAAGTAACTCGGACGGCTCTTCATGGGAGGAACCAGAATCTATACACCATCACAGAACATCAGTCGATCGGGAAATTTCATGAAGTAACTCGGACGGGTCTTCATGGGAGGAACCGGAGACTTTAAACTATCACAGAACATAGTCGATCGGGAAATCTCATGAAGTAGCTCGGACGGGTCTTCATGGGAGGAACCGGAGACTTTAAACTATCACAGAACATAGTCGATCAGGAAATCTCATGAAGTAGCTCGGACGGGTCTTCATTGGAGGAACCGGAGACTTTAAACCATCACAGAACATAGTATATCGAGAAATTTCATGAAGTAGCTCGGACGGGTTTTCATGGGAGGAACCGGAGACTTTAAACCATCACAGAACATAGTCGATCAGGAAATTTCATGAAGTATCTCGGACAGGTCTTCATGGGAGGAACCGGAGACTTTAAACTATCACAGAACATAATCGACTGGGAAATCTCATGAAGTAACTCGGACGGGTCTTCATGGGAGGAACCGGGGACTTTAAACCATCACAGAACATTAGTCGATCGGGAAATCCCATGAAGTGACTTGGACGGGTCTTCATGGGAGGAACCCTAGACTCTAAACCATCACAGAACACAATTGATCGAGAAATCTCATAATTTCAAAGCCTAATCGACCGGGGTTAAACGGACATGAAGCCAGGATTCAAAAGAGGATTCTATGCATATGATACATTATTCATTTGGAAGCCCATCCATCTGGAAGTCTTTACTTAAAAGGCACCTGGAGTAGTATACTCAGCTCGGAACTCAGGAGTTCTATATAGATTCCTTATCTAAGATCACTTGGGATTATTTATTCTTTTGGGGATATGGAGCACACTGGATGTTATCTGCGGAAGGGTTCATCAAGACAAGGCTTAACTTCACTAGATGAGCAGGGAATTCTCGAATAAAGTTTATACTTAATGCTCAAAAGCATTTCAGAAGGGGTATTCTCAAACCAGCATAATAAAGAAGCAAGTAAGTATCAAAAATTTCCTATACATCGCAAGTACTTAATTACCAAGCTTTAATTACACTTCTTTTCATTACCAGTTCTTCTATTACAAGTCTTTTATGAACAATCTCTTTAGACATTTGGAAAAGGACCTTTTAAATCTGTGGGCAGTTCTTCGTTAAGCCAGCGACGATTTATGAAAGAAAGGGGAGGTTCCTTGGGTAGATAGCCACCCTCTCGTAACTATTGAAGAACTCCCGATACAGAATGATTTAGAGCACCTACTATCCTACGAACGAATTCTCGGGCAAACGATGGAGACTTTAAGATAGTGAAATCATGAGAGGCTAGGTCTTGAGCTTGGCCATAAAGACAGACATTATGAAGCTTCTCTACTTTCTCTAAAAGGAGACTTTTATGAGAAGCATCTGAGAGAGATTTCTCTTTTAAAGCAATCTCTAGTCGAAGACCAGAATGTAGCCGATCCACCTGTAATTCTAAAGTTCTTCTGGCGAGCTCTTTATCTTTCAATAATTGCTGACACTCCTCCAATTCTTGTTTCAAGGTCCCCAACTGTTGATTTTGTGAGGCCACTGTCTCTTGCAACTGAGCCAGATAGTTGTTAGAAGAAGGTGAAGTAGCCTTCAACGCCTCCAGTTGAGCTTTTAATTTATTGTTCTCATAGTCCTTGGCCGTAAGTAGCTGGTCGATATGCAGACTTGAGGCAAGAAACTAAACAAAAGGATGGTATAAGGTAAAGATGAAGGTACAAAGTTGATAACATATAGCTAGAAATACTTACAGCCACTGCCTGATGACTATGGCGATCAGCTCGATGTGGAAGACTAAGGCCTCTTAGTTGTTCGTAAACCTGCAGCCAAGAATCGGCTAATAGACCTTGTAGTTGCAGAGAACCATAGCTAGGTGGATTAGAGGGTTGTCCCAATTGAGAAGGTAAACCCGCAGCCTGTTTAAATAAAGGATGAGGAAGGGAGGAAGAAGGAGGCAAAGAAGATGAAGATGCAATAGAAGGAAAAGGAATGGTAGAAACAAGAGAAGCAGAGGAAGAACTAGATGGAATAGAAGGTGACAGTGTAGGAGGAGCAGATGCAGTTGTGGGAACACTAACCGTCGAGGGAATGGTACTGGGAAAAGATCTCCGGCAAGGTGTCCGTTTTGCTCGAGGCCTAGAAGACAAGGGAGGTAAGGCCAATGCCAGAGGTGCAGAGGACATAGAAGGGATAACGACCATCTTAGAAGCAGAAGCAGAGGAAGCTGAAATAATAGAAGAAGAAGGAATAAGTAGACCGGGTCTCATCATCCTAAGAGAAGGATTAGAAATAATATGGGTAGGAGTCATTGGTGCCTTACCTCTCTTAAGAGAAATGGGCGCCGGGACAAGAGGAGCTTGGACAAAGGTACCAAAGAAATCACTAAAAGGAGAAGCCTCGGTAAGATTTGGCTTTTTAACCAAAGCAACAAAAGGCTCTTCTTCTTCCTCTTCCATGGCTGCAACAGCCTCTACCCATCGTTCTTCTTCAGATTGTAAACCCAAGGTGGAAAAATTAGGATCCGATCGGCGGTTGCGTAACCATTTTTCTCCAAGATTATTTACAAAAGACTTAGTCATGGCAAGATTCTTGTACATAAAGGCTGGAAGGAGAACATCAGCTGAAACACAGGAATTGAACACCGTTATAAAAGAGATGTATTAATCAGTAAATATGGATCGAGATGTTTATACATACCAAAGGATCCATCCAAAGGGGTGTCAATCTTGCTTATTCCGAGAGGAAACATTAAACCCTCCACAATTAGATGCGGCAAGCTGAATTTTGCTCCTCTCAGTTTAGGTAGGGCAGAAACAACAGAGGGATCGTTAAGAAGGTCATGGGTGCTAGGAAGTGGAGGTAAATCATGTATCCATTGAATAGGAAATGGAGGGGGAGAAGGGAGACACATATAGAAAAATTTGTGACGCCATTCCCCCTGAGGAGGAATCTGGTTGAACAAAATAGCCTTGGGACGAGATTGGAATTTAAAAACACCAACATCTACTTGACGAGGAATGAAGAAGTGATGAAAAAGACGAGGAGGCAAGGGAAAATCTAACAGTTTAGATACCCTAATAAAACCCATAAGAATGAAAAATGATTGAGGGACAAACTGGTTGAGCGGGATATTAAAATAACGGCTGACATTACAGAAAAAAGGGTGAAGAGGAAAGCGAAAACCTTGTAGGACTTGGTCTCGGAAGATAGATATACACCCTAAAGGAGGAAGATGCGGACCCTCATGAGGAGCGGGACGGATTATATAAGAAGGAAAACCATAGGTCACTTGCAAGTCCACTTCTTCTGTATCTATAAGGTTGGAAACACACGAGAGAAACCATGCGGGAGGAGAAGCTGCCATAGAGCGACGATAAAATGAAAGAGGAATCAAGGAAGAGGGCGAGAGATGGAGGAAAGCGGAAGAAAACTTCGTAAACCCTTGTTTTTCTTCTGGCCTTATGCTAAAACCCCCAAACAGAAACAGCAGAAGGAAAAAGGAGAGTAAAAGATATTTAGAAATTCCAACCGTCATAAATGAGTGATAAAATCAAAAGAAATAGGTAAGGTTAAGTAATTTTTCTCGAAAAATGTGCAAAGTTTCCTTAGAAACAATTCTAGAGAAAGCTTGGAGGATATAAAGATAAATTAATCCAGTAATTATAGGTTCAGGTTATAGGTGTAATAAAATAAGGAGAAGTTAAGCGCGAGGTAGCAGGCAGGCACTACAACAAAAACTGCAAACGACAACACCCCTACGATAACGGTTTTAAGAGAAAGTGTTGCATATTTGCTCAAAGACAATGGTTTTGGCCAAAACCGTTGTCTTTGAACTCCCCATTAAATATAAAAGACAACGATTTTGACAAAACTGTTGTCATTGAGAAATTTTTTTTTAAAACGACAACACTTTTTACAACGGTTTTATAAACCGTTGTCTTTATCTGCGTTTTTAGCGGCTACGACAACAGTTTTGAAAAAAACTGTTGTAATTTAATTTGGTAATTTCCCCCCTCGCTGTTTTCCTTTCCCTCGCTGTTTTCTTTTTGGCGCCGTGTTTTCCTTCGCGCTCCCGACCCTAAGGGAAGTTTCATTCCCTCTCCTCATCCAATCTCTTCACGCCTCCCCTAGATCTTCCTCCACGACGGTGCGCTCCTCTCGTTCCCTGGTGAGCAGGTTTCTGAGTTCGACGAGGCCCTTTGACCTTCCATTGCTGCTTCTTTCGCTCGTGGAACCTTTTGATCGGACGAGGTGTATTTCTTCGGCAAAGGTTGCACTCCTAGTCCGTCGATTCATAACCTAGGTCTTGTCTTCTTTGGATTTGTGCTAGAGCCATAGTCAAGGTAGATTTATAACCTAGGTCTTGTCTTCGTTCATAAATGTTGTCTCAAAATTAAAACCTACTTTTGATTCCACTAACCTTGTATCTGCAAGCTCAACATTCTCTTTTCTTCTTATTTTTAGCCTTTTGATTTGTTTCATCATGCCATTTGGTTGCTCATATGTCAAAGTTTGTGGTGTTTGATCTCTGAAGGTGTTGGTTTTAAGCATCGATTTCTGTTTGTTATTCACTTGTATTGGTCGAAATAGTGTGTTCGGATAGGTTTTCTAGGTCTTGCACGACTTGCCACATGATGGACGGAGATGGAATTTGGGGGAACAGAAAATTGGTAGAAGGCAAATGAAGAAAGTCCTTCCTTTTTTGTTTTGATTACTGATTGAAGTTTATAGTTGTTTCGCACATTGCCCGTTTGATTGTTCTTCCCATTTCCATGAGCTTCTTGGCTTTTTGTTCTGTTCCATGTGAACGGAGTTGGTTTCTTGTGGTAATTGCTCAATGCACTTTTAATTTTGTTTCCTTTGACTCTTTAGACATATGTTGACACTTTTGTATGTTAATGCTCATTTTTAGGTTTTTTTTCTTATCTACTGCAAGTTTATGTTTTTTACATCCTTTACAACTGCACATTGAATTATAGCTTGTTCTCTTATTGAATTTAATAATCTGAAGTTGATTATTTTTTCCTCATTATTTTAATAATTAATTAATGTCATCTTTATTATTTATGCTCATTTAATTTTCTGCTGGAATATTTTTTTTAAAAAAAAATAGATTAGATCAAGACACATGTATTTTTTAACATAAACGCAAACATTAGATTAGATCAAGAGTTGAGATAATAACATGACCAAATAAGTTGAGAGGCATTGTAACAACTAGGGTGAGGGTTTGTTAGCCAATAATCTTTCCAATTGATCCTCTTGTATATATGTACACCCAAGATTTGTTAATATCACCATTTATTTATTAATTAGTTCTCACAAAATCACACAACACATTTCTGTCCGGTTGGTTTATGTCGTGTATTACTCTATTACCTTGAATGTTTTATTATAGTATTTGGTACTTGAGATTGTGTTTTGAACTTGTTGTATGATGTATAGTTGTTTGAAGGTAGGTTTTGACGTGTTTCGGGCTGATAGTTATAAAAAATGGACAAAGATTGGATGTCAAAGAATAGGTTATCACATGAATATGAGGTTGGGGTAGAGTCTTTCTTGCAATTTGTATTACAAAATGCTACTGATCCGAATGAAATACCTTGCCCATGTTCAAGATGTGGTAATCTGCAGAAGAGAAATGTTGACATTATAAGGGCACATTTGTGTTGTAATGGTATAGATTTAACATACCATAAATGGATTTGGCATGGTGAAAAGACTGAATACAATAACTCAATGAAAGATGAACAGAAATCTTTTGGCGATGAACCTATTGATATGGTACATGCTGCATTTGATAGTTATGCAGAGAATCCAAACCAATTTCATAAGCTACTTGAAGATGCTGATAAACCTTTATATCCGGGGTGTGCCAAATTTACAAAGTTATATGCACTTGTGAAATTGTATAACTTGAAGGCAAAATATAGTTGGAGTGACAAAAGTTTCACAGATTTACTAAGTTTGTTTGGAGAAATGCTTCCTGATGATAATGAATTGTCTTCATCATTGTATGATGCAAAGAAAAGCTTATGTGCATTAGGGATGCATTATATGAAAATTCATGCTTGCCCTAATGATTGTATCTTATACCAGAAGGAGCATGAGAATTTGACTAATTGTCCTATATGTGGGATGTCTAGGTGGAAGTTGGGTAAAAAAGGTATGATAAATGGAGTTCCGGCAAAGGTCCTCTGGTACTTCCTGCCTATTCCAAGATTTCAAAGATTATTTCGGAACAAGGAGATATGTAAGGATTTAACTTGGCATGCTGATAAAAGAGTACTTGACGGTTACTTGCGTCATCCGCCAGATTTTGCTGCTGAACCTAGAAATCTTAGATTGGCCTTATCAGCAGACGGGATCAATCCCCATAGTTTGATGAGTTCTGCATATAGATGCTGGCCAGTTGTGATGATCACTTACAACCTTCCTCCATGGTTGTGTATGAAGAGAAAATTTATGATGCTGACTTTGTTGATTTCAGGTCCCAAACAACCGGGAAATGATATTGACATTTACTTAGCACCTTGGATCGATGACTTAAAAAGATTATGGGATATAGGTGTTGATGCATATGATGGATGTCGAGAAGAGAATTTCTTACTTAGGGTTGTCTTATTATGGACAATTAATGATTTTCCTGCATATGGGAACATGTCAGGTTGTGTTGTGAAAGGATATTGTGCATGTCCTATTTGTGGTGAAGAAACATATTCGACAAGGTTGAAGCATAGTAGAAAAATGAGTTATACAGGCCATAGAAGATTTCTTCCTACAAATCATCCTTATCGAAGGCAAAAAAAAGCATTTAATGGGAACGCAGAGCTTAACCCTACACTGAAACCATTAACTGGGCATGAAATTTTTGATCGAGTTGAAAGAATTAATTATCGTTCGGGAAAAGCAAATGGGAAGGTTAAGTTAAAGCAAGGTGAAACTGTATCATGCTGGAAAAAGAAATCTATATTCTTTGAACTTGATTATTGGAAACATCTACATGCTCGACATGTTCTTGATGTAATGCATATTGAAAAAAATGTATGTGAAAGTCTGATCGGTACTTTGCTTGACATTCCTGGAAAATCAAAGGATGGAGTAGCTGCAAGACTAGACCTTGTGGAGATGAATTTGAGGATTGATTTGGCACCAAAGATGGGGGAGAAGAGAACCTTTTTGCCAGCGGCTTGTTATACACTAAGTAAGGATGAGAAAAGAAAACTTTGCAAATCTTTGTTTGGAATAAAGGTCCCCACAGGATATTCATCCAATGTTAAAAATCTGGTGTCGATGAAAGACTTGAAACTTATTGGCCTTAAGTCACATGACCATCACACTTTGATGCAACAATTACTTTCAGTCGCCATCCGTGATGTCTTGCCTAAACATGTTAGAGATACTATCACTAGATTTTGTGGCTTCTTCAACGTGCTATGTAATAAAGTGATAGATGTCTCGAAGTTGAATGATTTGCAAAGAGAGATTGTGACAGTGTTGTGTTTGCTTGAAAAATATTTTCCCCCATCTTTTTTTGATATAATGATTCATTTAACCGTTCATCTTGTACGGGAGGTCAAATTGTGTGGACCGGTTTGGTATAGGCAAATGTACCCATTTGAAAGATTCATGAAGATCTTGAAAAGGTATGTGCGAAATCACAATCGTCCTGAAGGGTGTATAGCTGAATGTTATATTGCTGAAGAGGCTGTGGAATTTTGCTTGGATTACATGTCTAGTGTGCATACAATTGGGATCCCATCAAGGTATCAGCAAGTACAACTTACTAAGCCTCTATCTAGCTCAATATTACACTCAACTTGTCATGATGAGTTGCATCAAGCACATCGTTATGTCTTGGAAAATGATGTTGACGTTGATCCTTATATCGAGTAATTCTCTTACTTATTTATATTTATTGCACTGTTCTAACGTTCTACTAATTAACTTATTAGTATTCCATTAGTTAACTTATCCCTAATCTGTTCATTAGGGAGCACATGGAATTTTTGAACTCAAGCTTTCCTCATAAAGCCAAATCCAAAAAGTGGCTACAAGATGAGCATAACCGGACGTTTATTGGGTGGTTACGTGATCGTGTGAGAGCAGTTGGCAATTCCAGCTCTCAAATATCAGAAAGATTGAAGTGGATAGCGCGTGGACCTAGCAATCAAGTGTTGAAGTACTCTAGTTATTTGATTGATGGAGTTACGTATCATACAAAAGAGCGCGATGATACACGAGTTGTTCAAAACTCCGGAGTAAGCTTAGTTGCACAGACAATGCAAGTTGCTAGTGCGAAGGACAAAAATCTAATTGTGTCAGACATGACTTTCTATGGAGTTATTCAAGAAATTTGGGAACTCGATTATCACAATTTTCAAGTTCGGATGTTTAAATGTAATTGGGTTGAGAATAATACTGGTATTAAAGTTGATGACCTTGGTTTCACGTTGGTAAACCTCAACAGAATTGGATTTAAATCTGACTCTTTTATCTTAGGGAGGCAAGCAAAGCAGATATTCTACATTGAAGATCCTCAAGATCCTGCCTGGCATGTTGTACTTGCCACTCCTACTAGGGATCACATGGAATACATAAATGGTGATGAGTTGGAAAATGCTACAATCCACTATCCAAGTTTCACAGGAGGGTTTATATCAATGGAATCAATGGACGTTGACGCCATAGATGAAAATGAACCATCATGCGTTCGTGAAGACTGTGATGGGACATGGATTGACAATAATTAAGTGTAATCTATTGTTTAACCTATGTGTAAATTTTATTTGTTGATCTATTTTGTTAACATATTTATTCTTATTGTAATATAACTATCATTTGTCTTCATTCTCGCTTTATTTTCTCTATAATTTAAATGCCTAACAGGTTGCTGCCTTTTGCAGGAAATAGGGTTCTCATCAGAATTTGGATGTGGACAATATGGCCGCTAATGCAAAGAGATTACTGAGGATTCAGAAGGCTAAAGAAAGTTCTTCTTATTCTTCCACTAACAATAGTTGTGAGGGTCAATCTTCAATGAAATCTACAGAAACGGAGTCAACTAGAACATCGAGGGGGCGTACACGTTTGGATAGGCTTGTTAGGCTAAGGGTCCAAGGAATTAAAAAGGATGTTAGCTTCAGTAAAATTGGACAGCCAGTTGGAGAATTTGCGGGTGAAATGCAAAGCTACATTGGCGTTCTCGTGCGAGAAAAGATCTCAATAACTTACAAATCATGGAAGCAGGTGCCAAATGATGTTAAAGAGTTAATATTGGAATCGGTGAATGTAAGTTAGAATGCTTTGAGAACTTAAATGAGCAGTATGCTGTGGTTATGCTATATTTAACATTCTTGTTAAATTTTTTATGTGTTTTTACAGCTGACGTACAATATTGACCCAACTTGGAGGAAAGGATGTTTAAATTCAGCAAATAATAAATGACGTCAATATAAAGCTTTTCTCACTCAAAAGTTTGTTTTCAGAAGCTAGATAAACCTGATGAGTTGAAAGATCCCCCGATTGGCTATGGTATTTCACAAGAGAATTGGAGTTCCTTTGTAATTGTTAGAGTGTATACTAAAAGCCTAGCTTTTGGTATAAACATTTATCTAGAAATAAGAATCACATTGGTCAAATGTTTACATTTATGATAAATATAGTTGTTCAATTAATTTATATTGTAGATAACATGGTGTGTGGTGTCACACACAGAGGATCATGTTATCAGTACCTTATAAATTATAAACAGTAGCTCACGACCATAATGGAAAGGAACAAACCATTGGAAGGTCGTAGTGTAATTAGGTATTAGTTTATCTTAACTATATAATTACACTAGTACACTTAGAGTGTATTGAGTAGGACCATTAGAGGTCGTTTCTTTTATACTGACTTTATAAAGAAACAAAGACCTCAGTTATTATAGAAGTGTGTGCTCTTAATCCTAATATAATAACAAGCACATATATTTGATATTTATTTCTTTAATTTATCAATGGGTGAGATTTAGTTCGATGAATAAATAAGTCCGATAAGTTGGGAAATGATATCACTTATAGTGTGTGTTGTTGATTATAGAAGGAAACTGTGTCCTAGTGATCTAGGTTGAGAATGTCCCCAAGAGGAGCTCATAAGGATTGTCTTGTTAAACCCTGCAGGTGGACTTAGTCCGACATGACGATGAAGTTGAGTGGTACTACTCTTGGAGCTAGATATTAATTAAGTGAGTTGTCAGTAACTTACTTAATCAGTGGACATTTGTTATCTTAAACACAAGGAGATTAAGACACTCATAATAAGAAGGAGCCCAAAAATATAATTTGGGATTGATGCGGTAGTTCAATAATAATTCTCTAGTGGAATGAATTATTATTGATAAAATTAAGTTGTGTGTTCGGGGCGAACACGGGATGCTTAATTTTATCGGGAGACCAAAACCAATTCCTCCTCTCGGTCCCTATCGTAGCCTCTTGATTATAGAGTACTATACCCACTTATACCCACCTTCTTACCCATCCTATAGGGGGCCGGCCAAGCTAGCTTGGAGACCAAGCTAGGGTCGGCCATGTTTTGGTTCATGGGTGAATTCATGTGGCCGGCCCTAGCTTGAACTCAAGCTTAGGTGGCCGGCCCTATTAAAATAAAAAGGAATTTTATTTTTAAAAATTTTCTTATGTGGATAACATGATTTAATAGAGAGTTTAAAAATTTTAATCTTTCGTTATATAAGATTCTACAAAAGATTAAGAGAAGAGTTAAATCTCTTTCCTTATTTGTAGATTAAAAGGTTGATTTTAATTTTGGTAAAAACTTTCCTTTTAATCATGTTCATGATTTAAAAGAGAGTTTAAAAATTAAATATCTCTTTTATAAAACTTCTACAAAGATTAAGAAAAGATTAGATATCTTTCCTTATTTGTAGATTGGAAGAGATTTTAATTTTTAAAGATAACTTTCTTTTTATCCACATGTTTAAAAGAAATATTTTAATTTATAAAATTTCCTTTTTATTAATCATCATGAAGGGAAAAATTATTAGAGAAATTTTTTATAAAATTTCCGGAAACAAATTAGGAAAGTTTTAATTCTTGATTGAATTAAATTTCCTTTGCTTGGTTTAAAGTGGCCGACGACATTGTTGATGAGATAAAATTGTTTTTAATTAAATAAATTTTCATTATCAATGGCAAAAGAATTAAGGAAATTTTTATTTAAATTTCCTTATTTGCCAAGGCCAAGGATTATAAAAGAGAGGGTAGAGGTGCCTTCATGGTGAACAACTCTATTATTTTTCCTCTCTCTTTTTCTTCCTTGGTGTGACCGGCCATCCTCTCCTCCTTTCTTCTCTTTGATGGCCGAACCTCATCTTTCTTGTGGAGACTCATATGGTGGCCGGATCAAGTTTAGAGAAGAAGAAGAAGAAGGAGAGAAAGAAAGCTTTGTTTCTAGCATCCCTTGGAGCATGGTGGTGGTGGCCGAACCTCTTCATCCTAGAAGATGTTTTGATGGCCGAAACTTGCAAGGAAGAAGAAGGTGCTTGGTGGTTCTCATCTCGGAAGATCGTTGCCCACACAACGTCCGAGGTTAGAAGAGGAATACGATAGAAGATCAAGAGGTCTTTCTAAAAGGTATAACTAGTATTTTTCCTTTCTGCATCATACTAGTTGTTTTTGGAAATAATACCAAATACAAGAGGCTTACGATTCTAGTATTTCGAATATATTTTTCGAAGTTGTGTTCTTTTGTTTTATTTTTCCTTGTGATTTGATTGTTCTTTTTCGTTAACCTAAAGTTATTTTAGGAAATTAAATATTAGATTTCTATAAAAGGTTTTGTCTAGTCGGTGGTGGTTGCTCCCATATCCAAGAAGGCCATGTTCCTCGCCACGTCAGTACTGGGAACCAATTATGGAAATTAATATTTAATGGAATTAATAACTTAAGGTGATTTGGGTCAAACGTGTTAAGTTTCGCAGGAGATCCAAGTCAAAACCTAAAAGAACAAATAGATTAAGTTTTGGATCAAACGTGTTAAGTTCCGCAGGCGATCCAAAATTTAATTTAAAAGAACACATGGTAGCTAGGAAAAGGTTCGGACCTTTGTACAAAATTTTTGTACAGTGGAACCTCTAGGTTTTCCGAGTAGCAACCAACAATTGGTATCAGAGCTAGGGTTTTGCCTCTGTGTATTTGGTATTAGTTTAACTATGCACATGTCATACATAATTTAGGCAGGTTAATAGTAGGATGTACTAACTTTGTGGATGCAGGATCCAACTATTATGGCTTATAGTTATTATGTGTGTGATTGGACCCTTGGACATGTCAAGGGCATTTTATTGTGTGTGCATGATTGTATTATAAAATACAGCAAGAGCTGTATTTAGTTTTATTAGGATTTTATTTTTGATCTAGTTACATGTACATTCCTTTTATGGAATATAGGATCGATGGATGTAAATTTTATTTTATGTTCGATCTAGTTTACATGTACATTCCTTCGAGGAATATAGGATCGGAAAATGTAAAATTCAATTTATGTCGCGGATCGAATCTTGCAAGGCGTGGAACCTTTTGAGGACCAGAGGCGTAGCGGAACAAGGAGCAAGATGGATGCGACAACTAGACCCGGTGGCGGTGGCCAAAGATGGCAGCAGCTAGGGTTGGCGACACACGAGGACAGCAATAGATAAAAGCCATAATAGTTGAAAATTTGTTTTTCTATTTATTGCTTTTTATGCTGTGTTGTGTGTACTTGTTAGTATGCATGTTAGGTAGACTAGCATAGTTAAAATTCCTCATTTATAAATAACTAAGTGGGAGAAGGATTTTTAAGTAAATCCCATGGTCTCCATTACTGGTTTGTAAGTGATGCAAACAAGCTTGCGCGTTGGCTCTGAGTGCCTTCCTCCATAACGGATGAGCTTGTTTGTGGATCACTAGAACAGACTTCCATTTTTGGATGACTATAGGAAGTTAATTAAGAGCGTGTGATCTTCCCCAACGGAAGGGGCATAATCTTATTAATGGACTTAGCGTCATGTAATGGTATACACTTAGACACATCTAACAGTATCCTCCCCATCGGAGTCACTGCTATTATTTGTGTGACCAAATGATACCAACTATTAATTTTATCTGTCAAAAAGTTAGGTTGACAAGATAATAAAATTAATGGGTTAAAACCCTCCTTTTACAAATGTTGAATTTGTATACGTCCACACTAACGTGGCATGCAAAATTCACGGTGTTTGAGGTGTTGGTGAATTTAAATAATATTGTTTGAGGAATCAATGTTATTTTAAATTCAAAAAGTTTTGACCAAATATTTGATCAAAGACAGATCAACTATTAATTTTATTCGTCATAAAGTAAAGTTGACGAGATAATAAAATTAATGGATAAAATCTCCTCTTTGATTTTGTATACGTCCACACTATCGTGGCATACAAAATTCATGGGGATTTTAAAGAATTGATCTTGACCAAATATTTTTGTGATTCTTAGGATTTAAAATGTTTGTCAATCCCCTAGTTGTTATACTATTGAAAAGACTTAGTAGTCCCAATTGTAATGATTGGAAATAGGACTTGGACATTAAGGTAGACTGTCTTCTTAGAACTAAGAACAATATAGGTGTATTTAATTCATTAGTTGAAACATGTTTAGTGGTGTTATCTACCATAACCTGGAGTATAGATACAGATGCCATCAATCATGTCCGCAATTCATTGCAGGGTTCCAGGAAATCCGACAACTAAATGAAAATTAAAACACCGTCCACTTGGGCACTACTGTAAAAATGGTAGCTGTTGCAGTGGGAGATGTTTATCTTTTGATAAGAATAAAACATGGATTTTTGAGTAATTGTCTTTACGCACCAAGTTTAGAAAGAAATAGTTTTCAGTTTCTAAACTATTCAAAGAACTTGATATTCTGCCTATTTTAATAACAAAGTTGTTATTAAGAAAAAGAGGGAGGTTATCTGTTCTGGTACGTTGGTTGGCAATTTATAAATCCAATAACTCCCACGATGCAACAAATGGAAATTAGTAACACATCTTCTAATTTTAAGAGAAAGCAACCTTCGGAAATGAACCATTAATATCTTTGGCATCTAAGGCTAGGTTATATTAACTTGAGTAGGATTCATTGGTAGCTGATGAACTTTTGGGTTCATTGGTAGTGGAAATCTTTCCAACCTGTGAGTCTTACTTGGAAGAAAAAATAATCAAGAAGCTTTTAAGTCTAAGGGGTATGGAGTCAAAGATATATTGAAATTGGTTCATTCTGATTTGTGTGATCCTATGACTATCCAGACAAGAGGTAGTATTGAATATTTCGTCTATTTTATAGACAACTATTCAAGATACAAATAAATTTACTTAATGTACCGCAAGACTAAGTACTTTGATTAGTTCAAATAGTACAAGGCTGATGCAGAGAAATGTTAAAGTAAAAGTCACTATGGTTAGAACATAGTGGCAAGTACCTCTTGGGAGAATTTAGGAGTCACTTATCAGAAGTAGGGATTCAATTCCAACTAACTGCACCTGGTACACCCCAACAGAATGGTGTAGAAAAAGGAAGGTATAGGACTCTTATGGAAATAAGTAGATTGATGAGTTATTTAGAATATTACCAAAATCATTTTTAGGATATACTCTGGAAACGGAATTGAATATAGTACCTTCCAAAGTTAGAACTCTCTACTCATATAGAATTGCTGAACAGGCGTAAGCCTATTTCGAAGCATATTCGGATTCGGGCAGTCCAGCACATATGCTGAAGAGAGACAATGATAAGTTGGACAGGAATTCACTTGTTTGTGGGTTATCCTAGAGAAATGAAAGTAGGATTATAGTCTTAAAAATCAGAAGGTCATTGTTAGCATCAATGACCGATTTTTAGAAAAGGACTATGTAATAAACCACGTGCCCATAAGAAAATTTGTTCTTAAGGAAATAATAAAAGACATGTCTAAACTAGTACCAATTGTACAAGATGAGATACCACAAGGAAACTGCAACACGTATCACAAATGATACACAATTGCAGAAAGTGCCTTGTCTTAGTGGGAGGGTTGTTAGGCAACCTAAAAAGATTCATGTTTTGGGAGAGTTTTTGGACTCGATCCCTGGAGGACATGAACCTGATCTCCGGACATATGACGAAGCACTCCAAGATAAAGATGTAATATCTTGGCAAAGAGTAATGAATAACAGAATTAGAATATATGTATTATAATAAAATCTGGAAGCTTGTAGAACTACCAAATGGTGTAAAAGCCTTTGGGTATAAAAAGGTCTATAATAGGAAAAGAGGGATAGACAGGAAGGTAGAAACTTTCAAAGCAAGGCTAGATGAAAAAGGAAACTTTTTCACTAGTAGCCATGCTTAAGTCTATCCGGATACTTTTATCTATTTGGTAAGTGGATGTCAAGACAACATTCCTTAATGGAAGTCTTGAAGAAAGCATCCATATAAAGCAACCAGAAGGGTTCATTACAAAGGGCTACGAGTATCTTGTGTGCAAGCTCAATCAGTCTATGGACTGATGCAAAGCTTCAAGGTCTTGCAACATCCAGTTTATCAAAGTAATCCAGACCTATGGATTTATTGAGTAAACGGATAAGTCTTGTGTATACAAAAGGTGTGATGGAAACGTGGTGGTATTTCTTGTACTATACGTAGATAACATTTTTGGTAGTTGGAAACAATATCAAAATGTTGTCAGAAGTAAGGGTATGGTAGTCCAAATAATTCGATATAAAGGACTTGGGAGAATGTATATATTTTTGAGATCAAAGGATCGCAAGAAAAATATACTTATCCTAAGCTTGATACATCGGAAAAATCCTTGCTCGTTTTAAGCATGCAAAACTCCTAGAAAGGTTTCTTACCATTTAAGCATGGAGTGTCTTTATCTAAAGAGATGTCTCCGATGACATCAAAGGAGATTGAGGACATGTAGGCAGTTCTTTATGTTTCGGCAGTTAGACAACCTAATGTATGTTATGCACGAGATTAGAAATCTGTTTTGACAAGGGCATAGTTAGCAGATATCAAGGTAACCCTAGACAAGGACATTGGACTGCAGTAAAGCATATATTAAAATACCTTAGAGGAACTAGAGATTATATGCTAGCTTACAAGGCAGTTAATTTAGTCCCTATGGATTGCATGGATTTTGACTTCCAATCGGATAGGGACAATAATAAGTCAACCTCGGGGTTTTGTGTTTACTTTAGGAGGTAAAGTCATAACTATGGAAGAGTGATAAGCATAGGTGTTTTTCTGGACTCCACCATAGAAGCTGAGTATATGGCAAGCCTCTGAGATAGCCATAAAAGTTGAATGACTCAATAACCTCAAGATAGACTTAGATATGATTTCTGGTTTGTCCAAAGATTATTAAAATTTATTGTAATAACATTGGTGCAGTAGCAAACTTGAAGAAACCATAAGTCTATAAGGTAAGAAAACACAATAGAGCGCAAGTACCACCCAATACGAGAAATCGTATAAACGAGGAGAAGTTGTTGCCGCCTAGATTACATCAGATGATAACCTAAGGTCCTTAAGGCAAGAGCTTTTTGAAAGGCATGGGAATCAGATGTATGGCAGCAGATATGGCAGCTTAGTCTTTTAGTATAAGTGGGAGATTGTTAGAGTGTATACTAAAAGCCTAGCTTTCGGTATAAACATTTATCTAGAAATAAGAATCACATTGGTCAAATGTTTACATTTATGATAAATGTAGTTGTTCAATTAATTTATATTGTAGATAACATGGTGTGTGGTGTCACACACAGAGGATCATGTTATCAGTACCTTATAAATTATAAACAGTAGCTCACGACCATAATGGAAAGGAACAAACCATTGGAAGGTCGTAGTGTAATTAGGTATTAGTTTATCTTAACTATATAATTACACTAGTACACTTAGAGTGTATTGAGTAGGACCATTAGAGGTCGTTTCTTTTATACTGACTTTATAAAGAAACAAAGACCTCAGTTATTATGGAAGTGAGTGCTCTTAATCCTAATATAATAACAAGCACATATATTTGATATTTATTTCTTTAATTTATCAATGGGTGAGATTTAGTTCGATGAATCAATAAGCCCGATAAGTTGGGAAATGATATCACTTATAGTGTGTGTTGTTGATTATAGAAGGAAACTGTGTCCTAGTGATTTAGGTTGAGAATGTCCCCAAGAGGAGCTCATAAGGATTGTCATGTTAAACCCTGCAGGTGGACTTAGTCCGACATGACGATGAAGTTGAGTGGTACTACTCTTGGAGCTAGATATTAATTAAGTGAGTTGTCAGTAACTTACTTAATCAGTGGACATTTGTTATCTTAAACACAGGGAGATTAAGACACTCATAATAAGAAGGAGCCCAAAAATATAATTTGGGATTGATGCGGTAGTTCAATAATAATTCTCTAGTGGAATGAATTATTATTGATAAAATTAAGTTGTGTGTTCGGGGCGAACACGGGATGCTTAATTTTATCGGGAGACCAAAACCAATTCCTCCTCTCGATCCCTATCGTAGCCTCTTGATTATAGAGTACTATACCCACTTATACCACCTTCTTACCCATCCTATAGGGGGCCGGCCAAGCTAGCTTGGAGACCAAGCTAGCTTGGAGACCAAGCTAGGGCCGACCATGTTTTGGTTCATGGGTGAATTCATGTGGCCGGCCCTAGCTTGAACTCAAGCTTAGGTGGCCGGCCCTATTAAAATAAAAAGGAATTTTATTTTTTAAATTTTTCTTATGTGGATAACATGATTTAATAGAGAGTTTAAAAATTTTAATCTTTCCTTTTATAAGATTATACAAAAGATTAAGAGAAGAGTTAAATCTCTTTCCTTATTTGTAGATTAAAAGGTTGATTTTAATTTTGGTAAAAACTTTCCTTTTAATCATGTTCATGATTTAAAAGAGAGTTTAAAAATTAAATATCTCTTTTATAAAACTTCTACAAAGATTAAGAAAAGATTAGATATCTTTCCTTATTTGTAGATTGGAAGAGATTTTAATTTTTAAAGATAACTTTCTTTTTATCCACATGTTTAAAAGAAATATTTTAATTTATAAAATTTCCTTTTTATTAATCATCATGAAGGGAAAAATTATTAGAGAAATTTTTTATAAAATTTCCGGAAACAAATTAGGAAAGTTTTAATTCTTGATTGAATTAAATTTCCTTTGCTTGGTTTAAAGTGGCCGGCCACATTGTTGATGAGATAAAATTGTTTTTAATTAAATAAATTTTCCTTATCAATGGCAAAAGAATTAAGGAAATTTTTATTTAAATTTCCTTATTTGCCAAGGCCAAGGATTATAAAAGAGAGGGTAGAGGTGCCTTCATGGTGAACAACTCTATTATTTTTCCTCTCTCTTTTTCTTCCTTGGTGTGGCCGGCCATCCTCTCCTCCTTTCTTCTCTTTGATGGCCGAACCTCATCTTTCTTGTGGAGACTCATATGGTGGCCGGATCAAGTTTAGAGAAGAAGAAGAAGAAGGAGAGAAAGAAAGCTTTGTTTCTAGCATCCCTTGGAGCATGGTGGTGGTGGCCGAACCTCTTCATCCTAGAAGATGTTTTGATGGCCGAAACATGCAAGGAAGAAGAAGGTGCTTGGTGGTTCTCATCTCGGAAGATCGTTGCCCACACAACGTCCGAGGTTAGAAGAGGAATACGATAGAAGATCAAGAGGTCTTTCTAAAAGGTATAACTAGTATTTTTCCTTTCCGCATCATACTAGTTGTTTTTGGAAATAATACCAAATACAAGAGACTTACGATTCTAGTATTTCGAATATGTTTTTCGAAGTTGTGTTCTTTTGTTTTATTTTTCCTTGTGATTTGATTGTTCTTTTTGGTTAACCTAAAGTTATTTTAGGAAATTAAATATTAGGTTTCTATAAAAGGTTTTGTCTAGTCGGTGGTGGTTGCTCCCATATCCAAGAAGGCCATGTGCCTCGCCACGTCAGTACTTGGAACCAATTATGGAAAATAATATTTAATGGAATTAATAACTTAAGGTGATTTGGGTCGAACGTGTTAAGTTTCGCAGGAGATCCAAGTCAAAACCTAAAAGAACAAATAGATTAAGTTTTTGATCAAACGTGTTAAGTTCCGCAGGCGATCCAAAATTTAATTTAAAAGAACACATGGTAGCTAGGAAAATGTTCAAACCTTTGTACAAAATTTTTGTCCAGTGGAACCTCTAGGTTTTCCGAGTAGCAACCAACAGTAATAACTCGCATGTCTCCCGACTTCAGGGTAAGATTCATAATTGATTTTAATTTTTAGAAGATAGTCCTAATGGTCCTTAATTGATGTTCTACAATAGGATCTTTATTTAACATAGTGTGATTCATTTATTCGCATTCAGTTTTAAAATTTCCAGTTCTCCACCTTCTGAAAAAACCCATACTAGGGGGTTTTTATCTTATGCAAATCTACACGATGCTAGGGTTCATACTTTTACTCCTTTCTGAAATCTTTACTTTTGTGATAACATAAAGTTGAAGAAACAAGCAATATGTTTTTGATAATGGCTTAGATAACATTATCTCTCTTTTATTTGCTTTGTTTCTTAATAGAAGAGAGAAGTATTGTTATAACAATACTTCTACCAGATAACATTAATTGTTTTCTTGTGTAATTCTTGTTGATACAGTCTGACCTGGCTGTTATTTTGATGTTGACACGGATTTAAGTTTGTATCAGATGTTAATTAAACTCGTTTTGATTAATGATCAAGGTTGATCAAGTGGAAGGGAAAAGTCCAAGTTGGAAACTTGGCACGCGAAGTCGGAGAGGGCTCGGTAGCTCGTTCTCTGGACCGGACGAAGTCGGAGAGGGCTCGGTAGCTCGTTCTCTGGACTAAGTCGGAGAGGGCTCGGTAGCTCATTCTCTGGACCAGACGAAGTCGGAGAGGGCTCGGTAGCTCGTTCTCCGGACTAGGTCAGAGAGGGCTCGGTAGCTCGTTCTCTAGACCGGACGAAGTCGGAGAGGGCTCGGTAGCTCGTTCTCCGGACTAGGTCAGAGAGGGCTCGGTAGCTCGTTCTCTGGACCGGACGAAGTTGGAGAGGGCTAGGTAGCTCGTTCTCCGGACTAGTTCAGAGAGGGCTCGGTAGCTCATTCTCTGGACCAGATGGAGTCGGAGAGGGCTCGGCAGCTCGTTCTCCGGACTAGGTCAGAGAGGGCTCGGGAGCTCATTCTCTAGATCGAATTAGGTCAGAGAGGGACCTAAGTGGACATTCCATGGTACATTAGATCGGTCGGCAGACCGATCCAGTGATACATGAGACAGTGGATCGGTCGGAAGACCGATCCAGTGAAATTGTGAAACTGAGTTTTCATGGATCAGTCTGGTGACTGATCAGGAAACACTCAGGAGTCTGCGGACCGATCAGGAAACACTCAGTAGCACACTGAGTGTAATCTGATCGGTCTGCGGACCGATCGGGGAACACTCAGTAGCACACTGAGTGTAATCTGATCGGTCTGCGGACCGATCAGAGATGGTACTGCGAAGAGGAGAAGGCATGGATCGGTCGTGGAGACCGATCCACCTGAAGCCTGATCGGTCTCCACGACCGATCAGACAAGAGGTGGACCGATCAGGATATGCCCTGATCGGTCCATGGATCGGTCTGGAGACCGATCCACACACAATCAGACTTGTTATTGTTTCTGCGATTCCTCCACTGCATTTGATTTACCTGATATATGTGATATAACCCTCTGTGCTGTTAGCTTTTAAGTTTGCAGGATCACAGGTATCATTCCGTGCTTAATTTAAAATTAAGTCCATAAGAGGAATACGACAAATGGCCTTTCTGCTGTGATTCGCGGCGTATGGTGCTTTTGAAGCAACAACAGCTACTGGTGTGATCTGGCTGCGATCCGCTTGACTCCTGGTGATTGGTTCGAGCTCAGAAGACACCAATGAAGACTGTGATTTCATTGGTGTGAGTTCAGAGAACCAGGTAAGGAGGAAGAGGGATTGGCTGCAGCAATGATTCTGTGCAGATTGACCACGATCCGTGACAGCGGGGACAGAGGCTTAAGAAGCAGTAAAAAGTGAGAGGAAACAACAAGAAAGTAAGAAAGTTCTGTTGATCGTTGTGGTGTTCTGGAGCTCTCGGTGAAAAACTGCGATCTGTGAGTTCTCTGTTTCCACTGATCCTCGCGTGGTTGTAAGCTTCATTTCATTCTTCTGTGCCACCGAGATCTGTAAGTCTTGTGCTTTAACATATATATTCCTTGAGACTTTGTGGAGAGGTTACTCCACCGAGAAGGAGGATCTTTAGCCGGAATTTATCCGGGGTGCGATCTACCGAAGATCAAGGAGTCGTCCACCTTACGGACACGCCGAGGAGTAGGGGCAAGTTATCCCCGAACCTCGTAAATCAGTGTGTTAGTGTGCTTGTTTCCTTCTTGTTTTAGTTTTCTAATTCCGCTGTGCTAACAAGTTTTTGTAGAAAGTTTTTATTTAAGTTTTTAAGAGGCTATTCACCCCCCTCTAGCCATTTAAGATCCTAACAATTCTAAGGGTAAGGGTTCTCTAACTGTTTGTTTCCTTGAACCTTCCATAGATTGCTATTTTTCCTCTACACCACAGACAATTTGCATTAAAGTTCACATATATATATTTTGAATGTTTATAGTGAACTTAATTGATTTTAATTTTTAAGTAGAGAGTAATTGATGAATAAAAGAATAGAAGAAGGCAGAACGTATACCCTCATCGGCTGTCTCGTAAAGGATATGCACGTTTCGCTGACGAAATTGTGAGTATGTTGAAGCTGGTGGTTTATTTTTGAATCTGATTTTGTAGGAACAGGGCATGATTCATTTTTTTGTAGGCATCTGATTTATGTAATGATGATGATATAAATCGAGCTATTGTTTGGAAGAGAGGACGAGCCAATAAGGAGGGTGAATTTGAAGGCGATGATCTCAAAATTACAGCAAAAAAAATTGTATGTGATACATGAAAAATAACTATTTTTTATTGATTAATTTTGTTGTTAGTAACTATTTTGTTTGTTTGGGCATGTTAGGATGATTATGTTCAACAAAAAAAGGAGGGGAAGCTGCGGTTTGAAGGGGCTAGGAAAGATATCTTCACAAACGCACTAGATTCTGAAGAACATGCTGGGCGTGTTAGGGGGATTGGAGGTCATATTACTCCAACAATCTATTTTAATGTTTCCAAAATATGGAATACTACTCTGTAGGATGGTGACTTAATCCTTCATCATCAAAAGGAGTTGTTAGATGCAAAGAAGCTAATCTCAGAACAAAGTGCACGGATAGTAGAACAAGATACACGCATACAGAAACTTGAAGAAATGTTCAAAAAGGGTGGATGCAACTTTGAGTTTGAGGAGAAAGGTAGTTGCTCGGTGAAGTTGCCTACCACGAGTGAGGATAAGATCAAACCAGAGAAGAGTAAAATTTTGAATGATGAGGACATGCAAGTTTTAAGCAAGACTGAGTTTTTGCAGGTATATATGTATTTAATTGTGGATACTTAATATTATTTTCAATAATGAGTCCATCAATGTGTGACATGATTGATTGTCTTCTAGGGTATGCCAGTTGCACTGTCACTGGAATCAAAGTCCAATATTGTGGCCTATGGTACAGTTATTCATGCCAGTGGGGATGGAAAATTACTTCATGGTGTCCCGTTACCAATGAATTGCATGCGCGTCTCGATTGATGAGGTTGTGGAGAATTCAGCAAGGTTGCCCTTTCCCATTCCAAATGAATGTGACACCATTGGTGGTGCAATTGGGACCCATGTTGCTTGGCCTGCACGTTGGGTAGTGATGAAAAATGAGGTAACTTTTTGACTCATTCGGCCACCACATTGTGAGTACAAATTTAATTCTTCAGTGGGAATTTTTGAGGAATCGTTTCAGCAACCACAAATTTCCAGCTTCTGATTTGGTTACATGTATGGTTTTTTGATGTTTTACTCATTTGCTTGGCATAGTTGTTTAGCTGGATTTTTCCAACGAAACCTTCTTAGATTTTGATTGAAGGTTGTACGTATTTGTTGGATACAATTTAGTAATACAAGATATATAAGAGCTAGCACACACATGTAATCTGTACATTGAGGTTACATGCATGAACAAGAACATTGATGGTTTTTGAATCCCAATTAAAGGGTTGTTCAGAAAGATGCTGAACATAAGAGATAAAACTTTCTACTAACATATTTACATTTGCAATTTGTAGAAGCCTCAAAGGAAGAAAAGTGTTGCAAAAAGAAGTAATCCTGTCTTGTCATCAAATGTGCCACGGTCCTTACATTTATTGTACTGTTACTCTATGCGTGTTTTGGACAGCCCCGAAAAAACTATATCAATTGTTTTTGATCATGATTTCTTTGACCATGAGTATGAACTGCTAGTGAACTTTGAAGACATCACACCTATTTATGAGTTGGAGCCAATATCTGCTAATTGTCTGGTTGCTTACATGTGGTAAGTTTTCACATCACTCATTTTTTTCATTTTATTTATATTAACAGGCTAACATTTTTTTGCTTGAATGGAAGGTTTCTCTTCAAAAAGATGAAAAAAGAAAACAAGGTCGATAAGTTTAGATTTGTGGATCCACAAACACTTCCAGTAATGCCATATGTATCTAAACTTGACAAAAATGAAAAGACTGAATACTTGAATAACTGGGCAAGTGTGTTGGCTGATAGGCCGAGTGGTGCAACAAAAAATTAGCTAGTTTTGGCACCTCACAATGTTGGGTAAATAAATATTACAATTTCATTTTTAATAGATTTATTTCAACAATTCTGTTGAATTTATGCATTGACTATCTGTTTTGTGCATAGTTGTCATTGGATTTTGACTGTCATCGACCCTTATGTGGAGATGGTTTATTTGTTCGATTCACTTAATCATCGCAATCGTTATGAGGACTGGAAATATGTAGTGGATATGTGAGTACATATTTGTTTTTTAATTAAGCATTTAATTTAATTTTGAGGAATTTTTCAACTCTTGTTGTACAAAGGAGCTTGAAATTGTTCAATTCGAACAAGCAAAGGAAAGGGAAAAAGAAGCCTATGTGGGAAGTCGTAAAGGTTTGTATATTTTATAGACACACATATGTTTACTTGTGATTAATTTAAAACTATTTAATTGTGCATTATTCGTTGATAACTTTTTGTTAACATAGGGTCCTCGACAACCTGATGTTAAACAATGTGGGTTTTATGTGATGAAATTTATGAGAGAAATTATTGAAGGAAATGCTACCGGCGAGATGGATTCACTTAGCTCAATGGTAATATTTGACATATTCTCAATTTTCTCGATCAATCCCCATATTTGACTTTGCTTCTTCATTACTGATTTTTTTATTAAATTAATCTGGGTTTTTTAATAGTTCAAGAAAACAATTTACTTCAATGAAGAAATTGACGAAGTGCGATCCGAATGGGCGGATTGCGTACTAGACTATATTCATTACTAGGTATAAATTTCTAGACTTCAAAAGATGGTTGAACACTTTATTTGTGACTCCATGACTTATTGATTGTCATTCCTTACTGCCAATAATTCTGCATTTCTACCATGAGCAGAATTAGTTGACATTTTCCTTATTTATTGCCTCTCTTTGTGGTCCAAAATTAATATGGCTGGGTTGTGTGAGTAGCTTATTTAGTTGTAAAAACAATTGCTTCTTGTTTGTATTCTCCTTATGGTTTTCGTCTATATGCCATGACTTCATCTTGTTTTTCCTCCTATAATTTATTATTGTTTCTTGTTTACAAGCGCGAATGACAATTATGATGCTTCATCAAGCACAACTATGTTAATCTATATGCATGTTAGTGATTCCTTGAGAATAATGAAATGAAGAGCTTGTAAAGGCATTTCATGTATGATCCATAGTATATTGATATACAAAACATCTATATACTGTAGTTTGATTTCTTAATAGTTTGCTCTATATACTTTTGCTTGGACGAGCAGTGTAAATTACCTATGCATTGCACGTGCTTTGCAGCTATTTTTCCAGTTAGATTTTCTTGTTTTGCTCTTTATACTGCAGTTGCAGTTAGATTTTCTCTTTGTATTGATGAAATGGGAATGAAAAAACTATTTTTCCCAGCTGGAATGTAGTGAATATTATAGCTCTTAATCTACACTTATTTGATTGACACTTTGGTTCTTTTAGGTGTCCTATGTAATTATTAAAGCTGTGCGTATGTGATTTCTATTTTGAGGAATTTGTGGAATTGTTTTACCTCTACAAACAATTCACCCTACCATAACTCATCATGATGATCCAATTCTTTTGGTTCAAGTTTTAATTGGATAGGCTTTGAACCCATGTTTTTTACTTTCACTTATGTTTTTGTGATGGGTCTGTTTATTGCAGATCAATTTGCAGCTCCTGGCAACTTGTGACTTGCAAAATGGAAAAGCATATTGTGCCTACCAGGTCTCAAAGGTAATGCAGTTTGGAAAATGGCACAGAAAATTACATGAATATTTTGTTTCAAGATGTTAATGGATGTAATGCGCTTTGCATGGATTCTATTGATCTTGCATGATAGTTCACTTAAATAATGTTAGCTGCATGTAGTGCTAATTATTTAGTAAACTATGCTAAGCTAGATATCACTGCTCCTAGAAACTTTGGCAGAAATCAACTCCTATGCCACAACAACAATATCTTAGTTCAGTTTCTAAAGGTAATAATACCTTTTCACTATATACATTCTCTGGTACATTTTATGCTGGTTTTAAACTTGCACTATGTTTCATGAAATCATGACCACTATTATAAAGGGTAACTTAAATTTACTCTTTAATAAGGTGCATGGTTTTGATAGTTAGAAACGATGTTTGCCTCACTACTGCATTGCTATGATGTGGAAGTTTAATTCATAATTATAGACACAAAATAATGGTTATATCACATTTGCATACATCTATGGTTGCCTCTTTTTATTGTATTAATATTCCTCCAAGGGCAATACATGTTCAAGAGACGTTCTCCTTCCTCTTTACTTAAGACAACCTTGTTGTGGATAGTTCTGATTTCCATTGCTACAAGCTCACTATCTTCCTTCTTCATTCTACTACCACTGTTAGGAGTAATATCTTATTAATGCAGATGATATTTAGTGATCACCAACCAATGCCAAAATCCACTGTCAGTTAAATCTAGGCGTATGAGTGATACTAATCTTTTTTTTATCATCTTTTTTAGTTGCTAGTTAAATACAATAATAACTTTTTGTAAAATTTTTAAGAGAGACATAGATGACATCTTGATAGGTTCCTCAGGCATCAGAACTTCCCTAGCAAAAGTCTGAGTTCTCTATTTTTACTTATTAGCATTGTTCATTTTTCTCTTGCAGGTCTGCCAATTCGTGAGGCGACTTGAGTTTTTTTGATGCAAGATGTGAGCTTTGTTAGATGTAGTTTGCCTTGCTATTTTGTAAATTAAAATCCATATGGAGAACAGCAAAGGGGAAACATGTGATTTAGTGTATATGGAGAGTAATGGAAAACATGTGTATTTTGATGAGTAACAACTCATTTTGTATATTTTTGTATATGTGGCTACAAGATGAATTATATATGGATGTTTATTTTGGATTTAATGTAGTAAATATTTAGTTTTGTATTGGTGGTTTGCTTTTAGTAAAATAAGATTGGTTGTTTGGTATTAATGAACATTAAAGACAACAGTTAAAAATGTTGTAAAAACTAGGTAAACCACAACGAATTGTTTTTGTAAAAAGTGCTAAAAGACAACGATTTTATCCGTTGTAAAATATATTAAAACTGTTGTTAAAAAACAAAACATGTCAAATATTATCTACCACAACAGTGTATATCTGTTGTAAAACGTATCTACCACAACGGTTTATTTCTGTTGTTGAAATTATCTACCACAACGGTTTTAAAACATTGTCGTATCCTTTGTAGCCAAATTTTGGGCATATAAACAACAACGGATAAAAACCGTTGTCAAATGTGTACAAAGACAACGGATTCAAAACCGTTGTCGTAGGGTAATACATTCTACAACACCCTCAGTTACAACGGTTTTTTTACCCTACGACAACGGATAATATCCGTTGTCGTTTGCAGTTTTTGTTATAGTGAGGACTTAGTTAGAGATTACTGGATACGGTCTGTAAATACGAAGCGGACGATTCTGATGGATCGGCCGAGACAAAGAGCACGCTACTATGTCGATCAAAAGCTTATCATGATGAGTCAAATAATATGCATCATGATAAAACTGTGTCAAATCGGGCGAGACACAACTACGCTATTGTTGGAGTGTATACTGAAAGCCTAAGCTTTGTAAACATTCATTATGAATAAAGAATCACATTTGGTCTAATTATCTACATTTGTTTGTAGTTGTTCATTTAATTTATATTGTAGATAACATAGTATGTGGTGTCACATACAGAAGATGATGTTATCAGTACCTTATAAATTATAAACAGTAGCTCACGACCAGAATGGAAAGGAACAAACCATTAAAAGGTCGTAGTGTAATTAGGTATTAGTTTATCTTGACTATATAATTACATTAGTACACTCAGAGTGTATTGAGTAGGACCATTTGAGGTCGTTTCTTTTATACTGACTTTATAAAGGAACAAAGACCTCGGTTATTATGGAAGTGTGTGCTCTTAATCCTAATATAATAACAAGCACATATATTTGATATTTATTTCTTTAATTTATCAATGGGTGAGATTTAGTTCGATGAATCAATAAGCCCGATAAACTGGGAAACGATATCACTTATAGTGTGTGTTGTTGATTATAGAAGGAAACTGTGTCCTAGAGATACTAGGTTGATAATGTCCCCAAGAGGAGCTCATAAGGATTGTCATGTTAAACCCTGCAGGTGGACTTAGTCCGACATGACGATAAGGTTGAGTGGTACTACTCTTGGACTTAGACATTAATTAAATGAGTTGTCAGTAACTCACTTAATTAGTGGACATTCGATATCTTAAACACAGGGAGACTAACACACTCATAATAAGAAGGAGCCCAAAAATGTAATTTGGGATTGTTGCGGTAGTTCAATGATAGTTCTCTAGTGGAATGAATTATCATTGATAAAATTAAGTTGGGTGTTCGGGGCGAACACGGGATGCTTAATTTTATCGGGAGACCAAAATCAATTCCTCCTCTCGGTCCCTATCGTATCCTCTTATTTATAGAGTTCTATACCCACCTATACCCACCTTCTATACCCACCCAATAGGGCCGGCCAAGCTAGCTTGGGAACAAGCTAGGGTCGGCCTAGGTATAAATTGGGTGGCGGCCCTAGCTTGAACCCAAGCTAGTAGGGCCGGCCAAATTAAATTAAAAAGAAATTTAATTTTAATTTTTATTATTATGTGGAAGATATAATTTAAAGAGAATTAAAAATAAAATATCTCTCTTGTAAAAGATCTACAAAAGATTAAAGAAAGAGATTAGATCTTTTTCCTTATTTGTAGATTGGAGAGATGTTTTATTTTCTCTTTAAAAATTATTCACATGTTGATAAAATTAAAATTATAGACATTTCCTTTTATCAACCATGAAGAGATTTTAAAGAGAAATTTTATTTTTTAAAATTTCTGGAAACAAATTAGGAAGTTTTAATTGTTGATTAAAACTTGTCCAATTTGTTCTCCAATGATGTAGCCGGCCATTGAAGTTTGATTTGGAAAATTTATTTTATTTTTCTAAATTAAATCATGTCAAGGAAATTGAGGAAATTTTATTGTAATTAAATTTCCTAATTTGCCTAGGCCAAGGAATATAAAAGAAGGGGTGAGGGTGCCTTCATGGGATAACCCTTATTATTTCTCTTCCTCTCTTATTCTTTGGTGTGGCCGGCCAACACCCTTTCCCTCTCTTCTTCTTGTGGTGGCCGAACCTCTCCCTCTCCCTTGGAGCTCTTGTGGTGGCCGGATACTACTCGGAGAAGAAGAAGAAGAAGGAGAAAAAGCTAGCATCTCTTGGAGCTTGGTTAGTGTTTTGATTTTCTTCCTTGGTGAAGCTTCCTCTTTGTTGGCCGAACCTAGCTAGGAGGAGAAGAAGGTGATTGGTGGTTTCTCATCTCGGAAGATCGTTGCCCACACAACGTTTGAGGTTAGAAGAGGAATACGGTAGAAGATTAAGAGGTCTTTCTAGAAGGTATAACTAGTAGTTTTTCCTTTTCCGCATCATGCTAGTTATTTATGGAAATAATACCAAATACAAGAGGCTTACGTTCTAGAATTTCGAATATGTTTTTCGAAGTTGTGTTCTTTTGTTTCTTTCTTTTCCTTGTGATTTGATTGTTCTTTTTGGTTTACCTAAAGTTATTTTAGGAAATTAAATATTAGCTTTCTATTAAAGGTTTTGTCTAGTCGGTGGTGGTTGCTCCCATATCCAAGAAGGCCATGTGCCTCGCCACGTCAGTACTGGGAACCTTTTATGGAAATTAATATTTAATGGAATTAATAACTTAAGGAGACTTGGGTCGAACGTGTTAAGTTCCGCAGGAGATCCAAGTCAAAACCTAAAAGAACAAATAGATTAAGTTTTGGATCAAACGTGTTAAGTTCCGCAGGCGATCCAAAATTTAATTTAAAAGAACACATGGTAGCTAGGAAAAGGTTCAGACCTTTGTACAAAATTTTTGTACAGTGGAACCTATAGGTTTTCCGAGTAGCAACCAACAGCTATGAAATATCGGGCGATATTTATCAATATTGATATATATCGTCCGGTTATGAGGAAACAATCTAAGATGTGACAATCTGTTGGGAAAGGTTGTATGGTGATAAACCAAACAACATTGAACACATTTATATAAAACAGATAACTATCATGAGAAAGAGTAAAATTAACAATAAAAAGAGAATAATCAACGTTACGTGAGATCGTCATTACAGAGTTTCTACCCTCCTCTTTACAAGAATGCGAATTTAAGTCAACGTCAGCTTAGGGTATAGATCAGGAGGTTTGTTCTCAATAAGTCTGCGACGGTTTAGGAAATTAGGAGGAGGGACACGAGATAAGTAGCTCTCCTCTTGTAGTTGGTGAACCACCTCTTTCGCTCCCGCAGTAAAGGCTGACAAGATGGACTTCACGATCGACCTGTTGAATTCGGGAGATTCAATCAGCAGTGGCCCGCTCCCTCTAACGAATATCTTCGTTATCCTTGTAAACCACTAAAGCCATTTGGGAAGTCTTCAATTCATCTTCTTTGGTAGAAACTTCGGCCTTAACTGAGTTAAGAGTAGTGTTCAAGGAAGTTATTTCATCTTCCTTCAGTTGTAGGGCTTTGAGTTTTTCAGTTAGTTCTGCCTCATAATTATCCTTTAGTTCGCCAAGTTTGGAAGTCAATTATTGGTTAAGGTCCGCAACCGATTTAAATTGTGCTTGAAGACTTTCAATTTGTGCTTCGAGTTGTTTCTTGGCAACAGTAGAAAATGCAACAGAAGATAACTCAGCAACCTCTTGTCTTAGCTTATCATTTTCCGATCTCAACCTCTTGTTCTCGTTATATAAATTATGCATCAGTCGAGATAAACCCATGTTTTCTATCCACCGCTGGAAATATGATAAAAGATCATAAGATAATTGCTGAGAAATAAAGAGTAGACGTTAATAGATATACCTAATTCTCCTTATGGGAGAAACGGTCGATTGCCTCAGAAGTATTGAGTTCGTCAAATATAGGACGAACTTTATCCCAATCGCCGGCGAAGGAACCGCCTAGCAATATGGGGAGGACAGGCATAGTAGAAGAACCAACAGAGAAGGAGGAAGTAGGAATGGATGGAGGAGCAAAGACTAAATAAGAAGAAGGTGGAGAGGGTAAAGATCCAGAAGTTGGAATAGATAAGGGAAAAGTGAAAGAGACATCACCAGAAGCACTGGCATTAGAGAAGGGTGAGGCAGGAAAACTGAGAGAATGGTAGAGTTCGGCCAATGTAGGTTCATCAGAAGGAGGGTTAACAGGAACAAAACCTTCTGAAATCTGTTCATCAGCCGGAAGGACAAGCCTCCTTTTGGATGGAGGGACTCTGGTAAGTTTACGCCCCGGGCGTTTACCGGTAACAAGTTTGGCCACTGATTTATTAGGGCTACCGGAAGATGTGAGTTCGATGAGGGAAAGAGGAGCAGATGAAGAAGTAGCAGTAGCCATTGGGGAAGTAATGGTGGGTAGAGAAATAGCAAGGATCTCCGTAGAAGGACCTTCAGAAGCCTCAAGAGCTTGAAGAACCCCTAAAGAACTAGGTGCCTCCGCTAAAGGAGCCTGCTCCTCGATTGCAGGAGGAGGAACAATAGCAGCCAGAAGTTCGTCTTCTTTTGCACGAATTGCATCCTCTCCCAGGCGTAGTTCTTCATCAATCAGAGCATCATAGAAGCTATCCACTACATAGAAAAGAAAAATAGTTCAGTTAGTTAAAAATAAGAAGAAAGAAATAAGGTGTTACCTAAAGGAACTCGAGTATCAGGTTTGACGGGGACTTAAACCAAATAGGTATAGGAGATCAACTCTTAGCCACTTGGGAATAGAAAGTCAATGGTTTAATAACTTCTCACAGTAAACAGGAAAGGAAGGATGAAGATGAAACTCCTTGACATCAGGCAAGGGAGGCAAGAAGGATTTCCAGGCATAAGACCAAGGAATGGGTCCTGGGAACTTCAGAAAGAAAAAATGGGATTTCCAGGCTTTGAGGGATGAAGGCATGCCCTCAAAAAGAACCATTTTAGTCCATGAATCAAACAAGAAAACATCAGGTTCCGAACACTTGGGATAAGAAAACATGAAGAAATTTTGAGGAGTAGGGGGAATATCCCACAAACGAAACAGCATGTAAGTACCGCATAGATAACGAAATGCGTTGGGTGCAAACTGTTGCAAAGGAATGTTAAAATACTGGCTTATTTCGATCAAGAAAGGAGGAATGGGAAACCTTAAACCTCCTATCAACTGATCCTTAAAAAAGGTTACGCAATTATCAGGGGGACGATGAGGACGATCAGTTGATTTTGGGATTACGATGCCGTATTCCCGGGGAATTTCATACTGACGACGGATAGCTAGCCTCGCATTTTTATCAAAGGAAGAAGACATATGGACATACCAAGGAGCAATTGCTTCCTCAGCCATGGACAAAAGTATAGGCTAGTGAAACAATAGATTACTTACTGAAGACAAGAAAGGAGATCGTCGAGAAACGGGGAGCACGGGGTTTGGTTAAAGACTGCAACAGGAAAAGAACTCTAAAGAAGAGAAAAGAAGAGACAAAGTTTAAAAGGAGACGAAGGGTTTAGGGTTTGAAAAGCACACAACCGTCGTCAGATCAAAACACTTTTATCTTAGCAGACGTTGAGGATCACAAGAGAAAGGCAAGAGGCCTACGTGACGTGGCGGTCAGAAAAAGTATGTGTCATACCATCATAAAAATATTTATATTGGATGTGACGGATCAGATCACGCTGGGGTTGGTAACACCTCGGGGTACGTTTCTGATATTCTCTCACCCAAAGAAGAGTCAATCACCAGCTAGGAAGCTTCGAAAGAAGACGTAATTAATTGGACATGATAAAGTGAAAAGGACTGATTTTTTGACTAAGTCCGAGCTAAGGACAAAAACATTTAAGGATGGAGATTTAGGCGAATAACAAATTTTGAATTAATGTCCTTATAAAATACAAACTAATATTGATCAAAATAATTTTATCTTGGCAGGTATAACTTTGGTTATACTAGGTAAGTATAATATTGATTTCAATCAACAAAACAATATTGGCTGGCATAATATTAGCTATAATATAGAAGTATGCCAACAGTTAAGATAGCCTCAGTCATGATAAATGGCACGTAGGATATACAGAGGGGTAATGAATACAACATCATATTTATTCTTGCAAATTACAGAAAGACTCAATAGAATCACTTAATTCAATACAAGAGTTTGTTTTTACACCTAGAATCTGATCAAGTACATAACATTACATTTTCCCTCAGAACAGTAAGCCTCAGATAGATAACAAAGTTTACAAACACAAGCTCTTGAAACGCTTAGAAAATTTCAGTTCCACTTGATTCAAACTTACCATGGAGCAGAGATGGAAATATCTTACTTCGCCCAGGCTTGTCAAGACTCATAAGTAGCAATATTTAGCCTGGGACGAAGAAAGCAACAAAGTAAAAAGACTCAAGGGCAAGGGGAAGGAGAAAAATCTAGTCGGACCATGATGGAAAAGTAAATGTAAGAACCACTTCCCCTCTCAAGCCCTAGAGTTCTGCAAGTGGAGCAACCAAGTATAACCCAAGGGTAACATGTGCTGTGCCCTTCACACAACATCCATGGGTTATTTAGTTGCCCCTTCATGAGTAGTGAAAATCTCTCTGAAGCTTCTTGAGTCCTTCAGAGCATCGGCATCTTTGGATGAAAAGTCTGGACTGTGAAGCTTGATCTCTTAAGACAATCCCTTGAACCCTAAAGGTAGACGGAGCAAAAATCCCAATAAACTCACATATAGATCTCGCCTTGTCCATCAAAAGTCTCCCCCGAAGAGGGGAAACTGAAGCCATACTCTTAACCAGAAAAAAGAGCAATGAAAATCAACAAGGAAGGAAAAGAACTAAGGTGGGTGGTGAACAAAGAGAAGGTTGTAACCCTATTTAAAGGATCAAGGGACCCAAGGAATCACTGTACATTGGTTGCATCAGATAACTATACACAAAATCTGTGAGGTCATTTCAATATCTGGAGCAGAGTCATGGGTAGGAAAAGACAAAATCAGACTTATGTCTAGTCAGTCGTCCACACCTCCTTCGACTAGACTTGAAGGGAAGGCTAGTGATATGGGTCAGGTTTTGTGGGTCCCAAATAAAGAAAGGAAAGGAGGTAATAAAACCAAGGAGATAGGCTGATATCAGCCGGGATATGCCTCAAAAGAGGTAGGCTAATATCGACCGGGACATACCTCAATAAGAGGTAAGTGTATATCGATCGAAACATGCTTCCCAGGAGGAAGATCTATATACCTCAAAGGAGGTAGACTAATATCGGCCGGGACATACCTCAATAAGAGGTAAGCCTATATCGACCGAAACATGCTTCCAGGAGGAAGATCTATATACCTCAAAGGAGGTAGGCTAATATCGGCCGGGACATACCTCAATAAGAAGTAAATGTATATCGACCGAAATATGCTTCCCAGAAGGAAGATCTATATACCTCAAAGGAGGTAGGCTAATATCGGTCAGGACATACCTCAATAAGAGGTAAGTCTATATCGACCGAAACATGCTTCCCAGAAGGAAGATCTATGTACCTCAAAGGAGGTAGGCTAATATCGGCCGGGACATACCTCAATAAGAGGTAAGTCTATATCGACCGAAACATGCTTCCCAGGAGGAAGATCTATATACCTCAAAGGAGGTAGGCTAATATCGGACGGGACATACCTCAATAAGAAGTAAATCTATATCGACCGAAATATGCTTCCCAGGAGGAAGATCTATATACCTCAAAGGAGGTAGGCTAATATCATCCAGGACATACCTCAATAAGAAGTAAGTTTATATCGACCGAAATATGCTTTCCAGAAGGAAGATCTACATACCTCAAAGGAGGTAGGCTAATATCGGCCGGGACATACCTCAATGAGAGGTAAGTCTATATCGACCGAAATATGCTTCCCAGGAGGAAGATCTATATACCTCAAAGGAAGTAGGCTAATATCGACCGGGAGATATTTCTGAAGCATGTAGAATAGTATCGATCGCGACATGTCCTGAAGAAGGAAGGTTAATATCAGCCAGGTCGACCAACACCTTGGAAAAATACCTGATAAAATATGGTCTATTACTAGGTAGGATAAATAACATAGAAGGGTGCGGACCGAAGTCTCATGAGGAAGAGTAGAGATAAATATTTCAAATAGGCTAATTAATGATGATATCTGCAATATGTAACCACATGACAGGTGTTATATATTTCGGCGGGAAATATGCTTTTAGATTATTTTGCAGGTGCTAAACGACAAAGGAGGTACATCTAGGGTACAAGAAAGATTCCTTAAAAGTCATTTATTACAAGTACGCAGCTGACGTCATCTCATAACAAACTCTAACAAACCGGGGTCCACTTCATGACTACAGAGGTTATATGAAGTGGTATAAAAGGGGGAATCCTCTCCGTTGGCCATGTAAGTTCACATCATTGCACACATTCATAACCCTAATTTCTAGCTACTGTTCATCTTCTTTTTCCTTCGTCCACACCGAGAGAGATCACTGACTTGAGCGTCGGAGGGCCTAGCCAGGGATTCCCACCCCGGTCTTAGGTCACTGACGATAGTGTTGGTTGGTCTCTTGTGCGCAGAAAGTCTTGAAAGCTTCGGATCTGGGTTTCTTCTCTTCCGATTTGGATTTCTTCTTCGTCATCGGGTCTTCGTGCGAGGAAAACCTTCAGTGACTCATCCGCTTTGGGTTTCTCGGATCAGCAATCGCTAGCAGCACAATTCTCCATCAGCAGTGGGTTTTCTTCTCTCGGCTCTCTGTCCTGTCCAGCTTCTCAGACAGGATCAATCACTACTGGAGAAAATGTTTCATCATAGTCAATACCATGAATATGCTTGAAACCTTTAGCTACCAAGCGACCCTTATAGATAAGTCTATCCATGTCAGTCTTTCTCTTAAAGACCCACTTACACCCAATGGGTTTTACTCCTTCAGGTGGATCAACCAAAGTCCATACTTGGTTGGTGTCCATGGATTCCATCTCGGATCTCATGGCCTCTAGCCATTTCTCGGAATCTGGTCTCATCACAGCTTCCTGATAGGTGATAGCCTCATCTTCTATGAGCATAACGTCATCATGGTCAGACAAGAGAAATGAGTATCTCTCAGGCTGACGACGTACCCTATCAGACCTGCGAAGAGGTAGGTCTACTTTAACTGGTTGTTGTTCCTTAACTCCTTGTGGAACAACATCATCCACAACACTTTGTGGTTCCAGTTCAACTTCCATCGAGGCTTCAGTGCTAAGATCCGCATCTTGAACTTCTTCAAGATCGAATGTATTCCCACTAGTCTTTCTAGAAACAAAGTCCCTTTCTAGAAAGACTCCAGTCTTTGCCACAACTATCTTGTGCTGACTGGGAATGTAGAAGTAATATCCCTTAGTTTCCTTGGGATATCCTATAAAGTAGCACTTGTCAGATTTGGGTCCTAATTTTTCTGAGACTTGACGTCTAACGTAAGCCTCACAACCCCAAATCCTCATGAAAGACACCTGGGGATCTCTCCCAGTCCATATCCTATATGCTGTCTTTATCACGACCTTAGATGGAACTCGGTTGAGTATAAAAGCTGTCGTGTCTAGAGCATAGCCCTAAAGGAATGTCGGAAGATCTGTGTGACTCATCATAGATCGTACCATATCTATTAGGGTACAATTCCTCCTTTCGGATACACCATTCCACTATGGTGTTCCAGGAGGAGTGAGTTGGGATAGAATCCCACACTCAGCTAGGTAGTCACGAAACTCATGGCTAAGGTATTCCCCACCTCGATCTGATCGAAGTATCTTAATACTCTTGCCAAGTTGGTTCTGTACTTCATTCTTGAATTCTTTCAACTTTTCAAAGGATTCTGACTTATGTATCATCAAGTACACATAACCATATCTACTGAAGTCATCAGTAAATGTGATGAAGTACCTATAACCGCCTTTAGTAGCGACATTGAAAGGGCCACATACATCACTATGTATAAGTCCTAACAAATCAGTCGCTCTTTCGCTGTGCCCACTAAAGGGAGTCTTGGTCATCTTGCCTAGTAGGAATGACTCACACGTCTCATAAGATTCAAAATCAAATGAGTCTAGCAAACCATCCTTATGGAGCTGGGATAAGCGCTTGTCATTTATATGACCTAAGCAACAGTGCCAGAGATAGGTTTGGTTCATGTCATTTGACTTGAACCTCTTGGTACTAATGTTATAGATAGGGCTCTCAAGGTCTAGAATATAGACTCCGTTTATCAGAGGTGCACTACAATAGAACATTTCGTTTAAATAGACGGAACAACATTTGTTCTTTATTATAAACGAAAAACCTTTCTTGTCCAAAAAAGAAATAGATATAATGTTCTTAGTTAAGGCAGGCACATAACAACAATCATCTAATTCTAGTACAAGCCCAGAGGGCAGAGATAGATGGTAAGTTCCTACAGCAATAGCAGCAACCCGTGCTCCATTGCCTACTCGTAGGTCTATCTCACCCTTCGTCAATGCCCTACTATTTCTCAGTGCTTGTACATTAGTACAAATGTGCGAAGCACATCCGATATCTAATACCCACGATGAAGAAATAGAGAGGTTGACTTCTATAACATATATACCTGAAGTAGAAATCTTATTTCTCTTCTTCTTAAGATCTTCCAGGTATTCTTTGGAGTTCCTCTTCCAGTGCCTTGCTTGTCCTTGATATAGGTGACAAAGATATTCAACCATATCGTAAGCGCCCATCAACTCATGTTGCTTCTGAAGTTCAGAGTTCATGGTCGCGAGCATAAGACAGGACACATCTAATGCGTCATCTTGATGCTTCTTGTAAGCATCTCGGTCTGGTCGCGTGGCAGTGGCAGGAGGAGCCTCCGGAATGAGCTGCTCCAGAACGTACAGTTTACGTTCTTGTGTGAGAACTATTCTCAGGTTCCTGTACCAGTCCAAGAAATTTGCTCTGTTAAGCTTGTCCTTCTTAAGGACAGAACACAGAGAGAAGTTGTTCGTGTTTGATGTCATGGAAATTCTACAACAGAAATAAATGCAGAAATAAATATCATATTCTTTTAAATCATTTAATTAGGCCTTCAACTAAATGATGCTCCCACTGAATTCTATAATTTATGTGGGATAAGATCCACATCATACTAACCCTTGAGTTAGCTTTGGCTAATACGCCCACGATTTAGTATGATCGATAGGTAATGATTACCAATTACATCTCTATGCAACTCTTGTTTATAGGATCATTATCCGCAGTTATATTAAAACTTGAGTTAGCTTTGGCTAATATGCCCAAGAATTAATATAAATGTGATTTATGTCCTATCTTTCCAACCGTTGGAAGAATGCCTATAGTTGTACTCGATCCAACTGAGTTAACTAGTTACTCAATCTAATTGAGTTGTACTCACCCATGCGTTGATAGGCGGGACCAAGATTGTCCCTCCGTACCCTACCAACATAATATGTGTTGCTCTGCTTTGGCAGATTCAACAACACATGTGATCGAGGTAGTGATAGGTATCACGACACGATAGGAATTAGAGTAGACATGATTTAGATCTAATCTAAACGTCGATGCGTATCATATACTCGATAGATCTAATCTAATCGTGGGGTGCATCATGTGTACGATTTAGATCTAAACTTAATCGTTAGGCACTAATTAATTACTTAATTAACTAGCATGCATCACATACACACAAAAGTAATTAATTAAATAATTTTGTGATTATGTCATGGCCCTACTACGATCTTCTCAAGCCAATGAGAAGATCGGATGGTCAACCTAAGGTCAACAGCTTCTCAAGCGCCTTTCTTTTGACCACCTTGTGTTGCTCGCGCCTTCCTCGTATCTCCGTCTTAAGTGGACCTTCCACCGCTTCAAAATTTACATTACATTTCGATACTCAAGTTACATTCTAGTCTAAATCTAATTTACAACCAGAATATAAATAGGGAGGCACGACGCGCAGGTCGCGTATCAAATACAGCACACACATACACATGACGGCACGCAGGCCGTATTATAAATTACAACACAAATTATCCAATCGAATTGGGTCTTTGGACCATGACAATCACAAAAATAATATATAATTCAAAATTATATATTTCTATAATTTTTCCTATAATTTTTACAATTTTTACGAGTACAATTTCCCGGCGGTTCCGTTTAGCGGTCTTCGGGTGCAATCGCGGAGCAAATCCCCTTGCGGGGTTAGGGGTAGTACTCCTACCCGCGATCTAACCATCGCGAGTTTCTCCTAAGCGATCCTACAGCGCCTTAGCCCGCTGTTCCAAAAGGTTTTGGGTCGAAACATTGTCGTAACGGAAAAACTTCTCGGTAGTCGAAGCCTACAAGTGTCTAAACACTTGTGCTTCGCTTCTACGAGAAAAATACCCTTTAAAACTATAAAAATCATGAAATTACAGAAATTCATAGAATGTTTATTTTTCATAAAAAACCAAAATAAACTCATATTCGTCTTCGCACGTGGCTCTGATACCACTGTTGGGTTTCTTGGGCCGCGAAAACCGCTTTTTCGCGTCGCGGAAACCCCGAAACTCCCTAGCCAACAGATCCGTGCAAAGAAAAATTTCGAAAAACTACGAGTACGAGTTTACCTAGATCTACACTTAGATCTACATGGAGAAAATCTTATACCTTCGATGCGTGCCCTTCGCGAATCCCGCTTGTCCAAGGAGATGCCGGATCTCTAGTTTTCAAAGTAGACAACTCTCTAGAAGTATCCACACGAACAAGATGTGTTCTCTAACACACAAGGATGGAGAAGAGAACACCACAAGTGTGCTAGCACTTCTTGATGCTCTCGGATGGGATTGGAAGAAGAAGAAAAGAAAAGAAGAGAGCACACTCCTCTAAAATCTCTATGTGACTTTCACTAACCTTTCTTCTTGGATTAAATTCACTCTCCTTTCCTCTCCCTTGCTTGAAACCCACGACCAAGAGAAGAGAAGGATCAAGAAGAGAGCTTAGGAGGAGGAAGATGACTTGAATGAGAGTTACTCACCAAAAGAAAAACTTCTCTTTTTCCATCAAGTGGCCGGCCACTACAAGTGGTGTAACCCCCTTCACATTAATCACAATTAATGTGGAGGCCATTAAAGAGAATAGTTGTAACCTCCATGAGGTGGCACATGTGATGATGTGGCACATCATCATTAGTTCTCCTAATGCCAAGTCACAAATGATGTGGCATAAAGTCAAGTCAAACTTGACTCTTCCTCTTCCTCTCAAGTCAAGTCAAACTTGACTTAATCTCTTTCATGGTTGATCTAATCCAACCATTTAATTCAAGCCAATTTAATATAATGAATCTAATTCATTTAATTAAATTGATTCAATGAGTCATAATCTAAATTAGACTCATTGAACACATGAATTAACTTGAGTCCAACTCAATTAGCCCAATTAGGATTACTCTTAATCCAATTTGATTCATCACATGAATCTAATCCTCTTGGTTCATCATATGAACCTAATCTCCATCCACTTGTTCTTTGTGTATGACCCAATAGGTTCTCGTAACGTTGCAATGCTCCTAAACTCATTTAGAAGCATAAGTAATGAGCGGTATCTAGCAATACATCATTATTACCCAAGTTACAAGAATGTTGATATCCAACATCACCTTGTGACTACTAATTATGACTCCTCACAATATATGACAAGTGTCCTTCTATCCTAGACATCTAGATTGATCAATGTGAGTCATAGACCGTGTCATCCTCTGATCAATCTAAATCTTGAACTCCAAGTAGACTCACTAAATCAAATGAGCTCAATATCTTATATTGACTCATTTGGGCATGGCAATGCACTTCGTGGTCTCACTCTATCAAGAATATCGATGTCTCTCCCGTCATATAGGAGGGATTGATCCCATCTACATCACTCACATCCCTCCGCATAATTTGTTACATACCCAGTAATCGCCTTTATAGTCCACCCAGTTACGGGTGACGTTTGACGAAACCAAAGTACATAACTCCTTATGAAGGGAACCATGGTGACTTCAGGTCTAAGGACTAGTAGTCATACTAATAGCCACATGAGAAAGTATATGACACTCATATAACGATTCATGATACTTTCTCATGGCAGGTCATTCAGTATACATTCTCCAATGCATACCCATATGTCAACTTGATATCTCCATATCTATGACTTGTGAGATCGAGTCATCGAGTTGACCTACATGCTAGTCTTATTGCATTAACATTATCCCTGAATGTTAATACTCGACTAGGAATGATTAAGAGTAGTGTTCTTTATATCATCTCACTATCGATTCAACCAATCGATTGATATAGGTAAGAACCTTCTACTCAAGGACGTTGTTATACTTAGTTTATTTGGCACCAATACAAGTAAATATAATAACCAAAACAAATGCCTTTTATTTATATAGAATATGATACAACAATTCCATAATACAATCATCAAATGATTGGCTCTAGGGCTCTAGGTAACATTAACATAGGGATTAATCTTTGTTAGGGTATTCTAATTGGAGTGAATAATCAAGTGTTACCATTAGGAAGTATATTAGATAATTCTAGGGATTGTATGACCCGGGGGGGGGGGGGGGGGGGCTATTACAGAGGGTAACTTGTTAACTGGACTTTCTAGAGTTGCTTCTTTACTTAATGACTTTAGAACTTGGGTAGACTCTCTGGTGTGACTTTCATGGAGTTGTGTCAGACTTTAGTTAAAAGCCCTACATAAGTGTAAGCATGGAATTAAGGATATGAACAATGCATAGGGACATTAACTAGCATCATAATGATAGCATCTATCATCCATCCCCTTCCAAGATTATCTCTTATTCCTTCTCTCTCTCTATTCTCTCTTTCTTCCTCTCTCTCTTCCTTAATCTTTCTCTTACTCTCTCTTTCTCAACCGACCTTTCATTTATCTAGATAGCTCGTCGTGCGAAGTCAACTAGTGCATAATCAACAATCTTTGTGGATTCGATATCTTTTATATTACTGACGACATAACCGTGTACTTGTGGTTTGTAAAAGAATGCAAGTGGGTTTTTAAGAGGAAAACTGATATGGATGGTAATGTAATTACCTACAAGGCAAAGTTGGTGGTGAAAGATTATCATCAAAGGCAAGACATTGACTATGATGAAACCTTCTCACCTGTAGCCATGCTTAAATCTATTCAAATATTCCTTGTCATATCAGTTCATCATGATTATGAGATATGAAAAATGGATGTGAAAATAGCTTTTCTTAATGGAACCCTGCTCGAGGATGTGTATATAATATAGCCCGAAGGATTCACATCTGCTGACAAGAATAAAGTATGCAAGCTTCAGCGGTCCTTTTATAGATTAAATGAAGCATCCGAAAGTTGGAATATCCATTTTTATGAGGCGATCAAAGAGTTTGATTTCTCACAAAATTCTTACAAACCTTGTGTGTATCAAAAGGTCAGTGGGAGTGTGGTCATATTTCTAATGTTATATGTTGATAACATATTACTTATAGGAAATGATGTGTCAATTCTATAGTTAGTTAAAGTTTGGTTGTCCATGACATTTTTCATAAAAGACATGAGAGAAGCAACTTACATCCTAGGGATGAAGATATATACAGATAGACTAAAAAGGTTGCTTGGTCTTTCACAGTCGGCATATATAGATAGAGTGCTAAAATGGTTTATCATGTCTGAATCTAAGAAAGCTTTCATGCCTATGAGGCATGGAATTTACCTTTCGAAGTCAATGTGCTCATGCACAAAAGATGAGAGGTTTTGTGTAACGACCCGGACGTTTGGCCTCTTGGGCGGCCCTTGTGGCAGCCTAACTGGCTGCCCTTATGTCGTCGGCCCATTTGGTGACCTCTCATGTCGTCGACCGACGACCCTTGGCCGTGTCATTACTCACTAGGACTTTCCACCCCTGGCCAGTGGATTTTTGCCTCCGCTAGGATTCGAACTCTAGACCTCCAGGCTTAAGTACTAGAGTTTATGAATCCTGGTAGCCAAGTGAGTGGTGCTCACTTGGCTACCAGGATTCATAAACTCTAGTACTTAAGCCTGGAGGTCTAGAGTTCGAATCCTGGGGGAGGCAAAAATCCATTGGACAGGGGGAAAGTCCTAGTGAGTAACGACACGGCCAAAGGTCGTTGGTCGACGACATTATAGATTCTACTTGTGAGGCAAAATACATCGCAGCTTCGAAAGTAGCAAAGAAAGTAGTTTGGATCAAGAAGTTCGTTACCGAACTTAGTGTGATTCCATCCACTAATGAAGTATTACCTATTTACTGCGACAACACTAGAGCTATTGCATAAGTAAAGGAACCTAGTTCTCATTAGTGATCCAAACACGTGCTTTTACGCTATCATCTGATCAGGGAGATCATTAGTAGGAAAGAAATACAACTTGATAAAATTTTCACTAAAAGGAACCTAGCGGATCCTTTGACAAAGACTCTACCATAAAGCAAGTTTGAGAGTTACGTCTATGCATACAGTTTAGGACACCATGGCAATTGGCATTAGGACAAGTGGGAGTGTTAGATTTTAAGAGATGTCCTAAGACAATCACCTTATGATTTTAATATTTATTTGATATATATAGATTTACTATTTGAGTGCATATTATATAATTAAATAGTCTTAAACTCATTTATTGAATACCCGTAATATAATTCATAGTATGAGAGAATTTGTGATTGGATCATAACTTATGATTATCTCTATATGTGTAATTATGAATGTAATGGAATTTCCATAGTCATTAAATTGGTACATTCCGACATCATGAATTCTATAAGACTAACATGAGTTATAATCCTTGGTTCAACCAAGCAGTTGTTTCTATTAGGACCCGTTGGCTGGCTAGAAGGGGGCTTGAATAGCCCTACAAAAAAATTAAACAAACCCTTCTCAGACTTAAAAGAACACTTGCATAAATGATAAATAAAAGAAACTGAAAGACAGAGACTTAGAGAGTTTTACTTAGTTACAACCGGGGAGGTTGTTAATCCAAGGAAATGATGTCACTAATTTCTCCTTCAGGCGGAGAAGCCTCTTTACAACAATGAAAGCTCAGAAAGGAAGAAGCTAAATAAAATAGAAAAGTTCATAAGTGGTGTATCAAGAATTGCTTGTTATATTCTACCTTCTAAACCAAGGCTATATTTATAGCCTTGGTCGGGGCGCCTGGAAAGAGATAAAACTTTATCCCCTTTGCAATGGATCCCGGTCAAACGTGATCTGGATAAAAGTCCATTCCGAGCGCCCGGAAGGGTTCCGTTCGCCCGGAGTTTGGGCGCTCGAACCAAGAATGTCAATAGGGTTGACTTTTTTTGATCCGGGCCCTTTGCTCTGGTGTGCTCATCTCGGTCCAGGTCTTCCACTCTGGCTCCACTCTCTTGGGTGATTTTGGCTATCCGGAATAGGGCTCACCCGAACCTAACTTCCGACCTTCTCGAGCGATATACCACTCCGGCTTCTCGTCCCTCCGAAACGTTGCATGCCTCCTTCTCGTCCGCCTACGTAGTCTTCCACAGGACCTCGTCCCTCAGACACATCGAGCCTGTCGGCTCTCTCTCGTGTTGTCCTTCTCACTAACTACGTCTTTTGCTTGACTTCCTGTGCTCCTAAGCTCGTGCACACTTAGATATAAGGTTAAACACAACAGGACTTAACTTAACTTATTTGATCACATCAAAACTACCTTGCGGTACCAACAATCTCCCCCTTTTTGATGTGATCAACCTAAGTTAAGTTAGGGTAAACTAACATAAACATAAAGGTAATTAAAGTGGAAAAAAATTTAATTTTAAACTTCCAAACTACCTCCCCCTATACTTAATCTTTTTCTTCTCCCCCTTTGATCACATAAAAAATGGGGTACCAAGAAAAATCTAAGGGTATTTCTGATTTTTAAATAATTTTGAAAAAACTTATCAAGTTTTAAAAATACTGAAAAGAAATTTGTAATAATTTTAGAAACTTTAAGTGTTGCAAAAAAAATTTCTAAGTAAGAAAATTTCAAGCAGAAATTTTTTTTCTAAGTTTAAAAAAAACAATTTGTGCAACGTATAAAATAAATTTTGGTAAAGCAAAGTTTATAAAATAACTTAAAATTTTTAAGTTAAACAGATTAAAAAATTGAGAAAATTTTGTAAGTTAAACAAATTTGCATAGAAAAATTAAAGAATTTTTCAAGTAAAAAAAATTGAGTAACTATTTAAAGTATGATCTAATTTCATTTTTAATGCTCTATCTATTAGTCAATTAAACATTTTATTTCAATATTTGACTTTCATGCTGTGGCGAAGCACTAGGTCTTCTTGGTTATTGGAGCAATAACCACGTTCTAGACATAGCCTCATAAGGAAATTAAACATTTAATGTACTCTCTGAAAACCCTAAGTCCAATTTTAATTAAGACATGTCTTTGGAGCCCAATATAGGTTCCTTCCAATTGGATTAATTAGGAATTTCTTTGGAATGCATTTCTGAAATATTTTCCTAATTTATTATTTGTGATATTTAAAATATCAGTTCAAATTATATCTTCTAATACTTGCACTATATGTGCATGTATGATTTTTCAAGTTTTTTATTTCTTTTTGTAAATTTTTATTTTCTAGCTTTAATTTATCAAAATCTTCTAATGGATAAGATTTTGCTAGAATTACTTTTAATTCTTTAATTTTTTTTTTCTAATTTTCAACAATCTTTAGTTAATAATTTCACAAATTTAAATAATTTATCGGGAGGTAGAGATCGTACCTAACTTACCTTGTCGATCTCATTTTTCGTGACTTCCCTTGAGTTCCTGCTTTCTTCTGATGTCGCTCCCCCTTCATCGATGCTCTCGATGATCATTTCGGAAGAGCTTTCTTCATGTTCTTCTTGATGACTTGCCATCAACGCAAGCTCGGAGAAAGCCTCAACTTCAGATTCGGACGACGTTTTGTCTCACGTCGCCTCTAAAGTCTCGTACTTGTTTGTTTGGACAGGCCTCTTCCCTTTGTCCTTATCCTTATTCCTTAACTTAGGGCAGCTGTTCTTAACGTGTCCTTCATTGTAGTGGTAGTATCTGATTGTCCTTTTCTTTCTATCCTACGGATAGTTAGTTTTTCTTGATTTAAATAACTTTTTAAAATGCCTTACCATCATTATCATTTCATCGTCGTCGAGAGAGGATTCTGACTCATGTTCGTCTCTTGTTGCCTTGAAGGCAATGTTATGCTTCGGGTCCTTCGTACTTGCACATCTTGATTCATTCACTTCAAAAGTTGAAAATAATTCTTCTAAGGTAATAGATTCTAAGTCCTTAAAGATATAGAAGGCATCTACTAGTGATGCCCATTTTGTATTTCTAGGGAATGCATTAAGAGCGTACCTTAGTGAATCTTGGTTTCTTATCTTTTCTCCGTGATTTGAAAGTCCGGTGATGAGTTCCTTAATCCTCGAGTGTAGGTGCACAATCGTTTCGTCTTCTTTAAATCGTAGGTTGGTGAGCTGGTTGAGAAGTAAGCCTCATCTCACAAGCTTGGCTTCAGACGTCCCTTCGTGTAGCTCATGTAACTTCTTCCAAAGCTCCTTTGTTGAGTTAAAGGTGCCGATCCAGTTGACTTCTTGTGGTGGAAGGACTCTCAGCAGATGGAACTCTACTTTATCGTTTGCCACATAGTCGGCCTGCTCCTTCTTTGTCGACTGGTATTCTTCCTTACCCTTGGGTGCTACAAAACCAAACTTCATTATTAAAAGTAATTCAAAGTCAGTTTTAAAGAATACTTACATTCAATTTTTCCATCTAGTGAACTCCCCCTCAAACTTCGGTGGGCATATGCTCGGTCCGGCCATTGATTCGATGCTTCGATCGGCGGTTAGTCTTCCTGAAGCGTCCTGGCTTTGATACTATTTTTTGGGACCCATTGGATGGTAAGAATGAGGGTTGAATAGCCCTGTAAAAAATCAAACGAGCCCTTCTCAGACTTAAAAGAACTCTTGCATATACGATAAATAAAAGAAACGGAAAGACAGAGACTCAGAGAGTTTTACTTGGTTACAACTGGGGAGGTTGTTAATCCAAGGAAATGATGCACACTAATTTCTCCTTCAGGCGGAGAAGCCTCTTTATAGCAATGAAAGTTCATAAAGGAAGAAGCTAAACAAAACAGAAAAGCTCACAAGTGTTGTATCAAGAATTGCTTGTTGTATTCTAGTTTCTGGACCAAGGCTGTATTTATAGCCTTGGTCGGGGCGACTGGAAGGGTTCCAGGCGCCTGGAAGGGGATAAAACTTTATCCCCTTCTCAATGGATCATGGTCAAACATGATCCAGCTAAAAATCCATTCCAGGTGCCTAGACCAGGAAAGTCAATAGGGTTGACTTTTCCAGACCGGGCCCTTTGCTCTAGTGTTGTTTGCCTCGGTCCGGGTCTTCCACTCCGGCTCTGCTCGCTTGGGTGATTTCGGCCATCCGGAATAGGGCTCACCCAAACCCAACTTCCGACCTTCTCGAGCAACCTTCCGCTCCGGCTTCTCGGCCCTCGGAAATGTCGTGCGCCTCCTTCTTGTCTGCCCACGTACTCTTCCGCAGCACCTAGTCCCTCAGATGCACCAAGCCCATCAGCTCTCTCCCGTGTTGTCCTTCTCTCTAGTTGTGTCTTTTGCTCGACTTCCTTTGCTCCTAAGCTGCTGCACACTTAGACACAAGGTTAAACACAACATGACCTAACTTAACTTATTTGATCACATCAAAACTACCTCGGGGTACCAACAGTTTCTCACTAGATGGGGACATTAGGATGTCAAGAATAAAACTTGGATGCCAGTTATGGTAACTAGTTCATTGAAGTGACTTGTTGTTAGATTTCATATGGTTTTCTACATATATGTATATGTCTTTAATGTTCTTATTGCAGCTCTAGTGCAAGTTTCCTTTGACTTGAAGTATACAAGTTATCTTGGTCATCCAGATTTATACTTTGATATCTTAAACAAACATCTCTTGGAGGTGTGGACCCAAGATAATTGAGTATAAGTTGAAGTGCCCAAAAGTGTTTGGATAGCCCATAGAAAATTTACCACTCTTTGCGAGGAGACATATACCCTATGATTCGTTAGAATTATTACTCAAAGTCTTTGGCCAAAACATCACGTGTTAAGAGTATGAGACGCTTGTACATATGTACGAGTAATTTGAATCCACATAATGAGGAAGTATTATTTGGGCTAGGTGTGACATAGTCAGCTTAGTGGACAAGACACATAGACCATGTCTTGAACCAAATGGGTATAAGACGAGTGAAAGGAACAAGACATGACTTTTTGTAGTGTTGAAGGGTTTAGAATTAGTTCTGAGATCAACCATGATTTTTTAGTTAATTGGGAATCATGATGTACTACTAGATTTCACTCATGATCATTCCATAATTGAGTAGTTAATTATAGATTACCAAGATAAATCAGGAATCTATTAGGCCACACGTACTATGAGTCTCTAAAAGACGTAAAACAAGTTAGATAATAGGATTCTCAGATCAAGAGATAAATGCTTGGCTAGACCATACATGAAACAAATATGGAAATATTTGTTATAATGAAAGCGCGGGTGGACCACATCTCTTATGAAAGAGTTGGACTCTATTTGGATTAGTCATGTACCAATTTGGTTTAATCATGAACCAATTTGATTTAGTTGTGAACCAAACCATACACTACAACAAAAATGGCCTACAACAATGGATATTATCCATTGTCGTAGGGTCAAAAAAACCGTTGTAACTGATAGCATTATCAAAGGCATTGCCCTACGACAATGGTTTTGAATCTGTTGTCTTTATAAACATTCGACAACGGTTTTTATCCGTTGTTGTTTATATGCTCAAAATTATTTTACCCTATACAACAATGTTTTAAAACCATTGTGGTAGATAATTTTAATATGTTTTACAATGGATAAAACCGTTGTCTTTTATCACTTTTTACAAAAAAAAAATCCGTTGTGGTTATATACTTTTTGCAATGTTTCTAACCGTTGTCTTTAATGTTCATGTTGTAACATGATAATAACAAACAATCAATCTTTATTTAATATAAATAAATGACCAATACAAAACTAAATATTTACTACATTCAATCCATGAAAATGTTATCTTCAAATTTCAAAAATTAACTACACAAGAAAATTAACAAACAACCAAGCATTAAGCTTCTGCTTCCATTTCAAGGGGGCCTATTTATGATCCAGAATTCTCTTCTTCTTCTCTTTAATGAATTGCAAGAACTTCTTGCAGTCCATTTGATACTATACAAGAACAACTTGAAACATGCATATCCGTGAAATGATGTAAGGAAGTACATCTCATAAAGAGAAAAAAATCAATGTTAACTATTCTAGTATATCATGAGTCAAAACACTAGGGATTCAATGCATCATAAAGCATAATCTTAGTATTTCTAAAATGTAACTACCATATAGTGCTCAATTTTCCTACCATCTATGTTATACATCATGTATAAGTGAGAAAACATTTCTAGACAATCATATTGCGAATATTGAAATTTCAGGCAGATACTACATCAATTTTTATCTATAACCACAATAATGACTTTTTGACAACTGCCCTAAGTTTATAGTTGGCAAAATAATAGATCCCTGAAGTAAATGCCCAGCATTAGAAATAGTAAATTCTGTAAATTTTTCATCTATAAACTAACTTTTGGAAAAATATGAAAGAATCAGACAGATATGTATGTGTTTGAGAGGTATTGAATACTAAAAGATTCATTAGAAAGAAAATAACACACTAAGGAATAAATATAGGGTCAAATTTTTACCTTATACAGATGTGAGAAGACACACTTGAACAAACAACCAATTCACTTCTTGGAACAGATCAATAGGAATCTCTGTCACACAGATGCAAAACATGCTTAGAACCTGTAGAATTTTAACACTATCAAGTGCAAACTAAATGGATGAAGAAAAGGCATGTAAATGTAACAAGATCCAACAAATTTACAAGTGTATTTAAAGGAAAGAACTGTCATGTATCTGCAAATAAAAATTTGAAAGAACTTCTAGAGTCAAATATAGAGCAAAATAAGACTAAGGCACCTAGCTATTATAATAGTGGATCTCCCCAACATGAGAATATCCATAGCCTCTTGAACAACCTTTTTGGCCTCAAAATCAAGTCCACTTGTGACCTCATCCAATAGAATAATAGAAGGATTTGAAAGTACAGCATGAGCTATTGAGATTTTTATTTTCTGTTCTTCAATCAATGCTAAACTAGTCCTACTAACCTATATTGCATCAGGTTCAATAAGTGCAATGCAAAATAGAATATCAAATGAGACTCAACCTAAAATTAAACATGATCAAAAGACAAGCTCAAAATTAAACATGTGCAAGATCAACCTGAGTTTCATATCCCATTTCAAGAGAAGTTATGAAATCATGTGCATGAACTGTTTTAGAAGCTTCTTCAATCTGATCAGATGTAGCAGATCTTCCATAAGCTATATTATCCTTGATGCTCAAACTTAACAAAGTTGGTTCCTGGGTAACTAGCCCAATTTGGCTTCTCAACCTTTCCAACTTTAGATGTTTTATATTCTCCCCATCCAATAGAACTTCACTTGCATCAAGAAATCAAGATGAAACTATCATGCATCAATGAAACATACATTAATGTATGATAGGAAAACATAGTCAAAGAAGACAAACCTAAGGTAGGATCATAGAAATGCTCCATAAGAGGAATTATACTACTTTTCCTAGAACCATTCCTACCAACAAGGGCCACAATTTTCCTAGCAGGTACATTTTGGTAAAAGCCACTCAGTATGGGAATTTATAGACGTTAAAGATAGCTGAAGTAAACATTCTTGAACTCAATATTTCCTTGCATTGTAGCTAAGGTACTTCCATCCTGATTGAGAGAAGGATTTGAACGGCTTATCATCTCAAAAAGTCTGTAAGCAGCAATTCTCCCTTGCTCAAATGAATAGAAATTGGTAGCCGCTTGATTAAGTCCACTGAAAATGACAGACTTAATGAGAACAAAAGATATCCTAAAGAGAAAATGAAAAGATATACTGGAGATGAATGTAGGTTTCATACCAAAGCTTACTTACAGGCTACTCAAAATTACAGCAAACAAAGCTGTAATAATTTCTCCACCTTTAGCCTTTCCATTCGAAATCTGGAACCTCCCAACCCAAAGTTGTAAAGCACAAGAACATATATCAAGACCATATGTGAAGCCAAGACCAAGGCCTTGCACTAGACTAATCAACATTCCATACCTTAGTGTAGCTTGAAGTGAGGTTGCATAAGAATACTTAGCAAGAGTATCATTTGTAAAGGCATACAATGTTCTAATGTATGAAATCGCCTACAAAATCAAAAAGTGTGTAAAAAGAATCAAATTGTATGGCTGAACTACAAAATAGAGATCATTGTTCACCATTGAAATTGTATTGCTATAAATAGGACAAAGCACTGCCAGATTGATAATTTTGAAGATAAATCAACAAAATTTTTTAGATCAGTTTAGGTTTTAGTTTAAATAGCATAAAAAAGAATGAGTATGAATGTGCCCCTCATCCATAAACTAGGAACACTTCACAAGAGAGTTGGCAAGAGGTATCCACTGAGCAAAAAATATATGAACAACATCAAAGTGTAGCACATCTATAATGCACTTATTTATGGATAATCAAATGCAACATCAGAAGGGCCTAAGATTCAATGAAACATGGAATGATCTCAAAGAAAAACTCTCTGAAACCAAAAAAATTCATATTTCATGGCTATGACTCGAAACTCTTCCACAAGGTACAACCATACAAGGAAGGCGATCTTAAGAGCCATGCTTCAGAAACTGGAGAATAAGAGCATAGTCATTGACCAAATTGTTGGGCTCAACCATGCACAAATGGAGTAACAATAATATAATATGTAAACAGGCAACTTGTTCCAACAAAAAATCAAGTCTAATAGCATTAAGTACAACCACTAAAAAGCCTGTTTTATTACCATCAAACATGTTCATGCTACTTGCTAATGCCAACTGAAGCAAAGAATTCACAACCATATGCAAAGCGAGAAAAAGGAAATATAGATTAACTTAATACCTATAATACGAACAAGTGTTTCCCTCCCAGAAAAATCTGTAACATGCTGCAAGCCCAAAACAGGTGAGAAAAATCAAAGCTTTAATTCCCCTTCTAAACCAACAGATCAGAAAGTGGACTTATTTGACTCACAATGAAAGTATCATTAAAAGAAGCAAAGATGTGGGCAATACCGAACACTTGCTCCCCCTCTTGTACAGTTGGCCCAAGCATCACATTCTCCACCTTGGGTTCCCTAGTCTTCTTTCTTCCCGACTACAAAACCAATAGGCAATAAGCAAAAAGAGAAGGAAACAAAATTGACTACATACTAAATTTGAAGTTACATAGGAGAACATATCATATTATTTCATCCAGGCGCAAATCTGTAACCTCATGAATCCATAGTTAATAGATTTTGACTAAAAGGGAAATTATTCGAGGTCACAACACCATATTCTGTGCAAACTAACGAATAAATCACCATGGTGGTAGTGAGATGAGATAGCAGTAGCAACAAAGAGGAAGACGGTGACGACGACGGCGAGAGGCGGATTGAGCTTCGTCTATGACGGGTCGAAAGGAGGATCCCATGGTTTGGGATAGTGCTTCGGAAAGTTGTCGCAATGGCAGAGGAGGAAGTCGACTAGGGTTTTGAGGCATTGCAGATCTCGCGCAAGTGCTCCATTTGGTGTCATGGCATGAAGAGATCATCAAGGAGAGGGAAATAAAAATGGCTTAGGGTTCGAGAACGCAAAGGGGAAAACACGACGTGAAAAGATTTTCGCAGAGAGGGAAAGTAAAACTGTGACGGGGAATGACGAAACAAATAAAGCCAAAGACAATGATTTTATTAAAACTGTTGTCATAGCCCCTAAAAAAAGCGCTTAAAGATAACGATTTTAGAAAACCGTTGTAAAAAGTGTTGTTGATTTAAAATGAAGTCGCTCAATGACAACAGTTTTCACAAAACCGTTGTCTTTTTATATTTAATGGGAGTTCAAAGACAATGGTTTTGTCAAAAATCGTTGTCTTTGAATAAATTCACAACTGTTTCTCTTAAAACCGTTGTCTTTATGATGTTGTATTTTAACATTTTTGTTGTAGTCCAAGGGGTTAATGGGCTAATTTTTTGTTAAGGCATAATGGGTTGGATTTGAGCTTTCTAATCCAACTCATTAAAGAGGAGTATATATTGATATGGTTAAGAGAGAAATAATAGACAATTCATTACTAGCCTGATTAGGTTTTGGAAACCTAAACCTAATACCTCTCTCTCCCTCTCCCTCTCCCTCTCTCTTGCCTCCAACCACAACAAGAGGTTCTCCTCTTGTTGCCGTGAGCCACCCAAAGGAAGAAGATCTTCATTTTACTTCTTCCTATTTTTGATCCTTCTCTTTCACTCGTGGTTAGTACCTTTTGAAGGCGAAGCTTATTCTTTTAGAGTTGTCTTGAAGAGCTCAATGTGGATATGAATAGAAGTGAGATTGGATAATGTCGCAAAAGGTTGATGTCCTTCTCATTATAGGTCATTCGTAAGGTATACCTAGAATTATTATTATTTGATTTCATTTTGTTTTATGATCTTGTTTACGCAATTGTATCTTACATGCGTGTGATGTGTGATGTAATAAATTAGTTTATTTATGTAACACCCAAAAATTCTTGAAGTAATTTTAGAAATATTCTATGATTTTTCTAGAATTTTAGAATATTTTTATGGAATTTTTGGAGTAGCAGAAGTGGTAAAAATTAGATTAAAATGTAAAATAGCCTAAGCGGGAATTGAACCCGAGAACTAGCGAACTCTATGCCTTATAGGGTGACTCAGTGACCAGGAGGCCCCAGCAGGGGTGTGCTGAAAGAAGAGGAGAACAATTATATTTAAGGCTTAGTTGGGGTGTATTAATTAATTAATATAAATAGGGAAATTAAGTAGAGAGTTGTTATTTTGATCGGCAATTCTCTTCTCCCTCAAACCCTCACCGCCGAAACCCCTCTCCTCCTCACCCTCTTGGTGCCCAAGTCCAAGAAAAACCTAGGGTTTCACCCTAGGGCCATAGGAGCACCTTCCGGCGACAATTCCGGCACAAGGACGCTCCCCTCCGCAAGAAGAATGCATAGACGCAAGAAGATCGGCGAAGAGATCTCTTCTCCGGAAAACCTAGCGGTTGGTTTGTAAGGAAAAACTAGCACAGGAAGTGAGTAACCCCTCACCTGCAGTATAAGTAGCTATTTGTATGTTTCTATGCTTTAGTTTTGTCATATGCAAATCCATCGGTACGTAGGGTGTGAATTAGTGAACACCAAGTGCTCGATGAAATGGTTAGCACAGCTAAATGCCACAGTAGGCATTTTAATAGTTTAGTTAAATGCTGTAGATGCATTTAAATAGTATACTTAGCCTTGCTTCAGCTTATATGGGACTACGGTCCAATGGATGGGCTCCCACAATTGCCTCTAGGTTTAGATAACCTAGTTCTAGGTTCAGATAACCTAGTAAAAGCAAGTTAAGATAAATCAGTTTATAAACAGTATTTTACTTTCTCAGAGGCTCTGTACTGGACTCTCAGATGTCCTTGGGTTGGGCTCCCACAGTCGTCCCTAGGTTTAGATAACCTAGTAAACCCTCCTAAATTCGGGTCTTGCAACCCCGGGTCTAGTTAGGGATGCGCGCATATCAATTACAGTTGCCGGGCCCATCAGTAGCATGTTTAGTATTTTTAACTATTTATGAAAATAGTTTTCAAACTTCACTAAACAGATAAATGAATTTAGCTTAGCTTCAATTCAGTTTTCTATAGATATAGCAGATAGCTTTATGTTTAGTTCTTGATTGCCATGATTTACAAGTCCATATACCATGCTCCTAGCACTTTTAGTATGATTCTCATTACGTAGATCAGCATAGCATCTTTTAAAGATCATGATTTTTTCGTATGCATGTTTTTTGTGAGGTAGATGGTTTCTTACTAAGCTCCCAAGCTTACGGTTGCATTTTCCTTATACTGCAGATAAACGTAAAGGAAAGATGGAATAGCGGAGGCTGGAGGCAATGCGATGAAGATGTGTGTGGGGGCAGGAACTTGGAATAAAGATCCTTGGGGGAACTAGCCAATTAAGAACTTAGTACTTCATATAGTATTTACTTTTCTACACTTTTAGATGTCAAGTGTCTTAATACATGAGAGTATGCACTATATTATGCTTAGATTGTTATTTGTCATGATAGTAGATAGCTAACCATGAGTAATGGCATGCCAGTGGTAGTGTTATGGTTGTAATTGAATTCCTGAAAGTTCTGTACTATGTCGGGTCTGATTTCTGAGGAAATCAGTAACCCAATCGATCAGCCGATCGATTGAGCCGTCCTCAATCGATTAGCCGATCGATTGGATGAAGTTCCCGCGTACAGAATGCTAGCGAGTCGATTAGCTGATCGATTGGGGAGCCCTCTATCGATCAACTGATCGACTGGAAAGCGAACTTCCGCGTACAGAAAGCGGATGAATCGATCAGCGATCGATCGACCATGGATCGATCAGCCGATCGATCGGGAATTTTAATTTCGCGAACAGAGAGCTTCTGAATTGATCTTTGGATCGATTGGCCAGACTGGGTCGATCAGCCGATCGATCTAGACTTGATTCCGTGCACAGTAGTGAGTTGAGTCGATCAGTGGATTGATTAGACAACTACAATCGATCTGCTGATCGATTGGATTGTCTGACTTCAGCTGGAAGTGCCAAAATTCATATTTTGACCAAATAGAAAGTTAAGTTCCCTTCTTTAGCATGTGTACAACTTCAGAGATGTACTCTGAGAATAATCTCCAGAGTTCATAGTAAATAGTAGAGACTTTTAATTAGTATAGTCCTTTTTCTTTTCCGCACAAGAATAGTTAGCATAATGTAACCCCTGGTCTTACAGCCTAGTCAGTAGAAGGCGGGTCGTTACAGAGTGGTATCAGAGCAAGTTCCATACTTCCTTCACACACACATCAGCATTGAACCTGCAGCTTCCAAGTAAGAATACCTCTCACTGTATTATGTTCTTGCTTTCATGTTTATGGAAAACAGTAGCATGTTTATATATGATAGCATCTAACCTGATAGTAGTAATTATATAAACATTATTGTATTAGTTATGTATGTCCTCTATCTCTCTATAAAATGGTACGAGGACGCCCAGTTAGAAAGACACCAGCTACTGAGCCCCAGCATGAGGCAGGCAGCTCAGTGCCTCCTCCAGACCTTATAGCAGTAGTGGCTCAGTTACAGAAGCAGCTAGTTGAACAGCAACAGGAGATAGCCACCCTAAGGGCTAACCAGCAGAACACTCCCACTGTCACTCCAGAACCTAACTTAGCAACCCCAGGGGTGATAGAGGTTCCACCAGTCCAACCTGCAGCACCAGTAGCTCCAACAGCAGGGGCAAGAAGAGAAGCCTATTTGATCTAGTGGCAGAAAATCAAGCCAGAGAATTTCTCAGGCACTAGTGAACCATGGGATGCTCAAGCCTGGTTCAAAACACTGGAGAGTACGATGGAGCTTCTGGACTTGACAGAGTCTGAAAAGGTGAAATGCGCCTCATTCTGCCTGACAGGAGACGCACGTATGTGGTGGGAGAGAATTAAAGCGAAGCACCCAGTGAACCAGATGACATGGGCTGACGTCGAGAGAGAATTCTTTGAAGAGTTCTTTCACATGCGGGTCACAAACTGCCACTACGACGAGTTCACTGAATTTCATCAGGGCAACCTTTTAGTTGAGGAAGCCGTGAAGAAATTCAACAGACTGGCTCATCTATGCCCTGAACTAGTCAGCACTGAAAGAGAATGAGTCCGGTTGATGCTCAAGATGCTAAGGCCGGAAATAGCAATGAACGTAGCCAGCGGCGTTCATAGGCCGCAAACGACAGAAGAACTAGTAAGTAGTGCTCTGACCACCGAACATTACCAGAACAGCATCAAGCAGCAGAAGCAAGCCTTTTCAGAGCCTAAGGGCCAAGGAGGCTCAGGTACTCAGAAACACCTGGGCCACAACTCTAACTGGAAAGGGAACCCCAGCCATAAACGTAAGCCAGGGAGCTACCCAAAAGGAGGACCAGCTAGTAAACAGCCTAGTTATCCCAAATGTTCCACTTGTGGGAAATTCCACCCCGGAGTTTGTCGCAAGGGCACACGAGGATGTTTCGAATGTGGCCAGGAAGGGCATATGGATAAACAATGCTCGAACAAAATCAACAATCCTCCACCACAACCGATTCAGTATGGAGATAAACCAGCATAGCTACAATGGATGCAGGCGGCTATAGATGGTCCACACATCAGCCAAGGCAGACTAGAAACCCCTCAGCCACAACGAACACGAGGATCTACTCACTCACTAAGGAGGATGTAGCGAATGCCTCGACAGTTGTTACAGGTCAGATTAGTATTTTACAGCAAAGTGCAACTGTCTTGTTTGATACTCGGGCAACCCATTCTTATATATCCAGGGCATTTGCTGAAAAGTTAGCACTAACTCCAGATGCACTTAGTGGTAAGTTTTTAACAACATTGCCTTCAGGAAAGATCATGGCATCCACGCACTGGCTCTAAGCAGTGCTAGTCATTATAGCAGGCAGAGAGCTTTTTGGTGATATGATAGTGTTAGATATGGCTGACTATGATGTCATATTGGAATGGATTTTTTGATCAAGTACGGTGCCTCCATAGAGTGCCATAAACAAAAAGTTATATTCCAACCTGAAGCAGGAGTGCAGTTTAGTTACATCGGAGAACCAAAGAGAAAAGCCAAGAAGTTTCTCTCAACTCTGAAAGCACAGAAACTACTTGATTTAGGATGTACGGGATTCTTAGCACATGTAGTCAATACCAGTCAGGACAAGGACCAAAAGCTAGAAGAGGTCCGAGTTGTATGTGACTACCCAACAGTCTTCCCTAAGGAGTTACCAGGCTTAGCACCAGACAGGGAGATTGAATTTTAGATAGAACTCATCCCCGGTACGAATCCCATCTCCAAAGCACCCTACCGCATGGCTCTAGCCTAACTGAAGGAACTTCAGGAGCAACTACAGGAGTTACTTGACAAGGGCTTCATACGCTCTAGTCACTCACCATGGGGAGCGCCTGTGTTGTTCGTGAAGAAGAAGGACGGGAGCATGCGGTTGTGTATAGACTACCGAGCACTAAACCAAGTCACTATTAAGAACAGATATCCTCTTCCTAGGATAGATGACCTGTTTGATCAACTAAAGGGAGCAGCAGTGTTCTTTAAAATAGACCTCAGATCGGGATATCACTAGGTGAAAGTTAAAGAAGGTGATATACTCAAGACGGCTTTCAGGACCAGATACGGACATTATGAGTTCGTAGTCATGCCCTTTGGCGTGACGAATGCTCCAGCTACTTTCATGAACCTCATGAATAGGGTATTCAGAGAGTACCTAGATAAGTTTGTTATCATGTTCATCGATGACATTCTAATCTATTCCAGAACTCAGGAAGAACACGCAGAGCACCTGAAGATAGTACTGCAGACCCTTCAGCAGAACCAGCTGTACGCCAAGTTCACGAAATGTGAATTCTGGCTCGATCAGGTATCCTTTCTGAGTCACATCATCTCCAGAGATGGTATTATGGTAGACCCCAATAAAATAGAGGCTGTGAGTAACTGGAAAAGACCTAAGAAAGCCAGTGAAATCAGAAGCTTTCTGGGATTAGCAGGCTATTACAGAAAATTTGTAGAGGATTTCTCCATGATAGCCTCCCCACTGACAGCTCTTACCAGGAAGAACAGAAAATTTCAATGGACAGAGGACTGTGAGAACAGCTTCATAGAGCTAAAAAGAAGATTGATCAGTGCTCCCATTCTGACTCTACCAGAAAACACAAACAACTTTGATATTTACAGTGACGCCTCTAAGTTGGGACTAGGAGCAGTACTGATGCAAGAAGGTAAGGTGATCGCCTATGCCTCCAGACAACTCAAGGAATATGAGAGGAACTATCCTACTCATGACCTTGAGCTTGCAGGAGTTGTTTTCGAACTCAAAATTTAGAGACATTACTTGTATGGAGCTCAGTGCAGAGTGTATACAGATCATCAGAGTCTGAAGTACTTCTTCACTCAGAAGGATCTGAATATGTGACAGCGTAGATGGCTCGAGCTGGTCAAAGATTATGACATAGACAACCTCTACCATCCAGGAAAGGCCAATAAGGTGGCAGACGCCCTTAGCAGGAAATCCAGTGCTACCTTACTATCCCTAGCAGCCATGTCACCGCCCCTACAAAAGGATATTACAGATTTCAGTCTCGAACTTATAGTCAGACCACTCTTTGCTATGATATTAGCATCTACACTGCTTGGTGACATCCAGACAGCTCAGGATCAGGACCCTGAAATTCAGAAAATCAAGCAAGGGTTAACAGAAGCAGAAAGTGGAGAATTCAGAGTATCTGATAGTGGGGTACTGTATTTTGGTGACAGACTATGCGTTCCGAATCAGGAGGAACTACTGAGAAAGATTCTAGACAAGGCTCACATGACTCCTTATGTGATTCATCCTGGTTCCACCAAGATGTACCAGGACCTAAAGAAATGCTTTTGGTGGCCTGGGATGAAAAGAGACGTCGCTAGATATGTCAATACATGTCTGACCTGTTAGAGGGTCAAGGCAGGACACCAGAGACCAGGAGGAGTTCTACAGCCTATTCAGATCCCAGAATGGAAGTGGGAGGATATTTCCATGGATTTCATAGTGGGATTACCCAGAACCACAAATGGCTTTGATGCCATCTGGGTATAGTCGACAGATTGACTAAATCAGCCCACTTCTTAGCTATCAGGATATCCTACTCCATGGAGCAGCTAGCCCAGTTGTATCTCAAAAAGATTGTCAGACTGCATGGAGTCCCATAGATTATTATATCAGACAGGGACAGTAGATTCACGTCACACTTCTAGGAGTGTGTACAATCAGCATTCGGCACCAAGTTAAAATTTAGCACAGCTTTCCATCCTCAGACAGATGGTCAGACAGAGAGAGTAAATCAGGTACTCGAAGATATGCTCCGAGCATGTGCCCTAGACTTCAAGGTAGGTTGGTGGAAATATCTGAGTTTAGAAGAATTTACATATAACAATAGCTATCAGGCCACTATCGACATGGCACCTTACGAGGCTCTCTATGGGCGGAGGTGTAGATCTCCAATCTGCTGGTATGAAAGTGGTGAACAGAAAGAACTAGAACTTCAGACAGATCTAGTAGCAGATACCACAGCAGCTATACAGCAGATCCGTAAGAGGATAGAGACAGTTTAGAGCCGCCAGAAAAGCTATGCTGATACACGGCGCAGACCCTTAGAGTTTTCAGTTGGGGATACAGTATTTATCAGTGTAGTTCCCATGAAGGGAGTAATGCGTTTTGGGAAGAAGGGCAAACTAAGTCCCAGATATGTGGGACCATACCTTATCACTAGAAGAGTTGGCCAGGTACCATATGAGCTAGAGCTACCCCAGGAGATGTCAGCTATTCACAACGTATTTCATGTCTCTATGCTAAAGAAGCATGTTCCAGATGCCACCCAGGTGATTGAGCCCCAGTCGGTACAAGTCCGTGAAGACCTCTGCTATGATAGTCGGCCCATTCAGATAATAGACCGAGCAGTTAAGAAATTACGGAACAAGGAGGTACCATTAGTAAAAGTCATTTGGCAAAATCACACAACAAAAGAGGCAACTTGGGAGACAGAAGCTAGTATCAGACAGAAGTACCCAGAGTTATTCTAAGTTCGAGGACGAACTTTTTATAAGGTATGTGGGATTGTAACGCCCAAAAATTCTCGAAGTAATTTTAGAAATATTCTATCATTGTTTTGGAATTTAAAAATATTTTTATGGAATATTTGGAGTAGCAGAAGTAGTAAAAATTAATTAAAATGTAAAATAGCCTAAGCAGGAATTGAACCCGAGACCTAGCGAACTCTATGCCTTATAGGGTGACTTAGTGACCAGCCCAGCAGGGGTGTGCTGAAAGAAGAGGAGAACAATTATATTTAAGGCTTAGTTGGGGTGTATTAATTAATTAATATAAATAGGGAAATTAAGTAGAGAATTGTTATTTTGATCGGCAATTCTCTTCTCCCTCAAACCCTCACCGCCGAAACCCCTCTCCTCCTCACCCTCTCGGTGCCCAAGTCCAAGAAAAACCTAGGGTTTCACCCTAGGACCATAGGAGCACCTTCCGGCGATAATTTCGGCACGAGGACGCTCCCCTCCGCAAGAAGAACGCATAGCTGCAAGAAAATCGGCGAAGAGATCTCTTCTCCGGAAAACCTAACGGTTGGTTTGTAAGGAAAAACTAGCACAGGAAGTGAGTAACCCCTCACCTGCAGTATAAGTAGCTATTTGTATGTTTCTATGCTTTAGTTTTGTCATATGTAAATCCATCGGTACGTAGGGTGTGAATTAGTGAACACCAAGTGCTCGATGAAATGGTTAGCACAGCTAAATGCCACAGTAGGCATTTTAATAGTTTAGTTAAATGTTGTAGATGCATTTAAATAGTATACTTAGCCTTGCTTCAGCTTATATGGGACTACGGTCCAATGGGTGGGCTCCCACAGTCGCCTCTAGGTTTAGATAACCTAGTTCTAGGTTCAGATAACCTAGTAAAAGCAAGTTAAGATAAATCAGTTTATAAACAGTATTTTACTTTCTCAGAGGCTCTGTACTGGACTCTCAGATGTCCTTGGGTTGGGCTCCCACATTCATCCCTAGGTTTAGATAACCTAGTAAACCCTCCTAAATTCGGGTCTTGCAACCCCGGGTCTAGTTAGGGATGCGCGCATAGTAAGTACAGTTGCCAGACCCATCAGCAGCATGTTTAGTATTTTTATCTATTTACGAAAATAGTTTTCAAACTTCACTAAACAGATAAATGAATTTAGCTTAGCTTCAGTTCAGTTTTCTATAGATATAGCAGATAGCTTTATGTTTAGTTCTTGATTGCCATGATTTACATATCCATATACCATGCTTCTAGCACTTTTAGTATGATTCTCATTACGTATATCAGCATAGCATCTTTTAAAGAGCATGATTTCTTCGTATGCATGTTTTTGTGAGGTAGATGGTTTCTTACTAATCTCCCAAGCTTACAGTTGCATTTTCCTTATACTGCAGATAAAGGTAAAGGAAAGATGGAATAGTGGAAGCTGGAGGCAATGCTATGAAGATGTGTGTGGGGGCAGGAACTTGGAATAAAGATCCTTGGGGAAACAAGCCAATTAAGAACTTAGTACTTCATATAGTATTTACTTTTCTACACTTTTAGATGTCAAGTGTCTTAATACATGAGAGTATGCACTATGTTATGCTTAGATTGTTATTTGTCATGATAGTAGATAGCTAACCATGAGTAATGGCATGCTAGTGGTAGTGTTATGGTTGTAATTGAATTCAAGAAAGTTCTGTACTAGGTCGGGTCTGATTTCTGAGGAAATCAGTAACCCAATTGATCAGCCGATCGATTAAGCCGTCCTCAATCGATCAGCCGATCGATTGGATGAAGTTCCCGCATACAGAACGCTAGCGAGCCGATTAGCTGATCGATTGGGGAGCCCTCGATCGATCAGCCGATCGATTGGAAAGCGAACTTCCGCGTACAGAAAGAAGATGAATCGATCAGCTGATTGATCGACCATGGATCGATCAGCCGATCAATCAAGAATTTTAATTCCGCGAACAGAGAGCTTCTGAATCTATCTCTGGATCGATTTGCCAGACTGGGTCGATCAGCCGATCGATCCAGACTTGATTCCATGCATAGTAGTGAGTTGAGTCGATCAGTGGATCGATTAGACAACTCCAATCGAACCAATCGATTGGAGTGTCTGAATTCAGCTGGAAGTGCCAAAATTCAGATTTTGACCAAATAGAAAGTTAAGTTCCCTTCTTTAGCATGTGTACAACTTCAGAGGTGTACTCTGAGAATAATCTCCAGAGTTCATAGTAAATAGTAGAGACTTTTAATTAGTATAGTCCTTTTTCTTTTCCGCACAAGAATAGTTAGCATATGTAACCCCCGGTCTTACAGCCTAGTAAGTAGAAGGCGAGTCGTTACAATTTATCGTTAAGTCTTCTGCTGTGCATGTTTACGAAACATATTTTTAGCACATATCACATCAGGAATAACCCAACAGCTTCCACTCTGGAAATCTAGCATGACTATGTCAAATCATATGGCCTAGGCTTACTTGTATTCTAGTGGAGTGGCACATGACTGGGGCTTGCTTGTCTTCGGTGTGGAGCCATAACCATATGAATTCACATGGGCAGGCTCTACTCGTCTTCTTGGATCACTCCAAATCACGTCTCAACTTCATTTTCACTCCAAAAATATATCTTGTTATCAACAAATCAAATAAAGAGCAGATCTCTGACAAAGAGAATAATTATGCTAAAAATATGATAAGGAAGAGTGAAATATCATAAAGCATACTCAAAGAAAATAAGTGAATGTGTGTTAAAGCGTGCATAAAAGTGTATGTAGTCTACGAACATCACTTAACACATGAAATACACAAGAGCAGTATCATGAATTGGAAATAAATTGAAATGAAACATAAAGATATGAAATTATTAGTTAATTTCAAAAAGTTGGTTAATAAATACATAAAAACTAATAAAAAATCCTGATATAAAATAGATGCATCACCAATTGATCGCACTAATCAATTTACAATGCCTAATCAATCTAGCTAATTGATTCGGGAAGCTTTTGTGTGCTCAAAATTCGTTATCAATCAATTGACAATCTATACCAATTGATTGTACAATACATGCCTAAACTCTTAATTTTAGATTTACACCAATCGATTATGCTAATCGATTAGTGTTGCAAAACCCAAAATTTAAGTTTAGCTTTTAATGTTTTAGCTCACCGATCGATTGGTATTACTCACCAATCAATTGGTGAACCATAAAATAGGAATTTTCATCATTAAATCCTCAAGCACACACTTCCCTTCAATGTACCATTTGATCTCAATTAACTCATGTCAGATGAATCTCATGTTCTCTGGACTTTGTGCCATGAACTTCCTCACCTCTGAGTCTTCATTTACTATTGCATATGATCTCGCAATATGCTCAGGTTTCCTCCTTTTATCAAAAATTAGATTCTCAACCTTCTTGGTCTTTCCTTGCTTTATATCCAATCTTTCAACCTGCATTCATGGACTTCTTCATCCCAATAATCTGGTCCTCAACTTTCTTAGTCTTTCCTTATCTTGTGTCCGATCTTCTGACCTGCATGAACTTTTTCTTGCCAACAATTTGGTCCTTGACCTTCTTGTACTTCCTTTATCTTGAACACTCATAACTCAAGTGAGATCCAATGTATTAACCTAAACTTAAATATTTATCAATCATTGAAACTTCTTCTCCAGGGCATGATTACACCAACAATCTCCCTTTATTTATGTTTGATAATCTATTTAAGTTTAGGTTAATTTCCACCATTGTTAGAATGTATACTAAAAGTCTAGCTTTTTGTTTATACAATTATTTTAAAATAAGAATCACATTGATCAAATGTATACATTTATGCTAAGTGAAGTTGTCCATTTAATTTATATTGTAGATAACATGGTGTGTGGAGACACATAGAAGATCATGTTATCAGTTCCTTATAAATTATAAAAAGTTGCTCACAACCAAGATGGAATGAGACAAACTATTGGAATGGTTGTAGTATAATTTGGTTGTAATACCCACTAAGCTTGTAAGATAAATATATGAATGTGGGATTTTTCCTTAGAAAAATAATAGGAAGTGAGTTGAAGCAAAAAGAAATAAAATGAAATAAAAATAGGAGAGGTCAAGGATTGAACCTTGAACCTCTTATATTATATTTCATAGAATTAATGGATAATAACCAGTTGGGATAGGAATAATATGTTGATAACAAAGGAGGGAAACTCATGATAAAGGTAAGAGTAAAAGCTAGCCAAAAGAAAACAAGAGAGGAGCAAGAGAAAGGAAACTTGTCTTCCTCCCTTTCTCTCTTTCTTCCTCTTTGGTTTTGCCGAAAACTTAAAGAGGGATTAAGGGGAATCATCCCCCTTATTTCACCATGAATGATGAGGATAAATAAATAAATAAAAATAAAAATAAAATAGAAAAAAAAAGGCTAAGGGAGAAGGAAAGCAAAAACTAAGTTTGCTACCTCTTCCCCCTTAACATAAAAGAGAATATGTAAAGGGAAAATTCTATTTTCTCTCATTTTTCTCATTCTCTCCTCTCCCTCACCGAAACCTCAGTTCCCCCTCTCCTCCATCTTCGGCCCCAGGCCAAGGTTTTCCCTAAGAAAGCCTAAGATACAAGGAGGACTTAGCAAAGGAATCAAGGGAAAGGAACTAGAAGAAGAGACTACTTCTTCTTCACCATACCTTAGATCCACAAGCGAAAAGGATGTAAGCTTCCCCTCACCTGTGGTACAAGGCGTTTTAAGTGTTTTTCAGATTTTATGAAGATTTTAAAACCTAGAAACAAGTTTGAGAAAATTCGGCCAAGAAGGGCTTTCACAAATCTAATGATGTTTAAACTAGTCTTCACTACATGATAGATTTTTCTATGCTATGTAGAGGGGTTCTTCTTCATGTTTTTATACCTATATGATGCTTGATCAGAGGAGTACTGAACCCTAGAATTTCGGCAAAAAATATTCTTAAGAGGCTAGGGAAATTTATTGTTTTACCCAACTAGTACAAGGTTCTCCCTATGAAATATTAAGGATCTTGTATTAGTTTTTCTTCCTTAGAAGATATTGAAACTAAAAGAAAACCCACTCATATGATTTGCTCAAGAAAGGGTTTAGGGTTAGAAAGACCTTTAAATTTAAATAACCATGCTCATGTGATAGAATACAAAGATCTTAAAGGATTTGTATGCTTGAATATTGCTAGAATTTCATGAACTCCTTCTTAGGGTTTTTCGGCCATGATGAGATGGATAGCTTAGAAAAGCTTAAAAAAAATTTTAATATGCTCAAGACCTCTGTGCTGTTTAGATATGAAAGTTTTTCAATGCCCTCATGCTTAATTAGGGTGTAGAAAAATTAGTTGCATGACATATAACATGTATGACTACAAGGGGTCCTAGCTTATTCATGAACCAATTTGTATATATGTTTGTTAGTAACTTTTGCCATGAAACTTACTTAGGTTTTTCATGCTTTAGGCCACTTAAGAACCTAGGTAAAGAATGGTAGGTTTCGGCCATGACAAAAAAATAAAAGAAAAAGAGAAAAAGAAACCTAGAAAGCCTAAGACACAATTCATATGTATACTCATTATGCTTGTCTTTACATATGCTATGAAACTCGTATGACTTCATATGTTTTATGTTATTTGAAGCAAGTTTAAACACTGATGAGTTTCAGCCAAGTAAGGTTTAAATGACCTAGAGGCCTTAGAATTTAAATCAAAGGTGTTAAAATGCTTCTTATGAAAATATGATAACCTATTGTTGTGTCACATGCTTGTATAATTTTTCCATGACCTAAATGGACCATTGTAAGTCTCGGCCATGAAGGTTTAGATGCCCTAGGGACCCTAGGACTTAAATTAAATATGCTCATGTCACTCTACATGAAATATGATAAGTAGAAAGCCAAGGTTCAATTGCTATATGTTGTTTTATGACCTAAAATGATGCTAGGGTATGTTTCGGTCATAACTATTGTATGATGCCTTGTATGAATTTATACATAAGGTTAGTCCAAGTTCACATGCTTGTATGCTTGTTTGTAGCCCTAATGAGAACTTGTTAAATTTCGGCCATGACATATGTTAAGGGCTTAAAAAACTTAGGAACTAATTCAAATGTGTCAAATGTGTTTACCTTGTTCCTTGGTAAAAATGTTATAAATGTGATTTAAAGTTGTCCATGCTTTTATGTCATATGGAACCTTGTTTCACACCTTAAGGTTTCGGCCACATGAAATTAGGGACTTGAAAAACTTAGAAACTAAGTTAATCATGTTTATAATGCTTCCTATGAAAATGTTATGATGATAATTTAGGTGCCATATGCTTGGATGTTGTGTTTAACCTAAATTAAGCTCTAAAGGGGTTTCGGCCACAAGGGTTTAGGAAGCTTAGAACCAAGATGAATATGATACCATGTTTCCTATGATAGGATAATCACAAGATACACCCTTATGCTTAATATGTATGCTTGTGATTTATGACTTATGATATGATATGCATGCTTTTATGATATGATATGCTTTGTGCTAAAAATATGCATGCTTATGTTATGATATGTGGTTAAATTATGCATGCTTTAATGCTATGTTTAGTGCTTAAAATATGCATGCTTTCATGATATGCTATGTGGTTAAATCATGCATGCTTGATGATATGCTTTATGCTTAAGATATGCATGTTTTTATGATCTATGCCTAAGTGATGCATATTGTTATGACATGATGTATGCCTAAGTGATGCATGCCTTTATGATGTGATGTATGCCTAAGTGATGCATACCTTTATGACATGAAGTATGCCTAAGTGATGCATACATTATGATATGATGTATGCCTAAGTGATGCATACTTTTATGACATGATGTATGCCTAAGTGATGCATACCTTTATGATATGATGTGTGCCTAAGTGATGCATGCTTTTATGATACATGATATGTATGACATGTACTTTACTTTATGTGAGCGTGGCTTGTACCAAGGGTGGGCTCCATAAGCGCCCCGGGGACTAAGGACCTCGTTAGGGATGGGCTCCTAAGTGCCCCTAGGACTAAGGGCCTAGTATGTTTGCCTCGTAGGGTTCAAGACTTGCTACCTTGGACCTATAAGGTTGCGCGCAATATGTAAATGGTACATAGCCGGGATCCCCCTTATGTTGAGATTACTTTCAAGTATATATATGTAAAAGAAAATGGTTTTAAAGATCATGAGGCATACACATGTTTTTCGGATACATGATTTCCAAAATCATATTGCATACACCTTATGATTATGCTATGTTTCATGCTATGCTCTTGATTATGATATGCCATGATAAGGTATGATAATGTTATGTTCATGCTATACCTTATAGACATGTTTCGGCCGTGGATATGTTGATGCTTGATATATAGATTTTGGCCATGGATATGATGATGCCTTGATGTACATGTTCGGCCATAGTTATGATGCTTTGATATACATGTTTCGGCCATGCTTTGATATACCATGATATTTGGTTGTTATGCCATGTCTAGCTATGTTTTATGCAATGCACTAGGTATATGTTTCGGCCATGATGATGTTTGATATGCCATGACTAGTGGTGATTATATTATGATGCATGATATGCTTGAATAGAATGCTAGGTTATTCCATGATTAGTTGAGATTATGACTTGTTGATACATTCTTTGATTATATGTTGATTTTTGGCTTTAGTGAGTAGGAAAGGAACTTACTGAGCCATGAGTGCTCACAGCTTACTTTCCTAGTACCACAGATAAAGGAAAAAGCTGGAAGAGCTAAAGGAGTAGCAGGAGGGGCAACGAAGATGTGTGTGGCGGTGGCTAGACAACTAATTAAGAACCTGCTTTAAAACCTTAAGAACTATGCTTTGGTTTTGTGAAATGTAATACACTATTGGTGACTTGATGTTAAGTTTTTATTGATTTTGTTATCATGTTATGAAACCATGTTAGTGTAGTTGGGTTTGAAATAAGTTAAGAAAAATAATTTTTAAGTCTTCCGCTGTAATACGTATGTAGAGTATCGTAGCCCCGTCCCTTAGGGTTAGCAGGGAGGGAGGGCGTTACATTGGTATTAGTTTATCTTGACTATAGAATTACACTAGTACACTATGAATGTATTGAGCAGGACCATTTGAGATAGCTTCTTTTTATATTAACTATATAAAAGAATAAAATCTCTGTTATTATAGAAGTGCGTACTGTTAATCATAATATAATAACAAGCACATATACTTAATATTTATTTTTTTAATTTATCAAAGAGTGCGATTTAGTTCGATAAATCAATAGACCCTATAAGTTGGGAAAGGATATTATTTATATGGTGTGTTGTTGATTGTAGAATGAAACAGTGTCCTAGTAATCCAGGTTGATGATGTCCCCTTGAGGAGCTCATAAGGATTGTCATATAACCCTGCAGGTGGACTTAGTCCCACATGGCAATAAGGTTGAGTGGTACTACTCTTGGAGTTAAATATTAATTAAGTTAGTTGTCTGTAACTCATTTAATTAGTGGACATTCAATATCTTAAACACAGGGAGACTAATGCACTCATGATAAGAAGGAGCTCATATTGTAACATGGGATTAGTGCGGTAGTGCAATAATAACTCTTTAGTGGAATGAAATATTATTGGTGAACTTGAGTAGGGTGTTCGGGACGAACACGGAAAGCTTAAGCTCATCGGGATACCAAAACCAATTCTTCCTCTCGGTCCCTATTGTAGCCTCTTATTTATAAAGTCTTATATCCACCTAAAGCCCAACTTCTTACCCATCTTGGTGGCCGGCTAAGCCTAGCTTGGAGCCCAAGCTAGGGCCGGCCAAATCTAACCAAGATGGGAGCCAAGTTGTGGCCGGCCCTAGCCTGGAGCCCAAGCAAGGTGGCTGGCCACACCATATTAAATAGGTGTTTTAATTTTTTAAAAATCTTTCCTTTTGTGGAAGCCATGGTTTTAAAAAAGAGTTTTAAAAATTCTAAATCTTTCCTTTTATAGCTTTCTACAAAGGATTAAGAGAAAGGTTTGATATCTTTCCTTATTTGTAGTTGAAAGAAAGATTTTAATTTTTTATAAAACTTTCCTTTTTTTGTAATGATCCACATGTTTTAAAAGAGAGATTTTAATTTATAAAACTTTCCTTTTATAACCAACAAGGGATTTAAAAGATAAATTTTTCTATTAAAATTTCTTAATGGAAACAAATTAGGAAGTTTTAATTTTGTGTTTAAAACTTTCCTTTTTTGAAGCATAAGGAGGTGGCCGACCATGACAAGTATAAGAGGAAGTTTTGATTTTTTGTTTTAAAACTTCCCCCTTTAGTCATTGGCAAGGAATATAAGGAAGTTTTAATTATGTTTAAAACTTTCCTTATTTGTCAAGATCAAGGATTATAAAAGAGAGGGAGGGTGTGCCTCATGAAGGAATTGGACATCTTCTAATCCTCCTCTCTTTTTCCTTGTGGCCGACCCTACCTCTTCCCCTTTTCTTCTTTTTTGGTGGCCGGCGGCATCAATCCTTGTGGAGATATTGGTGGTCGGCTTATGCTCGAAGGAGGAGTAGAGAAAGGAGGCATTGTTTTCTAGCATCCCTTGGAGTTTAGTTGGTGGTCGGATCTTGGAAGCCTTGGAAAAAGCTTGAGTGGATTTCATCTTGGAAGATCGTCTCCCATACGACGTCCAAAAGGAGAGTAATACAATAGAAGATCAAGAGGTCTATAAGCTACAAAAGGTATAACTAGTTATTAGTTTCTGCATCATGACCAGTTCATCTTTTGTATAGATCTTGAAAAACCAAATACGAGGTTAACAGTTTTAAGTTATCATTTTTGTTATCAATTTTATTGTTTCAATTTCATGTTTCGATATTGTGTTTCTATTGAGGTCTCTATAGTTAAACCTAGTTTACTGTAAGAAGTTAAATATCCGATTTCTTTGTGAGACTTTGTCTAAGAAGTGGTGGATGAGCCCATACCCAAGAAGGTCTAGTGTCTCTCCATGTTTAACCTGCAAACCGATTTTTGAAATAGATATTTGATAACTTCTGTAATATGATTTAACTTAGGAAGATCACATCAGTTAAGCTTGGAGTAAAAATTTAAGTATCATTTCCAATCCAAGTTTAACTTCTGAAGGACAATTTGGATTAATAATGTTAAGCATTGTTTACAATCCAAATTTAACTTCAGTAGAGCACATGGGTATCTAGGATAGTTCTATGATTGTACAAATTTTTGTATAGGGGAACTAGGACGGTATTCCGAGTAGCAACCAACAATTGGTATCAGAGCTAGGTTTTAACCTCTGTGTGTTTGGTTTTAGTTTAATTATGCACATGTCATACATATTTTAGGCAGGATAATAGTAGGATATGCAAATAGATTAACTCTATGGATACAGACTCCAACTATTATGGCCTATTGTGATTATATGTGATTGGACCCTCAGACATGTCGAGGGCATTTTATGTGTTTGCATGATTGTATGTATTAAATACAGCAGGAGTTGTATTAGTTTTAGGATTTTACATTTTGTTCGATCTAGACTTTATGTACATTTCTTTGTGGAATATAGGATCGATATATGTAAAATTTTATTTTTGTCATGGATCGTATCCTTGCGAGGCGTGGTGCTATTTGAGGACCAGAGGCACAGCAGAAAAAGAAGCAGGATAGATGCGACAACTAGACCCAATTGCGGTGGCTAAAGATGGCAGCAGCTAGGGTTGGCAGCACACGAAGGTCAGTGATGGAAGATGCCATAATAGTTGGAAAATTATTTTTTCCATATTTATTGTTTTTATTTGCTGTGATGTGTGTGTGCATGTTAAAATCCTCATTTTAAATAACTAAGTTGGAGAGGGATTTGTAAATAAATTCCACGGTCTCCATTACTGATTTGTAAGTGATGCAAACAAACTTGCACGTTGGCTCTGAGTGCCTTCCTCCACATCGGATGAATTTGTTTGTGGATCACTAGATCAAACTTTTTTAGGATGATTATAGGGAATTATTTAGGAGCGTGTGATCTTCTCCATCTGAAGGGGAACAATCCTATTTAATGGACTAAGTAACAAGTAATGGTATACATTTAGACACATTTAATAGTATCCTCCCCATAGGAGTCACTGCTATTATATGTGTGACCAAAGGAATACTAACTATTAATTTTATTTGTCATAAAGTTAGGTTGACAAGAATAAAATTAATGGGTAAAACCTCCTCTTACAAATGTTTGAATTTGTATACGTCCACACTATCGTGGCATACAAAATTCATGGTGTTTTGAGGTGTTGGTGAATTTAAATAATATTGTTTGAGGACTCAATATTATTCTAAATTCTAAAGTATTCACCAAAACTTATTTTGTGATTCTTAGGATGACTTTCAACCCACTGGCTATTATTCTGAAAGAGAACAAACTTACTGGTCCCAATTACATAGATAAGAAAAGAAACCTGGGCATTGTCCTAACTACTGAAAGCTATAAGTTTGTACTGATGGAGGTCTGCCCTAATATACCTAATAGCAATTCTAGTGAAGAGGAGATTGAGCATCATAGGAAATGGGTCAAGGCAGATGAGATGACGCGGTGTTACATTTTGGCTTCAATGTCAAATGTGCTGCAACATCAGCATCAAGACATGCCAACTGCCTATGACATGATGAGCAATCTCAAGGATCTTTTCGGACACCAGAATCGGGCTGCTAGGCAATTGGCTATGAGAAACTTAATGACAACCACCATGTCAGAGGGGACACCCGTAAGGGATCATATCCTAAAAATGATGGCTTACATGAACGAAATACAAATCCTTGGAGTTGAAATCGATGGGGAAACCCAGGTCGATATTATTTTTCAATCGCTACACAAAAGTTTTGAGCAGTTCCGCCTGAACTATAATATGAATAAAAGGATTTATTCATTGGCGGAACTACTGACAGAACTTCAAGCATCAGAAGGGCTTTTTCGTCATAGTTCTCAAATCCACTTTGTTGAAAATATTTCTACTTCTAAGTCGAAAGGCAAGAAGAAGAAGAAGAAGAAACAAGCAAGTTAGGTAAAGAAAGTAAATCAATCTCTAGGTACTGGACTAAAAGCAGAAGTGAAGAAGCCGAAGGGCAAGTGCTTCATTTGCAAGCAGTCTGGACATTGGAAGGCAGTTTGTCCTCGTAGGAAAGAGAACAATAAAGGCATATCTTATTCTCTAGTAGTTGAAACATGTTTAGTGGTGTTATCTACCAGTACCTGGTGTGTAGATACAGGAGCCACTGATCATGTCTGCAATACATTACAGGGGTTCCAGGAAACCCGATAACTATGTGAAGGAGAGATAACCATCTACATGGGCAATGCGATGAAAGTGGTGGTTGTTGTAGTGGGAGATGTTTACTTATCATTTGATAGGAATAGAACTTTGGTTTTGAGAAATTGTCTTTATGTACCAAGTTTTAGAAAGAATTTAATTTTAATTTCTAAACTATTTTTGGATGGATATATTGTTTCTTTTAATAACAAAGTGGTTATCAAGAAAAATAGGGTAGTTATCTGTTCTGGTACATTAGTTGGCAATTTGTATACTCTAAATCCAATAACTCCCACAAAGCAACAAATGAAAATTAATAACACATCTTCTAATTCTAATAAGAGAAAGGAACCTTCGAAAATAAATCAAACATATCTTTGGCATCTAAGACTTGGTCATATTAATTTGAGTAGGATTCAGAGGCTAATAGCCGATGGACTTTTGGGTTCATTAGTGTTGGAAAACTTTTCAACCTGTGAATCTTGTTTGGAAGAAAAAAATTACCAAGAGACCTTTTAAAGCCAAGGGGTATAGAGCAAAAGATGTGTTAGAATTGGTTCATTATGATTTGTGTGGACCTATGACTATCCAGGTGAGAGGTGGTTTCGAATATTTTATCTCTTTTATAGTTGACTATTCGAGATATGGATATATTTACTTGATGCACCGTAAGTCTGAGTGTCTTGATAAGTTCAAAGAGTACAAGGCTGATGTGGAGAAACATCATGGTAAAAGTATCAAGACACTACGGTCTGATCGTGGTAGTGAGTACCTATCAGGAGAGTTTAGGAATTACTTATCAGAGATTGGGATTCAATCCCAATTGTCTGCACCTGGTACACCTTAATAGAATGGTGTGGTAGAACGAAGGAATATGACTCTTATGGAAATGGTTAGATCGATGATGAGTTATTCAGAATTACCATATTCGTTCTGGGGATATGCTTTAGAAACGGTAGTATACATTCTGAATTTGGTACCTTCTAAATCAGTACCCTCTACTCCCACAGAATTATGGAATGGGTGAAAGCCTAGTCTAAGTCATGTTCGGATATGGGGTAGTCCAGCACATGTGCTGAAGGGAGATGTTGATAAGTTGGAATCTCGTATAGAAGATCACCTATTTATAGGATATCCTAAAGGAACAAAAGATGGTTTGTTTTATAGTCCTAAAGATCAGAAGGTCATTGTTAGCACGAATGCCTGATTTTTAGAAGAGGACTATGTAATAAATCACAAGCCCAAAAGTGAAATTGTACTAGAAGAAATGAGAGAGGACACGTCTACTTTAGTACCAACAGTGCAAGATGAAACATCACAAGAAACTGCAACACGTATCATAAATGATCCACAACTACAGACAGTGCCTCGTCGTAGTGGGAGGGTTGTGAGGCAACCTGAAAGATTCATATTTTTGGGAGAGTCTTCAGACTTAATTCCAGGTAAACATGAACCTGATCCCCAAACATATGACGAAGCACTCCAAGATAAAGATGCGGCATCTTGGCAAAGAGCAATGAATTCAGAAATAGAATCTATGTATTCTAAAAAAGTCTGGGAGCTAGTAGAACCATCAAATGGTGTAAAAGCTATTGGATGTAAATGGATCTACAAAAGAAAATGAGGGACGGACAGGAAGGTGGAAACCTTCAAAGCAAGGCTTGTTGCGAAGGGGTATACTCAAAAGGAGGGAATCAATTATGAGGAAATCTTTTCGCCAGTAGCTATGCTTAAGTGTATCTGGATACTCTTATCTATTGCTGCTCATATGGATTATGAGGTTTGGTAAATGGATGACAAGATAACTTTTCTTAACGGAAGTCTTGAAGAAAACATCCATATAAAGCAACCAGAGGGATTTATTGAAAAGGGCAAAGAGCATCTTGTATTAAGCTCAATTGGTCTATTTATAGACTGAAGCAAGATTCAAGATCTTGGAACATCCGGTTTAATGAAGTAATCCAGTCGTATAGATTTATTCAGTGTCCGGATGAGTCTTGTGTATACAAGAAGTGTGATGAAAATGTGGTGGTATTTCTTGTACTATACGTAGATGACATTTTGTTAGTTGGCAACAATATCAAAGTGTTGTCGGAAGTAAGGGTATGGTTGTCCAAGCAATTTAATATGAAGGACTTCGGAGAATGAGCACATATTCTTGGGATCAAAGTAATAAGGGATCACAAGAAAAGAATGTTGTGTTTATCCCAAGCTTCATATATCGATACTATGCTAGCTCGTTTTAGCATGCAAGACTCCAAGAAAGGTTTTCTACCTTTTGGGCATGGAGTATCTTTATCTAAAGAGATGTCTCCAAAGACATCAAAAGAGATAGAGGAAATGAGGGCAGTTCCTTATGCTTCAGCTGTAGGAAGCCTATTGCATGCAATGTTATTCATGAAACCGGATATCTGTTTTACCGAGGGCATGGTTAGCAGATATCAGAGTAACCCATGACCGGGACATTGGATTACCATAAGGCAGATAATTTTCTCCTTGTGCGTTACATGGATTGGGACTGATAGGTACAACAGTAAGTCAACCTCGGGGTTTTGTGTTTACTTTAGGAGGTGAATCCATAACTATGAAGGAGTGTTAAGCAGAGATGCATTTCATACTCCACCATGGAAACTAAGTATGTGGCAGCCTCTGTGGCTGCCATAAAAGTTGAATGGCTCAGTAACTTCATGATGGACTTAGATGAGATTCCTGGTTTGCCCAAAATTATTTGGTGCAGTAGCAAACTCGAAGGAACCACGAGCCCATAAGGCAAGTAAACACATAGAGTGCAAGTACCACCCAATACGAGACATCGTATAACGAGGAGAAGTTGTTGTTGCCTAGATTGCATCAGGAGATAACCTGGATCCTTTCACTAAGGCCCTTAAGGCAAGAGCTTTTGATGGGCATGTTGAGGGGATAGGAATCAGATATATGGCAGCATACTATTTTAGTATAAGTGGGAGATTGTTAGAATGTATACTAAAAGTCTAACTTTTTGTATATACAATTATTTTGAAATAAGAATCACATTGGTCAAATATCTACATTTATGCTAAGTTTAGTTGTCCATTTAATTTATAATGTAGATAACATAGTGTGAGGAGACACATAGAAAATCATGTTATCAGTTCCTTATAAATTATAAAAAGTTGCTCACAACCAAGATGGAATGGGACAAACCATTGGAGTGGTTGTAGTGTAATTTGGTACTAGTTTATCTTAACTATAGAATTACACTAGTACACTATGAGTATATTGAGCAGGACCATTTCAGGTAGTTTCTTTTTTTACTGACTATATAAAAGAACAAAATCTATGTTATTATGGAAGTACGTACTATTAATCATAATATAATAACAAGCACGTATACTTAATATTTAGTTTTCTAATTTATCAAAAGGTTCGATTTAGTTCGATAAATCAATAGACCCTATAAGTTGGGAAATGATATTATTTAAATGGTGTGTTGTTGATTGTAGAATGAAACTGTGTTCTAGTAATCTAGGTTGATGATGTCCCCTTGAGAAGCTCATAAGGATTGTCATATAAACCCTACAGGTGGACATAGTCCCACATGACAATAAGGTTAGATATTAATTAAGTTAGTTGTCTGTAACTCATTTAATTAGTGGACATTCAATATCTTAAACACAGGGAGACTAATGCACTCATGATAAGAAGGAGCCCATATTGTAATATGGATTGGTGCGGTAGTGCAATAATAACTCTTTAGTGGAATGAGATATTATTGGTGAACTTGAGTTGGGTGTTCGGGGCGAACACGGAAAGCTTAAGCTCATCGGGATACCAAAACAAATTCTACCTCTCGGTCCCTATTGTAGCCTCTTATTTATAAAGTCTTATATCCACCTAAAGCCCAACTTCTTACCCATATTGGTGGCCGGCTAAGCCTAGCTTGGAGCCCAAGCTAGGGCCGACCAAACTAAACCAAGATGGGAGCTAAGTTGTGGCCGGCCCTAGTTTGGAGCCCAAGCAAGGTGGTCAGCCACACCAAATTAAAAGGGTGTTTTATTTTTTTTAAAAAAATCTTTCCTTTTGTGGAAGCCATGGTTTTAAAAGATAGTTTTAAACATTCTAAATCTTTCCTTTTATAGCTTTCTACAAAGGATTAAGGGAAAGGTTTGATATCTTTCCTTATTTGTAGTTGAAAGAAAGATTTTAATTTTTGATAAAACTTTCCTTTTTTGTAACGATCCACATGTTTTAAAAGAGAGATTTTAATTTATAAAACTTTCCTTTTATAACCAACAAGGGATTTAAAAGAGAAATTTTTCTATTAAAATTTTTTACCGGAAACAAATAAGGAAGTTTTAATTTTGTGTTTAAAACTTTCCATGTTTTGAGCACAAGGAGGTGGCCGACCATGACAAGTATAAGAGGAAGTTTTAATTTTTTGTTTTAAAACTTTCCCCTTTAGTCATTAGCATGGAATATAAGAAAGTTTTAATTATGTTTAAAACTTTCCTTATTTGCCAAGACCAAGGATTATAAAAGAGAGGGAGGGTGTGCCTCATGAAGGAATTGGAAATCTTCTAATCCTCCTCTCTTTTTCCTTGTGGCCGGCCCTACCTCTTCCCCTTTTCATCTTCTTTGGTGGCCGGCGGCATCAATCCTTGTGGAGATATTGGTGGCCGACATATGCTTGAAGGAGGAGTAGAGAAAGGAGTCATTGTTTTCTAGCATCCCTTGGAGGTTAGTTGGTGGCCGGATCTTGGTAGCCTTGGAAGAAGCTTGAGTGGATTTCATCTTTGAAGATCGTTGCCTACACGACGTCCAAGAGAAGGAGAGGAATACAATAGAAGATCAAGAGGTCTATAAGCTACAAAAGGTATAACTAGTTATTAGTTTCTGCATCATGACTAGTTTATCCTTTGTATAGATCTTGAAAAACCAAACACAAGAGGTTAATGGTTTTAAGTTATCATTTTTGTCATCGATTTTATTGTTTCGATTTCATGTTTCAATATTGTGTTTCTATTGAGGTCTCTATAGTTAAACCTAGTTTATTGTAAGAAGTTAAATATCTGATTTCTTTGTGAGGCTTTGTCTAGGAAGTGATGGATGATCCCATACCCAAGAAGTCCTAGTGCCTCGCCATGTTTAACCTGGAAGTCGATCTTTGAAATAGATATTTGATAACTTCTTTAATATGGTTTAACTTAGAAAGATCACATCGGTTAAACTTGGAGTAAAAATGTTATGTATCGTTTCCAATCCAAGTTTAACTTCTAAAGGACAATTTGGATTAATAATGTTAAGCATCGTTTGCAATCTAAATTTAACTTCAGTAGAGCACATGGGTAGCTAGGATAGTTCTATGCATATACAAATTTTTGTACAGGGGAACTAGGACGGTATTCCAAGTAGCTACCAACATCCATATCATAATATCAATTATTAAACATAAGACGATATTAATCGAATAAGCATGAAAATGTCATGAACTTAAATGCTTTATTTCTCCCCCTTTACCAAATATCAAAATGAAGTTAACATGAGGGAATAAATAACATGATACTCATAGGACACTCATCCTTAATATATGTATTCTAAAGATATAGGATACACCCCTATAATTCATAAGCACATATATAATCAAGGATGGGACACTCCCCCTAAATTTATATAACGATAGGGTACATCATAATAGCAATCAAACAAATAATGATGGAGCATTCCCCAACTTATAAAGATAACAAACATAATGTCTCACACATGAATAATAAAAACTAAAAATATCATATAAACCTAAAGACATCCATACAAATGTGCCTATAGCAAGGCAAGAGTAATTAGGTACATCATATCAAGTATCATGAAAGAATACACAATGTCCAAACCCTAGTCAAGTTCTAAAATATACAAAATGATGTTGTCATCTGTAAGAGGATCATCATTAGCAAAATGATCATCATCGACTGAGAAACATCATCTGCTAGAGGAGGTAGCTGAGGAGGAGGTCTGATAGTCCTTGAGCTCAACAAATCATGCAAGGAAGCAATGCTTATCTAAATACTAGCAACGCTCATCTAGATATCAATCTGGTGTCACATCCAAGCGCATCTCCTCAAATTGTGTATCTATAGTTTCATCAAGCTCAAGGATTAGAAATTGAAGATTATCATATCAATCATACACATCATACTTAGCACCATCCCCCTGATCAGCTGCCTTAGGATCCCTTGGGATCATAGCAGCTGGTGCATGTCCCTCATCCCTGGGTCATGGTCTCGGTTCCTTACCTATTTAACAACCATTTATTGCTGTGTAACCACAAGTTCATGGTTATATCTGCAAGTAATAAAATATCGATCCACAGTGACTATTGATTAAGCACTAGCTGAGTTAGCAATGTAAGTTATCTAGAAAGTTGAGCTTGTGTGTGTTCTTGAGAACAAGAGAGAGAGTTGAGAGAGTAATAGTGAAAGGTTTAAGAGAAGGCCTAGAGCAAAGGTGGTCAAAGGAAGATAAGTGGTTAAAGAGAGAAGTTGGATTGGTGGATGATTCCACGATTTTGATTTCACTAAAATGCTAGTTGATATCCTATATATTGTTCACCTATTCACCTCCATGTTTATGCACTTATAGGGATTCTAATCAAATTATCGATATGAAACTATGAAGGTTACATCAGAGTGTTTATACCACTTTTAATGCTATTATCTAAGAGGAAATATAAAAAGTCCGATTAAAGGGATACCCCCTATGACATGAGGGCTCTCGGTCGTACGGTAGATTATACAAGTCACTTCCTAACATTAAATTAGAAAAAACACATTAACTCTAATTAGCATGTTTACATCAATTTCAGTGCTATTAAATAAAGAGGTAACACTAAAAAGTCCAGTTAAAGGAATACTTCCTATCATATGAGAGACCCTCGATCATACAATCAAGATAACATAAGTCACTTCCTAATACTAAATTAAAAAAATATTATTCACCTCTAACTAATAATTCCCTTATAGCGAATTGGTCTCCTTTCAAGAAGATCACTCTAGAAAGTCTGGTTAAATAAATACTTTCTATCATATAGCCCCACGATCATACAATCTAGACCTCCTTTAAAAGGTGTAACGACCCGCCTCCCACTGACTAGGCTGTGAGGCCGACCGTCACATTCATTGCTGTGCTAAACTATTCCCTGACCATCATTAAACCTAGTTGTGGAACTGTACTATTTAAAGTTTTGCTAATCTATCATCATTTCTTGGTTCTGCCTGTGCTAAGGGGTGTAATCTAAGCTGTTGTTAATATATTTTACATCCCTCATGGTCAAGGAGCTGGACTAAAGGTTTCCCGGCTGATTTCAGGCCTCCCAATCGATCCACAGATCGATTGGAATGGTTGAATCGACCCAGTTATCGATTCAGCCGGATACTGTATGCGGGACTTGGGTTGGATTGATCCAGTGATCGATCCAGCACGCTACTGTGCTCAGGGCGATATTCTGGATCGATCGGCTGATCGATCCAGTCTGGCCAATCGATCTAGTGATCGATCCCAGAGCCTTCTATTCGCTACAGAAATTATTGGATCGATCGGCTGATCGATCCAGAAGCCTACTGTTCGCGGAACAACTTGCCCAATCGATCAACTTATCAATTGGGAACCCTCGAATCGATCAGCTGATCGATCTGAGTTTCTGATTTCAACCAAGGGTCTGATTTCAGCACTTTTTCGTGCCAAAATCACTTATAACATTTCTAAACTAAATGCCAAACATTCTAACATCACAAAAATAGTATTCTAAACATGATAGGATGCTTGATTAACTAATTCATAACATTTCACATGCTAAGGTGCAAAATAACCAAATGCTAAAAAGTTCTAGTGCTTAAACAAGCTTGCTAAAATTCCCTAAGATCTCTATTCCAAGTTCCATCCACACACATCTTCATAGTATTTACCTCCAGGCTCCGCTAGTCCATCTTTCCTTTACCTTTATCTGCAGTATAAAGAAAAGAAAGTATCTGTAAGCTTTCTCTTAGCAAGAAACCATCTACCTCACTAAAACATGCAATCGATGCAAATCATGCTTTGAAAACATGCTATTTAAAACACGTACTGATTGAACTAAAACATGGCATGCTATCATACAATATATAGCAATCAAAAGCTAGTCATGGCATACTATCATCTAAAGCAGGTGTAATAAAACTGAACATAGAGCTATCATACGTAATCATAAGAGAGAGCTGAACTGATCTAATTCTAGCAAATGCTAAAACTGTACTGATTTCACCTAGCTATCCTGTGGGAGTTTAAAAACTATATACATATAATAGGTGAAAATACATAATCATGCTGCTGTTTGGGCCCGGCGACTGTACTTGCTGTGCGCGCATCCCTAACTAAACCCAGGGTTGCAAATTCTGAATCTAGTAGGGTTTGCTAGGTTAACTGAACCTAGGGACGACTATGGGAGTCCAACCCAATAGATATCTAATCCAGTACAGTGCCACTGAGAAAGTAAAATACTGAACATAAGCTAATTGCTATTGTCTTGCTTCTACCAGGTTGTCTAAACCCAGAACTAGGTTATCTGAACCTAGAGGCGACTGTGGGAGCCCACCCATTGGACATCTAGTCCTGTAAAAGTTGGAGCAAGACTAAATAAACTATGTAAATGCTTCTAGTGCATTTATCCAAGCTAATAAAATGCCTAATTTGCATTTGACTGCGCTAAACATTCTATCGAGCACTTGGTGTATGCTAGTGCACACCTTATGTGCTGAAATTTGCATATGACTAAACTAATGCATAAAAATCACACAAATCGCTACTTATACCGCAGGTGAGGGGTTTCTTACCTCCTGTTCGGATTTTCTTACGATTCTAATCGCTAGATCTCCGAAGGAGACAATCCTTTCGAAGATCTTCTCGCGTCCACGCGTTCCTCTCGCGAAGGGGAGCGTCCTCTTGTCGAAGTCGTCACCGGAAGGTGCCCTTGGGCGGAACCCTAGCCTTCCTTGTGGTTGGCGCCGAGAGAGGAAGAAAAGAGAGGTGGGCGGCGGTGAGGTTTTGAGGAGAGGAAAAATCACGATCCAAATAACCCTTCACTTAATTATTTCTTATTTATATTAGGTGATCTAATTCGCCCCAACTCCAACTTAAATAAAATTGATTCCCTTTCCTTTCAGCACGGCCCTACTGGGTTCACTTGGTTACTAGAGTTACCCTATAAGACATAGAGTTCGCTAGGTCCCGGGTTCAATTCCCGCGTAGGCTATTTTCATTCTCTATTTATTTTTGCTACTTCCGCTATTCTAAAAATTCCATAAAAATATCCTAAAATTCTAGAAAAATCGTAGAATATTTATAAAATAGTTTTGAGAATTTTCGGGCGCTACAATCCCCCATACCTTATAAAAAGTTCGTCCTCGAACTTAGAATAACTCTGGGTACTTCTGTCTCATGCTGGCTTCTGTCTCCCATGTTGCCTCTTCTACTGTGTGACTTTGCCAAATGACTTTTACTAATGGTACCTCCTTGTTCCACAATTTATTAACTGCTCGGTCTATTATCTGAATAGGCCGACTATTATAGCTGAGGTCTTCGCGGACTTGTACCAACTGGGGCTCAATCACCTGGGTGGCATTTGGGATATGCTTCTTCAGCATAGAGACATGAAATACGTTGTGGACAGCTGACATTTCCTGGGGCAGCTCTAACTCATATGCTACCTTGCCCACTCTTCTGCTGATAAGGTATGGTCCCACATATCTGGGACTTAGTTTGCCCTTCTTCCCAAAACACATTACTCCCTTCATGGGAGCTACTCTGAGGAATACTGAATCCCCAACTGAGAACTCTAAAGGTCTGCGCCGTGTATCAGCATTGCTTTTCTGGCGGCTCTGAGCTGTCTCTATCCTCTGGCGGATCTACTGTATAGTGTTAGTTAGAGCCCTAGAGCTAATCATTTGATGATTGTATGGACTCATGTATATCATATTCTTGTATATTAATAAAGGCATTTGTTTGGTTATTATACTTATTTATATTAGTGCCAAATAGACTAAGTATAATAGCGTCCTTGAGTAGAAGGTTCATACCTATATCAATCGATTAGTTGAATCGATAGTGAGATGATATAGGGAACACTACTCTAAATCATTCCTAGTCGAGTATTAGCATTCAGGGACAATGTTAATACAATAAGACTAGCATGTAGGTCAGCTCGATGACTTGATCTCACAAGTCATGGATATAGAGATATCAAGCTGACACATGGGTATGCATTAGAGAATGTATACTGAATGACCCGCCATGAGAAAGTATCATGGATCGTTATATGAGTGTCATATACTTTCTCATGTGGCTATTAGTATGACTATTAGTCCTTAGACCTGAAGTCACCATGGATCCCTACATAAGGAGTTATGTACTTTAGTTTCGTCAAACGTCACCCGTAACTGGGTGGACTATAAAGGCGATTACTGGGTATGTAACGAATTATGCAGAGGGATGTGAGTGATGTAGATGGGATCTATCCCTCTCATATGACGGGAGCGACATCGCTATTCTTGATAGAGTGAGACCACTAAGCGCATGGCCATGCCCAAATGAGTCAACATTAGATGTTGAGCTCATTTGATCGAGTGAGTCTACTTGGAGTTCAAGATTTAGATTGATTAGAGGATGACACGGTCTATGCCTCATATTGATCAATCTAGATGTCTAGGATAGAAGGACACTTGTCATTATTTTGTGAGGAGTCACAATTAGTAGTCACAAGGTGATGTCGGATCTCGACATTCTTGTAACTTGGGTAGTAATGATGTGTTGCTAGATACCGCTCATTACTTATGCTCCTAAATGGGTTTAGGGCATTGCCAACGTTACAAGAACCTATAGGGTCACACACTTAGGACAATTAGATGGAGATTAGGTTCATATGATGAACCAAGAGGATTAGATTCATTTGATGAATCAAATTGGATTAAGAGTAATCCTAATTGGGCTAACTTGAGTTTGACTCAAGTTGATTCATGTATTTAATGAGTCTAATTTAGATTATGACTTATTAAATCAATTTAATTTAATGAATTAGATTCATTATATTAAGTTGGCTCGAATCAAATGGTTGGATTAGATCAACCATGGTAGAGATTGGGTCAAGTTTGACTTGACTAGAGATGGAAGACCAAAGGTCAATTTTGACTTGACCTTTTGCCACCTCATTGGTGAGTTGGCATTAGGTGGACCAATGATGATATTCCACATCATCATGGATGCCACCTCATGGAAGTTACAAAGCCATTTTCTTATTAACTTCACATTAATTGCAATTAATGGGGAGTTACTCTAGATGAAAGTGGCCGGCCACTTTGTGAATGTGTGTGAATTCATTTTCATTCAAGTGTGGTGAATCTTCCTCCTTCTTCCTCTCAAGCTCTCCCTCTCCCTCTCCTCCTTGCTTGGCCGAATCTCACCAAGGTGCTAGCACACCTTTGTGTGAGGTTTTTCTCCACCTACGTGTCCGTGTGGATACTTCTAGAGGATCGGCGCTTGACGGTCTAGAGATCCGGCAACCCCTTGGACGAGCGGGATAAGCGAAAGGCACGCTTCGAAGGTATAACCCTTATCTAGTGTAGATCTAAAGGTTTTTACAAACTCGTACAAGAAAAGGTTTTTCGAAAAGTTTTTGTTTACGAATCTTTGCACGGATCTACGGCTTTGGGTGACTCGGGGTTTCCGCGACGCGAAAAAGCGGTTTTCGCGGCCCGACGAACCCAACAGTGGTATCAGAGCCACGTGCAAAGACTTGTACGAGTTCGTTTGTATTTTTATGAAAAATAAACCTTCTGTAATTTTCTGTAAAAATTGAGTTTTTAGAGTTTTTATGAGTAATTTTTCCGTAGAAGCGAAGCACAAGTGTCTCGGCACTTGTAGGCTTCGGCTACCGGAAAGTTTTCTTTTAAACGGCTTCGTTTTGCCCCAAATCCATTTGGGACAGCGGGGTCGGGTGCCATTAGATCACAAAGGAGCAACTCACGATGGTTAGATCGTGGGTAGGGGCATAGCCCCTAACCCCGCAAGGGAATTTGCTTCGCGATTGCACCCGAAATGGCTAAAAACGAACCCGCCGGGAAGATTTTTCCGAAACGGCAATGTCTTGACCCAAATCTTTTTGGGACAGCGGGTTTAGGCGCTGTTGGATCGCAATGGAACCCTCGCGATGGTTAGATCGGGGGTAGGGGCGCTGCCCCTGGGCCCCGCAAGGGGATCCGTTCCGCGATTGCGCCCGAAACCGCTAAACGGGACCGCCGGGAAATTTTATTCATAAAAATTGTAAAAATTATTTTAAAATTATAGAAAATTATGAAAAATATATAATTTTGAATTATATATTAATTTGTGATAGTCATGGCCCAAAGCCCAATATGATTGGTTGTGTTGTAATTCATAATACGGCCTGTGTGCCGTTATGTGTTTGCGAGTGTTGTATTATATTCGCGACCTGCGCGTCGTGCCTTCTCTTATTTTCTTGTTGTAAATTAGATTTAGACTCGAATGTAACTCGAGTTTCAAATTGTAATGTACAAATTGGAGCGGTGGAGGGTCCACACGAGACGGAGTTCCGAGGCGGGCACGAGCAACACAAGCTGGTCAAAGGGAGGAGCTTGAAGAAGCTGTTGACCCTAGGTTGACCAATCGATCTTCTCATTGGCTTGAGAAGATCGTAGTAGGGCCATGACTAAATCACAAATAGATTAATTAATTGCTTGTGTATGTGATGCATATTTAATAAGTAGTTAATTAATTAGTGCCTTACGATTAGATTAGATCTAAGTCGTGCACATGATGCACCCTTGCGATTAGATTAGATCTAAGTCGTGCACAAGATGCATCCTTTTCGATTAGATTAGATCTCAATCGACTCAACTCTAATGCCTAACCGTGCCGTGATACCTATCACTACCTCGATCACATGTATTGTTGAATCTGCCAAAGCAGAGCAATACATATTATCTTGGTAGGGTACGGAGGGACAATCTTGGTCCCGTCTATCAACGCATGGGTGAATAAAAACTGAATTAGATTGAGTATTCATAGTTACTCGGTTGGATCGAGTCAACTATAGGCATTCTTCCAATAGTTGAAAAGATAAGTCAATATCACATCTATATTAACTCTCGGGCGTATTAGCCAAAGCTAACTCGAGTTTTAATATAAATACGGATATTGATTCTATAAACAAGAGTTGCATAGAGATGTAATTGGTAATCGTTACCTACCGATCATACTAAGCCTTGGGCGTATTAGCCAAAGCTAACTCAAGGGTTAGTATGATGTGGATCTTGTCCCACAAGAATTATAGAATTCAGTGGGAGCATCATTTAATTAAAAGGCCTAATTAAATGATTTTAAAGAATATGATATTTATTTCTGCAAATTTTCTGTTGTAGATAACCATGACGTCGAACACGAATTCCTTCTCCCTGCGATCTGTCCTTGAGAAGGACAAGCTCAACGGAGCGAATTTCCTGGACTGGTACAGGAACTTGAGAATAGTTCTCACCCAGGAGCGTAAGCTGTACGTTCTGGAGCAGCCCATTCCAGAGGCTCCTCCTGCCAATGCCCCGCGAGCCGACAAAGATGCTTACAAGAAGCATCAAGACGACGCATTAGATGTGTCCTGTCTAATGCTCGCGACCATGAACTCAGAGCTTCAGAAGCAACATGAGTTGATGGGCGCTTTTGATATGGTTGAGCATCTTCGCCAACTATATCAGGGACAAGCGAGGCATGAGAGATTTGAGATCTCGAAGGCACTGTTTCAATGCAAGATGTCAGACGGGGCTCCTGTAGGTCCTTATGTACTCAAGATGATTGGGTACATAGAGAACCTACAAAGACTGGGGTTCCCACTTGGCCAAGAGCTGGCCACTGACTTGATCTTGCAGTCCTTGCCGGATAGCTATAGTCAATTCGTTCTCAACTATAACATGAACGAGATTGACAAGCCACTGTCCGAGCTACTTAGTATGATACGAACTGCTGAGATTAACCTTAAGAAGGTTAAGCCCATTCTGATGGTCCAGAAGCACAAGGGCAAGGGCAAGCCCAAATGTAAGGGAAAGTCCCAAACCAAGGGCAAAGGCAAGGCACTGAAGCCTAAAGGAGGGGTCGCCATGGATGCTACCTGCTTCCACTGCGGTCAGACCGGGCACTGGAAGAGGAACTGCAAGGTATACTTGGAGGATCTTAAAAAGAAGCGAAGTGAGACTTCCACTTCAAGTATATATGTTATAGAAGTCAATCTATCTATTTCTACATCATGGGTATTAGATACTGGATGTGCTTCTCACATTTGTACTGATCTGCAGGCGCTGAGAAATAGCAGAGCATTGGTAAAGGGCGAGGTGAACCTACGAGTAGGCAATGGAGCACGGGTTGCTGCTGTTGCTATCTCTGCCCTCTGGGCTTGTACTAGATTTAGATGATTGTTGTTATGTGCCTGCTCTTACTAAGAACATAGTTTCAGTTTCTTGTTTAGACAAGAAAGGATACTCTTTTATAATAAAAGACAAATGTTGTTCTGTTTATTTGAAAGATATGTTCTATTGTAGTGCACCACTAATAAACGGACTCTATATTCTAGACCTTGAGAGCCCTATCTATAACATTAGTACCAAGAGGTTCAAGTCAAATGACATGAACCAAACATACCTCTGGCACTGTCGCTTAGGTCATATAAATGACAAGCGCTTATCCCAGCTCCATAAGGATGGTTTACTGGACTTATTTAATTTAGAATCATATGAGATATGCGAGTCATGCCTACGAGGCAAGATGACCAAGACCCCCTTTAGTGGGCATAGCGAGAGAGCAACTGATTTGTTAGGACTCATACATAGTGATGTATGTGGCTCTTTCAATGTTGCTGCTAGAGGCGGTTATAGATACTTCATCACATTTACTGATGATTTTAGTAGATACGGTTATGTGTACTTGATGACACATAAGTCTGAATCCTTTGAAAAGTTCAAAGAATTCAAGAATGAAGTACAGAACCAGCTTGGCAAGAGTATGGTACTTCGATCAGATCGAGGTGGTGAATACTTAAGCCATGAGTTTAGTGACTACTTAGCTGAGTGTGGGATTTTATCTCAACTCACTCCTCCTGGAACACCACAGTGGAATGGTGTATCCGAAAGGAGGAATCGTACCTTATTAGATATGGTACGATCTATGATGAGTCACACAGATCTTCCGACATATCTATGGGGATATGCTCTAGACACGACAGCTTTCATACTCAACCGAGTTCCATCAAAGGCCGTGATAAAGACACCATATAGGATATGGACTGGGAGAGATGCCCAGGTGTTTTTCATGAGGATTTGGGGTTGTGAGGTTTACGTACGACGTCAAGTCTCAGACAAATTAGGACCCAAATCTTACAAGTGCTATTTCATCGGATATCCCAAGGAAACTAAGGGATATTACTTCTACATTCCCAGTCAGCACAAGATCGTTGTGGCAAAGACTGGGGTCTTTCTAGAAAGGGACTTTGTTTCTAGAAAGACTAGTGGGAGCGCGTTCGATCTTGAAGAAGTTCAAGATGCGAACAATAGCACTAATGCCATGATGGAAATTGAACTGGAACCACAAAGTGTTGTGGATGATGTTGTTCCACAAGGAGTTGAGGAACAACAACCGGTTCATGTAGACATACCTCTTCGCAGGTCTGATAGGGTACGTCGTCAGCCTGAGAGATACTCATTTCTCTTGTCTGACCATGATGACATTGTGCTCATAGAAGATGAGCCTACCACCTATCAAGAAGCTGTGATGAGACCAGATTCTGAGAAATGGCTAGAAGCCATGAGATCCGAGATAGAATCCATGTACACCAACCAAGTATGGACTTTAGTTGATCCACCTGAAGGGGTAAAACCCATTGGGTGCAAGTGGGTCTTTAAGAGAAAGACTGACATGGATGGACTTATCTATAAGGGTTGCTTGGTAGCTAAAGGTTTCAAGCAGATTCATGGTATTGACTATGATGAAACCTTTTCTCCAGTAGCGATGTTTAAGTCCATTCGGATCATGCTTGCTATTGCAGCCTACCATGACTATGAGATATGGCAGATGGATGTCAAAACCGCGTTTCTGAATGGAAACCTACTCGAGGATGTGTACGTGACACAACCTGAGGGTTTTGTAGATCCACAGCATACTAGCAGAGTATGCAAGCTACATAGGTCCATTTATGGACTAAAGCAAGCTTCTCGGAGCTGGAATCTTCGATTTGATGATGTGATCAAACAGTTTGGTTTCATCAAGAACGAAGATGAGCCTTGTGTCTACAAGAAGGTTGTAGGGGACATAGTTGTCTTCCTCATATTATATGTGGATGACATACTACTCATTGGGAAGGACATCCCTATGTTTCAGTCTGTCAAGACCTGGCTAGGGAGTTGCTTCTCAATGAAGGACTTAGGTGAGGCATCCCGCATTCTAGGGATACAGATCTATAGAGATAGATCTAAGAGATTGCTTGGCCTAAGTCAGAGTACATATATTGACAAGGTACTCCTTCGGTTTGCCATGCAGAACTCCAAGAAGGGATTTCTGCCGATGTCACATGGCGTGAGTCTTTCGAAGACTCAAGGTCCCTCTTCTAGAGAGGAGAGAGACCGCATGGATCAGATCCCTTATGCCTCAGCCATAGGATCGATCATGTACGCCATGCTGTGTACTCGACCTGATGTCTCGTATGCTTTGAGCATGACGAGCAGATACCAGTCAGATCCAGGTGAAAGTCACTAGATAGCGGTCAAGAATATTCTTTAGTACTTACGAAGGACTAAAGAATATTTCTTGATATATGGAGGCAATGATGAGCTAACTGTAAAGGGTTACAGTGATGCCAACTTTCAGACCGATCAGGATGATTACCGATCGCAGTCAGGGTTTGTATTTTGCATTAATGGTGGTGCTGTTAGCTGGAAGAGTTCGAAGCAGGATACAGTAGCTGATTCTACAACAGAAGCCGAGTAGCTGATTCTAGTCAGGGTTCATATCAGAGGCAGCAAAGGAGGCAGTTTGGATCCGCAAGTTCATTACTAAACTTGGGGTGGTTCCTAGCATCGCTGACCCAGTTGAGCTCTATTGTGACAACAATGGAGCTATACCACAGGCGAAGGAACCTCGCTCACACCAGCGGACCAAGCATATAGTACGGCGCTTCCATCGCATTCGAGAGATTATCGATAGAGGAGATGTGAAGATTTGCAGAGTACCTACAGAGGCTAACATTGCAGATCCCTTGACCAAGGCTTTGGCACAGAGGAAGCATGATGGTCACACTAGGTCTTTAGGCCTTAGAGCCTATACTGATTGGCTCTAGTGCTAGTAGAAGATTGTTAGTTAGAGCCCTAGAGCTAATCATTTGATGATTGTATGGACTCATGTATATCATATTCTTGTATATTAATAAAGGCATTTGTTTGGTTATTATACTTATTTATATTAGTTCCAAATAGACTAAGTATAATAGCGTCCTTGAGTAGAAGGTTCATACCTATATCAATCGATTAGTTGAATCGATAGTGAGATGATATAGGGAACACTACTCTAAATCATTCCTAGTCGAGTATTAGCATTCAGGGACAATGTTAATACAATAAGACTAGCATGTAGGTCAGCTCGATGACTTGATCTCACAAGTCATGGATATAGAGATATCAAGCTGACACATGGGTATGCATTAGAAAATGTATACTGAATGACCCGCCATGAGAAAGTATCATGGATCGTTATATGAGTGTCATATACTTTCTCATGTGGCTATTAGTATGACTATTAGTCCTTAGACCTGAAGTCACCATGGATCCCTACATAAGGAGTTATGTACTTTAGTTTCATCAAACGTCACCCGTAACTGGGTGGACTATAAAGGCGATTACTGGGTATGTAACGAATTATGCAGAGGGATGTGAGTGATGTAGATGGAATCTATCCCTCCCATATGACGGGAGCGACATCGCTATTCTTGATAGAGTGAGACCACTAAGTGCATGGTTATGCCCAAATGAGTCAACATTAGATGTTGAGCTCATTTGATCGAGTGAGTCTACTTGGAGTTCAAGATTTAGATTGATTAGAGGATGACACGGTCTATGCCTCATATTGATCAATCTAGATGTCTAGGATAGAAGGACACTTGTCATTATTTTGTGAGGAGTCACAATTAGTAGTCACAAGGTGATGTCGGATCTCGACATTCTTGTAACTTGGGTAGTAATGATGTGTTGCTAGATACCGCTCATTACTTATGCTCCTAAATGGGTTTAGGGCATTGCCAACGTTACAAGAACCTATAGGGTCACACACTTAGGACAATTAGATGGAGATTAGGTTCATATGATGAACCAAGAGGATTAGATTCATTTGATGAATCAAATTGGATTAAGAGTAATCCTAATTGGGCTAACTTGAGTTCGACTCAAGTTGATTCATGTATTTAATGAGTCTAATTTAGATTATGACTTATTAAATCAATTTAATTTAATGAATTAGATTCATTATATTAAGTTGGCTCGAATCAAATGGTTGGATTAGATCAACCATGGTAGAGATTGGGTCAAGTTTGACTTGACTAGAGATGGAAGACCAAAGGTCAATTTTGACTTGACCTTTTGCCACCTCATTGGTGAGTTGGCATTAGGTGGACCAATGATGATATTCCACATCATCATGGATGCCACCTCATGGAAGTTACAAAGCCATTTTCTTATTAACTTCACATTAATTGCAATTAATGGGGAGTTACTCTAGATGAAAGTGGTCGGCCACTTTGTGAATGTGTGTGAATTCATTTTCATTCATGTGTGGTGAATCTTCCTCCTTCTTCCTCTCAAGCTCTCCCTCTCCCTCTCCTCCTTGCTTGGCCGAATCTCACCAAGGTGCTAGCACACCTTTGTGTGAGGTTTTTCTCCACCTACGTGTCCGTGTGGATACTTCTAGAGGACCGGCGCTTGACGGTCTAGAGATCCGGCAACCCCTTGGACGAGCGGGATAAGCGAAAGGCACGCTTCGAAGGTATAACCCTTATCTAGTGTAGATCTAAAGGTTTTTACAAACTCGTACAAGAAAAGGTTTTTCGAAAAGTTTTTGTTTACGAATCTTTGCACGGATCTACGGCTTTGGGTGACTCGGGGTTTCTGCGACGCGAAAAAGCGGTTTTCGTGGCCCGACGAACCCAACATATAGCTGCTGTGGTATCTGCCACTAGATCTGTGTGAAGTTCTAGTTCTTTCTTTTCACCACTCTCATACAAGCAGATTGGAGATCTACACCTCCGCCTATAGAGAGCCTCGTAAGGTGCCATGCCGATGGTGGCCTGATAGCTGTTGTTGTAAGCAAATTCTGCTAAACTCAGATATTTACACCAACTTCCTTTGAAGTCTAGGGCACATGCTCGGAGCATATCTTCGAGTACCTAATTTACTCGCTCCGTCTGACCATCTGTCTGAGGATGGAAAGCTGTGCTGAACTTTAACTTCGTGCCCAACGCTGACTGTACACACTCCCAGAAGTGTGATGTGAACCTACTGTCTCTGTCTGAAATAATGGTTCGTGGGACTCCATGTAATCTGACAATCTCCTTGAGGTACAACTGAGCTAGCTGTTCCACGGAGTAGGTTATCCTGATAGCTAAGAAGTGGGCTGATTTAGTCAACCTGTCAACTATTACCCAGATGGTATCAAAACCATTCGTGGTTTTGGGTAGTCCCCCTATGAAATCCATAGAAATGTCTTCCCACTTCCATTCTGGAATCTGAATAGGCTGCAAAACTTCTCCTGGTCTCTGATGTTCTGCCTTAACCCTCTGACAGGTTAGGCAGGTGCTGACATATTGAGCGATGTCTCTCTTCATCCCGGGCCACCAAAAACGTTTCTTCAAGTCCTGGTACATTTTGGTGGAGCCTGGATGCATAGCATAAGGAGTCTTGTGAGCCTCCTCTAAAATCTTGCTTCGTAGTTCCTCCTGATCTGGAACGCATAATCTGTCACCAAAGTACAATACCCCACTACCAGACACTCTGAATTCCCCATTGTCTGATTCTGCTACTCCTTGCTTGATTTTCTGAATTTCAGGATCCTGTTCCTGAGCTATCTGAAGATCACCAAGCAAGGTAGACTCTAACGTCATAGTAGAGAGTTGTCCAACTATGAGTTCAAGATCGAAGTCTGTGATCTCCTTCTGTAGGGGCGATGACGTGGCTGCTATAGATAATAGGGCAGCACTGGACTTTTTGCTAAGTGCATCTGCTACCCTATTTGCCTTTCCTAGGTGGTAGAGGATGTCTATATCGTAGTCCTTGACCAGTTCTAGCCATCTGCGCTGTCGCATATTCAGATCCTTCTGAGTGAAGAAGTACTTCAGACTCTGATGATCTGTATACACTCTGCACTGAGCTCCATACAAGTAATGTCTCCAAATTTTGAGGGCGAACACCACTGCTACAAGCTCAAGGTCATGAGTGGGGTAATTCCTCTCATAATCCTTGAGTTGTCTGGAGGCGTAGGCGATTACCTTGCCATCTTGCTTCAGCACTGCTCCTAGTCCCAACTTAGAGACATCACTATATATATCAAAGCTATCTGCGTTCTCTGGTAGAGTCAGAATAGGTGTACTGGTCAATCTCCTCTTTAGCTCGCTAAAGCTGTTCTCACAGTCCTCTGTCCACTGAAATTTTCTGTTCTTTCTGGTAAGAGCTGTCAGTGGAGAGGCTATCCTGGAGAAGTCCTCTACGAACTTTCTGTAATAACCTGCTAATCCCAGAAAGCTCCTGATCTCACTGGCATTCTTGGGTCTTTTCCAGTTACTCACAGCTTCTATTTTACTGGAGTCTACCATGATATCATCCCTTGAGATGATGTGACCCAGGAAGGACACCTGATCTAACCAAAATTCACATTTCGTGAACTTGGCATACAATTGGTTCTGCTGGAGGGTCTGCAGTACTATTCTCAGGTGCTCTGCGTGTTCTTCCTGAGTTCCTGAATAGATAAGGATGTCATCGATGAATACGATAACAAACTTATCTAAGTACTCTCTGAATACTCTGTTCATGAGGTCCATGAAAGTAGCTGGAGCATTTGTCACGTCAAAGGGCATGACTACGAACTCGTAATGTCCGTATCGAGTCCTGAATGCTGTCTTGGGTATATCCCCTTCTTTAACTTTCACCTGATGATAACCTGACCTGAGGTCTATCTTAGAGAACACTGCTGCCCCCTTCAGCTGATCGAACAGGTCATCTATTCTGGGAAGAGGATACCTGTTCTTAATGGTGACTTGGTTCAGTGCTCTGTAATCTATGCATAGGCGCATGCTCCCGTCCTTCTTCTTCATGAACAATACAGGCGCTCCCCATGGTGAGTGACTAGGACGTATGAAGCCCTTGTCAAGCAGCTCCTGTAATTGCTCATGAAGTTCCTTCAGTTCTGCTGGAGCCATGCGGTAAGGTGCTTTGGAGATAGGATTTGTAACGGGAATGAGTTCTATCTCAAATTCGATCTCCCTGTCTGGTGCTAGGCCTGGTAACTCTTCAGGGAAGACTACTGGGAAGTCACGTACGACTCGGACCTCTGCTAGCTGTCGGTCCTTATCCTGACCAGTACTGACTACATGTGCTAAAAATCCCGTACATCCTGAATCCATTAATCTCTGTGCTTTCATAGCGGAGAGAAACTTTTTGTCCTTTCTCTTGGGTTCTCCGATGAACTCGAACTGTGCTTCTGCTTCAGGTTGGAATACGACTTTCTGTTTACGGCACTTGATGGAAGCACCGTATCTGATCAAGAAGTCCATTCCGAAGATGACATCGTAGTCAGTCATATTTAGCACTATCAGATCACAAAAGAGTTCTCTGTTTGCTATAATGACTGGTACTGCTCTAAGCCAGTGCGTGGATGCCATAATTTCTCCTGAAGGTAAGGTCGTCAGAAACTGACCACTGAGTACCTCTGGAGGTCTTGCTAACTTCTCAGCAAATGCCCTGGATATATATGAATGGGTTGCCCCAGTATCGAATAAGACAGTTGTACTTTGCTGTAAAATACTAATCTGACCTGTAACAACTATCGAGGCATTTTCTACGTCTTCTCTGGTTAAGGAGTAGATCCTTGCATTCGTCATAGCTGGAGGGGCTTCTAGTCTGCCCTGGCTGATGTGTGGACCATCTAGAGCGGCCTGCATCTGATGTAACTGGGCTGGCTGTCCTCCGTACTGAATCCGCTGTGGTGGAGGAAGACTAGTCTTGTTCGGGCACTGCTTAGTCATATGCCCTTCCTGTCCACATTCAAAGCATCCTCGGGTGCCCTTACGACAAACTCCAGGGTGGAATTTCCCTCAAGTAGCACACTTTGGATAACTGGGCTGTTTGCTAGCTGGCCCTCCTTTTGGGTAACTCCCTGGCTTACGCTTATTGCTAGAGTTCCCTTTCCAATTGGAGCTGTGGCCCTGTTGTTTCTGAGTGCCTGAACCTCCTTGACCTTTAGATTCTGTGAGAACTTGCTTCTGCTGCTTGATAATGTTTTGGTAGTGCTCGGTGGTGAGAGCACTGCTGACTAGTTCTTCGGTGGTTTGCGGCCTGTGAACACAGCCAGCCACGTTCATTACTATTTCCGACCTCAGCATCTTGAGCATCAACCGGACTATTTCTTTCTCTATGCTGACTAGTTCAGGGCATAGACGAGCCAATCTATTAGATTTCTTCACGGCTTCCTCAACAGATAGGTTGCCCTGACGAAACTCAGTGAACTCGTCGTAGTGGCGGTTTGTGACCCGCATGTGAAAGAATTCTTCAAAGAACTCCTTCTCGAAGTCTGCCCATGTCATCTGGTTTACTGGGCGCTTCGCTCTGATTCTCTCCCACCACATGCGTGCATCTCCTGTCAGGCAGAAGGAGGCGCACTTCACCTTCTCATGTTCTGGCCAGTCCAGAAGCTCCATCGTACTCTCCAGTGTTTTGAACCAGGCTTGTGCATTCCATGGTTCACTGGTGCCTGAGAAGTTCTCGGGCTTGACTCTCTGCCACTGGATCAGATAGGCTTCTCTCTTTGCCTCTACTGCTGCTGGAGCTACTGGTGCTGTAGGCTGGACTGGTGGAACCTCTAAGACTACTGGCGTTGCTAAGTTTGGTTCCGGGGTGACTGTGGGAGTATTCAGCTGATTAGCCTTTAAGGTGGCTATCTCCTGCTGCTGTTCAGCTAACTACTGCTGTAACTGAGCCACCAATGCTGTCAAGTCTAGGGGAGCCGCTGAACTGCCTGCCTCATGTTGGGGCTCAGTGGCTGGTGCCCTCCTAGCTGGGCGTCCTCGTGCCATCTCTAGAGACATGGAGGGCATACATGACTAACACAATCATAAGGGAGTAACTATTGTTATCATGTCAACTATTATCATGAACAAGCATGCTTTAGTTATATCTAAATATGAAACAAGAAATATAACGAAAGTGAGAGATGTTCTTACTTGGAAGCTGCAGGTTCAATGCTGATGTGCGTGTAGGAAGTATGGAAACTGCTCTGATACCACTCTGTAACGACCCGCCTCCCACTTACTAGGCTGTGAGGCCGACCGTCACATTAGGCTGTGCTAAACTATTCCCTGACCATCATTAAACCTAGTTGCGGAACTGTACTATTTAAAGTTTTGCTAATCTATCATCATTTCTTGGTTCTACATGTGCTAAGGGGTGTAATCTAAGCTGTTGTTAATATATTTTACATCCCTCAAGGTCAAGGAGCTGGACTAAAGGTTTTCCGGCTGATTTCAGGCCTCCCAATCGATCCACAGATCGATAGGAATGGTTTAATCGATCCAGTGATCGATTCAGTCGGATACTGTATGCGGGACTTGGGTTGGATCGATCCAGTGATCGATCCAGCAGCTACTGTGCTCAGGGCGATATTCTGGATCGATCGACTGATCGATCCAGTCTGGCCAATCGATCCAGTGATCGATCCCAGAGCCTTCTGTTTGCTACAGAAATTACTGCATCGATCGGCTGATCGATCGAGAAGCCTACTGTTCGCGGAACAACTTGCCCAATCAATCAACTGATCAATTGGAAACCCTCGAATTGATCAGCTGATCGATCCGAGTTTCTGATTTCAACCAAGGGTCTGATTTCAGCACTTGTTCGTGCCAAAATCACCTATAACATTTCTAAACTAAATGCCAAACATTCTAACATCACAAAAATAGTATTCTAAACATGATAGGATGCTTGATTAACTAATTCATAACATTTAACATGCTAAGGTGCAAAATAACCAAATGCTAAAAAGTTCTAGTGCTTAAACAAGCTTGCTGAAATTCCCTAAGATCTCTATTCCAAGTTCAATCCACACACATCTTCGTAGCATTGCCCTCCAGCTTCCGCTAGTCCATCTTTCCTTTACCTTTATCTGCAGTATAAGGAAAAGAAAGTATTTGTAAGCTTTCACTTAGTAAGAAACCATCTACCTCACTAAAACATGCAATCGATGCAAATCATGCTTTGAAAACATGCTATTTAAAACACGTACTGATTGAACTAAAACATGGCATGCTATCATACAATACATAGCAATCAAAAGCTTGTCATGGCATACTATCATCTAAAGCAGGTGTAATAAAACTGAACATAGAGCTATCATACATAATCATAAGAGAGAGCTGAACTGAGCTAATTCTAGCAAATGCTAAAACTGTACTGATTTCACCTAGCTATCCTGTGGGAGTTTAAAAACTATATACATACAATAAGTGAAAATACATAATCATGCTGTTGTTTGGGCCCGATGACTGTACTTGCTGTGCACGCATCCCTAACTAAACCTAGGGTTACAAATTCCGAATCTAGTAGGGTTTGCTAGGTTAGCTGAACCTAGGGACGACTATGGGAGTCCAACCCAATGGATATCTAATCCAGTACAGTGTCACTGAAAAAGTAAAATACTGAACATAAGCTAATAGCTATTGTCTTGCTTCTACCAGGTTGTCTAAACCCAGAACTAGGTTATCTGAACCTAGAGGCGACTGTGGGAGCCCACCCATTAAACATCTAGTCCTCTAAAAGTTGGAGCAAGACTAAATTGACCATGTAAATGCTTCTAGTGCATTTATCCAAGCTAATAAAATGCCTAATTTGCATTTGAACACGCTAAACATTCTATCGAGCACCTGGTGTACGCTAGTGTACACCTTATGTGCTAAAATTTGCATACGACTAAACTAATGCATAAAAATCACACGAATAGCTACTTATAACGCAGGTGAACACCTGTTGTTTCTGAGTGCCTGAACCTCCTTGACCTTTAGATTCTGTGAGAACTTGCTTCTGCTGCTTGATATTGTTCTGGTAGTGCTCAGTGGTCAGAGCGCTGCTGACTAGTTCTTCGGTGGTTTGCGGCCTGTGAACGCCGCCAGCCACGTTCATTGCTATTTCCGGCCTCAGCATCTTGAGCATCAACCGGACTCTTTCTTTCTCTGTGCTGACTAGTTCAGGGCATAGACGAGCCAATCTATTGAATTTCTTCACGGCTTCCTCAACTGGTAGGTTGCCCTGACGAAACTCAGTGAATAATCGTCAAGAAGAGCACTTCATCAAAATGGCCGGCTCAAACATTCATCCTCCCAAATTCGAAGGGGACTTCTCTTGGTGGAAGAAGAGGATGGAGGTATTTTTCGAAACCGATTTTGACATAATGCTAATCATGGAAAATGGTTTCGAAGTGCCTAGGGATCAAGACAATAAGATACTTGATAAAACAAGGTGGAGCAAGAAGCAAAGGGAAGAACATTTAGCAAATTCAAAAGCCATCCATCATCTACTAAATGTTCTTCCCCAACAAGAAGTAACAAGGGTGGGAACCTACTCAAGCGCCAAGGAGTTATGGGAAAAGCTAGTGGAGCTTCATGAAGGCACATCGGAGGCAAAATTGGCAAGAAGAGATCTTCTCCGAACTCAACTCAACAATGTAAAGCTTGAGAAGGGAGATAAGGAATCTACACTTCATGCTAAAATTAAAGAAATTTTAAGTGGACTAACAAGTGTAGGTGAGAAACTCTCTAACCGAGACATCATAATGAAAGTCATTAATGCCTTCCCAAGAAACTCGACATGGAGCTCTATTGTAGATTCATTCTACATTTCAAAGGATCTAGAGAAGAGCTCTCTAGATGAATATTTCTCAACAATGGAGCTTCACGAAACAAGGGTTAAAGGATTAGAAGGAGAAGCAAATAGATCAAGAGCACTTGGATTGCTAGGGCACTAGTTGACTACTAATTAGAGGTTACCCACCACTAATTTCGTCAACTCTAACCAAGCTCCCAAGCTTTGGTTATATAGGCCGCGGGTTGAAAACCCCGTCTACCAGTCGACTGCCCTCAGTGGAAATTTGACCGTTACATCCCAACGGCTCGATTCCATACGAACAGAGACATTCTGTTCGCTGCCAGTCGACTGCACCAGTCGACTACTCAAACATGCAGTCGACTGCTATAGTACTGCTACAGTAGCGCTACAGTACTGCTACAGTAACGTTACAGTACTACTACAGTAAAACCCTAAAACTAGGATTTCACTCCGAGTACAATCTCTCATGCACTCGTACCCTCACCCTTATGACTCATTTGACACTTCATTTGCAGCTTTGACCTCTTGCCTTCAAGCATACTTCCTTTGGCTCTCGTCCCTCGGATGCATTCAAGCCCGCGGCTCATCCCCAATGTCATCCTTCGCGTATGCCTCAAAGTCGCTTCCCTCGGCCCTTGTCCTCGCTGCCTTGTCCACGGTCCCTCGGATGCTCCATCCTTCACCGGACCTAAAGCCATCAACCTGAGTCACATGTGTATCCTGCAAACCTTCACAACTCAAATACACATATCAAATACAAGGGTGAACCTAACTTAAACCCTTTGCCCAAACACCAAAACACATGGTCCCGCAGACCATTGGGATTGCTCCAACAATCTCCCCCTTTTTGGTGTTTGGCAATACGTTTAAGTTAGGGAAAACATATAGCAAATAAACATGCTAAAACAAATGGACTTACGTTGCCAAGGCTACACACTTGGCAACCGCCGAATGGTCTTACGTTGCCAAGGCTACACACTTGGACTTACACTGCCGAAACAATGCATCATGCATTTGAACCTATCCCAAGGCTCCCCCTACACCTACGCTCCCCATGAGCTAGGATTTTTACAACGGGCATTTTAAGAACGGGCATTTTAAGAACCTATCCCAAGGCTCCCCCTACACAAAGGTACTTTCAGGTTTTTCCAACTAAACCTTACTTCTCCCCCTTTGCCTAACATCCAAAAAGTCCTCCAACAATATCCCAATTGTTGAAAACTTGTCATTCCAATTGACCCTAAACTCTTGTGTTTATCCCCCATGGATTTCATACACTTGTATGAGTTGACTTGGTCAAAATTCAGTGCTGAAGACAATTTCAAACTGGTATCAGTCGACTACAAGAAGTACCAGTCGACTGGTCGCTACTGGCTGAGCGAACAGAATGCTTCTGTTTCCGGCCAGTCGACTGCATGTTTTAGCAGTCGACTGGTGCAGTCGACTGCTAAAACTATCAGTCGACTGGCACAGTTTTTCAACCTTTTTCAACATTTCTGACCCAATTTCAGAAATGCACCAATAATTCCACAGACCTCCAAAAATCCCCAAATTTTGTGGAGAGGTCTGTTTTACCCATGTCTACTTGGGAAAAATACATTCAAAAATGTATCTATCACCAATCCCAAGATTAACACAAAACTCAATACTAGCTAAATGGTTCAATTTAACCTTTACCTAAAGTCCTAGTTTTGGCTTCCTCTTGATGTATTTGCCCATGTCAACCTACAATGCATCCCTAGCATTGATTTATATGGCATCTATACATCTAAAACTAATTATCATGCTATATGACCCCAATGTCATATTTCTTGCATGAAACACAATCCAATTATGCCAAATCCCTAGGTTTGAGACTCAAGTCCGTCTCTAAACCACTTGACACAATCCATGACCCAACCTAAACTCCCAAGTAAAACCCATTTGAGATCCATTGGCCATGGGTCCCAAATTGTCTCTTAGAGCTCCCCCTAGAGCTCTTAGCCTTAGCCACCTCCCTAGGTGACTCATCCACAATGGCTAGGCCACATCGGTCCACCCCCTGTGACACTTGGCCTACAAACATAACTTTCTTAACCTTGGACACCTTATCCTTGGTTAATTTTTTCTTACCATTAAATGGATTTCCCTTGCCATTTATTGACTTCTCTTTTCTATAGTCATATGCAACCCTAGAATAAGACTTTCCCTCAGCCTTGGAGACCTCTCCCTTGCCATGATCATTTGTCATCCTAGCATATGAACTCTCATTGGCCTTGGAGGGAATAGATCGGTATCCCAAGCCCGATCTATCATTGTTGGGTCTTTGGCTACCCAACATCATCCTTAATTCCTTAGATCCAACATTGAATCTCTTAAGGAATTGTTCTAACTTATCAAGCTTTCCCCTTAAAGCTTGATTCTCCTTCTCTAGGTTTCTAACCCTAGAGTTAATTTGTCCAAATTGGACATTCCTAGACCTACCCTTCCTAGGCATGTGTCTCCCTTTCTTGGGATTAATGCCTTGGGTCTCCCTAGGTCTATTGTTTCTAGATTTTTCATGCATAGATTTCCTAGGGTTTTGATCTACATTAGCCCTATTCCTATCATGATATCTAAATCCAAAATTTTCCATGGGTAAATAATAACAATTATTCCAATCATGCATGGAGGAATTTAAATTTGATTTCAAATTTAAATTTGGGTTTACCTTACCCTTTACCTTTGGAGCTCCCCCTTGACATGAGCCTCCATTCTTCCTCCACTTCTTCTCCTCCTTCTTCATATGTGCCAACTTTTTGATCTCTTTCTTCTTTGGGCATTTGGTGTGGTAATGACCCCGCTCACCACACGTGAAGCACACTATATGCTTTTTCTCCTTCTTCTTCCAACAACTCAAATTAGATTCAAAATGAATTGAATTGAGTTTAGGAGCTACCTTTTTCTTACCCAATGGACACCTACTCTTGTAGTGTCCCTTCTCATTACACCTGAAGCATACAATATGGTCCTTTGACTTTGCTTCGGTGGAGGTGCTTGCTAGGTTGACTACTTCCAAGACTTCTTCTTCATCCTCTTCACTTGTCTTGGAATCTTCTTTAATTCTTGAGGATGTAGATGATACCTCATCTTCCTTCTCCTCCTCGGATGTTAAGCATGGCTCAACTTCCGTTTGCTCCTCCTCAACTTGAGCAATTAAACCTATCTCCTTGGGTTCTTCTTCTTCTTGTGTAGGTTTAGGTTCTTCCCGTAGAACCATCTTCACTTTGCTCCACAAATCGTGGGCGTTCTTATATTCACCTACACCACTTATCGCATTAGGAGGCAATAAATCAATTAAAATTGCTATTATCTTTGAGTTTGCCTCCGATCGTGAGGTTTGCTCCTCTGTCCAATGTTGTGGTCGGAGCTTCTTCCCTTTCTTATCTTTCGGGACTTCGAACGGTTTCTTGATCACCATCATGATATCCCAATCCATGTTGAAGAAGATCTCCATCTTCATCATCCAATAGGTGATGTCCCCAAGACTTCCTCCTTCAAACTTTGGAGGTTCAATCAAGTCGGTCATCTTTTGCCTCCTTGGTGGTTAGTCCAATAGAGAGCGTCCTCGCTCTGATACCAATTGTTGGAGGTCGGTGGCCGGCTTGAAGGGGGGTTGGATAGACGGCACCCTCAAATCTTTGCTTCCTACACTTGTTAGCTTGCGCAGCGGAAATACAAAACAAACAAGCTAAACTAAAGACAAGAATAAGAAAGGATGCAAACCGCTAACAAGCTCGTCTACGTGATTCGGAGATAACTTGCTCCTACTCCATTGCTGTCCGTAAGGTGGACGATCCCTCAATCCGTCGGTGGATTAATCCCCGAAAACTCTGGCTAGCACAATCCTCCTTGTCGGTGGAGAAACCTCGCCACAACTCTATCAAGAGCACTTGGATTGCTAGGGCACTAGTTGACTACTAATTAGAGGTTACCCACCACTAATTTCGTCAACTCTAACCAAGCTCCCAAGCTTTGGTTATATAGGCCGCGGGTTGAAAACCCCGTCTAACAGTCGACTGCCAAAACATGCAGTCAACTGCCCCTCAGTGGAAATTTGACCATTACATCCCAACGGCTCGATTCCATGCGAACAGAGACATTCTGTTCGCTGCCAGTCGACTGCCCCAGTCGACTGCCAAAACATGCAGTCGACTGCTACAGTACTGCTACAGTAACGCTACAGTAACACTACAATACTGCTACAGTAAAACCCTAAAACTAGGATTTTACTCCGAGTACAATCTCTCATGCACTCGTACCCTCACCCTTATGACTCATTTGACACTTCATTTGTAGCTTTGACCTCTTGCCTTACTTCCTTTGGCTCTCGTCCCTCGGATGCATTCAAGCCCGCGGCTCATCCCCAATGTCATCCTTCGCGTATGCCTCGAAGTCGCTTCCCTCGGCCCTTGTCCTCGCTGCCTTATCCACAGTCCCTCGGATGCTCCATCCTTCACCGGACCCGAAGCCATCAACCTGAGTCACATGTGTATCCTGCAAACCAGCACAACTCAAATACACATATCAAAAACAAGGGTGAACCTAACTTAAACCCTTTGCCCAAACACCAAAACACATGGTCCCGCAAACCATTGGGATTGCTCCAACACTCGTCGTAGTGGCGGTTTGTGACCCGCATGTGAAAGAATTCTTCAAAGAACTCCTTCTCGAAGTCTACCCATGTCATCTGGTTTACTGAGCGCTTCGCTCTGATTCTCTCCCACCACATGCGTGCATCTCCTGTCAGGCAGAAGGAGGCACACTTCACCTTCTCATGTTCTGGCCAGTCCAGAAGCTCCATCGTACTCTTCAGTGTTTTGAACCAGGCTTGTGCATCCCATGGTTCACTGGTGCCTGAGAAGTTCTCGGGCTTGACTCTTTGCCACTGGATCAGATAGGCTTCTCTCTTTGCCTCTACTGCTGCTGGGGCTACTGGTGCTGTAGGTTGGACTGGTGGAACCTCTAAGACTACTGGCGTTGCTAAGTTTGGTTCCGAGGTGACTGTGGGAGTATTCTGTTGATTAGCTTTTAAGGTGGCAATCTCCTACTGCTGTTCAGCTAACTGCTGCTGTAACTGAGCCACCAATGCTGTCAGGTCTCAGGGAGGCACTGAACTGCCTGCCTCAGGTTGGGGCTCAGTGGCTGGTGCCCTCCTAGCTGGGCGTCCTCGTGCCATCTCTAGAGACATGGAGGACATACATGACTAACACAATCATAAGGGAGTAACTATTGTTATCATGTCAACTATTATCATGAACAAGCATGCTTTAGTTATATCTAAACATGAAACAAGAAACATAAAGAAAGTGAGAGATGTTCTTACTTGAAGCTGCAGGTTCAATGCTGATGTGTGTATAGGAAGTATGGAAACTGCTCTGATACCACTCTGTAACGACCCGCCTCCCACTGACTAGGCTGTGAGGCCGACCGTCACATTCATTGCTGTGCTAAACTATTCCCTGACCATCATTAAACCTAGTTGCGGAACTGTACTGTTTAAAGTTTTGCTAATCTATCATCATTTCTTGGTTCTGCCTGTGCTAAGGGGTGTAATCTAAGCTGTTGTTAATATATTTTACATCCCTCATGGTCAAGGAGCTGGACAAAAGGTTTCCCGACTGATTTCAGGCCTCCCAATCGATCCACAGATCGATTGGAATGGTTGAATCGACCCAGTGATCGATTCAGCCGGATACTGTATGTGGGACTTGGGTTGGATCGATCCAGCACGCTACTGTGCTCGGGGCGATATTCTGGATCGATCGGCTGATCGATCCAGTCTGGTCAATCGATCCAGTGATCGATCCCAGAGCCTTCTGTTCGCTACAGAAATTGCTGGATCGATCGGCTGATCGATCCAGAAGCCTACTGTTCGCGGAACAACTTGCCCAATCGATCAACTGATCGATTGGGAACCCTCGAATCGATCAGTTGAGCGATCCAAGTTTCTGATTTCAACCAAGGGTCTGATTTCAGCACTTGTTCGTGCCAAAATCACCTATAACATTTCTAAACTAAATGCCAAACATTCTAACATCACAAAAATAGTATTCTAAACATGATAAGATGCTCGATTAACTAATTCATAACATTTCACATGCTAAGGTGCAAAATAACCAAATGCTAAAAAGTTCTAGTGCTTAAACAAGCTTGCTGAAATTCCCTAAGATCTCTATTCCAAGTTCCATCGACACACATCTTCGTAGCATTGCCCTCCAGCCTCCGCTAGTCCATCTTTCCTTTACCTTTATCTGCAGTATAAGGAAAAGAAAGTATCTGTAAGCTTTCGCTTAGTAAGAAACCATCTACCTCACAAAAACATGCAATCGATGCAAATCATGCTTTGAAAACATGCTATTTAAAACACGTACTGATTGAACTAAAACATGGCATGCTATCATACAATATATAGCAATCAAAAGCTAGTCATGGCATACTATCATCTAAAGCAGGTGTAATAAAACTGAACATAGAGCTATCATACGTAATCATATAAGAGAGCTGAACTGAGCTAATTCTAGCAAATGCTAAAACTGTACTGATTTCACCTAGCTATCCTGTGGGAGTTTAAAAACTATATACATATAATAGGTGAAAATACATAATCATGCTGCTGTTTGGGCCCGGCGACTGTACTTGCTGTGCGCGCATCCCTAACTAAACCCAAGGTTGCAAATTCTGAATCTAGTAGGGTTTGCTAGGTTAACTGAACCTAGGGACGACTATGGGAGTCCAACCTGTTGGGTTTTTCGGGCCGCGAAAACCACTTTTCGCGTCGCGGAAACCCCGAATCACCCAAAGCCGTAGATCCGTGCAAGGAAAACTGAACGAAATACGAGTACGAGTTTCAAAATCTTTAGATCTACTCCTAGATCTATGTGTTGAGAACTTTACCCTTGTTGCGTGCCCTTTCGCGTTCCCGCTCTTCCAAGGAGTTGCCGGATCTCAAGACCGTCAAGCGCCGGTCCTCTAGAAGTATCCACACGGACACGTAGGTGGAGAAACCTCACACAAAAAGGTGTGCTAGCACCTTGGTGAGATTCGGCCAAGCAAAGAGGAGAGGGAGAGGGAGAGCTTGAGAGCTTGAGGAAGAAGAAAGGAGTAAATAAGGAGTTGAATCAAAAATTCATTTCCTTCCCCTCACTCAAGTGGTCAGCCACATTTGGTTGTGTAACCCCCATTTCCACTTAATTACAATTAAGTGGAGGCCATTAAGAGGTGTCTTGTAACTCCCATGAGGTGGCACACCATGAAGATGTGAACCATTACCATTGGTTCACCTCTTGCCACCTCACAATGATGTGGCAAATGAGTAACCTCCACTCATTTAATGTGGCCAACCCACATTAAATGCAATGGAGGCTTGTAACCTCCATGAGGTGGCAAACAAGATGATGTGGAACAACACTATTGGTCCACATCTTGCCACCTCACTCATGATGTGGCAAAGAGTCAAGTCAAACTTGACTCTTCCTCTTCCTCTCTAGTCAAGTCAAACTTGACTCAATCTCTCTCATGGTTGATCTAATTTAACCATTTGATTCAAGCCAACTTAATATAATGAATCTAATTCATTAAATTAAATTGATCTAATGAATCATAATCTAAATTAGACTCATTAAATACATGAATCAACTTGAGTCTAACTCAATTAGCCCAATTTGGATTACACTTAATCCAATTTGATTCATCAAATGAATCTAATCCTCTTGGTTCATCATATGAACCAAATCTCCATCTAAATGTCCTAAGTGTGTGACCCTATAGGTTCTTGTAACGTTGGCAATGCCTTAAACCCATTTAGGAGCATAAGTAATGAGCGGTATCTAGCAACACATCATTACTACCCAAGTTACAAGAAATGTCGAGATCCAACATCACCTTGTGACTACTAATTGTGACTCCTCACAATATGTTACATTGTCCTTCTATCCTAGACATCTAAATTGATCAATGTGAGGCATAGACCGTGTCATCCTCTAATCAATCTAAATCTTGAACTCCAAGTAGACTCACTCGATCAAATGAGCTCAACATCTCATGTTGACTCACTTGGGCATGGTCATGCACTTCGTGGTCTAACTCTATCAAGAATACCGATGTCGCTCCCGTCATATGGGAGGGATAGATCCCATCTACATCACTCACATCCCTCTGCATAATTTGTTACATACCCAGTAATCGCCTTTATAGTCCACCCTGTTACGGGTGACGTTTGACGAAACCAAAGTACATAACTCCTTATGTAGGGATCCATGGTGACTTCAGGTCAAAGGACTAATAGTCATACTAATAGCCAAATGAGAAAGTATATGACACTCATATAACGATCCATGATACATTCTCATGGCGGGTCATTCAGTATACATTCTCTAATGCATACCCATGTGTCAGCTTGATATCTCTATATCCATGACTTGTGAGATCAAGTCATCGAGCTAACCTACATGCTAGTCTTATTGTATTAACATTGTCCCTGAATGTTAATACTCGACTAGGAATGATTTAGAGTAGTGTTCCCTATATCATCTCACTATCGATTCAACCAATCGATTGATATAGGTAAGAACCTTCTACTCAAGGACGTTACTATACTTATTTTATCTGGCACTAATACAAATAAGCATAATAACCAAAAACCAAATGCCTTAATATATATATAAGAATATGATATACATGAGTCCATACAATCATTAAATGATTGGCTCTAGGGCTCTAACTAACAATCTCCCACTAGCACTAGTGCCAATCAGTATAGGCTCTAAGGCCGAATGACCTAGTGTGACCATCATGCTTTCTCTATGCCAAAGCCTTGGTCAAGGGATCTGCGATGTTAGCTTCTATAGATACTCTGCAAATCTTCACATCTCCTCTATCGATAATCTCTCAAATGAGATGGAAACGTTGTAGAACTGCTGTGAACTCTGCCAGCTCATAGCACTACCATTCAAGCAAAACACGAACCTCGACTGTGATCTTTAATCATCCTGATCGGTCTGGAAGCTAGCATCACTGTAACCCTTTACAGCTAGCTTATCATTGCCTCCATATATCAAGAAATATTCTTTAGTCCTTCTTAAGTACTTAAGAATATTCTTGACCGCTATCCAGTGACTTTCACCTAGATCTGACTGGTATCTGCTCGTCATGCTCAAAGCATACGAGACATCAGGTCGAGTACATAGCATGGCGTACATGATCGATCCTATGGCTGAGGCATAAGGGATCTGATCCATGCGGTCTCTCTCCTCTCTAGAAGAGGGACCTTGAGTCTTCGAAAGACTCACGCCATGTGACATCGACAGAAATCCCTTCTTGGAGTTCTGCATCGCAAACCGTAGGAGTACCTCATCAATGTATGTACTCTGACTTAGGCCAAGCAATCTCTTAGATCTATCTCTATAGATCTATATCCCAAGAATGTGGGATGTCTCACCTAAGTCCTTCATTGAGAAGCAACTCCCTAGCCAGGTCTTGACAGACTGAAGCATAGGGATGTCCTTCCCAATGAGTAGTATGTCATCCACATACAATATGAGGAAGACAACTATGTTTTCTACAACCTTCTTGTAGACACAATGCTCATCTTCGTTCTTGATGAAACCAAACTGTTTGATCGCATCATCGAATCGAAGATTCCAGCTCCGAGAATGGCCTCTCGCCATTTCTCGGAATCTGGTTTCATCACAGCTTCCTGATAGGTGGTGGGCTCATCCTCTATGAACACAATGTCATCATGGTCAGACAAGAGAAATGAGTATCTCTCAGGCTGACGACGTACCCTATCAGACCTACGAAGAGGTATGTCTACTTGAACTGGTTGTTGTTCCTCAACTCTTTGTGGAACAACATCATCCACAACACTTTGTGGTTCCAGTTCAATTTCCATCGAGGCATTAGTGCTATTGTTCGCATCTTGAACTTCTTCAAGATCGAATGCGCTCCCACTAGTCTTTCTAGAAACAAAGTCCCTTTCTAGAAAGACCTCAGTCTTTGCCACAACTACCTTGTGCTGACTGGGAATGTAGAAGTAATATCCCTTAGTTTCCTTGGGATATCCAATGAAATAGCACTTGTCGGATTTGGGTCCTAATTTGTCTGAGACTTGACGTCGTACGTAAGCCTCTCAGCCCCAAATCCTCATGAAAGACACCTGAGCTTCTCTCCTAGTCCATATCCTATATGGTGTCTTTATCACGACCTTGGATGGAACTCGGTTGAGAATGAAAGCTTCCGTGTCTAGAGCATAGCCCCAAAGGTATGTCGGAAGATCTGTGTGACTCATCATAGATCGTACCATATCTAATAGGGTACGATTCCTCCTTCGGATACACTATTCCACTGTGGTGTTCCAGGAGGAGTGAGTTGGGATAGAATCCCACACTCAGCTAAATAGTCACGAAACTCATGGCTTAAGTATTCACCACCTCGATCTGATCGAAGTATTTTAATACTCTTGCCAAGCTGTTTCTGTACTTCATTCTTGAATTTTTTGAACTTTTCAAAGGATTCAGACTTATGTGTCATCAAGTACACATAACCGTATCTACTGAAGTCATCAGTAAATGTGATGAAGTACCTATAACCGCCTCTAGCAGCGATATTGAAAAGGCCACATACATCACTATGTATGAGTTCTAACAAATCAGTCGCTCTCTCGCTGTGCCCACTAAAGGGAGTCTTGGTCATCTTGCCTCGTAGGTGTGACTCGCATATTTCATATGATTCAAAATCAAATGAGTCCAGCAAACCATCCTTATGGAGCTGGGATAAACGCTTGTCCTTTATATGACCTAAGCGACAGTGCCAGAGATAAGTGTGGTTCATATCATTCGATTTGAACCTCTTGGTACTAACGTTATAGATAGGGCTCTCCAGATCTAGAATATAGAGTCCGTTTATCAGAGGTGCACTATAATAGAACATATCTTTTAAATAAACAGAACAACATTTGTCTTTTATTAAAAGTAACCTTTCTTGTCTAAACAAGAAACTGAAACTATGTTCTTAATAAGAGCAGGCACATAATAACAATCATCTAAATCTAGTACAAGCCCAGAGGGCAGAGATAGATGGTAAGTCCCTACAGCAACAACAGCAACCCATGCTCCATTGCCTACTCGTAGGTCCACCTCGCCCTTTGTCAATGCTCTGCTATTTCTCAGCGCCTGCACATCAGTACAAATGTGAGAAGCACATCCAGTATCTAATACCCATGATGTAGAAATAGATAGATTGACTTCTATAACATATATACCTGAAGTGGAAGTCTCACTTCTCTTCTTCTTTAGATCCTCCAAGTATACCTTGCAGTTCCTCTTCCAGTGCCCGGTCTGACCGCAGTGGAAGCAGGTAGCATCCTTGGCGACCCCTCCTTTAGGCTTCAGTGCCTTGCCTTTGCCCTTGGTTTGGGACTTTCCCTTACCTTTGGGCTTGCCCTTGCCCTTGTGCTTCTGGACCATCAGAATGGGCTTAACCTTCTTAAGGTTAATCTCAGCAGTTCGTAACATACTAAGTAGCTCGGGCAGTGGCTTGTCAATCTCGTTCATGTTATAGTTGAGAACGAATTGACTATAGCTATCCGGCAAGGACTGCAAGATCAAGTCAGTGGCCAGCTCTTGGCCAAGTGGGAACCCCAGTCTTTGTAGGTTCTCTATGTACCCAATCATCTTGAGTACATAAGGACCTACAGGAGCCCCGTCTGACATCTTGCACTGAAACAGTGCCTTCGAGATCTCAAATCTCTCATGCCTCGCTTGTCCCTGATATAATTGGCGAAGATGCTCAACCATATCGTAAGCGCCTATCAACTCATGTTGCTTCTGAAGCTCTGAGTTCATGGTCGCGAGCATTAGACAGGACACATCTAATGCGTCGTCTTGATGTTTCTTATAAGCATCTTTGTCGGCTCACGGGGCATTGGCAGGAGGAGCCTCCGGAATGGGCTGCTCCAGAACGTACAGTTTACGTTTTTGGGTGAGAACTATTCTCAAGTTCCTGTACCAGTCCAGGAAATTCGCTCCATTGAGCTTGTCCTTCTCAAGGACAGATCGCAGGGAGAAGGAATTCGTGTTCGACGTCATAGTTATCTAGAACAGAAAAATTTACAGAAATAAATATCATATTCTTAAAATCATTTAATTAGGTCTTTAATTAAATGATGCTCCCACTGAATTCTATAATTCTTGTGGGACAAGATCCACATCATATTAATCCTTGAGTTAGCTTTGGCTAATACGCCCAAGGCTTAGCATGATCGGTAGGTAACGATTACCAATTACATCTCTATGCAACTCTTGTTTATAGAATCAATATCCGCATTTATATTAAAACTCGAGTTAGCTTTGGCTAATACGCCCGAGAGGTAATATAGATGTGATTTTGACCTATCTTTTCCAACCGTTGGAATAATGCCGATAGTTGACTCGATCCAACCGAGTAACTAGGAATACTCAATCTAATTGAGTTTGTATTCACCCATGCGTTGATAGGCGGGACCAAGATTGTCCCTCCATACCCTACCAAGATAATATGTATTGCTCTGCTTTGGCAGATTCAACAATACATGTGATCGAGGTAGTGATAGGTATCACGGCACGGTTAGGCATTTAGAGTTGGTTCGATCGAGATCTAATATAATCGAAAAGGATGCATCTTGTGCATGACATAGATCTAATCTAATCGCAAGGGTGCATCATGTGCACGACTTAGATCTAATCTAATCGTAAGGCACTAATTAATTAATTACTTATTAAACATGTATCATATACATAAGCAATTAACTAATTAATCTATTTGTGATTTAGTCATGGCCCTACTACGATCTTCTCAAGCCAATGAGAAGATCGAATGGTCAACCTAGGGTCAACAGCTTCTCCAAGCTCCTCCCTTTGACCACCTTGTGTTGCTCGTGCCCGCCTCGGAACTCCGTCTCGTGTGGACCCTCCACCGCTCCAATTTGTACATTATAATTTGAAACTCGAGTTACATTCGAGTCTAAATCTAATTTACAACCAGAATATATGAGATAGCACGACGCGCAAGTCGCGGAAAAATAAAAACATACAACACGCGCAAACACATAACGGCACGCAGGCCGTATTTTGAATTACAACACAATCCAATCATATTGGGTTTTGGGCCATGACTATCACAAAATTATATATTTTCATAATTTTCTATAATTTTAAAATTAATTTTTACAATTTTTACGAGTAAAATTTCCCGGCAGACCCGTTTAGCGGTTTCGGGCGCAATCGAGGAACGGATCCCCTTGCGGGGCCAGGGGCAGCGCCCCTACCCACGATCTAACCATCGCGAGGGTTCCTTTGTGATCCAACAGTGCCTGAACCCGCTGTCCCAAAACTATTTGGGCCGAGACATTGCCGTTTCGGAAAAATCTTCCCGGCGGGTTCGTTTTTAGCGATTTTGGGTGCAATCGCGGAGCAAATCCCCTTGCGGGGTTAGGGGGAGTACCCCTACCCACGATCTTGTTGGTTGCTACTCGGAAAGCCTAGAGGTTCTAAGAATCACAAAAACATTTGGTCAAGATCAACTCCTTAAAATCTCCATGAATTTTGTGTATACAAAATCGAAGAGGAGATTTTATTCATTAATTTTATTATCTCGTCAACTTTACTTTATGACGAATAAAATTAATAGTTGATCTGTCTTTGATCAAATATTTGGTCAAAACTCTTTGAATTTAAAATAACATTGATTCCTCAAACAATATTATTTAAATTTACCAACACCTCAAACACCGTGAATTTTGCATGCCACGTTAGTGTGGACGTATACAAATTCAACATTTGTAAAAGGAGGGTTTTACCCATTAACTATCTTGTCAACGTATCTTTATGACAAATAAAATTATCTCAAACACCGTTAATTTTGTATGCCACGTTAGTGTGGACGTATACAAAATCAATCATTTGTAAGAGGGGTTTTAACCCTTTAATTTTATTATCTTGTCAACCTAGTTTTATGACAAATTAATAGTTGGTTTCATTTGGTCACACAAATAATAGCAGTGACTCCGATGGGGAGGATACTATTAGATGTGTCTAAGTGTATACCATTACTTGACACTAAGTTCATTAATAAGATTATGCCCTTCCGTTGGGGAAGATCGCACGCTCTTAATTAACTTCCTATAGTCATCCAAAAATGGAAGTCTGTTCTAGTGATCCACAAACAAGCACATCCGTTATGGAGGAAGGCACTCAGAGCCAACGCGCAAGCTTGTTTGCATCACTTACAAACCAGTAATGGAGACCACGGGATTTACTTAAAATCCTCTCCCACTTAGTTATTTATAAATGAGGAATTTTAACTATGCTAGCCTACTAAATATGTAAACCAACATGCACACACAACAATATAAAAGCAATAAATAGAAAATCTAATTTTCAACTATTATGGCTTTTATCTCTAGTTGTCCTCCGTGTGTTGTCATCCCAAGCTGCTGCCATATTTGGCCACCGCTACGGGTCTAGCTGTCGCATCCATAGTTCTGCTGCGCCTCTGGTCCTTCGAAGGTTCCACGCTTTGCAAGATTAGATCCATGACATAAATAGAATTTTACATTTTGATCCTATATTCCATAAAAGGAATGTACATGTATCTAGATCAAAAATAAAATCCTAATAAAACTAAATACAGCTCCTGCTGTATTTTATAATACAATCATGCACACACAATAAAATGCCCTTGACATGTCCAAGGGTCCAATCACACACATAATAACTATAAGCCATAATAGTTGGATCCTGCATCCACAAAGTTAGCACATCCTACTATTATCCTGCCTAAATTATATATGACATGTGCATAATTAAACTAATACCAAATACACAGAGGCAAATCCCTAGCTCTGATACCAATTGATGGTTGCTACTCGGAAAGCCTAGAGGTTCCACTGTACAAAAATTTTGTACAGAAGTCTGAACCTTTTCCTAGCTACCATGTGTTCTTTTAAATTAAATTTTGGATCGCCTGCGGAACTTAACACGTTTGATCCAAAACTTAATCTATTCGTTCTTTTAGGTTTTGACTTGGGTCTCCTGCGGAACTTAACACGTTCAACCCAAATCACCTTAAGTTATTAATTCCATTAAATATTAATTTCTATAATTGGTTCCCAGTACTGACGTGGCGAGGCACATGGCCTTCTTGGATATGGGAGCAACCACCACCGACTAGACAAAACCTTTTATGGAAAACTAATATTTAATTTCCTAAAATAACTTTAGGTTAACCGAAAAGAACAATCAAATCACAAGGAAAAAGAAAATAAAAGAACACAACATCGAAAAACATATTCGAAATACTAGAATCGCATGCCTCTTGTATTTGGTATTATTTCCAAAAATAACTAGTATGATGCGGAAAGAAAAATTACTAGTTATACCTTTTAGAAAGACCTCTTGATCTTCTAGTATTCCTCTTCTAACCTCGGACGTTGTGTGGGCAACGATCTTCCGAGATGAGAAACCACCAAAGCACCTTCTTCTCCTTTCTTCAAGTTTCGGCCAAGCACTATGCTTCCAAGAGATGAAGATCTTTTTCCACCAATCAAGCTCCAAGGGATGTAAGCTTTCTCTCCTTCTTCTCCAAGCTAAAATCCGGCCACCACTTGATCTTCAATGAGGAAGAGAGGTCCGGCCACAAGATGGAGAGAAGAGAAAGGAAGGAGGCCGGCCACACCAAGGAAGAAAAGAGGGAGAAAATAATAGAGGTTGTACACTATGAAGCCTTCTCTACCCCCTCTTTTATAATCCTTGGTCTTGGCAAATAAGGAAATTTAATTAAAAACTTCCTTAATTCTTTTGTCATGAAAAGGAAAAATTTATTTTAATTAAAATAATTTTTCTTCTCACTTAAACATGGCCGGCCACTTATTTCCTCAAATCAAGGAGAGTTTTAATTAAACAAAAATTAAAACTTCCTAATTTGTTTCCAGAAATTTATAAAAATTTCTCCAATAATTTTATCCCTTCATGATTGGTTTATAAAAAGGAAATTTAATAAATTAAAATCTTTCTTTTAAACATGTGGATAAAAAGAAAGTTATCTCTAAAAATTAAAATCTCTTTCAATCTACAAATAAGGAAAGATATCAAATCTTTTCTTAATCTTTTGTAGAAACTTATAAAAGAGAATATTTAATTTTTAAACTCTCTTTTAAATCATGAATATGTTTAAAAGGAAAGTTTTCTTAAAATTTAAAATCCTCCTTTAATCAACAAATAAGGAAAGATTTCAAATTTTAAACTCTCTTTAATCATGTAGATGATTTACAAATAAAGAAAGTTTTACCAAAATTAAAACCATCCTTTTAAACTACAAATAAGGAAAGAGATTAATCTCTTCTCTTAATCTTTGTAGAAAGTTATAAAAGGAAATTTTAATTTTAACTCTCTTTAAAATCATGATATCCACATAAGAAATAATTTTAATAAAATCCTTTTAATATTCTAGTGGCCGACCACCTAAGCTTGGGATCCAAGCTTTGGCTGCCAGCTCATCCACTTGGACTTGGCGGCCCTAGCTTGGGTTCCAAGCTAGCTTGGCCGGCCCCATTGGATGGGTAAGAAGGTGGGTATACGGTGGGTATAAATCTCTATATACTAGAGGCTACGATAGGGACCGAGAGGAGGAATTGATTTTGGTCTCCCGATGAAATTAAGCATCCCGTGTTCGAACACACAACTTAATTTCATCAATAATAATTCATTCCACTAAAGAACTATTATTGAACTACCGCACCAATCCCAAATTACATTTTGGGCTCTTTCTTATTATGAGTGTGTTAGTCTCCCGTAATTTAAGATAACAAATGTCCACTAATTAAGTAAGTTACTGACAACTCACTTAATTAATATCTAGCTCCAAGAGTAGTACCACTCAACTTCATCGTCATGTCGGACTAAGTCCACCTGCAGGGTTTAACATGACAATCCTTATGAGCTCCTCTTGGGGACATTCTCAACCTAGATCACTAGGACACAGTTTCCTTCTATAATCAACACCACACACTATAAGTGATATCATTTCCCAACTTATCGGGCTTATTGATTCATCGAACTAAATCTCACCCATTGATAAATTAAATAAATAAATATCAAATATATGTGCTCGTTATTATATTAGGATTAAGAGCACACACTTCCATAATAACTGAGGTCTTTGTTTCTTTATAAAGTCAGTATAAAAGAAACGACCTCTAATGGTCCTACTCAATACACTCTAAGTGTACTAGTGTAATTATATAGTTAAGATAAACTAATACCTAATTACACTACGACCTTCCAATGGTTTGTTCCTTTCCATTTATGGTCGTGAGCTACTGTTTATAATTTATAAGGTACTGATAACATGATCCTCTGTGTGTGACACCACACACCATGTTATCTACAATATAAATTAATTGAACAACTACATTTATCATAAATATAGATATTTGACCAATGTGATTCTTATTTCTAGATAAATATTTATACCAAAAGCTAGGCTTTTAGTATACACTCTAACAATCTCCCACTTATACTAAAAGACTAAGCTGCCATATCTGCTGCCATACATCTGATTCCCAACCCTTCAACATGTCCATCAAAAGCTCTCGCCTTAAGGACCTTAGTGAAAAGATCTATAGGTCATCATCTGATGCATTCTAGGCAGCAACAACTTCTCCTCGTTTATACGATTTCTCGTATTGGGTGGTACTTGTGCTCTATTGTGTTTACTTGCCTTTATAGACTTATGGTTTCTTCGAGTTTGCTACTGCACCAATATTATTACAATAAATTGTAATAATCTTTGGACAAATCAGAAATCATATCTAAGTCTATCTTGAGGTTATTGAGTCATTCAGCTTTTATGGCTACCTCAGAGGCTTGCCATATACTAAACTTCTATGGTGGAGTCCAGAAAAACACCTATGCTTATCACTCTTCCATAGTTATGACTTTACCTCCTAAAGTAAACACAAAACCCCGAGGTTGACTTATTATTGTCCCTATCCGATTGGAAGTCAAAATCCATGCAACCCACAAGGACCAAAATAACTGCCTTGTAAACTAGCATATAATCTCTAGTGCATCTAGGGTACTTCAATATATGCTTTACTGCAGTCCACTGTCCTTGTCCAGAGTTACTTTGATATCTTCCAACTATGCCCTTGGCAAAACAGATTTCTTATCTCGTGCATAACATTCATTAGGTTTCCGACAGCCGAAGCATAAAGAACTGCCTTTATTTCCTTTATCTCCTTTAATGTCTACAGAGACATATCTTTAGATAAAGTTACTCCATCCTAAAAAGGTAAGAAAACTTTCTTGGAGTTTTGCATGCTTTAAAACGAGCAAGGATTTTTCCGATGTATGAAGCTTGGGATAAGTAAAATATTCTTTTCTTGCGATCCCTTATTACTTTGATCTCAAGAATATATACATTCTCCCAAGTCCTTTATATCTAATTGTTTAGACAACCATACCCTTACTTCTGACAACATTTTGATATTATTTCCAACTACCAAAAATGTTATCTACGTATAGTACAAGAAATACCACCACGCTTCCATCACACCTTTTGTATACACAAGACTTATCCGGTTACTAAATAAATCCATAGGTCTGAATTACTTTGATAAACCGGATGTTCCAAGACCTTGAAGCTTTGCCTCAGTCCATAGACTGATTGAGCTTTACACAAGATGCTCTCAGCCCTTTGCAATGAACCCTTCTGGTTGCTTTATATGGATGCTTTCTTCAAGACTTCCATTAAGGAATGCTGTCTTGACATCCACTTGCCAAATAGATAAAAGAATCCGGATAGACTTAAGCATGGCTACCAGTGAAAAAGTTTCCTTTTCATCGCCTTGCTTTGAAGGTTTCAACCTTCCTGTCTATCCCTCTTTTCCTATTATAGACCTTTTACACCCAAAGGCTTTTACACCACTTGGTGGTTCTATAAGCTTCCAGATTTTATTAGAATACATATATTCTAATTTTATTATTCATTACTCTTTGCCAAGATGCTGCATATTTATCTTGGAGTGCTTCGTCATTTGTCCGGAGATCAGGTTTATGTCCTTCAGGGATCGAGTCCAAAAACTCTCCCAAAACATGAACCAATTTACCCTCCCACTGTGACAAGACACTTTATGCAATTGTGTATCATTTGTGATACGTGTTGCAGTTTTCTTGTGGTATCTCATCTTGTACAATTGGTACTAGGTTAGACATGTCCTTTATTATTTCCTTAAGAACAAATTTACTTATGAGCACGTGGTTCATTATATAGTCCTTTTCTAAAAATCAGTCATTGATGCCAACAATGACCTTCTGATTTTTAAGACTATAAACCTACTTTTGTTTATCTAGGATAACAAATAAGTGAACTCCTATCCAACTTATCATTGTCTCTTTTTAACATATGTGCTGGATTACCCGAATCCGAATATGCTTCAAAATAGGTTTTCACCTATTCAGCAATTCTATATGAGTACAGAGTTCTAACTTGGAAGGTACTATGTTCACTTTCGTTTTCAGAGTTTATCCTTAAAACAAATTTGGTAATTTTCTGAATAACTCATCATCTATCTAATTATTCCATAAGAGTCCTTTACCTTCTTTCTACTACACCATTCTGTTGGGGTGTACCAGATGCAGTTAGTTGGGATTGAAATCCAACTTCTGATAAGTGACTCCTAAAATCTCTCAAGAGGTACTTGCCACTACGATCTTCCATAGTGACTTTTTACTTTAACATTTCTCCGCATCAACCTTGTACTCTTTGAACTAATCAAAGTACTTAGTCTTGCGGTACATTAAGTAAATTTATTTGTATCTTAAATAGTTGTCTATTAAATGGACAAAATATTCAATACTACCTCTTGTCTGGATAGTCATAGGATCACACAAATCAGAATGAACCGTTTTCAACATATCTTTGACTCCATACCCCTTGGACTTAAAAGCTTCTTGGTTATTTTCCTTCCAAATAAGACTCGTAGGTTGGAAAGATTTCCACTACCAATGAACCCAAAAGTTCATCAGCTACCAATGAATCCTACTCAAGTATAACCTAGCTTTAGATGCCAAAGATATAATTGATTCATTTCCGAAGGTTGCTTTCTCTTAAAATTAGAAGATGTGTTACTAATTTCCATTTGTTGCATTGTGGGAGTTTATTGGATTATAAATTGTCAATCATCATACCAGAATAGATAACTTTCCTATTTTTCTTGATAACAACTTTGTTATCAAAATAGACATAATATCTATAATAGTTTAGAAACTGAAATCAGGTTCTTTCTAAACTTGGTATGTAAAGACAATTACTTAAAATCCATATTTTATTCTTATCAAAGGATAAACATCTCCCACTGCAACAGTTACCACTATTACAGTAGTGCCCATGTGGACGGTGATTTACCTTTCATTTAGTTGTCGGGTTTCCTGGAACCCTGCAATGAATTGCAGACATGATTAATGGCATCTTGTATCTACACTTCAGGTTCTGGTAGATAACACCACTAGACATGTTTCAACTAATGAATTAAATACACCTAAATTGTTCTTAGTTCTAAGAAGACAGTCTACCTTAATGTCCAAGTCCTATTTCCAATCATTACAATTGGGACTACTAAGTCTTTTCTATAGTATGACTACTAGGGATTGACAAACATCCTAAGAATCACAAAAACATTTGGTCAAGATCAACTCCTTAAAATCTCCATGAATTTTGTGTATACAAAATCGAAGAGGAGATTTTATTCATTAATTTTATTATCTCGTCAACTTTACTTTATGACGAATAAAATTAATAGTTGATCTGTCTTTGATCAAATATTTGGTCAAAACTCTTTGAATTTAAAATAACATTGATTCCTCAAACAATATTATTTAAATTTACCAACACCTCAAACACCGTGAATTTTGCATGCCACGTTAGTGTGGACGATACAAATTCAACATTTGTAAAAGGAGGGTTTTACCCATTAACTATCTTGTCAACGTATCTTTATGACAAATAAAATTATCTCAAACACCGTTAATTTTGTATGCCACGTTAGTGTGGACGTATACAAAATTAATCATTTGTAAGAGGGGTTTTAACCCTTTAATTTTATTATCTTGTCAACCTAGTTTTATGACAAATTAATAGTTGGTTTCATTTGGTCACACAAATAATAGCAGTGACTCCGATGGGGAGGATACTATTAGATGTGTCTAAGTGTATACCATTACTTGACACTAAGTCCATTAATAAGATTATGCCCCTTCCGTTGGGGAAGATCACACGCCTTAATTAACTTCCTATAGTCATCCAAAATGGAAGTTTGTTCTAGTGATCCACAAACAAGCTCATCCGTTATGGAGGAAGGCACTCAGAGCCAACGCGCAAGCTTGTTTGCATCACTTACAAACCAGTAATGGAGACCATGGGATTTACTTAAAAATCCCTCTCCCACTTAGTTATTTATAAATGAGGAATTTTAACTATGCTAGCCTACTAAATATGTAAACCAACATGCACACACAGCACAATATAAAAGCAATAAATAGAAAATCTAATTTTCAACTATTATGGCTTTTATCTCTAGTTGTCCTCCGTGTGTTGTCATCCCAAGCTGCTGCCATATTTGGCCACCGCCACCGGGTCTAGCTGTCGCATCCATCTTGCTCCTAGTTGCGCCTCTGGTCCTTAGAAGGTTCCACGCTTTGCAAGATTTGATCCGCGACATAAATAGAATTTTACATTTTTGATCCTATATTCCATAAAAGGAATGTACATGTATCTAGATCAAAAATAAAATCCTAATAAAACTAAATACAGCTCCTGCTGTATTTTAATACAATTATGCTCACACAATAAAATGCCCTTGACATGTCCAAGGGTCCAATCACACACATAATAACTATAAGCCATAATAGTTGGATCCTGCATCCACAAAGTTAGCACATCCTACTATTAACCTGCCTAAATTATGTATGACATGTGCATAATTAAACTAATACCAAATACACAGAGGCAAAACCCTAGCTCTGATACCAATTGTTGGTTGCTACTCGGAAAGCCTAGAGGTTCCACTGTACAAAAATTTTGTACAAAGGTCTGAACCTTTTCCTAGCTACCATGTGTTCTTTTAAATTAAATTTTGGATCGCCTGCGGAACTTAACACGTTTGATCCAAAACTTAATCTATTCGTTCTTTTAGGTTTTGACTTGGGTCTCCTGCGGAACTTAACACGTTCAACCCAAATCACCTTAAGTTATTAATTCCATTAAATATTAATTTCCATAATTGGTTCCCAGTACTGACGTGGCGAGGCACATGGCCTTCTTGGATATGGGAGCAACCACCACCGACTAGACAAAACCTTTTATGGAAAGCTAATATTTAATTTCCTAAAATAACTTTAGGTTAACCGAAAAGAACAATCAAATCACAAGGAAAAAGAAAATAAAAGAACACAACATCGAAAAACATATTCGAAATACTAGAATCGCATGCCTCTTGTATTTGGTATTATTTCCAAAAATAACTAGTATGATGCGGAAAGAAAAATTACTAGTTATACCTTTTAGAAAGACCTCTTGATCTTCTACCGTATTCCTCTTCTAACCTCGGACGTTGTGTGGGCAACGATCTTCCGAGATGAGAAACCACCAAAGCACCTTCTTCTCCTTTCTTCAAGTTTCGGCCAAGCACTATGCTTCCAAGAGATGAAGATCTTTTTCCACCAATCAAGCTCCAAGGGATGTAAGCTTTCTCTCCTTCTTCTCCAAGCTAAAATCCGGCCACCACTTGATCTTCAATGAGGAAGAGAGGTCCGGCCACAAGATGGAGAGAAGAGAAAGGAAGGAGGCCGACCACACCAAGGAAGAAAAGAGGGAGAAAATAATAGAGGTTGTACACTATGAAGCCTTCTCTACCCCCTCTTTTATAATCCTTGGTCTTGGCAAATAAGGAAATTTAATTAAAAACTTCCTTAATTCTTTTGTCATGAAAAGGAAAATTTTATTTTAATTAAAATAATTTTTCTTCTCACTTAAACATGGCCGGCCACTTATTTCCTCAAATCAAGGAGAGTTTTAATTAAACAAGAATTAAAACTTCCTAATTTGTTTCCAGAAATTTATAAAAATTTCTCCAATAATTTTATCCCTTCATGATTGGTTTATAAAAAGGAAATTTAATAAATTAAAATCTTTCTTTTAAACATATGGATAAAAAGAAAGTTATCTCTAAAAATTAAAATCTCTTTCAATCTACAAATAAGGAAAGATATCAAATCTTTTCTTAATCTTTTGTAGAAACTTATAAAAGAGAATATTTAATTTTTAAACTCTCTTTTAAATCATGAATATGTTTAAAAAGGAAAGTTTTCTTAAAATTTAAAATCCTCCTTTAATCAACAAATAAGGAAAGATTTCAAATTCTAAACTCTCTTTTAATCATGTAGATGATTTACAAATAAAGAAAGTTTTTACCAAAAATTAAAACCATCCTTTTAAACTACAAATAAGGAAAGAGATTAATCTCTTCTCTTAATCTTTTGTAGAAAGTTATAAGAGGAAATTTTAATTTTTTAACTCTCTTTTAAAATTATGATATCCACATAAGAAATAATTTTAATAAAAATCCTTTTTAATATTCTAGTGGCCGACCACCTAAGCTTGGGACCCAAGCTTTGGCCGGCCACCTACATGGCTCATCCACTTGGACTTGGCCGGCCCTAGCTTGGGTTCCAAGCTAGCTTGGCCGGCCCCATTGGATGGGTAAGAAGGTGGGTATAAATCTCTATATACTAGAGGCTACGATAGGGACCGAGAGGAGGAATTGGTTTTGGTCTCCCGATGAAATTAAGCATCCGTTCGCCCCGAACACACAACTTAATTTCATCAATAATAATTCATTCCACTAAAGAACTATTATTGAACTACCGCACCAATCCCAAATTACATTTTGGGCTCCTTCTTATTATGAGTGTGTTAGTCTCCCTGTGTTTAAGATAACAAATGTCCACTAATTAAGTAAGTTACTGACAACTCACTTAATTAATATCTAGCTCCAAGAGTAGTACCACTCAACTTCATCGTCATGTCGGACTAAGTCCACCTGCAGGGTTTAACATGACAATCCTTATGAGCTCCTCTTGGGGACATTCTCAACCTAGATCACTAGGACACAGTTTCCTTCTATAATCAACAACACACACTATAAGTGATATCATTTCCCAACTTATCGGGCTTATTGATTCATCGAACTAAATCTCACCCATTGATAAATTAAAGAAATAAATATCAAATATATGTGCTTGTTATTATATTAGGATTAAGAGCACACACTTCCATAATAACTGAGGTCTTTGTTTCTTTATAAAGTCAGTATAAAAGAAACGACCTCTAATGGTCCTACTCAATACACTCTAAGTGTACTAGTGTAATTATATAGTTTAGATAAACTAATACCTAATTACACTACGACCTTCCAATGGTTTGATCCTTTCCATTTATGGTCGTGAGCTACTGTTTATAATTTATAAGGTACTGATAACATGATCCTCTGTGTGTGACACCACACACCATGTTATCTACAATATAAATTAATTGAACAACTACATTTATCATAAATGTAGATATTTGACCAATGTGATTCTTATTTCTAGATAAATGTTTATACCAAAAGCTAGGCTTTTAGTATACACTCTAACAGATCTAACCATCGTGAGTTGCTCCTTTGCGATCTAATGGCACCCAAGCCCGCTGTCCCAAACGGATTTGGGGCAAAACGAAGCCGTTTTGGAAAAATCTTTCCGGTTGCCGAAGCCTACAAGTGCCGAGACACTTGTGCTTCGCTTCTACGGAAAAATTACCCATAAAAACTATAAAAAACATTATTTTACAGAAAATTACAGAAACTTTAGTTTTCATAAAACCAAAAATTAAACTCGTACAAGCCTTGCACGTGGCTCTGATACCACTGTTGGGTTTTTCGGGCCGCGAAAACCGCTTTTCGCGTCGCGGAAACCCCGAATCACCCAAAGTCGTAGATCCGTGCAAGGAAAACCGAACGAAATACGAGTACGAGTTTCAAAATCTTTAGATCTACTTCTAGATCTATGTGTTGAGAACTTTACCCTTGTTGCATGCCCTTTCGCGTTCCCGCTCTTCCAAGGAGTTGCCGGATCTCAAGACCGTCAAGCGCTGGTCCTCTAGAAGTATCCACACGGACACGTAGGTAGAGAAACCTCACACAAAAAGGTGTGCTAGCACCTTGGTGAGATTCGGCCAAGCAAAGAGGAGAGGGAGAGGGAGAGCTTGAGAGCTTGAGGAAGAAGAAAGGAGTAAATGAGGAGTTGAATCAAAAATTCATTTCCTTCCCCTCACTCAAGTGGCCGGCCACATTTGGTTGTGTAACCCCCATTTCCACTTAATTACAATTAAGTGGAGGCCATTAAGAGGTGTCTTGTAACTCCCATGAGGTGGCACACCATGAAGATGTGGACCATTACCATTGGTCCACCTCTTGCCACCTCACAATGATGTGGAAAATGAGTAACCTCCACTCATTTAATGTGGCCAACCCACATTAAATGCAATGGAGGCTTGTAACCTCCATGAGGTGGCAAAACAAGATGATGTGGAACAACACTATTGGTCCACATCTTGCCACCTCACTCATGATGTGGCAAAGAGTCAAGTCAAACTTGACTCTTCCTCTTCCTCTCTAGTCAAGTCAAACTTGACTCAATCTCTCTCATGGTTGATCTAATTTAACCATTTGATTCAAGCCAACTTAATATAATGAATCTAATTCATTAAATTAAATTGATCTAATGAGTCATAATCTAAATTAGACTCATTAAATACATGAATCAACTTGAGTCTAACTCAATTTGCCCAATTTGGATTACTCTTAATCCAATTTGATTCATCAAATGAATCTAATCCTCTTGGTTCATCATATGAACCAAATCTCCATCTAAATGTCCTAAGTGTGTGACCCTATAGGTTCTTGTAACGTTGGTAATGCCCTAAACCCATTTAGGAGCATAAGTAATGAGCGGTATCTAACAACACATCATTACTACCCAAGTTACAAGAAATGTCGAGATCCAACATCACCTTGTGACTACTAATTGTGACTCCTCACAATATATGACAAGTGTCCTTCTATCCTAGACATCTAGATTGATCAATGTGAGGCATAGACCGTGTCATCCTCTAATCAATTTAAATCTTGAACTACAAGTGGACTCACTAAATCAAATGAGCTCAATATCTCATATTGACTCATTTGGGCATGGCCATGCACTTCGTGATCTCACTCTATCAAGAATATCGATGTCACTCCCGTCATATAAGAGGGATAGATCCCATCTACATCACTCACATCCCTCCGCATAATTTGTTACATATCCTGTAATCGCCTTTATAGTCCACCTAGTTACGGGTGATGTTTGACGAAACCAAAGTACATAACTCCTTATGTAGGGAACTATGGTAACTTCAGGTCTAAGGACTAGTAGTTATACTAATCGCCACATGAGAAAGTATATGACATTTATATAACGATCCATGATACTTTCTCATGGCGGGTTATTCAGTATACATTCTCCAATGCATACCCATGTGTCAACTTGATATCTCTATATCCATAACTTGTGAGATCAAGTCATCGAGTTGACCTACATGCTAGTCTTATTGTATTAACATTGTCCCTGAATGTTAATACTCGACTAGGAATGATTTAGAGTAGTGTTCCCTATATCATCTCACTATCGATTCAACCAATCGATTGATATAGGTAAGAACCTTCTACTCAAGGACGTTACTATACTTATTTTATCTGGCACTAATACAAATAAGCATAATAACCAAAAACCAAATGCCTTAATATATATATAAGAATATGATATACATGAGTCCTTACAATCATCAAATGATTGGCTCTAGGGCTCTAACTAACACAACCCAATGGATATCTAATCCAGTACAGTGCCACTGAGAAAGTAAAATACTAAACATAAGCTAATTGCTATTGTCTTGCTTCTACCAGGTTGTCTAAACCCAGAACTAGGTTACCTGAACCTAGAGGCGACTGTGGGAGCCCACCCATTGGACATCTAGTCCTGTAAATGTTGGAGCAAGACTAAATAGACTATGTAAATGCTTCTAGTGCATTTATCCAAGCTAATAAAATGCCTAATTTGCATTTGACTACGCTAAACATTCTATCGAGCACTTGGTGTACGCTAGTGCACACCTTATGTGCTGAAATTTGCATACGACTAAACTAATGCATAAAAATCACACGAATAGCTACTTATACCGCAGGTGAGGGGTTTCTTACCTCCTGTTCAGGTTTTCTTACGATTCTAATCGCTAGATCTCCGAAGGAGATGATCCTTTCGACGATCTTCTCGCGTCCACGCGTTCCTCTCGCGGAGGGGACCGTCCTCTTGTCGAAGTCATCACCGGAAGGTGCCCTTGGGTGGAACCCTAGCCTTCCTTATGGTTGGCGCCGAGAGAGGAAGAAAAGAGAGGTGGGCAGCAGTGAGGTTTTGAGGAGAGGAAAAATCACGATCCAAATAACCCTTCACTTAATTATTTCTTATTTATATTAAGTGATCTAATTCGCCCCAACTCCAACTTAAATAAAATTGATTCCCTTTCCTTTCAGCACGGCCCTGCTGGGTTCACTTGGTTACTAGAGTCACCCTATAAGACATATAGTTCGCTAGGTCCCGGGTTCAATTCCCGCGTAGGCTATTTTTGTTCTCTATTTATTTTTGCTACTTCCGCTATTCTAAAAATTCCATAAAAATATCCTAAAATTCCAGAAAAATCGTAGAATATTTCTAAAATAGTTTTGAGAATTTTCGGGCGCTACACAAGGTGACTAATCCACCACAATCTATCACTTTCACATACACACATTTCATCAAACAAGAACAAGACATAAGTGCTGACGTTCCGTAAGTGTATGAAAATGTTGTAAGTAATAATAAAAGATATCGTATCCATAGGAACGGGTATAAGCACTAAAGATATCTCAACGCGAATTAGCTAAACAACAAATCAATTGGTTTTCAAAAGCTAAGTGTAACTATGAAAGGTAAACAAAGAAATGAAAGAATAAGAAACAAGAATAAGGGATATGATAAAGGTATGTTCTAGGAGTTTTGGTTTCTTTGTAATGTTATTCAATGTTATGATCTACTAAATCTTATTCCTCAATTGTCCATTATTTGTAGAAGGTTACCGTTTCTCTCGTGCAATTGACAACCGGCCTAGAACTGAAATCTATACTTAAATGTGATCAATTAGGAATGGTTCCTATGTTGTCCTTACACGGGCTTGCCTATCGCGTGCGTCCCTCGGGTAATCAACTTAGGAATTCATTACTTCTCAACCTCATTAAGATACAAAAGATTAATACACATAATCCATCCTACCCCCTTTAATAACCTTATTTCACTTTCAAAATTACCCCTCAATCGTCCTTACACGGGCTTGTTCCTGTCACGAACGTCCCTCAGAAAATCGAATGAGCAATTACCTCTACAAGATCCATAAGATATTCAAACATTCAATCAAGAATGGGAATTAGGTCTAAATCATAATAATCCACTCAAGATCAAATGGATACAAATAGGGCAAAATCATAGAAATAGGAAATTGGCAAATCCACAAGAGTTTTACGTCAAATCTTCATTACAAATACTCCCTCCATCCTAGAACAAGAGATCTAATCCATAGAACAAGGAAAGAAATCCAAAGATAATAAGAATACAAACATCTTGATCCCAAATCCAAGAAAGAAAAGGAAGAAAAGCTTATCTACGATGAAGAATCATCTTTGGATCCAATCCTCGTTCCCCAGAGTCAAAACGATGAAGATCTGCCCTTAGATTATCGGAAATCCCTCGAAGAAGGTGGAGGAACGCCCCAAAACTTCTTTCCCCCCCCCCCCCCCCCAAAGAGGGAGAAGATCCCCTTTCAAATGAAGAACAAACCCTTATATAGGGCAAGGGTTTGGGCACCACATGGCCCTGAGACACGGTCATGTGAAGCTCACACAGCCCGTGCTACTCCCTTCTCTACCTGTCTCACACGGTCGTGTGTGGGACACAGCCATGGCTTGCTCTGCCACTGCTCCCCTTGCATGGCCATGTAGATCTACACGGCCTGCACTGCCTCCAGCTCTGGAGCTCCTGCACGGCCGTGTGGTGCACACGGCCAGGGTATTCTTGGCTTCTGAAAATGTTGCACGACCGTGTAAATCTACACGGTTGTACACTACTTCAGCTCTGGAGGGTTTGCAAGGCCATGTAGTGTACACGGCCTAGCTCCTGTTGGCTTTAAAACATGGCACGACCGTGTGATGCTCACACGGCCATGGCCACTCCCTTTCCCGCTATAGCCACATGGGTGGTGATCCTCACACGGCCTGGGAAACCCCCCATGGCAGGGTCGTGTGGCACACAAGGATGATGCCTTCCTCCTTTGGTTTGCTTGCCTTGGACATCATTACTTCTCCAAAATCGACTCCTCTGTACAAAAAATGTACAAACGCAGATCTCTGAACAAAAAGAGTAAATATGCTAAAAGCAAAATTGGAAGTATGAAAATGCATAGATAAAGCATGTGCAAAATATGTGAATGTGTGTCAAAACATGCTAAATAAGTGTATACAATCTACACACATCAATAAGCATATCATAGAATAATAAAATAGATAAATACATAGTTCATACATCAAAATCACATCATAGTTACTTTCCTACAACATAGAATCTTAAGAATCTACTCCATGGATAGGGGAACCACAACAAAAGATAAAAAAAATATCAATCTACAACTCAATACATGAAATAGAGAGAAGAGAATGTTTATCCATGAATTTCGGTGTCGTTGGAGGTGTTGGCAAGCTTCGATAGTGGATGGATCATTGAAATATATGAAGATGACTGCTCTATAATTTCTTCTAGAGGAGAAAACCCTCTCCTGAGGAAGGGGCAGAGCCCCTTGGACTATGAATCAATTAAGAAAAATTTCCTTGACCCTTTTATACTTCTCCTAAACTTTTCATATTTGCCCCATTTGTTGGACTCCATCAAAACTAATTTTCTACCTATTATACAAGTTTTTCTTAGATTTAACCCTCAAGAAAAGTCATAGATCTTAAAATTATCTAACTTTTGATAGGTTTCATAATCCATAATTCTAACCTATTGGTGTAATCTCTTGGTGCAATCGACCTCCAAGGTTTTAATGTCTGACAAATATGTTTAAGTATGTTTAATTGAGCTTGATCATGGTAAGTCCTAGTCATGGCTAGGCAAGGGTGGGAAGTCAACCGAGTGACTAGTCCTAACTACGGTTAGGCAAGGGAAGTCCTAGTTGTAGGCTAGACAAGAGAAATCTTGGTATATCGTGGAAGTCAGGTGGATTCAATAGGTCTGGAGGACCTGATCCTTGGGTAGCCGCATACTGAGTCTTGGTGAGTGAAGCCAGGTGGAGAAAACCCTAGGGGCTGGTAACCTTAGGTTCTGGTAAGTAAAGCTAGATAGTGAAAATCCTAAGGGGAGATAACCTTAGGTAGCGAGAAGTCTTGGAGGAGTGAACTTCAAGCAAGGTTGATCGGATGGTTTTCGATCGACCGCGTGCGGTTGACTAGACCAGCGAATCTTGGTGATTCTAGGTTTAGTTTTACTACATCATTCTATATTACTATTATTACTATTGGCTAATGTAGTATTGCAGGAAAGGCCTTAGTGGATCAGGTAATAAGATACTGAGCAGAGAAAGTACAAACAAGTCTAGAGGACCAATGTTTGGCAGGTAAGTTGAGGTAAGCAACTGGAGGAGCGACAGTGAGGTCGTGTTCTTATTAGGAACAACCTAAGGTCGTTGATCCAATTGAAGAAATCAAGAAGATTTTCAAGTTGAGATCAAGATAGTTCTACTGTCTAATATTACTCATGCATTATATATTACTGTGCTAACCTTTATGTTGCAGGGATACTTTGTCTAACACTATTTTACAGGTTATGACCTGATCAGTCGACCGAACGTAGGAATATGCCGACCAAACTAGGTTGACTCTGCACGGACCAATTCAATCAACAATGATAAACTACACTGATCGGTCGACCGAACTAGAGGATTGGTCGCCCGAACGATTAATATTAAAGGCATAGTAAATTTAAATCTCAGAAAATCTCAACGAACAGGGAAGGAGCATGTTCGGTCGACCGAACACAGAGATCGGTCGACTGAACCCTTAATGATCATTAATTGTCAAATATCGAATCAGCATCGAATTTCAGCCAGGAAGGAAGGGAGCTGGTTCGGTCGACCGAACATCGACGATTCTTATAAAAGAGAGCACGAGGTCCAAGGATGTGCAACGTTGTTTGGTTCAAAATTAATCACTGTGCAAGCTTTTGATGATCGTGCTACTTCTCTACAACTCGCAAGCTTCTCCATCCAGAAGTGTCGACCAAGCTTCGTCTTTTATTATTGTCGGTACAATTTATACTTGCATTGTACTTAAACTCTTACAAGATAGTAGGGTGTTACTATCTTGCATATTGTACGCACTGCTTCTTTCTGAGGTTTTTGAAAAGAAAGGTTTTAGTGGATTGTCCATCAGTGCGGTCAAGGATCACAGGCCTTAGAGTAGGAGTCAACCTAGGCTCCGAACCAAGTAATCGAACTGTTCTTTATTTTTCCACTGCACAACTTTATTTTTAACGAGTAAAAGAAAAGTTTTAAAAGCGCGATACTCTCCCCTCCCCCCTCTATGGCACTCATTCGATCCAACAATTAGTATCAGAGTTTCATAGCTCTGAAAATACTTAATCTTTTTTAAAGCACTTTTAAAACTTTTTTTTTACTTATTCCTTTTCTTTTTAGAATTCTCTCAATTATTCTTTTTTTCAGCACTACTAATCCCAAGACAAAAGTCTTGGAAATATATTTTAATTATTTGATTGCAAGAATGTCGACATCATATCAAGAAGGGAGAAGCATCCATGAACCTCCACCGTATAATCAAGTCTACTTTAATTCTTGGAGGCAAATGATGGAATGCTTCATAGGAAGCAACAATTTCAACAACTGGATTGCTCTGAGACAACCTTCTTGAAACTCACAAGCAAACACAAAGGTAATAGATATATTGATTAGTGTTTTGCCTAACAAAATTTCGTGTCAATTAGAAGATTACAAGAATGCATTCGAGATGTGGACCAAATTGATCAAACTTCATGAGACTCCATCAAGGCTAGAAGATCAAGGCGAAAGTGAGCTCGAATCCGAGTCCGAATCCAGAGAACTATCCTTAGAGCCAGGCCTAGAAGAATAAGACCAAATCAACTTAATCACACTAGTGGCTGAGGAGGAGGCTGATGGATCCAAATTTGAGTCAGAAAAAGTGTCCAACCCTAAACCTAAGTCCGACCAAATGCTCGAGCCTGAATCCGAAATGGCAATGGTCAAGGGGGAGAATCCTAACAAGGATTCAGAAGGTAAAATTGTCAATTCTAAAATTAAGGTTCGTATAACATGTTTTAAGTGCAGTGAAAAAGGACACTATAAAAGTAAATGCCCGATGAATCAATCCGCACAACCGGAGGCAAAGGAGGAACCGATGCCTAGAGTCTGGAAAAGGAAGGACCACATCGAATGTTTCACACGCAAAAAGATGGGACACTACAAATCTTAATATCTGAAGATAAGACCCAAGGATTCAGGGGGAGAAATTATGGTAAATAAATTTAAATTATATGAAAATTTGCATGCTTTAGGTCTTTCTTGTTTAAATTGTAATATGAAATTAAAAATACATGAAAATCCTACATTAAGATTACTTAACAAAAATAATCTAATTAATAAAAACTTAATTAATTCAAATATAACTAAAATTGACCAAATAAACTTAAACCTTAATCAAGACCCAGATCTAGTTAATCAAAATTTATATATTCAAGATAATTTGAATCAAAGTAATAACTATTTAAAATTAAATAACAATAAATGCAATTTAACAAAAAATTTAGAAAATGAAAATAAGAAACTAAACTATAAACTAAATACAAAATCAAATTTTAGAAAACTAGAGAAACAAAATAATCTTTTGAAAAATAAAATTGATAAACTAGAAAACATTATTAATAATTTTATAAACTCACAAAATCTAGATTTAACCTATAAATCAAAATCAAATCTAAAACAAAACTTCTACAAACCAAATTATAATCATGTATCATTTAATTATAAAACTAATCAATAATAATAATATTGAAACAATAACAATAAAACAATAATATTAGAACAAAAATATTAAAACAACAACAATAAAATAATAATAATAATAATAATATTAAAACAATAACAATAAAACAATAATATTAGAAAAATAATATTAAAACAACAACAATAAAATAATAATATTAATAAACAATAATAAAATAACAACAACATCATCAACAACACCAACAATTAGTATAATGCATGACTTGTTTGAATTGTTTAACTTGCCATGATCATGCATACTTATTTGTTATATACCATGTCATGCATCTTCTCTTTATGTTGTTAAGTCTAGAATGGTTAGTTATAAAAGGTTTACCAAACCTTAATAACATAGCATCAAAATGGATTGGGATGATAGGACGTCAAGGAAACTTTGTTGAAGGCATGTCTAGGTTGAATCCTGTGTATTCTACCTGGTGCACTAGACTTAGTGGATCTGACTGAAGCTACCTCGGTCAAACATGAGCTAGTTAGATCAAAATTTAGCATTAAATTTTTTGGGCAGGATTATTTTGGAAAGTATTCAACAAGTGGTCCACCGTTGATACACAAGAAGTCCATATGTCTCGCCATTGAACTGAAAACTTATCCTTAGGAAGCTTGCTTGATTAACCCAAAACTAAGTTTGAATTTAACATGGGTTCAATAACCTTTTCCTAAATACTTTTTCAATTAATTTAAAACTTAATTAAAACTTAACTAAAATTATTTTAAACCTTAATTAAAATTATTTTAAAACTTAATTACAATTATTCAAAAATTTAATTAAAATTATTTTAAAAATTAATTAAAATTATTTTAAAAATTAATTAAAACTTAATCCAAGTTATTTTAAAACTTAAATAAAAAATTGTTTTAAAACTTTAATTCAAATTTAATTCAAATACTAAACCTAATTATGAAAACCTAATTAAATTTAAATTACAAGTTTAAATCTCAAATTTATTTAATAAAACTAAACTTAATTTAAAATAAAATTAAAATAAACTTAATCTAAACTTAACTTAAACTTAAATTAACTCAAGTGTAATTTAAAAATCAAATTAAATCAACTTTCAATTAAAACTAAATTAATTGATTGATTAATCTTAATCTTTAACTAATTTACCTTAATAGACATAATTAATCTTTAATAATTATAATCAATAAAATAATTTAACCTTAACCAATATTAAATCAATAATTAATAAGTTTAACTTAATTTTATTAATCATTAACTTTACAATTTAACTTAATTTACTTAATTAAATCTTAATGAATTTCAACTTGAAATCTTAACTTTAATTAATAAATTAAGTACTTTAACATTAAACAAATTTAAATTAATTCTTAAATCTTTACCTAATTAATTCCTAAGAAATTAATTAAATTAACCCTTAATTAATAATAATTCATGATCAATGAAACCATAACTATTAATTATGAAACTTTAATCAAAAGTTAAAATAACAATCACCCTTAATTAAAAAAGCAATAATTAATCCAACAATTATAAATTAAAAATAAATTAAAATATAAAATAATTAAAGTTCAAAATTTTGAAGTCATCTCACATAATTATAGGATTACCATATTTGAAAATTTAGAATGGGTGAGATGCTAAGAAATATTTTTAAAAACCTGTACATCTATTTTTAAAAAAATATTTTAAAAAAGCTTTGATTGATTATTTATTGGGTGTATTTTTTATAAATTATTATTCATCACCTAAGTCTTTAGATCTCTAAGTCAATCATGACCCTTAGACACACATAGAAAAGTCTTCCTTGTGGATAATAAGGATATCTAAAAATAGTGTCTGGTTAAGGAGGAGAGACTATACTGAAAGACATATTGTTTAAATTGAAATATTTTTGAAAATATATCTTCCAAGAGAGTTTGAAAACTTTTAAGTTTCAGCATTCTCTTTTTTTTTTTAAAAAAAAACACTTTCTTCAAAATCATCATATTTTGAAAAATTATCTGAAAAATTCCTTGAAAAGTATGTACGATAAAAATTACTTTGAAAATATTTTTGAACTTACATGAAAAATTATTTTGAAAGCAACTTAGTTCTGCAAAAATATCTTAAGTCTTAAACAATTTTAAAATTAGCTTGAAAATATTTTTAAAAAATTCCGTATAAAAGTAACTCAAAATATTATCTTTTAAACATAGCTCAAGCATTATTTTTTTTTCAAAATCATATTCTTCAAACTCATACTTTTTGGAAACATTTTGAAAAGTCATAGTTTAAAAAGTATCCTTATCTTGAACATGATATTGAAAACTCCTTCAAAAGAATTTTTGACACTAAGAACCCATATTTTTCAAAATATATTTAATGCATGTTCAATTTGAAAACCCAATATACGTCTTATTATTGTCTTTCAAAAAGGTGAGAGAATACCTTAGGAAATATCTTGTGAATGTTTAGGTACTACATCATTGTTGGTGCAAAACATAAGGATACCTTAGCAATCAATGAAATTTATGAAGGGTTCTTTTTGTTGTGTGCAAAAGGGGGAGAAGAAGAGTTTAAGTTAGATATCTAATTACCCATAACTTAAACGTATTCGTCAAACATCAAAAAGGGGGAGATTGTTGGTGCAATCAACCTCTAAGATTTTAATGTCCAACAAATATGTTTAAGTATGTTTAATTGAGCTTGATCATGGGAAGTCCTAGTCATGGCTAGGCAAGGGTGGGAAGTCAACCGAGTGACTAGTCCTAACTACGGTTAGGCAAGGCAAGTCCTAGTTGTACGCTAGGCAAGGAAAATCTCGGTATATCATGGAAGCCAGGTGGATTCAATAGGTCTGGAGAACCTGATCCCTGGATAGCCGAATACTAAGTCTTGGTGAGTGAAGCCAAGTGGAGAAAATCCTAGGGGGCGGTAACCTTAGGTTCTGGTAAGTAAAGTCAAATGGTGAAAATCCTTAGGGGAGATAACCTTAGGTAGCGAGAAGTCTTGGAGGAGTGAACTCCAAGCAAGGTTAATCGGATGGTTTCCGGTCGACCGTGAGCTGTCGACCAGACCAACGAATCTTGGTGATTCTAGGTTTAATTTTACCATAGTATTTTGTATTACTATTATTGCTGCTAGCTAATGTAGTATTGCAGGAAAGGCCTTAGTGGATCAGGTGATCTGACACTGAGCGGAGAAAGTCGAAACAAGTTTGGAGGACCAATGTTTGGTAGGTAAGTTGAGGTAAGCAACTGGAGGAGCGACAGTGTGGTCGTGTTCCTGTTATGAACAACCTAAGGTCGCTGATCCAACTGAAGAAACCAGGAAGGTTTCCAAGTTGAGATCAAGACAGTTCTACTGTCTAATATTACACATGTATTATATATTACTGTGCTAACCTTTATGTTACAGGGATACTTTGTCTAACACTATTTTATAGGTTATGACCTGATCGGTCGACCAAACATAGTGATCAGTCAACCGAACCAAGTTAACTCAGCACAGACTAATTCAATCGGCAATGATCAAATGAAGAAAACTACACTGATCAGTTGACCGAACGATAAATATTAAAGGCACAGTAAATGCAAATCTCGGCAAATCTCGACGAACAGGGAAAGAGCGTGTTTGATTGACCAAACACAGAGATCGGTCAACTGAACCCTTAATGATCATTAATTGTCGAAGATCGAATCAGTTTCGAATCTGAGCTAGGAAGGAAGGGAGCTGGTTCGGTCGACCGAACATCGACGATTCTTATAAAAGAGAGCACGAGGTTTTGATGATCGTGCTACTTCTCTACAACTCGCAAGCTTCTCCATCCAGAAGTGTCGACCAAGCTTCGTCTTTTATTATTGTTGGTACATTTATACTTGCATTGTACTTAAACTCTTACAAGATAGTAGGGTGTTACTATCTAGCATATTGTACGCACTGCTTCTTTCCGAGGTTTTTGAAAAGAAAGGTTTTAGTGGATTGTCCATCAGTGCGGTCAAGGATCACAGGCCTTAGAGTAGGAGTCAACCTAGGCTCCGAACCAAGTAATCGAACTGTTCTTTATTTTTCCACTGCACAACTTTGTTTTTAACGAGTAAAAGAAAAGTTTTAAAAGCGCGATTTTCCCCCCCCCCCCCCCCCCTCTATCGCACTCATTCGATCCAACATAATCGACCTCCAAGGTTTTAATGTTTGAAAAATATATTTAATGGAGCTTGATCAAGGTAAGTCCTAGTTGTGACTAGGTAAGGGTGAGAAGTCAACTAAGTGTTTAGTCCTAATTGCAGTTAGGTAAAGGAAGTTCTAGTTGTGGTTAGGTAAGAGAAATCTCGGTAGATCATGGAAGCTAGGTAGAAGGAATTTATAGGTCTGGAGGATCCGATATTGAATCCCTGGTGGGCTGATCCAATGTTGAGTCTTGGTGAGTGAAGCCAGGTGGAGAAAACTCTAGAGGGAGGTAACTCTAGGTTCTAGTGAGTGAAGCTAGATGGAGAAAATCCTAGGAGGAGGTAACCTTAGATAACGAGAAATCTTGGAGGAGTGAACTCCAAGCAAGGTTGATCGGATGGTTTCCGGTCGATTGCACATGGTCGATCAGACCAGTGGATCTTGGTAATTCTTAGTTTTACCATACTATTATGCATTATTATTGTTGTTGTTGACTAATGCAATATTGCAGGAAAAGCCTTAGTGGATTAGGAATCAAACACTAGGCAGAGAAAGTCAAATAGGTCTGGAGGACCATGTTTGGCAGGTAGGTTGGGATAAGCAACTGGGGAAGAGAAGCAATAAGGTCATGTTTTGGAAAGAAACAAACCCTATATCACTGATCCAATTGAAGAAATCGAGAGATTTCTAAGTTGAGATCAAGACAGATATTACTGTCTATTTCTCATGCATAATATCTATGTGCTAACTTTTTGTTGCACGAAAATCTATTATATACTGTGCATCTACACTATTTTTAGAATCTAGGTGGATCTGTCGGCTAAACAGAATGATCGGTCTATCAAACCAAGCTGACATGACACAGAGCTTAGATCGAGCAAAACATATTTCGCAGAAAGGTAGATCAGTGGATTGAACCAAGGATCGGTTGACCGAACTAGATATGGCAAGCACAGTGTCAGATTCGACCTCAATAGAAGTTAGAAAATATAGGGATCGATCGACCGATCAATTAAATGCTCTTAATGACACGAAGATTGGATCTCGATGAAGAAGAAAAGTATAGTGTTCAATCGACCAATAAAGGGTTTAGTTGACCAAATTTATTAGTCGACCGAAGGTTTTTTCAGTCGATCAAAGGGTTTTTCAGTCGACCGATTAGCACTTATAAAAACAAGCCTCGAGAACCAAGCCAAAGTAACTTTTTGAATTCCTCTATTATACTACACTGCTGCTCATGCTACTTATATTCTTCTACTTAGCGTGCAAGCTACATCACTAAGAAGCTCTGATGATCTTCATTGTTGTATTGTTTGTATTTTTATTTTAGCTTGCATTCTATTGTATTAACTTCATTGTATGAATTTCTTCTTTTCGAAGGTTTTGGAAAGAAGAATTATTGTGAATTATCCAACGGTGTGATCAAGGATTGCGGGTCTTGGAGTAGGAGTCGACCTAGGCTCCAAATTAAATAAAAATGATTTGTGTCTTTGTCTCTTTTTATTCTGCTACTAATACTCTATTTCAATTTTATGAAAATGTAAAAAGAAGAAGTTTTTAAGAAGCGATATTCACCCCCTATCACTTCTTCTCAATCCTTCACAATCGAGCTAAAAGTAATGTCTATTTTACTTTTGATCCATAGTGTAGTCTAGAATTTGATATGACCGTGCCTAAAAGAGATAGTCATAACTAAAAGGCATGGTCTGGTCATGATTAATAGCAGAACATGGCCAAAATTTATATAACCATAATTTTTACCAATGCCTAGCCATGTTGGAATTGTTTGTAGTGTTTTAGTGTTATTTTAAGTCCAATTTTGTCTGAGGAACATGACCATGTCACTGTATATGGCCGAAGCATATTCCTTATTAAAAACTCCCTTTTAAAAGTCTTTTTCTCCATGTATGTTTCATGTGTTTGACTCGATGATGAGGCTCGATGACGAGGCATGACTAGCCCATGTTAAACCTTTTTCCGCTCCATTTTTCATCTTTCTTAGCTGTAGGAGCATGTCCGTGTCATGGGACATGGCTAGATCAAGCTCCTTGCTCCAAGTGTACATTCCAAGAAATTTATGCTCTATTTTGTCCCTAAAAATATGTCCTATCAATGAAAAAAAGAATAGTTCTCTGAACTAAAAGTGTAAAAGTAATAAAATCACATAGAAATAAGGTATATGAATGCAAATCATACTCATAAAAGATAACAAGATATATGCTAAATGATGTATGTAGATATTATGATCGTTTATGCATATTTTATTGCACATTCACTTGCTTAATTTGCATATATTCTTTACATGATCATCTCTCCTATTGTTTATTCTGCATTAATTACTCTTTTATCAAAGATCTGCTCTTTGTTTGGTTTTGTGTTGACAGGGATAACTTTTGAAGTGAAAATAGCGATTGTCAACTCATCGGAGCAAAGCAGGGAGCCACTTGACACCGGCCGTGCAACCCTATACAGCCATGTGGCCATTCCCGAGAGAGAGCAGCACACGGTCGTGCAACCTCGCACGACCGTGCCTCACGACCAGTAGCCAAGAAGTACATGACCATGTGAACCTCACACGGCCGTGCAATGCAAACCCGAGCTAAAAGAAGACACGGCCATGCGGATCTCGCACGGCCGTGCCACTCAACCAGAAGGGAAGAGGAAGTTGGTATTGTGGATCTCACACGGTCGTGGCACGAGCCGTGTGGCGCCCGTGCCCTAGCCTATAAAAAGGGCCTTTAACCCTTCTCCAGAGGGAGGGGGGGCGAGCCGTCAGAGAGAGATATACCTTGATGTCGTTCCAAGCTGTCCCGGACCTCTGTTCGACGATCCGAGATCACCTCCATCACCACATCAACTCTAGAAGCAAAGGAGTGGATCCAAAGATCACTGGACGACATTGAATAAGCATCTCTTTTCCCTCCCTCTTCTTGTTTGGGGATTATATGTCTAATTATACTATGTCTTCGTGTTTTTCTCCTACGTCTATGGATTAGATTCTTTGTTCTAGGATCAGGGAGTAGTTGTGGATAGGTATTGATGTAAGACTCATGTTTATGCCTCTTTCTCATTGAATGATTTCACTTGTCTGGTTTCTATTTAATATTGTAACACCCCTAGAAAGCCTAGAAGGGTAATGGGAGTACGAATGAAAAGAGGATGTAAATACTCTATGTTAAATATTAAGATGGATTTAGATGATTAAAACTTTATGAAAGAAAAATAAAGTTGAGAATATAATCATCTAAGCATGATTTAAAATGTATGGAATTAATGTGGACAAAAGAAAGAAATAAGAGATAATATGTACATGTATGAAATATTCATGCATAATGCATAATATATATGAATTATTATGTGTAAAAGAAAATAAAATGTTAGAAGAGAGATTGAACCTTGGATCTCTTGTAGGGAACATGTATAGGATACCAAAGGGGATAGGAGAATTATTGATAAGGAGAGAAAGGATTAAGTAGTTAAGAATAAGAAAGGATTCTTTTTACTTAAAAGAAAAAGAAAGTAAAAAGAAATAAAAATATACATAACCAAGTTTTGAACCTTGGTTCTCTTGTGAATGCATGCATGTATTAACCAAGTGGGATAAGAGAGGATATTGTAAGAGGAGAGATAGAAAATTTTATTAAAGGAGAGAAAAGAGAGAGATTAAGAGAGAACTCACAAGGCATATCTCTAGAATATTCCTATCATAAAGAAGAGGAATAAATGGGGAGGATGAATCAAGTCAAATTTCCTCCCCTCATTTTAGTATAAATAGGCATGGAGGGGTGACTTCAAATTCATCCTCCACTCCTCTCCCTCTCCTCCTCCCTCTTGTGCCGAGACCCCCTCTCCCTCTCCTCTTCTTCTTGTTGCCAAGCAACACAAGAGGAAGGAAGCTCCTCTTCCTCCTCACTCCCTCCCTCTTCTTTCTTCCTTGTTGTTGCCGAGCAACACAAGAGGAAAAAGCTTCTTCTTCCTCCCCTCTCCACCAAAAGACCTAGCCACTCCTTTCCCTCCATTGGTGCCGAACCTAGCAAGCAAGAAGAAAGGTCCAAGCAAGTTCTCAATTCTAGGAAACTTAAGCAAAGAAGGTAAGCTTCCCCTCACCTGTGGTACAAGGCTTTTTACATGTTTTTATGATTTTATGAGGATTTTAAAACCTAGAAACAAGTATGAGAAAATTCGGTTAAGAAGAGCTTTCGAAATCTAGTGATGTTTAACTAGTCTTCACTAAATGATAGATTTTCTATGCCATGGAAAAGGATTCTTCTTCATGTTTTTATACCTATATGATGCTTGATAAGAGGAGCACTTAACCCTAGAATTTCGGCCAAAAATATTTTTAAGAGGCTAGAGAAATTCATTGTTTTACTCAACTAGTATAAGGTTCTTCCTATGAAATGTTAGGGACCATGTAATTAGTTTTCTTGCTTAGAAGATGTTTGAACTAAAAGGAAACCCACCCATATGTTTCGGCCAAGAAGGGGTTTAGGGTTAGGAATACCCTTAAATTTAAATAAACATGCTCATGAGGTAGGATACAAAGATGTTAAAAGATTTGTATGTTTCGGCCAAGTTGTTCATGAACTAAATTTATATGTTTGTTTCTTAGTAAATTTTACCATGAAACTCACTTAGGTTTTCATGCTTTAGACTACTTAAAAACCTAGCTAAAGAATGGTAGGTTTCGGCCATGTGAAGGAAATAAAAGAAAAAAAAAAGGGGAAAGAAAGAAACCTAGGAAATGTTATGCAATGAAATTTATGTTATGCCATGATATGTGATAGCATATGAAAGGCTATACATAATGAGAAGAATGAAATTTATGTAAATGCCATGATATGTGATAGCATATGAAATGCTATACATAATGAGAAGAATGAAATTTATGTAGGAAATGCTAAACATAAAGAAGAGAAAATGAAATTATGTTATATGCCATGATATGTGATAGCATAGGAAATGCTAAACATAATGAGGAGAAAATGAAATTATGTTATATGCCATGATATGTGATAGCAAAGGAAATGCTATACATAATGTTATGTAATATGCCATGATATGTGATAGCATAGGAAATGCTAAACATAATGAGGAGAAAATGAAATTATATTATATGCCATGATATGTGATAGCATAGGAAATGCTATACATAATGTTATGTAATATGCCATGATATGTGATAGCGTAAGGAAATGCTATACAAACTGTAACGCCCGCCCTTCTTACCCAACCCAAAGGCGGCGCTACGTTCTTATACTACTTACGTACATGTTTTACTATAACAGCGGAAGAATAAAAAATTTAAACCATTCATTTTATTTAACATTAAGCATGATATCACAGATTAAATATGCATATATTGATTCTATAACTAATCATATTAATCTGTCCGAATCGTTCTTTGCCGAGCCACCACCACACACATCATTATCCGCTCCTCCTGTTGCTCCTCTAGTTCATCCAGTTCTTTTATCTGCGGTACAAGGAAAGTAAGCTGTGAGCACTCATGGCTCAGTAAGTTCCTTTCCTACTCACTAAAACCGAAAATCATCGTATATTAACATCATGCGTAATATCATAAGCATACAACATACAAAGGTATCATATTCATATCATCATGGCATCATATCAAATCATTAGCTAATTCAAGCACATATGCAGGCAATGCATCATGAATTTGAAAACTTATACTTGTAAATACTTGAAATTAATATCATCATCATTGGGGATCCCGGTTTGTACCACATACATCATACGTAGGTCCAAGGTAGCAAGTCTTGAACCCTACCATACATACATACTAGGCCCGAGTCTTACTCCATCGACCTAAAGCATCAGAAGCCCATTACTGACGAGGCCCGAGTCTTATTCCATCGACCCCGGGGCGTTTACGGAGCCCACCCTTGGTACAAACCATACAAAGTAATTTATCATGCATAACTATCATATCATATCTCTAACAATCTTTCATGCATTTCATTTTTCATTCTTCTCATTATGTATAACATTTCATATGCTATCACATATCATGGCATTCACATAATTTCATTTTTCTCATTATGTATAGCATTTCATATGCTATCACATATCATGGCATTTACATACATTTCATTCTTCTCATTATGTATAGCATTTCATATGCTATCACATATCATGGCATTTACATAAATTTCATTCTTCTCATTATGTATAGCATTTCATATGCTATCACATATCATGGCATTTACATAAATTTCATTGCATAACATTTCCTAGGTTTCTTTCTTTCCTTTTTTTTTTTCTTTTATTTCCTTCACATGGCCGAAACCTACCATTCTTTAGCTAGGTTTTTAAGTAGTCTAAAGCATGAAAACCTAAGTGAGTTTCATGGTAAAATTTACTAAGAAACAAACATATAAATTTAGTTCATGAACAACTTGGCCGAAACATACAAATCTTTTAACATCTTTGTATCCTACCTCATGAGCATGTTTATTTAAATTTAAGGGTATTCCTAACCCTAAACCCCTTCTTGGCCGAAACATATGGGTGGGTTTCCTTTTAGTTCAAACATCTTCTAAGCAAGAAAACTAATTACATGGTCCCTAACATTTCTTAGGAAGAACCTTGTACTAGTTGAGTAAAACAATGAATTTCTCTAGCCTCTTAAAAATATTTTTGGCCGAAATTCTAGGGTTGAGTGCTCCTCTTATCAAGAATCATATAGGTATAAAAACATGAAGAAGAATCCTTTTCCATGGCATAGAAAATCTATCATTTAGTGAAAACTAGTTAAACATCACTAGATTTCGAAAGCTCTTCTTAACCGAATTTTCTCATACTTGTTTCTAGGTTTAAAATCCTCATAAAATCATAAAAACATGTAAAAAGCCTTGTACCACAGGTGAGGGGAAGCTTACCTTCTTTGCTTAAGTTTCCTAGAATTGAGAACTTGCTTGGACCTTTCTTCTTGCTTGCTAGGTTCGGCACCAATGGAGGGAAAGGAGTGGCTAGGTCTTTTGGTGGAGAGGGGAGGAAGAAGAAGCTTCTTCCTCTTGTGTTGCTCGGCAACAACAAGGAAGAAAGAAGAGGGAGGGAGTGAGGAGGAAGAGGAGCTTCCTTCCTCTTGTGTTGCTTGGCAACAAGAAGAAGAGGAGAGGGAGAGGGGGTCTCGGCACAAGAGGGAGGAGGAGAGGGAGAGGAGTGGAGGATGAATTTGAAGTCACCCCTCCATGCCTATTTATACTAAAATGAGGGGAGGAAATTTGACTTGATTCATCCTCCCCATTTATTCCTCTTCTTTATGATAGGAATATTCTAGAGATATGCCTTGTGAGTTCTCTCTTAATCTCTCTCTTTTCTCTCCTTTAATAAAATTTTCTATCTCTCCTCTTACAATATCCTCTCTTATCCCACTTGGTTAATACATGCATGCATCCACAAGAGAACCAAGGTTCAAAACTTGGTTATGTATATTTTTATTTCTTTTTACTTCCTTTTTCTTTTAAGTAAAAAAAATCCTTTCTTATTCTTAACTACTTAATCCTTTCTCTCCTTATCAATAATTCTCCTATCCCCTTTGGTATCCTAGACATGTTCCCTACAAGAGATCCAAGGTTCAATCTCTCTTCTAACATTTTATTTTCTTTTACACATAATAATTCATATATATTATGCATTATGCATAAATATTTCATACATGTACATATTATCTCTTATTTCTTTCTTTTGTCCACATTAATTCCATACATTTTAAATCATGCTTAGATGATTATATTCTCAACTTTATTTTTCTTTCATAAAGTTTTAATCATCTAAATCCATCTTAATATTTAACATAGAGTATTTACATCCTCTTTTCATTCGTACTCCCATTACCCTTCTAGGCTTTCTAGGGGTGTTACAATCTCCCCTACTTATTGAAAGTTCATCCCCGAACTTAGAATGACAATTTCTGCTCAGATTCCCCTAGATGTTGGTGGAGCTTCTAATCTCCCTTGACTTATTGAGGGTCCCTCAATGGAAGTCTGCAGTTGGTGTAACCTTGCGGGACCGCCTTGATTCGAAACATACTGTGGTGCTTTAGTAGGGCAGTCTCTAGATAGATGTCCTTCTAGTCCACAGTCGTAGCATTTAATTTTGCCCTTACGACAGTCTTTTGCTTTATGACCCTCTATCCCACAGTTGTAGCACCTATTAGTGCCCGTACGACATGTCCCTGGATGTTTCTTCCCACATGTATTGCACAGAGAAAACTTGAGCTGCTTGTTGGACGGACCAATCTCAGTGTCATTCCATCGTTTTCCCTTTCCGCCGTGGTTCCCTTTCCAGTTGGCTTTAACATTTTCTAGTTCTTCCTTCTGAGCTTGCTTCTTGTCCTTGTCTAGTGCCTTCAGGTAGTGTTCAGTATTCAGGGCACTGCTAACTAACTCTTCTGTGGTCCGTGGTCTGTTAACTCCGCCGGCCACATTAAGTGCTATCTCGGGTCTGAGCATCTTTAGCATAAGCCTGACCCTTTCTCCTTCCGTCCTAACTAATTCCGGGCATAGTCGCGCCAGGCGGTTGAATTTTTTTATCGCTTCTTCCACCGTTAGGTTACCTTGCCGAAATTCAGTGAATTCATCATAGTGCCTACTTGTCACCCGAGTGTGGAAGAATTCTTCGAAGAATTCCGTCTCAAAATCTGCCCAACTCATTTGATTCACTGGCCTTTTCACTTTCACTCTGTCCCACCACATTCGGGCGTCTCCTGTGAGACAGAAGGATACGCATTTGACCTTTTCATGCTCAGGCCAGTCCAATAGTTCTACCATGCTCTCCATTGTCTTAAACCAAGCTTGTGCGTCCCATGCTTCACAATTTCCAGAGAATTTCTCCGGCCTCAGTCTTTGCCACTGGATTATATACGCTTCCGGACAAACTACCGGTGCCAGATTCACTGGTGGTACCGGTGCTGCCACTGGCTCCGGTTCCACTACTGGTATGTTTGGCGTATTATTCTGATTTGGGGTAGCGGGATTCCCTTGTTGATTTATCATGGCAGCAATCATTTGTTGCTGTTCCGTAAGCTGTCGTTGTAGCTCAGTAACTACTTGTGCCCAATCAGGTGGAGGTACTGTCTCCTCCGTTCTGGCATTTCGTCTTCTAGCCATACCTGATTTCCTAAATGATAACAAGATTAGCCTAAGTTATCATTCATGCATGAATATCTTAACACATCATGTCTAGGTTTCATGCCATTTTGGGTTATCATTGAGGTATTCTTTCTTAGATTGTCATATCACCTTTAGATTACCTTATCTTTCTTACACGTCAAGATCTAGCCGATGGTATTATCATTCTTATACTTAGATTGATACCATTTCTACTCTTTGTATTCATCAAAAAGCTTTTATTACATAACTTCTTCTCTTAAAAAGCCAGGTAGGTTGCGACTACTCCTGCCATAAAGGACATGAGAGCAGTAGTCATTATCAACCCAACCTGTATCGACTTGCCCAGACCATCCTGGGGTGGATCAGGCATTATCGGAGGTTGAATCTCCGGTGCCTCTTCCGGGTCGATTATTGTCTCTTCATCCATTCCCTCGTCTTCTTCAACAGGTTCGTCCAGTTCCATCGGGTCTTCGTCTAGTTCCTCCTCGAGGTTGTTCAGTCCCCACTCGAAGTCTATTATATCGTTGGGGTTGAAACCCATTTCCATGTATTCAGCAAGGTTAAATTCATCCTCGACCATCTCAGGAAACTCGTTCTCTTCTTCATAGTATTCCATAATTTCTTCATTTTCATCTTCATAATCGTTCAAATTTCCTTCCTCGATTTCCTCGAGATCTTCCTCTCCGAACTCGCCGTGTTCCGGAGATCCCGCGGCGAAGTATTCCAGCATCTCAGGTTCAACCGCGAACTCGAGGTATTCGCCAGAATATTCCACATCCTCGGAATCGTATTCGAACGGGATATAGTCCATTTCTACAAGATTTTAAAGATTCATTATTCCTCTTATGTTATAGCCTAAGGTTCTTGTATCTAGGCTACCATTCATGCATCTTAGCATATCACCTACTTATCATTATGCACCATTCTCTAGGGTATAGTTTAAGGTATCCTTCCTTGGCTACCATTCATGCATCCTAGAGTATCATACAAATATTTTCATATAAATAAATTAAGCAACTGTACTTACTTGGAGCGGCAGGAAGGAGCTTGATGTGTGTGTAGTGAGCTGGCAAAACTTTGCTCTGATACCAACTGTAACGCCCGCCCTTCTTACCCAACTCAAATGCGGCGCTACGTTCTTATACTACTTACGTACATGTTTTACTATAACAGCGGAAGAATAAAAAATTTAAACCATTCATTTTATTTAAATAAGCATGATATCACAGATTAAATGTGCATATATTGAACTTATAACTAATCATATTAATCTGTCCGAATCGTTCTTTGCCGAGCCACCACCACACACATCATTATCCGCTCCTCCTGTTGCTCCTCAAGTTCATCCAGTTCTTTTATCTGCGGTACCAGGAAAGTAAGCTGTGAGCACTCATGGCTCAGTAAGTTCCTTTCCTACTCACTAAAACCGAAAATCATCGTATATTAACATCATGCGTAATATCATAAGCATACAACATACAAAGGTATCATATTCATATCATCATGGCATCATATCAAATCATTAGCTAATTCAAGCACATATGCAGGCAATGCATCATGAATTTGAAAACTTATACTTGTAAATACTTGAAATTAATATCATCATCATTGGGGATCCCGGTTTGTACCACATACATCATACGTAGGTCCAAGGTAGCAAGTCTTGAACCCTACCATACATACATACTAGGCCCGAGTCTTACTCCATCGACCTAGGGCATCAGAAGTCCATTACTGACGAGGCCCGAGTCTTATTCCATCGACCCCGGGGTGTTTACGGAGCCCACCCTTGGTACAAACCATACAAAGTAATTTATCATGCATAACTATCATATCATATCCCTAACAATCTTTCATGCATTTCATTTTTCATTCTTCTCATTATGTATAGCATTTCATATGCTATCACATATCATGGCATTCACATAATTTCATTCTTCTCATTATGTATAGCATTTCATATGCTATCACATATCATGGCATTTACGTACATTTCATTCTTCTCATTATGTATAGCATTTCATATGCTATCACATATCATGGCATTTACATAAATTTCATTCTTCTTATTATGTATAGCATTTCATATGCTATCACATATCATGAGAAATATGAGAATTCTTCACTGGTGGTACCGGTGCTGCCACTGGCTCCGGTTCCACTACTGGTATGTTTGGCGTATTATTCTGATTTGGGGTAGCGGGATTCCCTTGTTGATTTATCATGGCAGCAATCATTTGTTGCCGTTCCGTAAGCTGTCGTTGTAGCTCAGTAACTACTTGTGCCCAATCAGGTGGAGGTACTGTCTCCTCCGTTTTGGCATTTCGTCTTCTAGCCATACCTGATTTCCTAAATTTAGGGTTAGGAATACCCTTAAATTTAAATAAACATGCTCATGAGGTAGGATACAAAGATGTTAAAAGATTTGTATGTTTCGGCCAAGTTGTTCATGAACTAAATTTATATGTTTGTTTCTTAGTAAATTTTACCATGAAACTCACTTAGGTTTTCATGCTTTAGACTACTTAAAAACCTAGCTAAAGAATGGTAGGTTTCGGCCATGTGAAGGAAATAAAAGAAAAAAAAAAGGGGAAAGAAAGAAACCTAGGAAATGTTATGCAATGAAATTTATGTTATGCCATGATATGTGATAGCATATGAAAGGCTATACATAATGAGAAGAATGAAATTTATGTAAATGCCATGATATGTGATAGCATATGAAATGCTATACATAATGAGAAGAATGAAATTTATGTAAATGCCATGATATGTGATAGCATATGAAATGCTATACATAATAAGAAGAATGAAATTTATGTAAATGCCATGATATGTGATAGCATATGAAATGCTATACATAATGAGAAGAATGAAATGTACGTAAATGCCATGATATGTGATAGCATATGAAATGCTATACATAATGAGAAGAATGAAATTATGTGAATGCCATGATATGTGATAGCATATGAAATGCTATACATAATGAGAAGAATGAAAAATGAAATGCATGAAAGATTGTTAGAGATATGATATGATAGTTATGCATGATAAATTACTTTGTATGGTTTGTACCAAGGGTGGGCTCCGTAAACGCCCCGGGGTCGATGGAATAAGACTCGGGCCTCGTCAGTAATGGGCTTCTGATGCCCTAGGTCGATGGAGTAAGACTCGGGCCTAGTATGTATGTATGGTAGGGTTCAAGACTTGCTACCTTGGACCTACGTATGATGTATGTGGTACAAACCGGGATCCCCAATGATGATGATATTAATTTCACCTGTAACGCCCGCCCTTCTTACCCAACCAAAGGCGGCGCTACGTTCTTATACTACTTACGTACATGTTTTACTATAACAGCGGAAGAATAAAAACTTTAAGAATTTAATTTATTAAGCATAATATCACATATTCTGATTTGTTCAAATGTGCATATATTGAACTTATAACTAATCATATTAATTTGTCCGGATCGTTCTTTGCCGAGCCACCACCACACACATCACTATCTGCTCCTCCTGTTGCTCCTCTAGCTCATCCAGCTTCTTTATCTGCGGTACAAGGAAAGTAAGCTGTGAGCACTCATGGCTCAGTAAGTTCCTTTCCTACTCACTAAAACCGAAAATCATCGTATATTAATATCATGCGTAGTATCATAAGCATACGACATACAAGGGTATCATATTCATATCATGACATTATATCTAATCATCAGATAATTCAAGCACATATGTAGGCAATGCATCATGAATTTGAAAACTTATACTTATAAGTACTTGAAATTAATCTCATCATTATAGGGGATCCCGGTTTGTACCACATACATCATGCGCGCGCTTCTTAAGTAGGTCCAAGGTAGCAAGTCTTGAACCCTACCATACATACATACTAGGCCCGAGTCTTACTCCATCGACCTAGGGCATTCAGAAGCCCATTACTGACGAGGCCCGAGTCTTATTCCATCGACCCCGGGGCGTTTACGGAGCCCAGCCTTGGTACAAACCATATAAAATAACATATCATGCATAACTATCATATCATGTCCTTAACAATCTTTCATGCATTTCCTTTTTCGTTTCTTTTCATTATGTATAGCATTTCCTTATGCTATCACATATCATGGCATATTACATAATATAATTTCATTCCTTCATTATGTATAGCATTTCCTTATGCTATCACATATCATGTCATATACATAACATAAATTTCATTCTTTTCTCATTATGTATAGCATTTCCTATGCTATCACATATCATGGCATATACATAGCATAAATTTCATTCTTTTCTCATTATGTATAGCATTTCCTATGCTAACACATATCATGGCATATACATAACATAATTTCATTTCTTCATTTTGTATAGCATTTCCTTATGCTATCACATATCATGGCATATTACATAACATTATGTATAGCATTTCCTATGCTATCACATATCATGGCATATAATATAATTTCATTTTCTCCTCATTATGTTTAGCATTTCCTATGCTATCACATATCATGGCATATTACATAACATTATGTATAGCATTTCCTATGCTATCACATATCATGGCATATAACATAATTTCATTTTCTCCTCATTATGTTTAGCATTTCCTATGCTATCACATATCATGGCATATAACATAATTTCATTTTCTCTTCTTTATGTTTAGCATTTCCTATGCTATTACATATCATGGCATATTACATAACATTATGTATAGCATTTCCTATGCTATCACATATCATGGCATATAACATAATTTCATTTTCTTAGCATTTCATAGAAGGAACCTTGTACTAGTTCGGTTAGACAATAATCTTACTCACCTCTTTAAAATATTTTTGGTTGAAATCCTAAGGTTAGATACTCCTCTGATCATACATCATATCAATATAAAATCATGGAAAGGAATCCTTCTACATAGCATAGAAAATCTTATCATGAAATGAGGTCTTGTTTAAATCATCCTAGATTTGAAAACCTTTTCTTTAGCCGAATTTTCTTAAATTCTTTCCTAGGTTTTCTAATCCTTATAAATCGAAAATCACATAAAAGCCTTGTACCACAGGTGAGGGGAAGCTTACTTTCTTCGCTTAAGTTTCCTAGAGTTGGGAACTTGCTTGGACCTTTCTTCCTTGCTTGCTATGCTCGGCACCAATGGAGGAGAGGAGTGGCTAGGTCTTTTGGTGGAGAGGAGTAAGAAGAGGCTTCTTCCTCTTTGTGTTGCTCGGCAACAACAAGAAAGAAAGAAGAGGGAGGGAGTGAGGAGGAAGAGGAGCTTCCTTCCTCTTGTGTTGCTCGGCAACAAGAAGAAAAGAGAGGGAGAGGGAGGTCTCAGCACAAAGGGAGGAGAGGAGGATGAGTGGGTTGAGGATGAAGTTGAAGCCCCCCTCCATGCCTATTTATACTAAAAGGAGGGGAGGGAACTTGACTTGATTCATCCTCCCTATTCATTTCTCCCCTTAAATGACAAGAATATTCTAGAGATATGCCTCTTGAGTTCTCTCTTTTCTTTCCCTTAATCTCTCTCTTTTTTCTCCTTTAATTAAAATTCCTATCTCTCCTCTTACAATATTCTCTCCTATCCCACTTGGTTAATACATGCATGCATCCACAAGAGAACCAAGGTTCAAAACTTGGTTATGTATATTTTTATTTCTTTTTACTTCCTTTTTCTTTTAAGTAAAAAGAATCCTTTCTTATTCTTAACTACTTAATCCTTTCTCTCCTTATCAATAATTCTCCTATCCCCTTTGGTATCCTATACATGTTCCTTACAAGAGGTCCAAGGTTCAATCTCTCTTCTAACATTTTTATTTTCTTTTGTACATAATAATTCGTATATTTCCATATTATGCATTATGCATAAATATTTCATACATGTACATATTATCTCATATTTCTTCCTTTTGTCTACATTAATTCCATACATTTTAAATCATGCATAGATGATTATATTCTCAACTTTATTTTTCTTTCATAAAGTTTTAATCATCTAAATCCATCTTAATATTTAACATAGAATATTTACATCTTCTTTTCACTCGTACTCTCATTACCCTTATTTTCTTATCTAGGCTTTCTAGGGGTGTTACAAACTCCCCTACTTATTGAAAGTTCATCCCCGAACTTAGAATAACAATTTCTGCTCCGATTCATTATTCCTCTTATGTTATAGCCTAAGGTTCTTGTATCTAGGCTACCATTCATGCATCCTACTTATCATCATGCACCATTCTCTAGGGTATAGCTTAAGGTATCCTTCCTAGGCTACCATTCATGTATCTTAGAGTATCATACTATTTTGCATACAAATAAATTATGCAACTGTACTTACTTGGAGCGGCAGGAAGGAGCTTGATGTGTGTGTAGTGAGCTGGCAAAACTTCGCTCTGATACCACCTGTAACGCCCGCCCTTCTTACCCAACCCAAAGGCGGCGCTACGTTCTTATATGTACTGTCTCCTCTTCCTCCTCACTCCCTCCCTCTTCTTTCTTCCTTGTTGTTGCCGAGCAACACAAGAGGAAGAAGCTTCTTCTTCCTCCCCTCTCCACCAAAAGACCTAGCCACTCCTTTCCCTCCATTGGTGCCGAACCTAGCAAGCAAGAAGAAAGGTCCAAGCAAGTTCTCAATTCTAGGAAACTTAAGCAAAGAAGGTAAGCTTCCCCTCACCTGTGGTACAAGGCTTTTTACATGTTTTTATGATTTTATGAGGATTTTAAAACCTAGAAACAAGTATGAGAAAATTCGGTTAAGAAGAGCTTTCGAAATCTAGTGATGTTTAACTAGTCTTCACTAAATGATAGATTTTCTATGCCATGGAAAAGGATTCTTCTTCATGTTTTTATACCTATATGATGCTTGATAAGAGGAGCACTTAACCCTAGAATTTCGGCCAAAAATATTTTTAAGAGGCTAGAGAAATTCATTGTTTTACTCAACTAGTACAAGGTTCTTCCTATGAAATGTTAGGGACCATGTAATTAGTTTTCTTGCTTAGAAGATGTTTGAACTAAAAGGAAACCCACCCATATGTTTCGGCCAAGAAGGGGTTTAGGGTTAGGAATACCCTTAAATTTAAATAAACATGCTCATGAGGTAGGATACAAAGATGTTAAAAGATTTGTATGTTTCGGCCAAGTTGTTCATGAACTAAATTTATATGTTTGTTTCTTAGTAAATTTTACCATGAAACTCACTTAGGTTTTCATGCTTTAGACTACTTAAAAACCTAGCTAAAGAATGGTAGGTTTCGGCCATGTGAAGGAAATAAAAGAAAAAAAAGGAAAGAAAGAAACCTAGGAAATGTTATGCAATGAAATTTATGTTATGCCATGATATGTGATAGCATATGAAAGGCTATACATAATGAGAAGAATGAAATTTATGTAAATGCCATGATATGTGATAGCATATGAAATGCTATACATAATGAGAAGAATGAAATTTATGTAAATGCCATGATATGTGATAGCATATGAAATGCTATACATAATAAGAAGAATGAAATTTATGTAAATGCCATGATATGTGATAGCATATGAAATGCTATACATAATGAGAAGAATGAAATGTACGTAAATGCCATGATATGTGATAGCATATGAAATGCTATACATAATGAGAAGAATGAAATTATGTGAATGCCATGATATGTGATAGCATATGAAATGCTATACATAATGAGAAGAATGAAAAATGAAATGCATGAAAGATTGTTCGGGATATGATATGATAGTTATGCATGATAAATTACTTTGTATGGTTTGTACCAAGGGTGGGCTCCGTAAACGCCCCGGGGTCGATGATATGCTATACATAATGAGAAGAAATGTACGTAAATGCCATGATATGTGATAGCATATGAAATGCTATACATAATGAGAAGAATGAAATTATGTGAATGCCATGATATGTGATAGCATATGAAATGCTATACATAATGAGAAGAATGAAAAATGAAATGCATGAAAGATTGTTAGGGATATGATATGATAGTTATGCATGATAAATTACTTTGTATGGTTTGTACCAAGGGTGGGCTCCGTAAACGCCCCGGGGTCGATGGAATAAGACTCGGGCTTCGTCAGTAATGGGCTTCTGATGCCCTAGGTCGATGGAGTAAGACTCGGGCCTAGTATGTATGTATGGTAGGGTTCAAGACTTGCTACCTTGGACCTACGTATGATGTATGTGGTACAAACCGGGATCCCAACTGATGATGATATTAATTTCAAGTATTTACAAGTATAAGTTTTCAAATTCATGATGCATTGCCTGCATATGTGCTTGAATTAGCTAATGATTTGATATGATGCCATGATGATATGAATATGATACCTTTGTATGTTGTATGCTTATGATATTACGCATGATGTTAATATACGATGATTTTCGGTTTTAGTGAGTAGGAAAGGAACTTACTGAGCCATGAGTGCTCACAGCTTACTTTCCTGGTACCGCAGATAAAAGAACTGGATGAACTTGAGGAGCAACAGGAGGAGCGGATAATGATGTGTGTGGTGGTGGCTCGGCAAAGAACGATTCGGACAGATTAATATGATTAGTTTTAAGTTCAATATATGCACATTTAATCTGTGATATCATGCTTATTTAAATAAAATGAATGGTTTAAATTTTTTATTCTTCCGCTGTTATAGTAAAACATGTACGTAAGTAGTATAAGAACGTAGCGCCACCTTTGGGTTGGGTAAGAAGGGCGGGCGTTACAAATATGCATGAAACTTGCTTCAGATTACCATGTCATATTAATTGATTGTGCAGGAATTGCTAATTTTGTAAAGATAGGAACTTAGATCGTATACTCGAGAGGCCCTAGTGACAGGGGTAACATGTTCATGGACATCTAGGATACTCCCTTGAAAGGAGAGACAATTCCTGACAAGGACGTAGGAAACCAAACCAAGCCCTTATCTCTATCCTTAATGATACCGATCAGATTTGTATTCTTGTGATCTACAGAGGCGCCCTAGTGACAGGGGTTAACGGTAATAGGTTTCACAAGAATCTTCTCTATTTAGTGCTTAGGGTAGTAACTTGAACTTCCGATGAGTACATGTTGATTGACAATGAGGAAAGGATAGAACATGATACGTCAACTACCACCATAACGAAACCGAACTCCTAGAGCTCTTCCCAAGCCGAGTAAAACTCTCTCTCTCTCTCTCTCTCTCTCACTCTCTCTCTCTCACTAGTTCTCACATCTACTTCCTAAGTTCTTTTCTTCTTAAGAAATAGTTCACCTACAACCATCGGTAGTTTAGCTAATTCTACGTGAACAATCGCTAGTGCTTATAACCAGTTCTCGTGGGATCGATAATCTTTTATTACTGATGACGTATCTGTGCACTTGCGGAAGCGTAACAAATTTTTAGCGTCGTTGCTGGGGACCACTTCTATAACATTAGTGATAATCATATTGGATTAGACTAGACCTTGTTTTTCTTTATTTCATATATATATATATATATATATAAACTCTTTCTTTTATTCTACACTTGGATTATTCAATATCTTGTTTTTTTTTTTTGCATGTGAAGAGCTAATCTTTCAGGAAAACTTCTACCGTTTGATCCAGAAATTGATAGAACTTTCCTGAGGAGAAGAAACTTGCAAAAACTCCAAGCAGAACAAGAAACTTCAGAAATGGCTGACATGCTTTTGAAGGACTACGCAACACCTTATGCATGAGGGCTTCGGTCTAGCATCACCCGACCACCAATTGAAGCTAACATTTTGAAATCAAGCCTGCAGTGATCCACATGGTTCAGCAAAATCAATTTGGAGGAGGACCGCACGATGATTCCAATCATCACTTGGAGCTTTTCTATGAGATCTGTAGTACTATGAAAGTGAACGGGGTCCCTCTAGAAACAGTAAGGTTACTTCCTTTTAGATTTCCCCTGAAAGACAGAGCCAAGTAGTGGTTTAATTCTTTACTAGCAAACTGCATTACATCTTGGGAGCAGTGTGAGCAAAAATATCTGGACAAATTTTACCCGCTAAGTAAAACTGCACACATCAGGAATTTAATTTCAAGCTTCAAACAGGTAGACTCAGAATCGTTGTTCAAAGCATGGGACAGATTCAAGAGTATGCTGAGACAGTGCCCTCATCATGGCCTCGAGAAGTGGTTGGTGCTGCACACATTCTACAATGGAATCAACTATCACACGAAGGTGTCCCTCGATTCTACAACAGGAGGGGCATTGATGAACAAGAGACTTGATGAAGCTGAAGAAATAATAGAGAATGTGGCCTAGAACCATCATCAATGGGCAACTGAGAGATCTGGAGGTTCCTTCCCTGGGTATCCAATCAAGGCATTAGGAAAATTTGACGTAGATGCAGTCACGCTAATGTCTGCAAAGATGGATGCTCTGACCAAGAAGTTTGAGACCATGGGGAACAACACAGCCAATGCAATAGTGTGTGTATGCGAAACTTGTGGAAGTTCAGATCATGCTCAAGATACTTGCGCCCTAGGGCCAATACAAGCACAAATAAACCATCTTGAGCAATGTGATGTTATAGTCGGATATAACCAAAGGCAAAACAATCTCTACTCTAACACATACAACCCTGGGTGGAGGAACTATCCAAATTTTTCTTACCGGGGCAATCAAGATCAAGGACCAGCAAAGCCAAGCTACCAACCTGGGCAACAAAGCTACCAATCTGGACAACAGACTCATCAACAACAGCAATCCTCTCAACTATCCAGAATTGAAAAGATGCTTGAAGAAGCTCTCTTGGAGCAAAAAGAAATGATGAACGAAATTAAGAAATTGAATCAAAGAATGGAGAATTCTGAAAAGCATCAAAAGATGCAAGATAGCTAGATCGTCCAGATAGCCCAGTCCTTTTCAAGAACGCTAGGAGCATTTCTGGGAAAGCCCGACATAAACCCGATGGAACATTGCAACCGCATTGAGCTAAGGAGCGAACGGACTTTGGAAGATCTCCAGATGACTACCCAGAAGGGAATTGAATTAGAAGAAGAGCCCTCTCACTACAACAAAAATGGCTTTTCGCAGTGCGCAAATTTGCTTTTCGCAGTGCGCATTGCGTGTTGCACAGTTAAAAGCTGTTAAAAGTCATAAATTATGTGCGGCGTACTTTGCACGCCGCGGAAAATATTATCCGCAGCGTGCAAAGTACGATGCGTAAAATATTATCCGCGGCGTGCATTGCACGCTACGGATAATATTTTCCGCAGCACGCAAAGCATGCGGCAGATAATATTTTATGCAGCGTGCAAAGCACGCTGCGGATAATATTTTCTGCGGCGTGCAAACGTACGCTGTTGATGGTCTTAACTATATTAAAAAAAAATAATTTGGCGAAAATAATAAACCAAAATTTTACAACAAATTGAGTTCAAATCATATCCATACAAAATTAATAAAAGTCATAGTTTTTCATTATACCAAAAGACTCTAAAGATCTAAAACAAGACATGAAATCTCTAACAAACTAGCAATTACATAACATCAATTAAACTTACAATCCACACAAATTAGTATAATATGTATCAATCACACAATATTATAAATTTAGATAACCATGCGATCGTGCTTCCTATTGCATCATCGAGAAACTACATTTCATCATGCGACCATGCTTCCACATCCTATCCTTCACTTCTTCATCAATATCATTCCATCCATCTAATGTATATGGCACAAATTCCTTTTCTTCTACGTCTCTCTGAAGTAGTGCAAGTAGTTCAAAGTCCACATTGATTTCTGATTGTTGTGTTGGTTCTTCTAACTCTCTTGCATTGGAATTCATAAAATAGTCATAACATTAATAGACCACTCGGTTCTCACAAGGTTGTTGTTTGCTACTCGGAAAACCTATAGGTTCCACTGTACAAAAATTTTGTACAAAGATCTGAACCTTTTCCTAGCTACCATGTGTTCTTTTAAATTAAATTTTGGATCGCCTGCGGAACTTAACACGTTTGATCCAAAACTTAATCTATTTGTTCTTTTAGGTTTTGACTTGGATCTCCTGCGGAACTTAACACGTTCGACCCAAGTCTCCTTAAGTTATTAATTCCATTAAATATTAATTTCCATAAAAGGTTCCCAGTACTGACGTGGCGAGGCACATGGCCTTCTTGGATATGGGAGCAACCACCACCGACTAGACAAAACCTTTAACAGAAAGCTAATATTTAATTTCCTAAAATAACTTTAGGTTAACCAAAGAGAACAATCAAATCACAAGGAAAAGAAAGAAAACAAAAGAACACAACTTCGAAAAACCATATTCGAAATTCTAGAACGTAAGCCTCTTGTATTTGGTATTATTTCCATAAATAACTAGCATGATGCGGAAATAAAATTTACTAGTTATACCTTGTAGAAAAACCTCTTGATCTTCTACCGTATTCCTCTTCTAACCTCGGACGTTGTGTGGGCAACGATCTTCCGAGATGAGAAACCACCAATCACCTTCTTCTCCTCCTAGCTAGGTTCGGCCAACAAAGAGGAAGCTTCACCAAGGAAGAAAAACAAAATACTAACCAAGCTCCAAGAGATGCTAGCTTTCTCTCCTTCTTCTTCTCCTTCTCCGAGTAGTATCTGGCCACCACAAGAGCTCCAATAGAAGGGTAGGGTTCGGCCACCACAAGAGGAAGATAAGGAGAGGTTGGCCGGCCACACCAAGGAACAAAAAAAGGGAGAGGAATAATAGATGTTGTGTCTTGTGAAGGCACCCTCACCCCTTCTTTTATATTCCTTGGCCTAGGCAAATTAGGAAATTTAATTACAATAAATTTTCCTTAATTTCCTTGACATGATTTAATTGAGAGAAATAAAATAAAATTTCCCCAATTAATATCAAGTGGCCGGCCACATCATTGGAAAACAAAAGAGGACAAGTTTTAATCAACAATTAAAACGTCCTAATTTGTTTCCGAAAATTTTAAAAAATAAAATTTCTCTTTAAAATCTCTTCATGGTTGATAAAAGGAAATTTCTATAATTTTAATTTTATCAACATGTGAATAATTTTTAAAGAAAAAATAAAACATCTCTCCAATCTACAAATAAGGAAAGAGATCTAATCTCTTTCTTTAATCTTTTGTAGATCTTTTACAAGAGAGATATTTTAATTTTAATTCTCTTTAAAATATATCTTCCACATAATAATAAAAATTAAAATTAAATTTCTTTTTTAATTTATTTTGGCCGGCCCTACTAGCTTGGGTTCAAGCTGGCCACCCAATTTTATACCTAGGCCGGCCCTAGCTTGTTCCCAAGCTAGCTTGGTCGGCCCCTATTGGGTGGGTATAGAAGGTGGGTATAGGTGGGTATAGAACTCTATAAATAAGAGGCTACGATAGGGACCGAGAGGAGGAATTGGTTTTGGTCTCCCGATAAAATTAAGCATCCCGTGCTTGAACACACAACTTAATTTTATCAATGATAATTCATTCCACTAGAGAACTATCATTGAACTACCGCACCAATCCCAAATTACATTTTTGGGCTCCTTCTTATTATGAGTGTGTTAGTCTCCCTGTGTTTAAGATATCGAATGTCCACTAATTAAGTGAATTACTGACAACTCATTTAATTAATGTCTAAGTCCAAGAGTAGTACCACTCAACCTTATCGTCATGTCGGACTAAGTCCACCTGCAGGGTTTAACATGACAATCCTTATGAGCTCCTCTTGGGGACATTATCAACCTAGTATCTCTAGGACACAGTTTCCTTCTATAATCAACAACACACACTATAAGTGATATCATTTCCCAACTTATCAGGCTTATTGATTCATCAAACTAAATCTCACTCATTGATAAATTAAAGAAATAAATATCAAATATATGTGCTTGTTATTATATTAGGATTAAGAGCACACACTTCCATAATAACCGAGGTCTTTGTTCCTTTATAAAGTCAGTATAAAGAAACGACCTCAAATGGTCCTACTCAATACACTCTGAGTGTACTAGTGTAATTATATAGTCAAGATAAACTAATACCTAATTACACTACGACCTTCTAATGGTTTGTTCCTTTCCATTCTGGTCGTGAGCTACTGTTTATAATTTATAAGGTACTGATAACATCATCTTCTGTATGTGACACCACATACTATGTTATCTACAATATAAATTAAATGAACAACTACAAACAAATGTAGATAATTAGACCAAATGTGATTCTTTATTCATAATGAATGTTTACAAAGCTTAGGCTTTCAGTATACACTCCAACAAAGGTAACATTCATGAGACTAGTCCTACAAGAATCAAATGACATAAATTAGTATTAGATAACCAACCACTGATTCATGTGTCTGAAAAGAATCAAAAGATAATTTTCTTATTCTGAAATAAAGGGAGTTGGAAACACATTGATAACATAACAGAAAAATGTTTTGATACAATCACTGGGGCATAACTCCAAACTATTGATACTGCTTAAAATGATAGTCACTAGGGCACAACCCCAAACAAACCATATTAGTACGTCTTAAAATGACTTTAATTTTCAATAAAACTGATACAATAAATAGAAAACCTATTACAGTGTGAATAATGCTGAAGTGGTTTTAGTAATATTTCTCAATGGTGCAACTCACATCATGGTAGTAAAAATAATGTACAAGGTAAACGTATAACCCATAAAGAACAATGATGCAAAATCTCAAACTTTATGTTGAGTATCCACATTGCAGTACATATAATTAAAATTATTATAATGTAGATATTACACAAGTAATTTTGATCTGTTAGTGGTGCAACACATCTTAATTGAACCTAACTTATTTTCTCATAAAAAATTCAAATTCAATAAATGCCTATCACCCTTGGCACAATGATAAACTAAACTAAATTAAATGTTGTTAGTTGAAATGCAAGACTAGCTCAGAAAAGTTGAGATATGGAGATATCAAGATAGAGTAAAGCTTATTTTGGAAATCAAGTTCTAAATATTATAAATGGTCATACTTTCTCAAATAAGAGAAAGTATGTGGGCTAATAAAATTAAAAAACAAGTATGTGCAAATGAGCAAGTTAATGTTACTTAACATGCGATGACTTAGGGATTCCAACAAGTAAACAATCTCCTCATTAGGTTCAATGGCAGTGAGATTCTAATGGAAACTAGACACATAATCAATGCATACAATTCACTAAAAATGTAATTAAAAATGATATTAATAATATTAATTACCCGTTACTAGATAGCAAATAGCATAATTCAGTTAATAAAATCTACTAAAGAATCATAAAACTAATCTATCCGAATACTTTACCATATTAATCAATGCTTAGATCTTGGTATAAAAAGAGATTTCATCCATTTTATTTTAGATCCTGTCAATAGCTTAATCAAATTTCTTAAGTGTATAACTCTTAAATTTTTGACCCGCTATTCTATTAGGTATGTGAGCATGCCCAGTGGCATTATCTTTAGCAAAACAGCACAAGAATATCCAAACAAGAACACCTTCAACCAAAACTCCATCCAATAAATTAAAAGTCAAATTCTCCTTTAATTTTTGAGTGGTAAAGAAATGTTTGATTCAAACAGTCACCTGCTATGCTTGAGGAACAACAATGCTTGAACTGCCACCGCCACCACCGAGTAGCCCTTTTATCTCCTGGCTTCGTCCTACTTTTGCCAAAAGCTTATGATAGTAAGGCACTGAGTTCAGAAGTACCATTTATCTGACTCCTTAACATTTGCTCGAACAAATCTCGTGTTCGATTTAGGTTTAACTCAACAAATTATATCTGATTCCCCTCTTCAACAACTTATCAAAAACTTCCATTGCTTGGCTAATCCTTCCTGCCTTCACCAATCCATTAAACCAGAGGACTCTCTATGCTATGGTTTGGGGAGTAGAGTGCTTTCAACGACAACAAAATATATGAAAATAAAAGAAAATAAAAGAAATCTAACCTAAGAAAGATCCCGACGAAGATGTTCAATTCAGTGGAGGGCTTCGGCGAAGAGGGTTTCGGCGTGGAGAACTTAGGGTTTATGGCTTCGACAGAGAGGGCTTCGGCGGAGGATTTCATGTGAGAGGGCTTCGGCGGCGGAGGAGTTTGCGTGAGAGAGAGGTCGCGTGTTTAGGTTTTTTTTGCGTGAGAGTGGTGAGCGCAATTGGTTTTGCGTGAGTTTGGTATGCTAGGGGAGTAAGTGAAAAATAATTGTGAGAGGTTTTTGCATGAATAATTTTAGCAAAAATATTGCATGTTATTAAAATTTTAAAATATTTATTGGCAGCGTATATTTTTGTACACCGTCATTTATATATGTATAATAATTATTAACAGCGTGCGTCGCATGCCGTTAATATTATGTTTTAACAGCACACTATGCACATCGTTGAAAAATATATTGACATCGTACTTTTTCTATATGTCGTCATTTGTATAAAAATTATACTATCCGCAGTGCACATAATTAGGTGCGCCGTAAAAACTATTATTAACAGCGTGTTTTAACTGCGCGCCGTTGATGATGCGCTGCGAAAAGTCATTTTTGTTGTAGGGTCTCCTCTCATCCCTAATTTGGTCCAGAACAAGGATAGGGGGGAGATTACCAAGAAAGTTGAAGGGACTTTTCCACTTCCCCCCCATAAACTAGACGATTCCTTTCCCCCAAAAGTTAATAACATCCCAAAAAGATGAAGAGTTCCATCGATTCCTTAAGAAGATTAAAGAAATTTGCATTGAAGTACCTCTAATAGATGCACCGCACCAAATGCCAAAGTTTGCCAAATTTTTAAAAGGTATTCTATCTAACAAAAGACAGAAGGGTGATTTCAAGACTGTAACATTGACGGAGAAGTGCAGCGCTCTACTCACGGCAGACATTCCCCCGAAGCTCCAGGACCCACGAAGTTTTTCTATACCGTGTAAAATAGGCTCTGAGCTCATACACAGGGATTTATGCGACTTGGGAGCTAGTGTCAGCCTATTTCCATACTCGTTATGTATGAAACTAGGACTCCAGAACATTAGACTTATTACTATGGCACTACAATTGGTTGACCATTCATGTAGATACCCAATAGGTATAGTGGAAGATGTGTCAGTAGAGATAGGTGAATGCATCATTACCGTAGATTTTGTTGTCCTGGATATGGAGGAGGATTTGAAGATCCCAATCATCCCTGGAAGACCATTCCTTGCCACTGCTGGAGCCCTCATCGATGTCAAAAAGTCATAAATTATCCCTGGTGATCGATAAAGAAATGTTAGAATTCGATTTATCTGATTCTCCTGACTACATCTCTTCTTCTCAGGGAAATTCCAACAAATCAAATATACACAAAGCTGAGGAATGCAGTTTCCATGGGAGGCCGCCGGACATGATGTGTGATTCGGCAAAACCTGAGAGGTTGCCTCCAACAAGCAATGAGAAGTATATTTGTCCTTCACGAACTGAAGCAGCAAACTGGAGCATTAACCCTTGGAGGAGAGTCATGCCCCCATGGGTTTAGTCCACATTAACTGATACGGGGTCGAGCTAAAGACCTAAAACAAGTGTTTCTTAGGAGGCAACCCAAGGGTTTCGTTTTAATTCGCTATCCAATTATCCTTCTATATATATTTTTTAGTTAGTTCAATCGAGTATTTTTATTGTTAGGTCTTTATTTTCAGGGTGTGCATTAGCCTCCATGAGCTGGCCATGATCGTTTCATGGGCGTGGGGGCGTCGGAGGGGTCAAAAAGGAGAAAGGCAAGAAAATACACGTGTAAGGGAATCGGCCGTGTGATTCCACATGGTAGTGTGACCTATGCAGAGAAGGAACAACACACGGCTGTGCCAACTGGCATGACCGTGCGAAGCCACCCGAGGAGAAAAATGCACGGGCCATGTTGATTGACACGACCATACGATCTTAGCCGAGAGGAAGAAAGGACGTGCCAACAGGCACGGCTGTGCGAAGCCTTGAAGGAGAGGCCGTGTAGAGTCTTACACGGCCCGGCCCAACCCCACCTCTATTAGGGCAAGGGTATGAGGAGACCTACACGGTCGTGCCACCAACTTCATCCCCTTCCTCATATCCTCTTTCTCTTTCCTTCCTCCGACAAATTTCCAAAGTGCTACCACCCATCACCCACATTCATTTCATTCAAATCTACCTCTCCAGTCATCCGTGATGTCGAATATCATCGAAGGAAGCTCTCATCAAAGGAAAGGAAAGGAGTTGTTGGTTGTCTTAAATGAGGGAAATGCACACTTCAAAGGTATATCTAACAACATCAGCATTACTTTCTCTAGTGATGAGCAATTGCATCATTATTATTCTTTGTCTAAATGTTCTATTTTGGGCACTAGGTTTATGGACCAAGAAACCTTGGAAGTGTTAGGATTTAGGAATGATATTGGTTGGTTACCTGATAGAATAGGTTGGACTACCTTAATGACTATGAAATACTCAACTTACCCTCGTATCATTTTAGAAATTTTAAGCTCCATCACTATTGATAATGTTCAAGGAGGAGGAAAATTAAAATTCTGTTTGCTTGATGATGACTATGAATGGAGTCTTGAGGATTTTAATGCATGTTATGATTTACCTAGGGATGGAACTTATACAATTCTATGTGTTTTTTAAATTCAAACTTATGGGAACAAATTGGTGGGTAGTCTCACTTAATCCACATGTTTCTAATGGTACTAGTATCATTAACGTAATTTTTTGATATGTCCATATGATGATGAGGAACACGATATTTGGAAGGGCGGTAATGAAGGAATTGTATGTAACGACCCAATTTTCTCTATTTCAAGTTCTAAAAGTCCATAAAAATATTTGGAAATACTTTTAAAATATTCTAGAGATTTTTAAGAATTTTTAGAGTATTTTTACGTAATTTTTGGAGGTCGTTTAGTAGGGTTACAAAAAGAAAGAAGTTTTTAAAAAAAATGTTGAAGGTGAGATTCGAACCCACGATATCCGACTGGACTGACCCAAGCAAAACCGGCCCAACCAGCTGAGCTGCACGGTTTTTGTTAATCGTATATGGAGCGATGTATATTTAACTAGTAGTTAGGAACAGTAAAATAAATTGGAAATAAAAGGGGCGCGGTTGAAAATCGAAGCCCAGACCTGTGGCTTCGAGCAGAACTCAACGGACCAACTGCGCCAGCGGTCTTTGCTGATCAGATATGCAGCGACAAGTATATAAGGTAAAGTTAGAAACAAAAATAACCTAAAGTATAAGATTTAAATCTTATTTCGAAAACCTAAAATTTTCTCTCATAATTCCCGATCCTTCACGCGCGACGGCGTTCCTGTGCTCGGGCGGAAACAACGCCGAGCCTAGGGCATCGATTTCGACGACCGACCGAGCATCTTTTTGTGAGATCTTCACACGGTGGTGGTCACCTCGTCGAGGAGAGTACACGGGTGTCAAGGGCTCGCCGAAACAGCCACACCTCCGAAGCCCTAGAGGTCGTCTCCGTCGGTTGTATGTTCAAGAAAAGCCTAAGGTGAGTTGCTTCTCACCTGCAGTAGGAGTTGTTCCGCGAGTTTTGATTTGCGAATGAGCTCTGATTTGGTATTTCTGCGCCTTCCTGTTGTTCGGCTAGTTTTCTTTTGGTTCCTGCTATTTTGGGTTTGCTGCCGTGAAACCAAAAGGAAGAAGAGAAGGATTAGTTTAGGTTAGGCATGATGAACAGTTACAAAATTTAGGTTTCTAGTAGCAATTTATCCTATTAGCAGCACATTGGTATCCTTTTTGGCTGTCTACTGTGGTTTTCATGAAGCAATTAAACCTTGAATTGTTCCTTACCAATCTGATTAAGTATAATTAGAAATTTTAGGTCGCTTTACAATAAGGGTTAAGCTAAGAAGGTGTTTCAGATTATAGAGTACAAAATTGGGTTAGTCCGGGAGTTTAAGCATAGCATGCGTTCTTGGGCTTTTCCTCTTAAGATCTGTTGTAGAAAAAAATTAGGATCATGTTGCTCTATAAAAGTATAAGAATTGTAGTCATTTTTAGCTTGTTTTCTGTTGCTGTTGCTGGACATCAGATCTGTTTTAGAAGGGAATCACGATTCCTGCTGGGTTTCAGGAATTTGGAAGGATAGTAAGGTTGTTAAGAGTTTATTAGAAGTCTTTCTTTTAATCGCTAGAGAAATTATAGGTTTCACTTGCTATTGGTATTGCTGGATTGAATTTAGTTGCCTTTCCTATTAGCAAGTGCAGAACCAGCAGTTTTCCTGGCTAAAACAGGGCACGAACAGCTATATATATATAGTGTATTTTGTGACATGATTAGTAAGATTAGATGTGCTTTCTTTTCCTTTGTTTTACAGCATGTATAGGAAGCTCAAAGTTGCATTCTTTTGCTCTATCTTACAGCATGTTTAGTAAGTCCAAGTTAGCTTTCGTTTGCTCTATTTTACAGCATGTTTAGTAAGTCTAAGTTAGCTTTCTTTTGCTCTATTTTACAGCATGTTTAGAAAGTCCAAGTTAGCTTTCGTTTGCTCTATTTTACAGCATGTTTAGTAAGTCTAAGTTAGCTTTCTTTTGCTCTATTTTACAGCATGTTTAGAAAGTCCAAGTTAGCTTTCGGTTGCTCTATTTTACAGCATGTTTAGTAAGTCTAAGTTATCTTTCTTTTGCTCTATTTTACAGCATGTTTAGAAAGTCCAAGTTAGCTTTCTTTTGCTCTATTTTATAGCATGATTAGTAAGCTCAAAGTTGTTTTCATTTGCTATTTTAATAAGCATGAACAGCCATGTATTCTAGTGGAAAAATAAGAATCCTAGTAAATACTTTTAGAAGTATTAACAAGTAAAAGAAAGGAAAAGAAAAGGAAAGAGAAAGGCCAAGGCCTTAAGTAAATTCCAAAGTCAAGACTTTAGGGATTTTGGCACACAAGGTGTCTATTAAAATGCCAAGGCATTTAAAGAAGAAGTAAATAAGATAATAAGTATTTTACTTTTAAAGGGCATGTACCGGACACAAGGTCCAAGGGATGGGCTCCAAGTTGCCCCTAGGCACAAGGCCTAGAAGTATCTTAGTAGTTTCGGGATTAGCTACCTCGATTCTTATTAAGAATGCGCGCAAAGTGGTACAATGCCGGGCCCAAGAGAAGTTGATTATTATTTTCAAGTATTAAAGTATAAATTTTAAACAAGTGAAATAAAAGAATAAATTTAGAGTAAATGAAGTAAGTTTCACTTTGTTTTAAAGATCAGCCAGTTTAGCTTTCTTTTATGCTAAGCAGCTTTTACATGTTTAGTTTCTTACATGTTATTTATTTGCTAGTTGATGAGCATGTTTAGCTTTACATGTTTAGTAGCTTTACATGTTTAGTATTTCAGTTAGTATGCTTCCTTTATTGGTTTATGAGCATGAGTAGCTATACATGTTTAGCTTTTCTGTTAGTTGATTTCTTTGCTATTTATGAGCATGAATAGCTTTACATGTTAGCATTCAGTTTTAGCATGGTTTTATTTGTATACATGCATATCGAGTTTTTGTGAGTAGATAGCGCTCACTAAGCTTTATGCTTATAGACTGCATTTCCTCCTACTGCAGATAAAGGAAAAGCTAAGGTATGAAAGGAAGGCGACAAGGTGGTGGTGATGAAGGTGTGTGATGGCTGGACTATGGAGAGATCATGAATTTGCTAAGGAGTTGTTAAAACTTACCTGATTAGAGTTTCCTTTTCTTTTCTCCTTAATGCTATGATGAAGTTGAGATTGTAATTGAGTCTATTCCGCACTTTGTTATGTTTTATTGTTGGAGTATTATCTGTTTACTATTGCTAGAGTAGTTTCATTCTTCTTATTGAGTTATTATACTGCGTGGTTGAGTGATTATATGTTCCAGCCGCCTGTGGCTGAGTATATATTATTTGTATTGTTGATTTGGTCACCGGTACAAGGGAGACTCTGTCGAAATTTTTCGGTAGGGTTTTTCTCGTGGTTTTTTTTAATCATACCGGTTAAGTAGAGTTAGTAGTCAAGTAACGGTCATCCTTAGAGTGTAGTAGTAGTAAGAAGGGTGGTCGTTACAGTTGGTATCAGAGCAGGTTCCATTCTTCAGCATCACACACACATCAGCATCATCCTTGCCGTCTTCAAGTAAGAAAGTATTTAAGTTCTTTCTTTATTGCTTTCCTTTATTATTATTTGCAGTATAGAGTGATTGCTTATAAGTGCTTAAGTAGATAAGAGTTTTTGCTATTTTTCCTTCTTCATATACAAATATGTATGTTTAGAAAGGATAGAGAAATGTTTAGAAGTACCTACTCATAGGTGTTGAAAGTCAAGAATCATGTATAAGTAAGATATATCTAGAAAGTATAGTGATAATTTTAAGTTTTCTTTTCCTCTTCCTGACTTGATGGCAAGAAGAGGACGTCCCCGTACCGTTCGTACTGAGGACCAAGTTCAGGAGAACGAAGAGCCCAGAACCCCTGGGCCTATTCTCTCTGCAGTTGTTGCTCAACTTCAGAGACAAGTAGTGAGCAGCAGCAAGTGATTGCCAATCTAATGGCCAATCAGAAGTCAGCTCCTCCCACTCCCCCCAACCATTTCTGTGGAGACCCCAATGGTGACTGAAGTCCCATCAGTTGCCTTGGAAGTTGCCACAACACCTATAAGACAAGAAGCATACCTCATCCAGTGGCTAAAACTGAAACCAGAAAGCTTCTCAGGCACGACTGAGCCCTGGGATGCCAGGCTTGGTTCAAGACACTGAAGAGCACCATGAAGCTTCTTGACTGGCCAGAAGTCGAGAAGGTCAAGTGTACCTCTTTCTGCCTATCTGGAGATGCTCGTATGTGGTGGGAGCGAGTTAAGAGTAAGAGAGCAGTCAACCAGATGAGCTGGGTTGACTTTGAGATAGAGTTGTACTAAGAGTTCTTCCGCCAACGTATCACCAATAAACATTATGAGCAGTTTATAGAATTTAGACCAGGTGACCTACCAGTAGAAGAAGCGGTTAAAAGATTTAACAGGCTAGCTCACCTTTGCCTAGAGTTAGTAAGTACAGTGAAAGAACGAGTCAGACTGATGCTCCTAATGCTGAGACCAGAAATAACACCTAATGTGAGTAGTGAAACTCACCAACCATAGATTGGTGAAGAGCTGGTCAGCAGGATATTAGTGAGCACTATTTGAACAGCAACAAGGCACAACAAACGCAACACGAGTCAGTCAAGATAGAAGACAAGACAGTGGGGAAACAGAGACCCCAGTCAAGTAATCAGAACTGGAGTACAGAAGAACAAGAAAGACCCAAGCAGGAAGATGTTCAGGTGGTCTGTGAGTATCCAAAGGTATTTCTAGAAAGGCTACCTGGACTACCTCCCAATAGAGAAGTGGAGTCAATTTCAAAAGCTCCGTACCGAATGTCTCCAGCAGAGCTGAAAGAACTACAAGAACAATTTCAGGAGTTACTTGACAAGGGTTACATCCGCCCTAGTCATTCACCCCGGGAAACTTCAGAGTTGTTCGTTAAGAAGAAAGACGGATCCATGCTAATGTGCATAGATTTTAGAGCGCTGAGCAAAGTAGCAGTTAGGGACAAGTACCCTCATTCCAGAATAGATGATCTATATGATCAGCTAAAAAGGGTAATAGTATTCTCTAAAATAGACCTGTGCTCTGGGTATCATCAGTTGGAAGTGAAAGAAAGTGATACACCCAGGAAAAGCTAACAAAGTGGCAGATGCACTAAGCAGAAAATCCAGTGCATCCTTGATGTCTTTGTCAGCATTAGCCCTACCACTGCAGAAGGAGTTGTCAGACTTTGGAATGGAAATTATTTATGGGCAACTCTCTGCATTGACCTTAGAGTCAACCCTGCTTGAGGATATACAGAGAAAGCAAAGTGAAGATCCAGATATCCAAAAGATCAAGCAAGGGATACAAGAAGAAGAAAATTCGGAGTTTCGAATATCAGACAGTGGAATTCTTTATCAGGGGAGCCGCCTTTGTGTTCCCAATGATGGAGAACTGAGAAAGAAAATTTTAGAAGAAGCTCATAGCACACCTTATTCCATGCATCCTAGTTCTACCAAGATGTATCAAGACGTGAAACCGAGATTCTGGTGGTCTGGACTCAAAAGAGATGTAGCTAAATATGTCAGTACCTACCTGATATATCAGAGGGTCAAAGCAGAACACCAGAGACCAGGAGGAGTTCTTCAGCCTCTTCCAATACCAGAATGGAAATGGGAAGATATATCCATGGACTTCATAACAGGTCTCCCAAGAATCACAAATGGATATGATGCGATATGGGTGATAGTGGACAGATTGACCAAGTCTGCTCATTTTCTAGCCATCAAGGTGTCTCACTCTATAGAGCAGTTGACACTTATGTTAAAGAGGTGATCCGACTTCACGGAGTTCCTAAATCTATTGTGTCTGATAGAGATGGATGCTTCACCTCACACTTTTGGGAGTGTGTTCAGAATGCACTAGGCACCAAACTCAAGTTCAGCACAGCCTTCCATCCTCAGACTGATGGACAGACAGAGCGAGTAAATCAGATCCTAGAAGATATGCTCAGGGCTTGTGCACTAGATTTTAAAGGCAGTTGGTGCAAGTATCTGTGTTTAGCTGAGTTTGCCTACAACAACAGCTACCAAGCCACCATCAGGATGGCACCATATGAGGCGTTGTATGGCAGAAAGTGCAGATCACCTATATGCTGGCAAGAAGCAGGTGAAAGAAAGGAAATGGAAGTAGAGCTGGGTATTCAGACAGAGCTGCTAGAAGAAACCACTCAGGCTATTCAGAAAATCAGAGAGAGGATTGAGACTGCCCAGAGTAGACAGAAAAGCTATGCTGACACATGCCGTAGGCCATTGGAATTTTAAGTAGGAGATTCAGTTTTTCTCAAAGTTGCTCCTATGAAGGGAGTGATGAGATTTGGCAAGAAGGGCAAATTAAGTCCTCGCTATGTAGGACCTTACCTGATTACAGACAGGATTGGGAAGGTAGTTTACAAGCTGGAATTACCACAAGACATGTCAGCTATACACAATGTGTTTCATGTCTCCATGTTAAAGAAGTGCCTCCATGACCCTAGCCAAGTGATTGAGCCTCAGTAAGTGCAGATCCAAGAGGATCTTAGTTTTGAGAGTAGACCAACACAGATAGTGGACAGAGCAGTCAAGAGACTAAGAAGCAAAGAAGTGCCACTAGTGAAGGTTATCTGGCAGAACCAGAAGCACGACGAAGTCACTTGGGAGCGGGAGGACAGTATGAGACAGAAGTATCCAGAGCTATTCTAAGTTCGAGTACGAACTTTTTATAAGGTATGGGGAATTGTAACGACCCAATTTTCCCAATTTCAAGTTCTAAAAGTCCATAAAAATATTTGGAAATACTTTAAAAAATTCTAGATATTTTTAGGAATTTTTAGAGTATTTTTACGTAATTTTTGGAGGTCGTTTAGTAGGGTTACAAAAAGAAAGAAGTTTTTAAAAAAAATGTTGAAGGTGAGATTCGAACCCACGATCTCCGACCGGACTGACCCAAGCAAAACCGGCCCAACCAGCTGAGCTGCACGGTTTTTGTTAATCATATATGGAGCGATGTATATTTAACTAGTAGTTAGGAACATTAAAATAAATTGGAAATAAAAGGGGCGCGGCTGAAAATCGAAGCCCAGACCTGTGGCTTCGAGCAAAACTCAACGGACCAACTGCGCCAGCGGTCTTTGCTGATCAGATATGCAGCGACAAGTATATAAGGTAAAGTTAGAAATGAAAATAACCTAAAGTATAAGATTTAAATCTTATTTCGAAAACCTAAAATTTTCTCTCATAATTCCCGATCCTTCACGCGCGACAGCGTTCCTGTGCTCGGGCGGAAACAACGCCGAGCCTAGGGCATCGATTTCGACGACCGGCCGAGCATCTTTTTGTGAGATCTTCACACGGTGGTGGTCACCTCGTCGAGGAGAGTACACGGGTGTCAAGGGCTCGCCGAAACAGCCACACCTCCGAAGCCCTAGAGGTCGTCTCCGTCGGTTGTAAGTTCAAGAAAAGCCTAAGGTGAGTTGCTTCTCACCTGCAGTAGGAGTTGTTCCGCGAGTTTTGATTTGCGAATAAGCTCTGATTTGGTATTTCTGCGCCTTCCTGTTGTTCGGCTAGTTTTCTTTTGGTTCCTGCTATTTTGGGTTTGCTGCCGTGAAACCAAAAGGAAGAAGAGAAGGATTAGTTTAGGTTAGGCATGATGAACAGTTACAAAATTTAGGTTTCTAGTAGCAATTTATCCTATTAGCAACACATTGGTATCCTTTTTGGCTGTCTACTGTGGTTTTCATGAAGCAATTAAAACTTGAATTGTTCCTTACCAATCTGATTAAATATAATTGGAAATTTTAGGTCGCTTTACAATAAGGGTTAAGCTAAGAAGGTGTTTCAGATTATAGAGTACAAAATTGGGTTAGTCCGGGAGTTTAAGCATAGCATGCGTTCTTGGGCTTTTCCTCTTAAGATCTGTTGTAGAAAAAATTAGGATCATGTTGCTCTATAAAAGTATAAGAATTGTAGTCATTTTTAGCTTGTTTTCTGTTGCTGTTGCTGGACATCAGATCTGTTTTAGATGGGAATTAAAATTCCTGCTGGGTTTCAGGAATTTGGAAGGATAGTAAGGTTGTTAAGAGTTTATTAGAAGTCTTTCTTTTAATCGCTAGAGAAATTATAGGTTTCACTTGCTATTGGTATTGCTGGATTGAATTTCGTTGCCTTTCCTATTAGCAAGTGCAGAACCAGCAGTTTTCCTGGCTAAAACAGGGCACGAACAGCTATATATATATAGTGTATTTTGTGACATGATTAGTAAGATTAGATGTGCTTTCTTTTCCTTTGTTTTACAGCATGTATAGGAAGCTCAAAGTTGCATTCTTTTGCTCTATCTTACAGCATGTTTAGTAAGTCCAAGTTAACTTTCGTTTGCTCTATTTTACAGCATGTTTAGTAAGTCTAAGTTAGCTTTCTTTTGCTCTATTTTACAGCATGTTTAGAAAGTCCAAGTTAGCTTTCGTTTGCTCTATTTTACAGCATGTTTAGTAAGTCTAAGTTAGCTTTCTTTTGCTCTATTTTACAGCACGTTTAGAAAGTCCAAGTTAGCTTTCGTTTTCTCTATTTTACAGCATGTTTAGTAAGTCTAAGTTATCTTTCTTTTGCTCTATTTTACAGCATGTTTAGAAAGTCCAAGTTAGCTTTCTTTTGCTCTATTTTATAGCATGATTAGTAAGCTCAAAGTTGTTTTCATTTGCTATTTTAATAAGCATGAACAGCCATGTATTCTAGTGGAAAAATAAGAATCCTAGTAAATACTTTTAGAAGTATTAACAAGTAAAAGAAAGGAAAAGAAAAGGAAAGAGAAAGGCCAAGGCCTTAAGTAAATTCCAAAGTCAAGACTTTAGGGATTTTGGCACACAAGGTGTCTATTAAAATGCCAAGGCATTTAAAGAAGAAGTAAATAAGATAATAAGTATTTTACTTTTAAAGGGCATGTACCGGACACAAGGTCCAAGGGATGGGCTCCAAGTTGCCCCTAGGCACAAGGCCTAGAAGTATCTTAGTAGTTTCGGGATTAGCTACCTCGATTCTTATTAAGAATGCGCGCAAAGTGGTACAATGCCGGGCCCAAGAGAAGTTGATTATTATTTTCAAGTATTAAAGTATAAATTTTAAACAAGTGAAATAAAAGAATAAATTTAGAGTAAATGAAGTAAGTTTCACTTTGTTTTAAAGATCAGCTAGTTTAGCTTTCTTTTATGCTAAGCAGCTTTTACATGTTTAGTTTCTTACATGTTATTTATTTGCTAGTTGATGAGCATGTTTAGCTTTACATGTTTAGTAGCTTTACATGTTTAGTATTTCAGTTAGTATGCTTCCTTTATTGGTTTATGAGCATGAGTAGCTATACATGTTTAGCTTTTCTGTTAATTGATTTCTTTGCTATTTATGAGCATGAATAGCTTTACATGTGTGCATTCAGTTTTAGCATGGTTTTATTTGTATACATGCATATCGAGTTTTTGTGAGTAGATAGCGCTCACTAAGCTTTATGCTTATAGACTGCATTTCCTCCTACTGCAGATAAAGGAAAAGCTAAGGTATGAAAGGAAGGCGACAAGGTGGTGGTGATGAAGGTGTGTGATGGCTGGACTATGGAGAGATCATGAATTTGCTAAGGAGTTGTTAAAACTTACCTTATTAGAGTTTCCTTTTCTTTTCTCCTTAATGCTATGATGAAGTTGAGATTGTAATTGAGTCTATTCCGCACTTTGTTATGTTTTATTGTTGGAGTATTATCTGTTTACTATTGCTAGAGTAGTTTCATTCTTCTTATTGAGTTATTATACTGCGTGGTTGAGTGATTATATGTTCCAGCCGCCTGTGGCTGAGTATATATTATTTGTATTGTTGATTTGGTCACCGGTACAAGGGAGACTCTGCCGAAATTTTTCGGTAGGGTTTTTCTCGTGGTTTTTTTTAATCATACCGGTTAAGTAGAGTTAGTAGTCAAGTAACGGTCATCCTTAGAGTGTAGTAGTAGTAAGAAGGGTGGTCGTTACATTGTAAGACTTTCTGACTTGTATTGTTTATGGGAAATGATAGAAAATGTGTCTATTAATTCTGGATATTTATTTTTAAGGCACTTGGTAACATTAGGAAAGACTTCTTCCTCTACCCCCATTGTTTTAGGAGGATTGCTTACTCATATTTCGGTAGTACTAGGTTATGATCTGAGTGGTCTTGAAATGATTGAAGATGTTTATCGAATGGATCTAAATTTTTTTTAACCACTCATTTGATTCACCGTGAGGAATATGGGTATAGTCTTGTAGTTAAGGATAGTTTTCCCCTTAGATTGCCTAACCCAAATTTAACCACTATCCATGTTAAGGAGAATTGGCGTTTGACTTTAGCAAAGCAACAATTTAACCCACCTCCACCCTCCGTTCCTAGATATATGCCTTCGGTTAGTCGAGATATTTTGTGATTCAATTTCCAAGAATTTCGTCCTACTATTAACTCTCTTCATCATGACTTGGAACAAACTAATAGATTGTTTACTATAAATATTTGCATGAAGGACGAGCAATTTAAGCACTTGTAGGACTGTTTTAAGAGTGAGAGAGATTTATGCACACAAATGCTTGAATTCATGGATGCTCATAGGAAGAGAATGGTTTGGAACGAGGATTTTAGGTGGTATATGAGGAATTTTTAGAGTAATATTGATGAGTTGTTCTCGTATCATAAACAGGTAAGGGACTTGAGATGGGTAGTTAAGACTTATCCTGAGATTCCAGATTTCCCCGACCTTTAGCCTCATCGGCCATTTTGATTTTCATCGGGACGATGAAAAGTCTAAGTCTTGGGGGGTGTTGTGTTTGTACAACCAGAGTTGAGTCGAGTCCTTTTCTTTTTCTTTCTACACATTTATCTAGTTTGCTTTATCTACTTGCATTTCATTTTATCTTTCAGTCTCATATTGCCCGCTCTTTTCTTACTTGTAGTTTTTCATCATGTTTATTTTGAAAAAAAAATGACAAAAATAGTTTTGAGGCATATTTGAGAGCATCAAACCTTCTACTTTTTCTGCTGACTTGTCTGATAGCAAAATGACTAGCACATGTATTTTCTTAGTTCATGTGTTGTAGAGATAGTGTTAGTATGTTTGACGTATCCTTTTTCTCTATCTTTAGTAGCATGAAATAAGCTAAATATTGTACGAAGTTTAGTATAAGTCTTGGCCTAACCTTAAGGATCTTACTTTCACTTCACTTAAGCTTGAATAGTGGAAATATTTTGAAATAGTTATGATTCATCCAAATTGTTTAGTACTTGTGTTGCCATAGGGATTCCTTAGTTACATTTTAGTTACTGGATGACCTCAGATCATAGAAGCTCATTCGGAAAAATCTAAATCCCAACATTTGCATCATGTATTTGTGATTAGTGCTACACTTCTATGGCGCTTAAAAAAAAGAGTTGAATAAGGGATAAAAAATAGTTGTCGTGAGTGAAAACTAACAATTTAGCCCTTTGAGACCGAGTTAGATTACTGGGGAAATAAATGTTATGTTTCTCTTGATTCCGAGTAGTATCCTTTGAGACCTTGTGTAATTTAAGGAAAACGAACCAAGTGTGTGGTAGGTAAGTGCTTATCACCGAGAACATTAGGAATTCAATTGTATGACGACTTGACTAGGACAAAAAATTGAAACTTGAAGATTTTGAGTCACTTATTGCACCGAGCACAAAGAACTTATGCTTAGGCCATACTTGGGTTACTCCACAATCATGCTTATCAATGAAACTAATTGATAGAGTTAGGCGAATGCACTATAGATTATGATACATTATAGGAACTCATGGACATAGATTGCAGTATTTTTCTTGAGGACAAACAAAGGTTCAAGTCTGGGGGTGTGATGTGCATAGATATTATGATCGTTTATGGATGTTTTAATGCACATTCACTTGCTTAATTTTCATATATTCTTTATACGATCATCGCTCCTATTATTTATTCTGCATTAATTACTCTTTTGTCAGAGATCTGCTCTTTATTTGATTTTGTGTTGACAAGGATAACTTTTGGAGCGAAAATAGCGATTGTCGACGCATCGAAGCAAAGCAGGGAGCCACTTGACATCAGCCGTGAAACCCTGCACAACCGTGTGGCCATTCCCGAGAGAGAGCAACACACGCCCATGCAACCTCGCGCAGCCGTGCTGTTAGCTAGAGCCCTAGAGCCAATCATTTGATGATTGTATTTTGGACTTGTTGTATCATATTCTATATAAATAAAGGCATTTAGTTTTTGGTTATTATACTTACTTGTATTGGTGCCAAATAAACTAAGTATAATAACGTCCTTGAGTAGACGGTTCTCACCTATATCAATCGGTTAGTTGAACCGATAGTGAGATGATATAGGGAACACTACTCTTAATCATTTCTAGTCGAGTATTAACATTCAGGGACAATGTTAATGCAATAAGACTAGCATGTAGCTCAACTCGATGACTTGATCTCACAAGTCATGGATATAGAGATATCAAGTTGACACATGGGTATGCATTAGAGAATGTATACTGAATGACCCGCCATGAGAAAGTATCATGGATCATTATATGAGTGTCATATACTTTCTCATGTGGCTATTAGTATGACTACTAGTCCTTAGACCTGAAATCACCATGGTTCCCTACATAAGGAGTTATGTACTTTGGTTTCGTCAAACGTCACCCGTAACTGGGTGGACCATAAAGGCGATTACTGGGTATGTAACAAATTATGCAGAGGGATGTGAGTGATTTAGATGGGATCTATCCCTCCTATATGACGGGAGAGACATCGGTATTCTTGATAGAGTGAGACCACGAAGTGCATGACCATGCCCAAATGAGTCAATATAGGATATTGAGCTCATTTGATTGAGTGAGTCTACTTGGAGTTCAATATTTAGATTGATTAGAGGATGACATGGCCTATGCCTCACATTGATCAATCTAGATGTCTAGGATAGAAGGACACTTGTCATATATTGTGAGGAGTCACAATTAGTAGTCACAAGGTGATGTTGGATCTCAACATTCTTGAAACTTGGGTAGTAATGATGTATTGCTAGATACCGCTCATTGCTTATGTTTCTAAATGAGTTTAGGGGCATTGCCAACGTTACAAGAACCTATTGGGTCACACACAAAGAACAAGTGGATGGAGATTAGGTTCATATGATGAACCAAGAGGATTAGATTCATTTGATGAATCAAATTGGATTAAGAGTAATCCTAATTGGGCTAATTGAGTTGGACTCAAGTTGATTCATGTGTTCAATGAGTCTAATTTAGATTATGACTCATTGAATCAATTTAATTAAATGAATTAGATTCATTATATTAAATTGGCTTGAATTAAATGGTTGGATTAGATCAACCATGAGAGAGATTAAGTCAAGTTTGACTTGACTTGAGAGGAAGATGAAGAGTCAAGTTTGACTTGACTTTATGCCACCTCATTGGTGAGTTGGCATTAAGTGGACCAATGATGATGCTCCACATCATCATGGTTACTTAAGTGAAGTGCCACCTCATGGGAGTTACCAAGAGTTGTGACAATTGGTATCCCATGGAGGTTACAAACCACTTAATTAGATGAAAAAAGAGTTTCATTTTTTGCAAGTGTAACTCTCATTCAAGTGATCTTCCTCCTCCTAAGCTCTCTTCTTGCTCCTTCTCTTCTATTGGTCGTGGGTTTCAAGCAAGGGAGAAGAAAGGAGAGTGAATCTAATCCAAGAAGAAAGGTTAGTGAAAGTCACATAGAGATTTTAGAGGAGTGTGTTCTCTTCTTTTCTTTTCTTCTTCTTCCAATCCTACCCGAGAGCGCTAGAGAGTGCTAGCACACTTGTGGTGCTCTCTTCTCCATCCTTGAGTGTTAGAGAACACTTCTTGTTCGTGTGGATATCACTAGAGAGTTGTCTACGTTGACAACTTCGAGATCCGGCGTACCGTTGGACGAGCGGGATTTGCGAGGGCACGCTTCAAAGATATAAAATGTTTTTCCTTTGTAGATCTACTGTAGATCATAGTTTGAAACTCGTACTCATAATTTTGAAATCTATCCTTCACACGAGATCCAGTGGCATGGGTGATTCGGGGTTTTCGCGACGCGAAAAACGGTTGTCGTGGCCTGAAAAACCCAACACGTGCCTCACGACCAGTAGCCAAGAAGCACACAATCATGTGAACCTCACACGGTCGTGCAATGCAGACCCGAGCTAAAAGAAGACACGGCCATGCGGATCTCGCACGACCGTGCCACTCAACCCGAAGGGAAGAGGAAGTTGGTCGTGCAGATCTCGCACGGCCGTGGCACGGGCCGTGTGGCGCCCGTGCCCTAGCCTATAAAAAGATCCTTTAACCCTTCTCCAGAGGGGGGGAGGGGGGGGGGGGGGAGCCGTCAGAGAGAGATATACCTTGGTGCCATTCCACGCCGTCCCGGACCTCCATTCGACGATCCGAGATCACCTCCATCACCACATCAACTCCAGAAGCAAAGGTTTGGATCCGAAGATCACTGGACGACATTGAATAAGCATATCTTTTCCCTCTCTCTTATTGTTTGGGGATTATGTCTAATTATACTATGTCTTCGGGTTTTTCTCCTGCGTCTATGGAGTAGATTCTTTATTCTAGGATCAGGGAGTAGTTGTGGATAGGTATTGATGTAAGACTCATGTTTATGCCTCTTTCTCATTGAATGATTTCACTTGTCTTGTTTGTATTTGATATGGATGAAACTTGCTTCAGATTACCATGTCGTATTAATTTATTGTGTAGGAATTGCTAATTTCGTAAAGATAGGATCTTAGATCGTATACCCGAAGGGCCCTAGTGACAGGGGTAACCCGTTCACGGATATCTAGAATACTCCCTTGAAAGGAGAGGAAATTCCTGACAAGGAAGTAGGAAACCAAACCAAACCCCTATCTCTATCCTTAATGATACCGATTAGATTCGTATTCTTGTGATCTACCGAGGTGCCCTAGTGACAGAAGTTAACCATAACAGGATTACATAAGAATCTTCTCTATTTAGTACTTAAGGGTAGTAACTTGAACTTTCGATGAGTACATGTTGATTGACAATGAGGAAAGGATAGAACATGATACGTCAGCTACCACCACAATGAAATCGAACTTCTAGAGCTCTTCCCAAGCTGAGTAAAACTGTCTCTCTCTCTCTCTCACTAGTTCTCACATCTACTTCCCAAGTTCTTTTCTTCTTAAGAAATAGTTCACCTACAACCATCAGTAGTTTAGCTAATTCTACGTGGATAATCACTAGTGCTTATAACCAGTCCTCGTGGGATCGATAATCTTTTATTACTGACGACGTATCCGTGCACTTGCGGAAGCGTAACACTAAACTATGCTTAAAAACATGAATAATTTACGCACATAACACCCCAAACTTAAACTTTTTTTTATTCTCAAGCAAAACTTGCAATCTAGATTCATGTGTGTAATTGATGCATCATAATCCTTAATGAATCAGTCTAATACTATCATAGAGTTTTATTGATAAATATGATACAAAATTTTTTGAATGTGGCCTAAGTAGAAGTTCTCCATGCTCAGTACAATGAGTAACCTAACCTTTTCAAGTATCAATCTTTAAGTCTAGTCAAATCATCATCTAACCATGTTCCTCATGCTTCCAGTGATAGACACTTACCTATCACTCGTAAAGTTCTTCCCTCTCTAAGTCTGCACAAGGTCTCAAAGGAATACCTGGTATTAAGAGAAACATAACTGTTATTTCCTCAGTAACCTAACTCGGTCTCAAAACGGGTAATGTATTAGCTTCCACTTACAATAATTATTTTTTTATCCCTTATTCTTTCTTTCTTTTTGCTAAGTACTTACAAAGTGCAACACTTGAACAAACTATTTTTTTTTTGGGATTTAGATTCTTCCTAATGAGTTGACATAAACTGAGGTTATCCAGTAACCAAAATATAGTTCAGAGGGCACCAAGAAAGCAAGAAACTAGTTTGGTTATATGAATTATGACTATTTTCATAAGTATCTACTATTAAAGTCAAGCATGTATTAAGAGATCCTAAAATTAGGCCAACACTCAAACTCTTCTAGTAAAAATATTGCTTCATGCTACTATGGGTAGGAAAATATAGATCAATAGGCATACTAGCATATCAAATAACAACAACATAAATATCTAGAACAAGTGTGCTAGTATCTTGCTATGAGAAATAAACAAATAATGGCATGATATATGATACAACTAGAAAATTTTATTATCCAAAAAGAATTATGATAAAAACTAACCTACGACTCGACATATATACATCTCCTAGACTTAAATCTTTCGTTGTCCCAATGAAAACAAAAAAAATCTAATGCGGAGGAGGTTTGAAGTGATGGAAATTACTAAGTAATGAGGGCCAAACATTTGAGTCATTTATCTACTGAAGTCACCCCTCCATCTAGTGGTTGTACACATTCTAATCTTTGAATCTTGTAAAAAGAATATTATATAAGAAAAACCAAGTAGAGGGTTGGGATTACGAAAAAGAGAAAAGGAAAGTCAAAGAGAATTATAAAGTTGTTTTTTTTGGGCAAAAGATTTGGGCACGACTGTGCCTTATAGACATGACCTTCCTATGTTTATCTCTAGAGCTATCAAGGCATCAGGCAAGGCCATGCCTAAGAGGCATAACCTACCCATGTTGGTCACAGGAGATCTTGTAAGAGAGGCATAACCTGTAACGCCCGCCCTTCCACTGCTTACGAAGGACGGGGTTACTTGAAACATACATACATGCATATATGGCAGTGAAAGTAAATGAATAAAAACTAATAATCATGTTATCATAGAAGCATGTCCGTTATCATAAATCATATATCAAAAGCATGTCATGTGAACAATGTAATCATGTATCATATTAACATGTGAACATGCTAGCATTCATAACTTGATTTAACATCTACTACTTGCTACGTGATACATGATATTTTACTTAACTAGAGCATAAAGCATACTAACATGGAACATGAAAACAAAAGTTCATAATGAGTATAAACCATCAAGTATCATCCATCAAAAGCATTATGTAGCAAAATAGGATCACATGCAAAGCTTTAAAACATATAAGCATAAAGCAGATCTATTCCACCATGTCACTGCCACACACATCTTTGCCCTTCCTGCTGCTCCCTTTTAGTTTAACCATTCTTTTCCCTTTTCTGCAATACAAGGGAAATTAAACTATAAGCACATAGGCTTAGTAAGATCCTTTCCTACTCACAAAAACATAATTCATGCATTTAAACATAAAGTAGTGACATGTTTTTTAACCAACATCTAGATATAAAATTTGCATGCTAGCATAAAGTAGTGTCATACTCATTTAAGCAAATCATAACATAGCATGTGAGAGTATAAACATAAAGTAGTAGCATGATCATCTAGGCATCATAGACATATTTTCAAAAAGCATCTTACTAAAGCATAAAGAAAATCATTTAGCATGAAATAAGTATATGCAATATGTCCTTTTGAAAACATGTATCATGAAATGAGTATATGCAAGATGTCCTTTTGAAAACATATATCATATAAGTACTTAAACATAATCTCAACATGAGGGCCCGACTTTGTACCACATACATGAATTTGTACGCATCCTAAATAGATCCGAGGTAGCTAATCTCGAACCTAGCTATTAGGAACTAGGCCCGTTTCCTTGACCATCGACCTAGGGGCACTTAGGAGCCCATCCCTTACTAGGCCCGTTTCTTTGACCATCAACCTAGGGACAACTTAGGAGCCCATCTCAAGTACAAGCCATACAAAAGTAAAATAGCATATCATGCTTCTTATCATATCATGGCATATCATATTTCTTGTCATATCATGACATATCATGTTCTTGTCATATCATGAAGAGTGCTCTTAATACCAACTTAAGGGAAGCATCTCTTAGACTTTTCATCATACATAAGCCTTGCATAAGCATAACATGATGACATAAAGTGCTCATAACATATAGCATATCATAGAAAAAACATAACATGATGGCATAAGTGCACATAACATATAGCATATCATAGAGAAAGCATAACATGATGGAATAAGTGCACATAACATATAGCATATCATAGAGAAAGAATAACATGATGGCATAAGTGCACATGACATATATAGCATATCATAGAGAAATCATAACATGATGGCATAAGTGTACATAACATATAACATGGTGACATAAAATCCATATCACATCATAAAGAGTCATTATCATGCATGGTTGGGTTTTGAACTTCCTACAAACCCTAAATCATAACTTGGCCAAAACATATAAGCATGAGTCATAGATTTTCAAGCAACATAAAAACATGGGATCAATAACCTAAGTTCTCACAATACTTAACATAACATGTGAGACCTTTAACAACCCTAGGTAGCTCCTTAACCTCATTTTTCTTGTCTTGGCCGAAACTTGTGAGCATGAATCTTAGGTTTTCAAGCAACCTAAAAAAACATGGGATCAATAACCTAAGTTCTCATAATACTTAACATAACATGTGAGACCCTTAACAACCCTAGGTAGCTCCTTAACCTTATTTTTCTTGTCTTGGCCGAAACATGTAAGCATGATTCTAGTTTTTTTTCAACAACTTAAAGCATGAAACTTTTACACCATACCTAGTATAGCAAGTGAGACTCTTAGTAGGCATAAATGAGGTTCTAACCCTAATGTTCAAATCTTGGCAGAAACCTCTAGAAGCATGATTCTAAATTTTAATGCACCATAAGGCATGGAACTTAAACTAACAATATATAGAAGATCATACATCATGAGGAAGCATAAGCAAACATAATTTAGGTCTAAAAACTTTCTCTAAACCTTTTCATTTCTTTTGGCAGAAACCTAAAGGTAAGACTCTAGGTTTTTAATGCAACATAAGGCATGGAAACTTAAACTAACATTTTATAGAAAGTCATACATCATGAGGAAGCATAAGAAAGCATAGTATAGGTCTAACAACTTCCTCTAAGGCCTTTATTTCTTCTCGGCCGAAACCCTAAAAGCATAGTTCCAAGTTTTTCTTTATTTTTTTTTTTTACAACATGAAGCATGAAAGCTCTTAGTAACCATAGATAACCTCTTAACTTTATCTTGGCCGAAACTTTACAAGGTAAGACCCTAGGTTTTTCAAGCAACCTTTAAGCAATAAGCATATGAAAGCTACTTGTACTGCAGGTGAGGGAATACTTACATTCTTTTGCTAAGGAAAAGTACCCTTGCTTGAGAAGTTTTCCTAGGAAGAAGACCCCTTAGCTTGGTTTCGGAAATGAAGAAGATGGTCTTGGGATTTCGGTGGGAGAAGGAAGTAGGAGGAAGAAAGAAGAAAAAATGAAGTTTTCCTTTCCTTTCTCTTATTTATGCTAAATGAAGGAAGAAGGCAAAACCATCTTCTCATTGGGAAGGAAGAAGGAAACTCAAACTTTTCCTTCTAAGTGAAGGGGGGCCTTCACTTTCACCACCCTTAACTATAATCTCCCTTCTCTTCCTAACAGCACACCCCTGCTGGGGCTACTAGTTATCACATACAACCACCTACCAAGAGGTTCAAGGTTCAAACCTTGGTCATGCCTCTTTTTTTGGTTCTTTTTGCTCTTTATTTTTATTTTGAAAAGTCTACATAAAGCTCATTTTAATCATGCAATAATTTATATAAAATTGATAGGGATCCTATGGGTGTTACATAACCATGTCAAAAAGACATGGCCTTATTGTGAAAGCTTCTATAAACTCCTTCAAAAGAGACACGATTGTGCCTGAGAGGCATAACCCTGCCGTGAAAACTTCTGGAGTCTGGTTCAAAAGTGGCATGACATTTAAAGGCACAACCTAATTGTGACAGCCTTGGGAGATTTTGAAGAAAAGACACGGTCATGCCTTTTAGGCACGATCACACCATGTTAGATTCGGCTAGTATCAACACAAGAGGCACTACCGTGACTTTTAGGCACTGCCTGCCTTTAATTTTTCTCCCAACTCCTTCCACTTCCATGGTGACTACCAAGACTAGCTCATGGGTGCTCCTAGCCATGAAATTAAGCAAAATAAAAAGTTAAAACTATGAAGAATGAGAAAAACATAAACAAAAATAAGAAAAAAAACTTGGGTTGGCTCCTAAGAAGCGCTTGTTTATGGTCATAAGCTTGACTCCTTATTAGGTGTATCATTTAAATCTTGCTCATGCTGAAGTAAGATACTTATAAACTTTATTGTCAAGGATTCTTAGCTTTTCATCAAATATGTTCTCCTTTAAAGTGTCATCATGAGGTTGTGCATGTGATTGTTATGTAAAGTATGCCCTGCCACTAATATATTCATAGAATAAAGGTTAGTAGCTTTAGATATATCAAATAAAATTTTACGATTACCAATCACTAAAGAGAGTAAATCATCAAGCATGATTTCAGATGTGGATAGGGGAGCCACTTCTGGATCTTTGAGATTTGAAGGTATTTGAATTATAGTAGTACACTCCTTTGTCAAACTTTAATGAGATGTTCCTCAAGCTCATTTTTATTATCTTCACTCATCTGAAACTCCTCCAAAGATAAGAGTTGAGATGACATTCTAGTGCAAACTAAGTCTATTTTATAGCACTTAGCATTCATTTTCTTGATTTCCACGTGCATCTGAACTTGTAAGGTTTGGAAGCTTTCTGCTAATTTCAATATTTTATCTAGCTGGGATGAAGATTAAACATCCATAATATGCCCATAGTGTTGGTTAATCCTAGGAAAACGTACCGGGTCCACTGTACAAAAATTTTGTACAAGTGTCGAACCTTTCCTTAAATAACATATTGTGTTCTTTAGAAGTTAAATTAGGAATCGCAGACGGAACTTAACATCATTGATTCTAAATTTAACTTATCTGTTCTTAATGGTTTAGATTTGAATCACAAGCGGAACTTAACACTATTGATTCAAATCCACCTATGTTATTAATTCCATTAAATATTAATTTCCAAAACTGGCTTCCAAGACTGCATGGCGAGGCACATGGCCTTTTTGGATATGGGAGCAACCACCACCGCCAAGTCAAAGCCTTTTAAGGAAAGCTAATATTTAATTTCCTTAAATAACTCTAGGTTAACCAAAAAGAACAATCGAATCATAAATTCAAAAAGAAGAAAACACAAACTCGAAAAACTAATTCGAAAAACTAGATCTAATTGCCTCTTGTATTTAGAATTCTTACAAAGAAAATAACTAATATGATGCGAAAGAAAACTACTAGTTATACTTTCTCTTTGTAAGCTAATGACCTCGAGATCTTCTGCCATATTACTCGCCTCACCTTGGACGTCGTGTGGGCGACGATCCTCCAAGATGAACACCACCCAAAAGCTTCTTCAACTTATTCTAAAATCCGGCCACCACCACAACCAAGGAGAAGAGAGCAAAGGGAAAGGAGGAGAAGGGGCCGGCCACACCAAGATCTCCAAGCAAGAGAATAAGAGTTGTCTCATGAAACCCCCCTCACCCCTTGTTTTATATTACTTGCCCAAGGCAAATAAGGAAAAACTTTTTACAAAAAATAAAATCAATCTCTAGTTTTTCCTCTTCCCTTTTTATTTTTCCTTTTCTTTCCTCTTGATTGAATCAATCACCAATTTTGCCGGCCCCTTGCTTGGGCACCAAGCAATGTGTCTGACCACCTCATCAAGAGAAAAAGGAAATATATTTTTTATAAAATTTTACAAGAAAAACTCTTATAAAATTTTACAAGCTCTCTTTCCTAAAGTAGGAGTTAAAAAAGGAAAGTTCTAAAAATTTAAAACCATGTTTTAAAAATTTAAAACTTCTCTTATAAAATTTCCTTTTTTAACATGATGATAGAAAATTTTAATTTTAAAACTTATCTCCCTCTTTTTCTTAAATCATGAGGATGGTTAAAAAATGAAAGTTTTAAAACTTTTAAAATTCTCTATTAAAGCATGTGGCCAAATTCAAATAAGGAAAGTTTTTAAAATTAAAATCTCTCTTTTAAAACTTATTGTTTTCTACAAAGAGAAGATTTTAAAAATTCAAAACAACCCTCCTATTTGAATTAATCTTAGCCGGCCCCTACAAGCTTGGTCACCAAGCAATAGGGTCGGCCCTTATAAAGAGGATGTGGCCGGCCCTTGCTTGGTCACCAAGCATTGGACCGGCCCACTTCTTGGACACCAAGAAGAGCCATACATTTGGATGGACTTGAGTCTATAATGAGGCTACGACAGGGACCTAGAGGAGAAATTGGTTTTGGCCTTCCGATGAACTTGAGTATCCCATACTCGCCTCGAACACACAACTCAAGTTCATCGATAATAACTCATTCCACTAGAGAGTTATTATTGCACTACCACACCAATCCTAAATTACATTATGGGCTCCTTCTTATCATGAGTGTGTTAGTCTCCCTGTGTTTAAGATTACGAATGTCCACTAATTAAGTAAGTTACTGACAACTCACTTAATTAATATCTAGCTCCAAGAGTAGTACCACTCAACTTCATTTTCATGTCGTGCAAAGTCCACCTGCAGGGTTTAACATTGCAATCCTTATGAGCTCCTTTTGGGGACATTCTCAACCTAGATAACTAGGACACAAATTCCTTCTATAATCAACAACACACACTATAAGTAATATCATTTCCCAACTTATCGGGCATATTGATTTATCAAGCTAAACCTCACTCTTTGATAAGTCAAAGAAATAAATATTAAATATATGTGCTTGTTATTATATTAGGATTAAGAGCACACACTTTCATAATAACTAAGGTCTAGTTCTTTTATTAAGTCAGTACAAAAAGAATTTACCTAAATGGTCATACTCAATACACTTAGAGTGCACCAATGTAATTTATTAATCAAGATAAACTAATACTTAATTACACTATGACTATTCCGATGGTTTGTCCTTTCCATCTTAGCCGTGAGCAACTGTTTATAATTTATAAAGAACCGATAACATGATCTTCTGAGTGTGACACCACACTCCATGTTATCTACTATATAAATTAATTGAATAATTATATTTAACAAATAAATGCAGATATTGACCAATGTAATTCTTTTATTTCAAAAATAAATGTCTACCAAAGCTAGGCTTTTAGTATATACTTCAACAATCTGCCACTTATACTAAAAGACTAAGCTGCCATATCTGTTGCCATACATCTGATTCCCATCCCCTCCACATGTCGATCAAAAGCTTTCGTCGGAAGGGCCTTAGTGAAAGGATCTGCCAGGTTATCCGCTGATGCAATCTTGGCGACGATAACTTCTCCTCGCTTGACGATGTCTCGTATCAGGTGTTACTTGCGCTCTATATGTTTACTTGCTTTATGGGCTCGTGGTTCCTTCGAGTTTGCTACTGCAGCGCTATTATCACAATAAATTGTGATGATCTTGGGCAAACCAGGAATCACATCTAAGTCCATTAGAAAATTCCTGAGCCATACAGCTTCTTTGGCTGTCTCAGAGGCTGCCACATACTCAGCTTCCATGGTCGAGTCCGAGACGCATTTCTGCTTAACACTCCTCCATGCAATGGCTCCACCTCCTAGAGTAAACACATAGCCTGATGTAGACTTACTATTGTCCCTATCTGATTGGAAATTCGAATCCGTGTAATCCATAGGGAGCAAATCATCTACATGGTAAACTAGCATATAATCTCTAGTCCTTATAAGGTACTTCAATATATGCTTTACAGCAGTCCAATGTCCTTGTCCAGGGTTACTCTGATATCTGCTGACCATGCCCACGGTAAAACAGATATCAGGTCTCGTACACAGCATTGCATACATAAGGCTTCCTACAGCCGAAACATAAAGGACTGCCTTCATTTCCTCCATCTCCTTTGATGTCTTCGGAGACATCTCTTTAGATAAAGCTACTCCATGCCTAAAAGGTAAGAAACTTTTCTTGGAGTTCTGCATGCTAAAACGAGCAAGGACCGTATCTATATATGAAGCTTGAGATAGGAACAACATTCTTTTCTTGCGATCCCTTATAACTTTGATCCCAAGAATGTGTGCACATTCTCCTAAGTCCTCTATATCAAATTTCTTGGACAACCATACCCTTACGTCCTATAATACCTTGACATTGTTGCCAATTAACAAAATATCATCTACGTATAGTACAAGAAATACCACAACGTTTCCGTTACACTTCTTGTATACACAAGACTCATCCGGACACTGAATAAATCCATATGATTGGATTACTTCATTAAACCGGATGTTCCAAGATCTTGAAGCTTGCTTCAGTCCATAAATGGACTGATTGAGCTTGCACACTAGATGCTCTTTGCCTTTTTCAATAAATCCCTCTGGTTGCTTCATATGGATGTTTTCTTCAAGACTTCCGTTAAGGAAAGCTGTCTTGACATCCATTTGCCAAATCTCATAATCCATATGAGCGGCAATGGACAAGAGTATCCGGATAGACTTAAGCATGGCTACCGGTGAAAAAGTCTCCTCATAGTCGATTCCCTCTTTCTGAGTATACCCTTTCGCAACAAGTCTTGCTTTGAAGGTTTCTACCTTCCCATCTGTCCCTCTTTTCCTTTTGTAGATCCACTTGCATCCAACGGCTTTTACACCATCAGGTGGTTCTACAAGCTCCCTGACCTTATTAGAGTATATAGACTCTATTTCAGAATTCATTGCCTTTTGCCAAGATACTGCATCTATATCTTGGAGTACTTCATCATATGTCCGGGGATCAGGTTCATGTTTACCCGGGATCAAGTCCGAAGACTCTCCCAAAAACATGAATCTCTCAGGCTGCCTTACAACCCTCCCACTACAACGAGGCACCGTCTGTGGTTGTGTATCATGTGTGACACGTGTTGCAGTCTCTTGTGGTACTTCATCTTGTACTGTTGGTATTAAAGTAGATGTGTCCTCTCTTATTTCTTCTAGAACTATTTCACTCATGGGCTTATGGTTCATTACATAATCTTCTTCTAAAAATTGAGCATTGGTGCTAACAATGATCTTCTAATTTTTAGGATTATAAAATAAACCACCTTTGTTCCCTTAGGATATCCCACAAACAGACAAACTTCTGTATGTGATTCCAACTTGTCAGTATCTCCCTTCAGCACATGTGCTGGACTACCCCATATCCAAATATGATTCAGAATAGGCTTACGCCCATTCCATAATTCCATGGGAGTAGAAGGAACTGTTTTAGAAGGTATCATATTTAGAATGTATACTGCTGTTTCTAAAGCATATCCCCAAAAAGAATTTGGTAATTCTGAATAACTCATCATCGATCTAACCATTTCCATAAGAGTCTTATTCCTTCGTTCGGCCACACCATTCTGTTGGGGTGTACCAGGTGCAGACAATTGGGATTGAATCCCGACTTCTGATAAGTAATTCCTAAACTCTCCAAAGAAGTATTCGCCACCACGGTCAGACCGTAGTGTCTTGATACTTTTACCAAGACGTTTCTCCACATCAGCCCTATATTCTTTGAACTTGTCAAAGCATTCAGACTTGCGGCGTATCAGGTAAATGTATTCATATCTTGAATAATCGTCTATAAAAGAGACGAAGTATTCATAACCACCTCTTGCCTGGATAGACATAGGACCACACAAATCAGAATGAACCAGTTCTAACGCATCTTTGGCTCTATAGCCCTTGGCCTTAAAAGGTCTCTTGGTCATTTTACCTTCTAAGCAGGATTCACATGTTGGAAAGTTTTCCAACTCTAATGAACCCAAGAGTACATCGGTTACAAGCCTTTGAATCCTACTTAAATTAATATGACCAAGCCTTAGATGCCAAAGATACGTTTGGTTCATTTCCGAAGGTTCTTTTCTCTTATTAGAGTTAGAAGATGTGTTATTAATTTCCATATTTTGCTTGGCGGGAGAAATTGGATTTAAAGTATATAAATTGCCTACCAATGCACCACAACAGATAATCACCTTATTTCTCTTTATAACCACATTGTTACTAAAGGAAACTGAATATCCATCCAAATACAGTTTAGAAACTAAAATTAAATTCTTTCTAAAACTGGGTACATAAAGACAATTTCATAAAACCAAATTTCTATTCCTATCAAAAGATAAGTAGATATCTCCCACTGCAACAGCCGCCACCTTAGGAGCATTGTCCATGTAGACGGTTATCTCTCCATCAAATAGTCGTCGGGTTTCCTGAAACCCCTACAAACACTACAACAAAAACTGCAAATGACAACGGATAATATCCGTTGTCGTAGGGTCAAAAAACCGTTGTAACTGAGGGTGTTGTAGAATGTATTGCCCTACAACAACGGTTTTGAATCCGTTGTCTTTGTAGACATTTGACAACGGTTTTTATCCGTTGTTGTTTACATGCTCAAAATTTGTTTACGAAGGATACGACAACGTTTTAAAACCGTTGTGGTAGATAATTTCGACAACAGAAATAAACCGTTGTGGTAGACTCTTTTTACAACAGATTAATTTTAAAACCGTTGTGATAGATAATTTTAATATATTTTACAACAGATAAAACTGTTGTCTTTTATTACTTTTTATAAAAAAAAAATTCGTTGTGGTTACGTACTTTTTACAATATTTCTAACCATTGTCTTTAATATTCATGTTGTAACATGATAATAACAAACAACCAATCTTTATTTAATATAAACTAACCACCAATACAAAACTAAATATTTACTACATTCAATCCATGAAAATGTTATCTTCAAATTTCAAAAATTAACTACACACATCAAAATGAGAAAATAATAGCTGTGTGATCGAAATCCATAATATGCAAGCTAAAATCCTCTTCCCAACTGAATCTTTAAAGCCTTTTCCAGCAACTTACTGACTGCATCTTCACGTGACCGAGTATACAAATTTCCCTTGGCAATCAAATATGCAGAATTAAGCTGTAGGAGCTGATAAAAATAAACAAATTATAAAGACATTAAAAGATAAAATATACATGTAAGCGAATAAGAATTATCTTAACCTGCTGAAACACATATGGATTGATGATACAATTAAGCTTTGCACTACTGTTGTCTTATTTGTGCAGCATGTTATTGGAAATTAGCAACTGGTATAGAAGGAAATGAAATTGCATAACATCCACAGCTATTTGGCAATTTGCAACGATCTCAATCATATAAATCATATGGTTCTTCATTGAGTTCAATTTAGCCCAGTGACATATTCAAATCAAAGCATGATACTTTAAGGTTGGCAATGCCATAAAACTTATCCAACAAACACTGAAAGGTCAAATGCAAAGTGCTAACATAACACATTCTAACATTGAGTAGAACTAATAAGATATTTTCACCCAGAACGCTAGTTATGCACTATATGTCAAATAAAAAGATAGAAGAGAACGCTTGTGTAATGGGGAAAAAAACTTCAATTGCCCAAGTAGAAAACAATTGGATAACATGTAACAATTAATGGAGCAAGCCAATGAAGCATCAAAGAGAATAGAAGAGTTACTCATGAAGTGCTTTGGAAAGTTACAAGGATTCCAACGATTGGAACTTCACCAGACAAGAAATTTGTTGATAAATTCCTACAGTTGTTAAAAAAAAATCATAGTCAAACAGTTAACTCTGCAACAACAAACTGCCTAGCCACCAATAATCACATGAAGACTCACAGAAATCATAATGGGTTCAGAGAGCCAATAGATGGAGGAATTGTGCCCCTGCGCAAATTGCTTGACAAGTCCCTACATTTCAAAAGAAAACAAGGGGATGTAAAAACTACAAGATGGTAAGGTGCACAAGTTCTCCAATCTCGGATGGAATGTTCCCTTGAAGGTAATTAGCTCTCAGATACCTTGAAAAATAAGTAATGTGACAACTTCATGCAACAATATATAGTAAATTCTCCTTGCCAATAACTATAATCGATAAAAAAAATATATGAATAGAAGAAAACGCATACAATGCTGTTAGCTCAGTGCAATTCTTTATGGAATAGGACCGTGCAAGATCAACAATTTATTCAATTGTACAGCAGAAAAGTATCAATCATTGTGCTTTAAACAAGGTTAAAGACATGCTCAAACTTAGCTCAATCATTATGATCTCTTATCACAATCATGCGAACAATGCACCGTTGTCCATTGTTAGACAGATATGTTCAACAAGTGAAATAACTATTAAAATGTCGTAACGTTCACCAAAGCCTCTGTGGTGCCGCAAGATCTACTAGCCTAAAATCCATTATAAGTTGGAAATCATTAGAAATGCTTAATCAAGGAGATGTTGTAATACCTCAGAAGCATCATCATGAAATGCTTCATCCACATTTGCAGGAGACAACAATTTTTTTCTTTCATTCAATATTATTTTCTCGCTTTCCTTGTTAGCGTCCATCAAAGCTACTTCTAGAAGAGCTCTTGCATCTGGATCAAGTTCACTGATGAACTTTAATGGAGAAGGCCAAACAAGAGGTTCTGCTACTGATGGGTTTAGCAAAGCTGCACAAGCTCCATGATTGTGCTTTATAGCTACAGAATAAGGTATTCGCCTGTGGAATATGGATCAACATATGTTTAATAACAGTGAAACAAAGACAGAACTTCCATGAACACAGAAATTTTAATTAGTTTGTTAGTAGAAAAGTAGAAAATTAAGAGAGAGAGACTCCTTAAATTGACTCTCCTAATGTATGGAAAATTTTGATTCATTATAATTCATCTCAACTAACAAAAGACAGCCAAAATATAAAAAGGCTAAATGCTGCCTAAAAAATTCCTAAAAAGAGATTTCATGGTTGTTGGAAGATAATCACCAAAAGGCCAACTAACAAAGAATCTACACTGTCTGTTTGTTCAAGATTTCAATTGTAAAGCTAGCAGTTCCAATTTCTCCAAGAGTATAGGCAATTTGAAAAGATGAAATATGCCCACCCAGATGAATCCCTCTGGAGCTGATCGGCTCCCCATGCAAGCAATGTGCGAACACAATCCAAACTTCCTCCGTGAGCTGCCAAATGTAGAGGAGTGCTCCCAGAATGACTGAAAAATATGGATTTCGATCTCAAAACAGAAAATTGACACATAAACATAATGGCAAATGATCGAGTATATAAATCAGTCAAAATACCCATATTCCCTAGTGGAAGAAGAAACAAGAGCCCCATGGTCTAAGAGTACACGGACACACTCAGTCCATCTTCGCCGTGCTGCAAGATGTAGAGGCGTCTCTCCCCTTTCATCCCCAACATTTACAAACCGGGCAAATCCCCTAATAACAGTATACCAAAAGGAAAATTGCAGAGCTAAGTAATTAAAACAAGGCCAAGGACCATCAATCAAAATGAATCAAGGGACTTGAAAAAAACCGCACCAAGAATCAACAACCACAGTGGATTGGGAAATCCACTGCGGTTGTTGATTCTTGGTGCGGTTTTTTTCAACTTCCCAGAAACATAATCCCAGTCGAAGTAGGATCAGGCTACAAAACCACAAAGCTCACATAAGCACTAAGAGCTTGAGGCAACGATATCTTCGCGGGGGTGGGATGGGAGTGAGCACAGGTAGTAAGGTTCGGAAGCCCTTTCCCAAATAAGAGAGCACCTAAATCCAACAAAAAGGGATCCAAGCAAACAATAAAACCTCACAGGCATCACCTTTATCAGGGGAATCGATCCCGACGCAGCAGCCTGAACCGAAAAGGGTTTAGATTCAGCCAGAATCTCTCCATGGACAGTTCGGTCGAGGAGTTCGCCACCCAAACCCGGACAGAGCTGGGGGAAGAGACACAGCGGCGTCGATCCGAGCCTCGGAAGCGAAAGTCCACCAGAGAAGAGGGTCGACGGTTTTTGTAAGCAACGGACGAGGAGCTTCTACGGCGCGGAGAAAGAAGGCGAAGTGGCTACTGGGGCCACGGAGAAGTGGGAAAGTCTCTGTTGAAGTGACCGGTGAAGAATCGTAGAGGAAGAGCGATAGCTTCTTGCCTTCGTCACGAGCAGGAGAGCAACGAAATAGATCGCTCCATTTGGTGTCATGGCGTGAAGAGATAGTCGAGGAGAGGAAAGAAAAATGGCTTAGGGTTTGGGAACGCTAAGGGAAAAACACGGCGTGAAAAAAATTTTGCAGAGTGGGAAAGTAAAACTGCGAGCGGAAATGATGAAACTAATAAAGCCAAAGACAACGGTTTTTTCAAAAATGTTGTCGTAGACGCTAAAAATGCGGATAAAGACAACGGTTTATAAAATCGTTGTAAAAAGTGTTGTCGTTTTAAAAAAATATTGCTCAATGACAACAGTTTTGCCAAAACCGTTGTCTTTTATATTTAATGGGGAGTTCAAAGACAACGGTTTTGGCAAAAACCATTGTCTTTGAACAAATACGCAACGCTTTCTCTTAAAACCGTTGTCGTAGGGGTGTTGTCGTTTGCAGTTTTTGTTGTAGTGAAAGAATTGCAGACATGATCAGTGGCTCCCGTATCTACACACCAGGTGCTGGTAGATAACACCGCTAAACATGTTTCAACTACTAGAGTATGAGATATACCTTTATTGTTCTGATTCCTACAAGGACAGTCCTCTGTCCAATGTCCTGACTGCTTGCAGATGAAGCACTTTCCCTTCGGCTTCTTCATTCCAGCTTTTTGTCCCTGAGGTTTATTCACTCTCTTTGCTGAAAAGACCTGTTTCTTCTTCTTCTTGCCTTTCGATTTAGAAGTAGAACCATTTTCAGCATAGTGAATCAGAAAACTTTGACGAAATATCCCTTCTGCTGCCTGTAGTTCTGTCAGAAGTTCTGCCAACGTATACTCTCTTTTGTTCATGTTATAGTTCAGGCGAAACTACTCAAAATTTCTCGGTAACGTTTGGAGAATTATATCGACCTGGGTTTCCCCATCGATTTCTCCTCCAAGAACTTGTATTTCGTTTAGATAGGCCATCATTTTGAGGATATAATCCCTCACGGGTGTCCCCTCAGACATGGTGGATGTCATTAGCTTTCTCATTGCCTCTTGCCTAGCAGTCTGACTCTGGTGCCCAAAGAGTTCTTTAAGATTGTTCATTATATCATAAGTTGTTGGTAAATCTTGATGCTGATGTTGCAATACATTTGACATTGATGCCAAAATGTAACACCGCGCCATCTCATCAGCTTTTACCCATTTCTTATGATACTCAATCTCCTCTGGGGTAGTGTCACCATCAGGTGCATCAGGGGAAGCCTCAGTCAGTACAAACTTATAGCTCTCAGCAGTAAGAACAATGTCCAGGTTTCTTTTCCAATCAATATAGTTTGGACCAGTAGATAACTGGACACAGATTCCTTCTATAATCAACAACACACACTATAAGTAATATCATTTCCCAACTTATCGGGCATATTGATTTATCGAGCTAAACCTCACCCTATGATAAGTCAAAGAAATAAATATTAAATATATGTGCTTGTTATTATATTAGGATTAAGAGCACACACTTCCTTAATAACTAAGGTCTAGTTCTTTTATTAAGTCAGTACAAAAAGAATTTACCTAAATGGTCATACTCAATACACTTAGAGTGTACCAATGTAATTCATTAATCAAGATAAACTAATACTTAATTACACTACGACTATTCCGATGGTTTGTTCCTTTCCATCTTATGTAACGCCCGCCCCCTCCTATGCTAATACTGCTCTAGGGAGGGACGGGGGTTACTTAAACTTACATATCATACATATGCATATGAACTCATGGCAGTGGAAGACATATTTAAAATTTTCTAATTTATCATATGCATAGTTCTAAACATGGCATGTGAGTAATATGACCATATAACATAATGGATATGCTACGTACTAGTATTCATGCATAATACTTGAACATGATTCATAATTCCATAACTAGGGCATAGGCATACCAACATAAAATCAAAACATGGTTCACATGCAAGTTTAGACATATATAGGTTCTAAAACATAAATGGATTTATTCCACCATGCCACTTCCACACACATCATCATTGCCTTTCCTGCTGCTCCCCTTAGTTTAGCCACTCTTTACCCTTATCTGCAGTACAAGGAAATATAAACTATAAGCACATAGGCTTAGTAAGTTCCTTTCCTACTCACAAAACCATAAATCATAACATAGTATATGGCAAATATAGTTAGAACATGTGAGTGCATAAGGTAAATCATAGCATATCATGTGAGAGAATAAACATAATCATACCATATCATGTGAGAGCATAAACATAATCATACCATATTGGAGCATAAACATAATCATATTATGTGAGAGCATAAGCATAATCGTAGCATATCATATGAGAGCATAAGCATAATCATAGAGCATCTTTCCTAAAGCATCTAGAATCATATAGCATGAGATATGGGAATGCATGAATGCTCTTTTGAAAACATGTACATGTTAGAGTGTATACTAAAAGCCTAGCTTTTGGTATAAATATTTATTATGAATAAAGAATCACATTTGGTCAAATTGTCTACATTTGTTTGTAGTTGTTCATTTAATTTATATTGTAGACAACATAGTATGTGGTGTCACATGCAGAAGATGATGTTATCAGTACCTTATAAATTATAAACAGTAGCTCACGACCAAAATGGAAAGGAACAAACCATTAGAAGGTCGTAGTGTAATTAGGTATTAGTTTATCTTGACTATATAATTACACTAGTACACTCAGAGTGTATTGAGTAGGACCATTTGAGGTCGTTTCTTTTATACTGACTTTATAAAGGAATAAAGACCTCGGTTATTATGGAAGTGTGTGCTCTTAATCCTAATATAATAACAAGCACATATATTTTGATATTTATTTCTTTAATTTATCAATGGGTGAGATTTAGTTCGATGAATCAATAAGCCCGATAAGTTGGGAAATGGTATCACTTATAGTGTGTGTTGTTGATTATAGAAGGAAACTGTGTCCTAGAGATACTAGGTTGATAATGTCCTCAAGAGGAGCTCATAAGGATTGTCATGTTAAACCCTGCAGGTGGACTTAGTCCGACATGATAATAAGGTTGAGTGGTACTACTCTTGGATTTAGATATTAATTAAATGAGTTGTCAGTAACTCACTTAATTAGTGGACATTCGATATCTTAAACACAGGGAGACTAACACACTCATAATAAGAAGGAGCCCAAAAATATAATTTGGGATTGGTGCGGTAGTTCAATAATAATTCTCTAGTGGAATGAATTATTATTGATAAAATTAAGTTGTGTGTTCGGGGCGAACACGGGATGCTTAATTTTATCGGGAGACCAAAACCAATTCCTCCTCTCGGTCCCTATCGTAGCCTCTTAATTATAGAGTACTATACCCACCTATACCCACCTTCTTACCCATCCTATAGGGGCCGGCCAAGCTAGCTTGGAGACCAAGCTAGGGCCGGCCATGGGTATGTTCATGGGTGAATTCATGTGGTCGTCCCTATTAAAATAAAAAGGAATTTTAATTTTAAAATTTTTCTTATGTGGATAATATAATTTAAAAGAGAGTTTAAAAATTTAAATCCTTCCTTTTATAAGATTCTACAAAAGATTAAGAGAAGAGTTAAAATCTCTTTCCTTATTTGTAGATTAAAAGGTTGATTTTAATTTTGGTAAAAACTTTCCTTTTAATTATATTCATGATTTAAAAGAAAGTTTAAAAATTAAAAATTCTCTTTTATTAGTTTCTACAAAAGATTAAGAAAAGATTTAATATCTTTCCTTATTTGTAGATTGAAAGGAGATTTTAATTTTAGAGATAACTTTCCTTTTTGGAAATTATCCACATGTTTAAAAGAAAGATTTTAATTTATAAAATTTCTTTTTATTAACCAATCATGAAGGGATTAAAATTATTGGAGAAATTTTTATAAATTTCTAGAAACAAATTAGGAAGTTTTAATTTTTGTTTTAATTAAAACTCTCCTTGTTTTGGGGAGAAGAGTGGCCGGCCATTATAATTTGAAAAGAGAAAATTATTTTAATTAAATAAATTTTCCTTTTCAATGGAAAAAGAATTAAGGAAGTTTTTATTAAATTTTCCTTATTTACCAAGACCAAGGATTATAAAAGAGGGGGTAGAGGAGGCTTCAAGGCTAACGACTCTATTCTATTTTTCCTCTCTTTTCTCCTTGGGTGTGGCCGGCCCTTTCTTTCCTCTCCTCTCCTTTGTGTGGCCGAAACCTTCTCATGGTGGAGATAGCTTTGGTGGCCGGATCTAAGAAGGAGAAGAAGGAGAAGCCTCTTTTCTAGCATCCCTTGGAGCATGGTGGTGGTGGCCGAACCTCTTCATCCTAGGAGAAGTTTTGATGGTCGAAACTTGTAAGGAAGAAGAAGGTGCTTGGTGGTTCTCATCTCGGAAGATCGTTGCCCACACAACGTCCGAGGTTAGAAGAGGAATACGGTAGAAGATCAAGAGGTCTTTCTAAAAGGTATAACTAGTAATTTTTGTTTCCGCATCATACTAGTTATTTTTGGAAATAATACTAAATACAAGAGGCATACGATTCTAGAGTTTCGAATTTGTTTTCGATATAGTGTTCTTTTGTTTTTCTTTCCCTTGTGATTTGATTGTTCTTTTCGGTTAACCTAAAGTTATTTTAGGAAATTAAATATTAGCTTTCCATAAAAGGTTTTGTCTAGTCGGTGGTGGTTGCTCCCATATCCAAGAAGGCCATGTGCCTCGCCACGTCAGTACTGGGAACCAATTATGGAAATTAATATTTAATGGAATTAATAACTTAAGGTGATTTGGGTCGAACGTGTTAAGTTCCGCAGGAGACCCAAGTCAAGACCTAAAAGAACGAATAGATTAAGTTTTGGATCAAACGTGTTAAGTTCCGCAGGCGATCCAAAATTTAATTTAAAAGAACACATGGTAGCTAGGAAAAGGTTCAGACCTTTGTACAAAATTTTTGTACAGTGGAACCTCTAGGTTTTCCGAGTAGCAACCAACAGTACATATACAATGAAATGAGAATATGCAAGATGTTCTTTTGAAAACATATATCATATAGGTACTTAAACATAATCTCAACATGAGGGTCCGGCTTTGTACCACATACATACATGAATGCGCACATCTTAAATAGATCCAAGGTAGCTGATATGGGTAAGGTTTTGTGGGTCCCTGATAAGGAAAGAAAAGGGGGTAAGGAAACTAAGAAGATAGGCCAATATCAGCCGGGACATACCTCCCAGGGGGAGTTAGGCTAATATCGCCCGGGACATACCTCAAAGGGGGAGTTAGGTTTATATCGGCCGAAACATGCTTCCCAGGAGGAAGATCTATATACCTCAAAGGAAGTAGGCTAATATCGGCCGGGACATACCTCAATAAGAGGTAAGTCTATATCAACCGAAATATGCTTCCAAGGTGGAAGATCTATATGCCCTAAAGGAGTTAGGCTGATATCGGCCGGGACATACCTCAATAAGAGGTAAGTCTATATCGACCGAAATATGCTTCCAAGGTGGAAGATCCATATGCCCAAAAGGAGTTAGGATGATATCGACTGGGATATACATCACTAAGAGGTAAGTCTATATTGACCAAAATATCCTTCCCAGGAGGAAAATCCATATAGGTCAAAGGAGGTAGGCTAATATCAGACGGGACATACCTCAATAAGAGGTAAGCCTATATCGACCGAAATATGCTTCCCCAGAGGAAGATCTATATACCTAAAGGAAGTAGGCTAATATCGGCCTGGACATACCTCAATAAGAGGTAAGTATATATCAACCGAAATATGCTTCCAAGGTGGAAGATCTATATGCCCTAAAGGAGTTAGGCTGATATCGGCCGGGACATACCTCAATAAGAGGTAAGTCTATATCGACCGAAATATGCTTCCAAGGTGGAAGATCCATATGCCCTAAAGGAGTTAGGCTGATATCGGCCGGGACATACCTCACTAAGAGGTAAGTCTATATTGACCGAAATATCCTTCCCAGGAGGAAGATCTATATAGGTCAAAGGAGGTAGGCTAATATCGGATGGGACATACCTCAATAAAAGGTAAGCCTATATCGACCGAAATATGATTCCAAGGTGGAAGATCTATATGTCCTAAAGGAGATAGGCTAATATCGGCCGGGACATAATAAGTAAGTCTATATCGACCGAAATATGCTTCCCCAGAGGAAGATCTATATACCTCAAAGGAAGTAGGCTAATATCGGCCGGGAGATACTTCTGAAGCATGTAGAATAGTATCGATCGCGACACGTCTTAAGGTTAGTATCAGCCAGGTCGACCAACACCTTGGAAAAATACCTGATAAAATACGATGTATTGCTAGATAACATAAAATGGCGCGGACAGAAATCTCATGAAGAAGAATAGAGATAAATATTTCAAATAGGCTAATTAATTATAATATCTGCAATATGTGATCACATGACAGGTGTTATATATCTCGACGGGAAAAGTGCTCTTAGATTATTTTGCAGGTGCTAAACGACAAAGGAGGTACATCTGGGGTACAAGAAAGATTCCTTAAAAGTCACTTACTACAAGTACATGGCTGACGTCATCTCATAACAAACTCTAACAAACCGGGGTCCACTTCATTCTACGGAGGTTATATGAAGTGGTATAAAAAGGGGAATCCTCTCCATTGGCAAGGCAAGTTCACAAGTTCACATCATTGTGCACATTCATAACCCTAATTTTCAACTACTGTTCATCTTCTTCTTCCTTCTTCCACACCGAGAGAGATCACTGACTTGAGCGTCGGAGGGCCTAGCCAGGGATTCCCACCCCGGTCTTAGGTCGCTGACAATAGTGTTGGTTGGTCTCTTGTGCACAGGAAGTCTTGAAAGCTTCGGATATGGGTTTCTTCTCTTCATATTTGGATTTCTTCTTCTTCATCGGGTCTTCATGCGAGGAGGACTTGCGGTGACTCTATTTCTCCCGATCCGCTTTGGGTTTCTCGGATCGGTATTCTGCGAACATTATTCTTCATCAGCGTGGTGGGTTTCCTTCTTCCGGATCTCTGTCGTGTCCAGCTTCTCAGACAGGATCAAATTTGGTGCCGTCTGTGGGAACTTCACCTGAATCTGAGACTACAGGATGGAAGAAGCCGGAAAATCAAACCTACTCACTATCAGTCATGAAGATTTGGATTTCCTCATCAATTCTCACGTTCAGAAAGCCTTACAATAGCAGCAACAATAATTGCAAGCCCATCCCAGAGCTACTCTGCCAACAGCTCATCATCCAGCAATATCGACTACCGAGCATCAGAAAGGAAAAGAGCTGGAAGAAGAGGAACATGCATATTTTCCTCCAGCCGTTGTTTCTCCGACAAGGCGTCCACGAGCCTTTCTTCGCACTCCCGTGGATCAAGGGGACAAGAGGCCCGTGTTCCAAGAATCCTCTGGTGAAGCACCAGATAGAGAAAAGCGCAAGATCAAAATGATAACTAGTGATAGCTCACCAGAGAAAGTCATCTCCCCATTCTCTCAAAATGTACTGGATGATCCGCTTCCTAAGCCGTATCAGAATCTTCAGATCAGAGAATTTACTTGAACAACAGATCCAGAAGATCATCTGTTAAAATTCAAGAACGTAGCATTATTACAACAATTCTCTGACGGGGTGAAGTGTCGGATGTTTCTCACTACCCTCGGAGGAGCTGTACAGCGCTGGTTCAAGAGATTACCAGAGAAGTCTATTCGGAAATTTAAAGATTTCAAGAAAGTCTTTCTACACCATTTCTCCAGCAACAAAAGGTATCATAAGACTCCTTGGAGCTTGTTTTCAATTAAGCAAGCATCTAAAGAGTCTATCCAAGCATACATCAAAAGATTCAATTAGGTAGCTATTGACGTACCTAATGCTACCACTGAAATATTAGTCAGCGCTTTCTCTCAAGGTTTAAATGATAATGATTTCTTTAAAGATTTAGTAAGGAATCCTCCTATTAATTTTGATTCCTTGATTAAGCGTGCCACCGAGTTCATTAATGTGGAGGAAGCTCAAGCTGCTCGTAGAAAGGAGGGTGTTACCTCTTGTCCTACCCAGGTTAAGGAGAAAGCTCCGGCTCCTGTGCCTCCACCGAGAGGTCCTAGAATAACTCACCCACCTCATCGACAACCAGAGTATCGTCGACAAGCTGTACAACATGTGGAGATACAGCCAGAGGCACCAAGGAGATGGCGCACTTATCACAAAACTAGTAGTCATCATACTGAAGACTGCTTTGTTTTAAGAAATAAACGAGCTAATCGGGAGCGTTATCAGAGGCAGAACTATTATCGACAGCAATACTTCAGGCAGCAAAGCCCACTCAAACTGCAATATCGCCCGATCGAGCCTCGGCAGGAGGCAATACCAGTCCCGGCCGGTACCAGCCAAGTGTCAAGAAAGCACCCTCCGAAGCTGTGACGACTCGGCAAGAAGAAAATAGGAGTAATGCTACTCGGGGCAGTATCAATATGATCACGGGCGGACCCACTGATGGGGATTCTAATAGAGCCAGAAAAGAACATGCCCGAAGACTGGAAATTCATGCCGTGGGATGTAGTATGGAACAAGCGGCCGTCTTGAAATAAGTTTTGGGCCCAGAGAGCTCGAGGGGGTAGAAATACCCCATGATGATGTCCTGATCATTAAAGCTGTCATAGCCAACTATGTCATTGCTCGTACCTTCATAGGCACGGGCAGTTCTGTCAATATTATATTCAAGAAGGCTTTCGATCAACTGCAAATCAATCCGAGTGAACTTCAACAGATTGTTACTCCTCTATATGGGTTCACAGGCAACGAAGTACAACCATTAGGTCAAATAAATTTGGCCATATCTCTGGGAGAAGAGCCTCTGATGAGAACAAGAAGATCTTATTTCATGGTAGTAGATACTCCATCCTCTTATAATGTGATCCTGGGTCGACCTGCCTTAAACGAGTTTAGGGCGGTCGTTTCTACTTTTTGTCAGAAGATTAAATTTTCAATGGATGACCAAGTCGGGGAGGTGCGAGGTGATCAGAAGACAGCCCGAAAATGTTATGTAGAAATAATTCGGACTGAAGCTAACACCGCCCGAAAGATTCAAAGAATGGAGGTTAATGCCATTCGGGAGAAGCAGCCCGTCCTGGTTTATGAGGAGAAGGAAGAAGTTCAGATCCAGGTCGGTCGGCCTGAAGCTACTACATATGTTGCGGCTGATCTTGATCTTGCTCTTAAAGCCGAATTGGTGCAATGCCTGAAGAAGAATAATGATGTATTTGCTTGGACTCCCAAAGAAGTCTCGGGCGTTTCTCCTACAGTCATGGAGCATTCCTTGCATGTCTTCCCAGATGCCCGCCCGGTCATGCAAAGGAAAAGGAGTTTTAGCGTGGAACAAAACCAAATCATCAAAGAAGAAATTACTAAACTTATGGAAGTCGGTTACATCAGGGTAGTACAGTTTCCAAGCTGGCTAGCTAATGTGGTGTTAGTCTCTAAGCCTGGAAACAAATGGCGAGTATGCATTGATTTCCGGGATCTCAACAGAGCTTGCCCGAAAGACTATTATCCGTTGCCTAGAATCGATCAATTGGTAGACTCCACTGCGGGATGCGAATACATCTCTATGCTAGACGCTTATCAGGGTTATCATCAGGTTCCCTTAGCTAAGGAAGATCATGAAAAGGTCAGTTTTATAACATCTGAAGGTACTTATTGTTATAATGTTATGCCTTTCGGACTAAAAATGCAAGAGCAACCTATCAAAGGCTTATGAATAAGGTCTTCCAGAAGCAGATTGGTAGAAATATGGAAGTATATGTTGATGACATCTTAATTAAGTCTCTTCAAGCTGCTGATCTGTGCAGGGATGTAGAAGAGACCTGCAAGACATTAAGGCAATATGGGCTCAAATTAAATCCGAGCAAATGTTTATTCGGCGCGAAAGGGGGGAAGTTCCTGGGATACATGGTGTCCGAACGAGGGATAGAGGCCAACCCGAACAAGGTCAAGACACTGCAGAACATGGAGCCACCACGCAATGTGAGGGAAGCTCAGAGACTGACAGGCCGGATTACAACCTTGTCTAGATTCATTTCTAGATCGGCCGATCGTAGTTTCCATTTCTTTAAAATACTTAGAAAGGCTAATAAATTTCAGTGGAATGAAGAATGTGATAAGGCTTTCCAGGAATTGAAAGATTATTTGTCTACTCTCCCTGTATTGGCTAAACCCATAGTAGGAGAAACTCTTTGGGTATATTTGTCTGCTAACGAAAACGCTGTGGGCTCGGTATTAGTCAGACAAGAAGGAAAGGAACAACAACCTGTATATTTTTCTAGCCATTTATTAAAAGGAGCTGAGGGTAGATACACCACACTAGAAAAATTAGCTTATGCTTTAGTATTGACTGCTCGGAGGTTGCGCCCATATTTCTTAGCACTTGAGATTATTGTATTAACCAATAGTACTCTTGGACGGGTGTTACTCAACCCAGAGGTATCAGGTCGGCTGATCAAATGGACAACTGAACTTGGGGAATATGACATCTAATATCAACCTCGCTCGGCTATCAAAGCACAAGTTCTAGCAGACTTCATCATAGAAGTTCAAGGCCCTGAGGAAGAAGACATTTGGAAAGTTTATGTAGATGGTTCTTCAACTAGACAGGGCAGCGGAATTGGTGTTCTTCTTATATCTCCAAGGGAAGACGGCCTTCAACTCTCCATCAGATTGAATTATAGAGCTACCAACAATGAGGCAGAATATGAAGCCCTGATAGCAGGATTGCAGGCTGCGCAGCATGTAGGGGCGGCTCGAATCCTTATCTATTCTGATTCTCAGTTAGCAGCTCAACAATTGTCAGGTAATTATGAAATTAATAATAACAGGCTTAAGTTATATGCTGAAGCATTTGATAAGTTGAAGTCCCAGTTTCAAGAAGTAAATATACAAAAGGTTCCTAGATCTAAAAATCAAGTGGCAGATGAACTGGCTAAGTTGGCCTCTGCTATAGTGCCATGGAGTCTAGATCGGCCCGTAGAACAAACCCTGTTAATATCTTGTGTTGAAAGACAGGCCGAAGCAGAAATTCAAGGTGATTGGAGAGCTCAAATCATATTGTATTTACAGCAAGGTATTCTTCCCAGTGATATAGAACAGGCAAGGGTATTCAAGAAAAGAATTGCTCAATACACTATGGTAGGAGAGCAATTATATAAAAGAGCTTTTTCTAGACCTTTGCTCAAATGTATTGGCACAGAAGATATACAGTTTATTTTACAAGAAGTCTATCAAGGTTCATGTGGTAGTCATATAGGAGGGAGATCTTTGGCTCGTAAAATTCTGCTAGCAGGATATTTCTGGCCTACTCTACATGAAGATGCTAACAAGTTGGTAAGAACTTGTATCTCTTGTCAAAAACACCAAAATATCTTACATCATCCTACACAGTTACTGAGAACCTCTATAGTTGCATGTCCCTTCGATTAGTGGGGCATGGACATAGTAGGTACGTTTCCTATGGCAGCTGCACAGAGAAGGTTCTTATTGGTAGCGGTAGATTATTTTTCTAAATGGGTGGAAGCAGAACCATTTGCTCGAATTACTGAATATGCAGTTATTAAATTTTTATGGAAAAATATAATCTGCAGATTTGGCATTCCTCATAAATTAGTCTCTGATAATGGAAGGCAATTCTAAGGGGATAGGATTTTAGATTGGTGCAACAGTTACGGCATTACTCAGGCCTTCACCTCTGTGGCTTATCTGCAAAGTAATGGTCAAGCAGAAGTAACTAATAGGGAAATCATAAGAGGTTTAAAGACCAAACTGGATCATGTCGGAGGTAGCTGGGTAGATGAATTACCCAGCGTTCTTTGGGCATATCGTACTACGCCTCTAGAGGCTACAGGAATCACTCCCTTTTAATTAGTTTATGGAGGAGAAGCAATAATTCCCATCGAGGTGGGAGTAGAATCTGACAGAAGACAATTATATGATGGGGACAATGAAGGTCGGTGACTCATGGAGCTAGATTTAATAGAGGAGGTTAGAGATAAAGCTGCTACTCGTCTGGCCTCATATCGACAACGGATGAGACAAAACTATAACAAAAGAGTCATCCCCAGATTTTTCCAAGTAGGAGATTTGGTATGGAAACGAATTAAACTTGTTGGAGATGTCAGTAAGTTAGCACCACAATGGGGAGGACCTTACAAAGTAATAGAAAAACTTACATCAGGTTCATATTATCTCCAAGATACTGAAGGAAGAATTCTAGAGCGTCCCAAATCACTTACAGCCTTATCGAACTTAATTGCATCATACTACTCAAGAATGTGTCTGGAGAAACAAACCACAATTATTCGAGGTCCTCGGTGACTGAAGACAAGTATACCTACAGCATATGTATTCTATTTCTTTTAATAAAAGTCAAGCAAGACCAATACCGCCATGGAAATAAGCGTGATTCATACAGATTGATAAATACCAAGGGAACTTTCATTATCTATTTCAAACAATCTAAGGGGGGAACCCTAAGGGTCTACGCAGCTCCCTTCAAGAACCTAGAAATTCTGAAAACTGTCACAAGGTTAGTACAAACTTCATATTTTTACATAGAATGCAGTCGATCAGGAAATCCCATGAAGTAACTCGGACGGGTCTTCATGGGAGGAACCGGAGACTCTAAACCATCACAGAACATAAGTCGATCGGGAAATCCCATCAAATGACTCGGACGGGTCATCATGGGAGGAACCGGAGACTCTAAACCATCACAGAACATAAGCCGATCGGGAAATCCCATGAAATAACTCGGACGGGTCTTCATAGGAGGAACCGGAGACTCTAAACCATCACAGAACATAAGTCGATCGGGAAATCCCATGAAATAACTCGGACGGGTCTTCATGGGAGGAACCGGAGACTCTAAACCATCACAGAACATAAGTTGATCGGGAAATCCCATAAAATAACTCGGACGGGTCTTCATGGGAGGAACCAGAGACTCTAAACCATCACAGAGTATAAGTCGATCGAAAAATCCCATGAAATAACTCGGACGGGTCTTCATGGGAGGAACCGGAGACTCTAAACCATCACAGAGTATAAGTCGATCGAGAAATCCCATGAAATAACTCGGACGGGTCTTCATGGGAGGAACCGGAGACTCTAAACTATCACAGAACATAAGTCGATCGGGAAATCCCATGAAATAACTCGGACGGGTCTTCATGGGAGGAACCGGAGACTTTAAACCATCACAGAACATAAGTCGATGGGGAAATCCCATGAAATAACTCGGACGGGTCTTCATGGGAGGAACAGGAGACTCTAAACCATCACAGAACATAAGTCAATCGGGAAATCCCATGAAATAACTCGGACGGGTCTTCATGGGAGGAACCGGAGACTCTAAACCATCACAGAACATAAGTCGATCGGGAAATCCCATGAAATAACTCGGACGGGTCTTCATGGGAGGAACCAGAGACTCTAAACCATCACAGAACATAAGTCGATCGGGAAATCCCATGAAATAACTCGGACGGGTCTTCATGGGAGGAACCGGAGAGTCTAAACCATCACAGAGTATATGTCGATCGGGAAATCCCATGAAATAACTCGGACAGGTCTTCATGGGAGGAACCGGAGACTCTAAACTATCACAGATCACAATTAATCAAAAAACCTCATAATTCCAAAGCCTAATCGACCGGGGTTATGTAGACATGAAGTCTGAATTCAAAAAGGATTCTATGCATATGATACGTTATTCATTTGGAAGGCAATCCGTCTAGAAGTCTTTACTTAAAATTCGCATGGAGTAGGATACTCCACTTGGAACTCAGGAATTTTTACAGCTCTTTATCTAGAAATCAATTGAAATTATGCATTCTTTTGGAATTATGAAGTACACCAGATGTTGTCTGCAGAAGGATTCATCAGGACAAGGCTTAACTTCACGAGATGAGCTAGGAATTCTTGAATAAAGTTTATACTTAATACTCACAAGCATTTCAGAAGGGGTATTCTCAAACCAGCATAATAAAGAAGCAAGTAAGTATCAACAATTTCTTATATACTGCAAGTTCTTAATTACCCAGCTTTAATTGCACTTCTTTTCATTATCAGTTCTTATAGTACAAGTCTTTTATGAATGATCTCCTTAAACATTCAGAAAAGGACCTTTTAAATCTGTGGGCAGTTCTTCGTTAAGCCTGCGACGATTTATGAAAGAAATGGGAGGTTCCTTGGGTAGGTAACCACCCTCTCTTAATTGTTGAAAAACTCCCGATACGGAATGGTTTAGAGCACCTACTATCCTACGAACGAATTCCTGAGCAAAGACTGAAGACTTTAAATAAGTCTGACGCCACTTTTCCCACCGGTTCTTCTCTTGCTCCTTGTAACTTTGAAAATCAGCTTGTAGTTTTGCGTTCTGATTTTTCAAAGCATCCTTCTCTGATTTAAGCTGCTCCAATTCCTTTTGAAGCAGTGACAATTTGACATCTTGAGCTTTCCTTTGTTCTTGTTCCTGTAGGATAGTGAAATCATGAGAGGCTAGGTCTTGAGCTTGGTCATAAAGACAGGCATTATGAAGCTTCTCTACTTTCTCTAAAAGGAGACTTTTATGAGAAACGTCTGAGAGAGCTTTCTCTTTTAAAGCCATCTCTAGTTGAAGACCAGAATGTATCCTATCCACATGTAATTCTAACGTCCTTTTGGCAAGCTCTTTATCTTTCAATAGTTGTTGGCACTCCTCCATTTCTTGTTTCAAGGTCCCCAACTGTTGATTTTGTAAGGCCACCGTCTCTTGCAACTAAGTCATATCACTGTTAGAAGAAGGTGAAGTAGCCTTCAACGTCTCCAGTTGAGCTTTTAATTTACTGTTCTCATGATCCTTAGCCGTAAGTAGCTGGTCGATATGCAGAATTGAGGCAAGAAACTAAACAAAAGGATAATGTAAATTAAAAATAAAGGAACAAAGTCGATAACATACAACTATAAGTACTTATAGCCACTGCCTGACGGCTATGGCGATCAGCCCAATGTGGAAGGCTAAGGCCTCTTAGTTGTTCGTAACCCTGCAGCCAAGATTCGACTAATAAACCTTGCAATTGCAGAGAACCATAGCTGGGTGGATTAGAGGGTTGTCCCAATTGAGAAGGTAAATCCGCAGCCTGTTTAAATAAAGGAGGAGGAATGAAGGGAGAAGGAGGCAGAGAAGAAGAGGACGCAATAGAAGGAAAAGGAATAATAGAAACAAGAGAAGCAGAGGAAGAACTAGACGGAATAGAAGGTGACAGAGTAGGAGAAGCTGATGTAGTTGTAGGAACACTAACAGTCGAGGGAATGGCACCGGGAGAAGACCTCCGGCAAGGTGTCCGTTTTGCTCGAGGCCTAGAAGCCAAGGGAGGCAAGGCCAATGCCAAAGATGTAGAGGACACAGAAGGGATAACGGTCGTCTCAGAAGCAGAAGCAGAGGGAGCTGAAATAATAGAAGAAGAAGGGATAAGTAGACCGGGTCTCATCATCCTAAGAGTAGGATTAGAGATAATATGGGTTGGAGTTATCGGTGTCTTACCTCTCTCGAGAGAAAGAGGCGCTGGGACAAGAGGAGCTTGCACAAAAGTACCAAAGAAATCGCCAAAGGGAGAAGCCTCAGAGAGATTTGGCTTTTTAACTAAAACCACAAAAGGTTCTTCTTCTTCTTCTTCCATGGCTGCAACAGCCTCTGCCTGTCGTTCTTGTTCAGATAGTAAGCCCATGGTAGAAAAATTAGGATTCGATCGGCGGTCGCGCAACCATTCTTCTCCAAGATTATTTACAAAAGACTTAGTTATGGCTGGATTCTTGTACATAAGGGCTGATAGAAGAACATCAGCTGAAACACAGGAATTGAACACCGTTATAAAAAAGATGTATTAAATTAGTAAATATTGATTGAGATGTTTTTACATACCAAAGGATCCCTCCAAAGGGGTGTCAATCTTGCTTATGCCGAAAGGAAACATTAAACCTTCCACAATTAGGTGTGGCAAGCTGAATTTTGCTCCCCTCAGTTTAGGTAGAGCAGAAGCAACAGAGGGATCGTCAAGAAGATCATGGGTGCTAGGAAGTGGAGGTAAGTCATGTATCCATTGAATAGGAAACGGAGGGGGAGAAGGGAGACGCATATAGAAAAATTTATGATACCATTCCCCTTGAGGAGGAATGCGGTTGAACAAAATAGCCTTGGGACGAGATTGGAATTTAAAAACACCAACATCCACTCGACGAGGAATGAAGAAGTGGTGAAAAAGACGTGGAGATAAGGGGAAATCTAACAGTTTAGATACCCCAATAAAACCCATGAGAATGGAAAAGGATTGGGGGACAAACTGGTTGAGTGGAATATTAAAATAATGGCTGACATTATAGAAAAAGGGGTGAAGAGGAAAGCGAAAACCTTGTAGGACCTGGTCTCGGAAGATAGATACACACCCTAAAGGAGGAAGATGCGGACCCTCATGAGGAGCAGGACGGATTATGTAAGACGGAAAACCATAGGTAGCCTGCAAGTCCACTTCTTCTGTATCTGTAAGATTGGAAACACACGAAAGAAACCATGCGGGAAGAGAAGCTACCATAGAACGACGATAAAATGGAAGAGGAATCAAGGAAGAGGGCGAAAGATGGAGGAAAGCAGAAGAAAACTTTGTAAACCCTTGTTTTTTCTTCTGGCCCTGTACTAAAACCCCCAAACATAAACAACAGAAGGAAAAAGGAGAATAAAAGGTACTTAGAATTCCAATCGTCATAAATAATAATATTAAAGAATAAAATCAAGAGAAAGAGGTAAAGTTAAGTAATCTACCTCGAAAAATGTGTGAAGTTTCCCTAGAAGTAATTCTGAAGAGAGCCTGACAAGTACAGAGAAAAATCAGTCCAGTAATCATAAGTTTAGGGTATGGGTATAATAAAATAAAAGTTGAGCGCCAGATATTAGTTAATAGATGAAACTTGGTTAAAGGATACTGAATACGGTCTGTAAGTATGAAACAGGCGGTCCTGATGGATCGGCCGAGACAAAGAGCATGCTAGCATGTCGACCAAAAGCTTATCATAATGAGTCAAATAATATACACTATAATAAAACCCCATGAGACTCGATTAACACGTGAAAAGGACACATGAAGACTTAGGGGTAAATCGATAGAGTAAAATAAATCGACCAATATTAAGAACATTATGATAGAGCTGTGTCAAATCGGGCGAGACATAACTACGCTATGAAATATCGGGCGATACTTATCAATCTTGATATATATCATCCGGTCATAAGGAAACGATCTAAGACGTGACAACCTGTTGGGAAAGTTTGTATGGTGATAAACCAAGCAACATCGGACACATTCATATAAAACAGATAACTATCATGAGAAAGAGTAAAATTAATAACAAAAGGAGAATAAGCAGCGTTATGTGAGATCGTCATTACAGAGTTTCCGCCCGCCTCTTTACAAAAGTTTGAATTTAAGTCAAAGTCAGGTTAGGGTATAGATCAAGGGGTTTGTTCTCAATCAATCTACGTCGATTTAAGAAATTAGGAGGAGGGTCTCGAGATAAGTAGTTTTCTTCTCTTAATTGCTGAATTGCCCCTTGAGCTCCCGCAGTAAAAGCTGATAAGATGGACTTCACGATCGGCCTATTGAATTCAGGAGACTCGATTATGGCAGTGGCCCGCTCCCTGTAACGGATATCTTCGCCACCCTTATAAACCACCAAAGCCATCTGAGAAGTCTTCAATTCAGCTTCTTTTTCAGAAACCTCGGTCTTGACTGAGTTAAGGGAAGTGCTCAAGGAAGTTATTTCATCTTCCTTCAGCTGCAGGGCTTTGAGTTTTTCAGTCAATTCTGCTTCATAATTATCCTTTAGTTCGCCAAGTTTGGAAGTCAATTCTTGGTTAAGGTCCGTAACCCATTTAAATTTTGTCTGAAGACTTTCAATTTGTGCTTCGAGTTGTTCCTTGGCAGCAGCAGAAAACGCAGCAGAAGATAACTCAGCAACCTCTTGTTTTAGCTTATCATTTTCATATTTCAACCTCTTGTTCTCAGTATATAAGTTATGCAGTAGTCGAGAAAAACCCATATTTTCTATCCATCGCTGGAAGTATAATGAAAAGCCATAAGATAACAGTTGAGAAATAGAAAGCAGGCGTTAGTAAGCACACCTGATTCTCCTTATGAGAAAAGCGATCAATTGCCTCAGGAATAGAGAGCTCTTCAAAAAGGGGACGAATTTCATCCCAATCGCCAGCAAAGGAACCTCCTAGAAGTATGGGGAGAACGGGAATAGTAGAAGAACCAGTAGAAAAGGAGGAAGTAGTAATAGATGGAGGAGCAAAGACTAAATAAGAAGAAGGTGAGGAAGGCAAAGACCCAGAAGTCGGAATAGATAGGGGAAAAGTGAAGGATACATCACCAGAAGCGTTGGCATTAGAAAAGGGGGAGGCAAGAAAACTAAGAGAAGGATAGAGTTCTGCCAATGTCGGCTCATCAGAAGGAAGGTCAGCCGAAGCAAAACCTTCCGAAACTGGCTCGTCAGTAGGGAGAATAAGCCTCCTTTTTGACGGAGGAACTCTGGTAAGTTTGCGCCCTGGGCGTTTACCCTTAGAAAGTTCAGTTATCGATTTACCGGAGCTACCGGGAGACGTGAGCTCAATGAGGGGAAGAGGGGTAGATGAGGAGACAGCAACAGCCACTGGAGAAGTAATAGCGGGTAAAGAACTGGCAAGGATCTCTGCGGAGGGACCTTCAGGAGCTTCAGGAGCTTCAAGAATGCCCAAAGAACTGGGTGCTTCAGCTAAAGGGGCTGGTTCTTCGATTGGAGGGGGAAGAACAATAGCAGCTAGAAGTTCGGCTTCTTTGGCGCGAATAACATCCTCTGCCAGACGTAGTTCCTCGTCAATCAAAGCATCATAGAAGTTGTCCACTACGTAGAGAAGAAAAATAGTTTAGTTAGTTAAAAATAAGAAGAAATAAATAAGGTGTTACCTAAAGGAACTCGAGTATCAGGTCTGATAGGGCTTAAGCCAAACAGGTATAGGAGATCAACCCGTAGCCACTTAAGAATAGAAAGTCGATGATTTAACAATTTCTCACAATAGATAGGGAAAGAAGGATGAAGATGAAACTCCTTGACGTCGGGCAAGGGGGGCAAGAAAGATTTCCAAGCATGAGACCAAGGAATGGGTCCTGGAAACTTTAAGAAGAAAAACGAGATTTCCAAGCTTTGAGAGACGAAGGCATATCGTCAAAAAGAACCATTTTAGTCCGTGAATGAAATAGAAAAACACCCGGTTCTGAACATTTAGGATAAGAGAACATGAAGAAATTTTGAGGAGTAGGAGGAATATCCCGCAAACGAAACAGCATGTAAGTACCGCATAGGTAACGAAATGCATTGGGGGCAAACTGTTGCAAAGGAATATCAAAATACTGGCTTATTTCAATCAAGAATAGAGGAATAGGAAACATTAAAACTCCTATCAACTGATCCTTAAAAAAGGTTACGCAATTATCAGGAGGACGATGAGGACGATCAGTTGATTTTGGGATTATGATACTGTATTCCCGGGGAATTTCATACTGATGACGGATAGCTATTCTCGCATTTTTATCAAAGGAGGAAGACATATGGACATACCAAGGAGCAATTGCTTCCTAGCCATGGACAAAAGTATAGGCTAGTGAAACAATAGATTACTTACTGAAGACAAGAAAGGGGGTCGTCGAGAAACGGTGAGCACGGGGTCTGGTTGAAGGCAGCAATAAGAAAAGAGCTCTAGAGAAGAAAAAAGAAGGGACAAAGTTTTAAAGGAGACGAAGGGTTTAGGGTTAGAAAAGCACACAGCCGTCGTCAGATCAAAACACTTTTATTGCAGCAGACGCTGAGGATCACAATAGAAAGCCAAAAAACCCACGTGACATGGCGGTTAGAAAAAGTATGTGTCACACCATCATAAAAACATTTATATCGGATATGATAGGTCGGATCACGGTAGGGTTGGTAGCATCTCGGGGTACGCTTCTAACATTCTCTCACCTGAAGAAGAGCCAATCACCAACTAGGAAGCTTCGAAAGAAGACGTGATTAACTGGACATGAAAAAGCGAAAAGGATTGATTTCCTTGACTAAAGTCCAAGCTAAAGACAAAAACATTTAAGGATGAAGATTTAGGCGAATGACAAATTTTGAATTAACGCCCTTATGAAATACAAATTAATATTGATCAAAAATGATTTTATATTGACTTTGGTTATGCTGGGAAGGTATAATATTGATGTCAAGCAACGAAACAATGTTGGATGGCATAATCTTAACCATGATATAAAAATATAACAGTTAAGATGGTCTCGGTCATGATAAATAACACATAGGATATGCAGAGAGATAATGAATACAACATTATTCATTAGGTTGCTACTCGGAAAACCTAATGGTTCCACTGTACAAAAATTTTGTACAAAGGTCTGAACCTTTTCCTAGCTACCTTGTGTTCTTTTAAATTAAACTTGGATCGCCTGCAGAACTTAACACGTTTGATCCAAAGTTTAATCTATTTGTTCTTTTAGGTTTTGACTTGGATCTCCTGCGGAACTTAACACTTTCGATCCAAATCACCTAAGTTATTAATTCTATTAAATATTAATTTTCAAAATTGGCTTCCAGTACTGACGTGGCGAGGCACATGGCCTTCTTGGATATGGGAACAACCACCACCGACTAGACAAAGCCTTTTAAGGAAAGTTAATATTTAATTTCCTTAAATAACTTTAGGTCAACCGAAAAAACAATCAAATCACAAGGAAAAGAAAAACTAAAAAAACACAACATCGAAAATAAATTCGAAATACTAGAATCACATGCCTCTTGTATTTGGTATTATTACAAAAAAAAACAAAACTAGTATGATGCGGAAACAATTACTAGTTTTACCTTTCTTTGAAGGCAATGCCCTCTTGATCTTCTACCGTATTCCTCTTTTAATCTCGAACATTGTGTGGGCAATGATCTTCCGAGACGAGAACCACCTAGCACCTTCTTCTTCTTCCTTCAAGTTTCGGCCAAGCAAAAACTTCCAAAGGATGAAGAACTTTTTCCACCAACCAAGCTCCAAGGGATGCAAGCTTTCTCTCCTTCTTCTCCAAGCTAGAATCCGGCCACCAATTAAAACTCCAAGAGCATGAAGAGGTTCGGCCACAAGATGGAGAAGAAAGAAAGAGAAGGGGCCGGCCACACCCAAGGAGAAAAAGAGAGGAGAAAATAATAGAGTCGTTAGCCATGAAGGCATCTCTACCCCCTCTTTTATAATCCTTGGTCTTGGCAAATAAGGAAATTTAAATAAAAACTTCCTTAATTCTTTTTCCATGAAAAGGAAAAATTTTATTTAATTAAAATCAAAATTCTTTTCTCAATTTCAATGGCCGGCCACATTAATATCTCCAAGTAAATAAAATTTTAAACATAAATTAAAACTTCCTTATTTGCTTCCGGAAATTTATAAAAATTTCTCCAATAATTTTTATCCCTTCATGATTGGTTAATAAGAAGGAAATTTTATAAATTAAAAACTTTCTTTTAAACATGTGGATAATTTCTAAAAAGGAAAGTTATCTCTAAAAATTAAAATCTCCTTTCAATCTACAAATAAGGAAAGATATTAAATCTTTTCTTAATCTTTTGTAGAAACTAATAAAAGAGAATTTTTAATTTTTAAACTTTCTTTTAAATCATGCGCATGATTAAAAGGAAAGTATTTACCAAAATTAAAATCAACCTTTTAATCTACAAATAAGGAAAGAAATTTAGCTCTTCTCTTAATCTTTTGTAGAATCTTATAAAAGGAAATATTTAAATTTTTAAACTCTCTTTTAAATCATATTATCCACATAAGAAAATTTTTAAAATTAAAATTCCTTTTTATTTTAATAGGGCCGGCCACCTAAGCTTGAGTTCAAGCTAGGGCCGGCCACATGAATTCACCCATGAACCTAGCCATGGCCGACCCTAGCTTGGTCTCCAAGCTAGCTTGGCCGGCCCCTATAGGATGGGTAAGAAGGTGGGTATGTGGTAAGTATAAATCTCTATATACAAGAGGCTACGATAGGGACCGAGAGGAGGAATTGGTTTTGGTCTCCCGATGAAATTAAGCATCCCGTGTTCGCCCCGAACACACAACTTAACTTCATCAATAATAATTCATTCCACTAAAGAATTATTTTTGAACTACCGCACCAATCCCAAATTATATTTTTGGGCTCCTTCTTATTATGAGTGTGTTAGTCTCCCTGTGTTTAAGATGTCAAATGTCCACTAATTAAGTGAGTTACTGACAACTCATTTAATTAATATCTTAGTCCAAGAGTAGTACCACTCAACCTCATCATCATGTCGGACTAAGTCCACCTGTAGGGTTTAACATGACAATCCTTATGAGCTCCTCTTGGGGACATTCTCAACCTAGATCACTAGGACACAGTTTCCTTCTATAATCAACAACACACACTATAAGTGGTATCATTTCCCAACTTATCGGGCTTATTGATTTATCGAACTAAATCTCACCCATTGATAAATTAAAGAAATAAATATAAAATATGTGTGCTTGTTATTATATTAGGATTAAGAGCACACACTTCCATAATAACTGAGGTCTTTGTTCCTTCATAAAGTCAGTATAAAAGGAACGACCTCAAATGGTCCTACTCAATACACTCTAAGTGTACTAGTGTAATTATATAGTTAAGATAAACTAACACCTAATTACACTACGACCTTCCAATGGTTTGTTCCTTTCCATCTTGGTCGTGAGCTACTGTTTATAATTTATAAGGAACCGATAACATGATCTTCTGTGTGTGACACCACACACCATGTTATCTACAATATAAATTAATTGAACAACTACATTTATCGTAAATGTAGACATTTGACCAATGTGATTCTTATTTCTAGATAAATGTTTATACCAAAAGCTAGGCTTTTATTATACATCCTACAATCTCCCACTTATACTAAAAGACTAAGCTGCCATAACTGCTACCATACATCTGATTCCCAAACCTTCAACATGCCCATCAAAAGCTCTTGCCTTAAGGGCTTTAGTGAAAGAATCTTCTAGGTTATCACTTGATGCAATCTAGGCAGCAACAACTTCTTCTCGTTTATACGATTTCTCGTATTGGGTGGTACTTGCGCTCTATTGCATTTACTTGCCTTATAGACTTATGGTTTCTTCGAGTTTGCTACTGCACCACTATTATTACAATGAATTGTAATAATCTTTGGACAAACCAGAAATCATATCTAAGTCCATCTTGAGGTTATTGAGTCATTTAGCTTTTATGGCTACCTCAGAGGCTTGCCATATACTCAGCTTCTATGGTGGAGTCCAGAAAAACACCTATGCTTATCACTCTTCCATAGTTATGACTTTTCCTCTTAAAGTAAACACAAAACCCCGAGGTTGACTTATTATTGTCCCTATCTGATTGGAAGTCAAAATTCGTGCAACCCACAGGGACCAAATTAACTGCCTTGTAAGCTAGCATATAATCTCTAGTGCCTCTAAGGTACTTTAATATATGCTTAACTGCAGTTCAATGTCCTTGTCTAGGGTTACTTTGATATCTGTTAACTATGCCCTTGGCAAAAATGATTTCTGATCTCGTGTATAGCATACATTAGGCTGTCTAACTTTCAAAGCATAAAGAACTGCCTACATGTCCTCAATCTCCTTTGATGTCATCGGAGACATCTCTTTAGATAAAGACACTCCATGCTTAGAAGGTAGAAAACCTTTCTTGGAGTTTTGCATGCTAAAACGAGCTTGTTATATAAAGCTTGAGATAAGCACAACATTCTTTTCTTGCGAACCTTGTTCCCAAGAATATGTGCTTATTTTCCTAAGTCCTTTATAAAGAATTGCTTGGACAACCATACCCTTACTTCCGATAACACCTTGATATTGTTTCCAACTATCAAAAATGTAATCTACGTATAGTACAAGAAATACCACCACGTTTCCATCACACCTTTTGTATACATAAGACTTATCGGGTTACAAATAAATCCACAGGTCTGGATAACTTTGATAAACCGGATGTTCCAAGACCTTTGAAGCTTTATCTCAGTCCATAGACTGATTCAGCTTGCACACAAGATGCTCTTAGCCCTTTGCAATGAACCCTTCTGGTTGCTTTATATGGATGCTTTCTTCAAGACTTCCATTAAGGAATGCTGTCTTGACATCCACTTGCCAAATAGATAAAAGAATCCAGATAGATTTAAGCATGGCTACCAATGAAAAAGTTTCCTTTTTCATCAAGCCTTGCTTTGAAAGTTTCTACCTTCCTATCTATCCCTCTTTTCCTATTATAGACCTTTTTATACCCAAAGGCTTTTACACCATTTGGTGGTTCTACAAGCTTTCATATTTTATTATAATACATATATTCTAATTCTGTTATTCATTACTCTTTGCCAAGATGCTGCATCTTTATCTTGGAGTGCTTCGTCATATGTCCAGAGATCAGGTTCATGTCCTCTAGGGATCGAGTCCAAAAACTCTCCCAAAACATGAATCTTTTTAGGTTGCCTAACAACACTCCCACTACGACGAGGCACTTTCTGCAATTGTGTATCATTTGTGATACGTGTTGTAGTTTCTTGTGATATTTCATCTTGTACAGTTGGTACTAGGTTAGACATGTCTTTTATTATTTCCTTAAGAACAAATTTACTTATGGGCACGTGATTTATTACATAGTCCTTTTCTAAAAATCGGTCATTGATGCTAACAATGACCTTCTGATTTTTAAGACTATAATCCTACTTTCATTTCTCTAGGATAACCCACAAACAAGTGAATTCCTGTCCAACTTATCATTATCTCTCTTCAGCATATGTGCTGGACTACCCGAATCCAAATATGTTTCAAAATAGGCTTACGATTATTCAGCAATTCTATATGAATAAGGGGTTTTGACTTTTGAAAGGTACTATATTCACTTCCATTTCCAGAGTATATCCTTAAAATGAATTTAGTAATAACTCATCATCAATCTACTTATTTCCATAAGAGTCCTATACCTTCCTTTTTCTACACCATTCTGTTGGGGTGTACCAGGTGCAGTTAGTTGGGATTGAATCCCTACTTCTGATAAGTGACTCCTAAATTCTCCCAAGAGGTACTTGCCACTACAATCTCACCGTAGTATCTTGATACTTTTACTTTGACGTTTCTCCGCATCAGCCTTGTACTCTTTGAACTAATCAAAGCACTTAGTCTTGCGGCACATTAAGTAAATGTATTTGTATCTTGAATAGTTGTCTATAAAATAGATGAAATATTCGATACTACCTCTGTAACGCCCCGCCCCTCCTGCTAAGGAGACGGGGGTTACTTACACATACATATACATACCTACTTACTACAGCGGAAGTCTTATTTATAAAAGTTAGAAACATTTCTTTTTTTTTTCCTATATGAATCAACATGACTAATCACCTGGACATATAGAAATCACATAGCATACTTAACATGATTGTAAGTCATAATGCCCAAACACAAAAATTAAATGTCATGGAATCATAAAGCAGTAACATAACTAGGCATGGTTCTTATTAAACAAAAAGCAGGTCTTTCTCCTTTAGCCAGGACACTACCACACACATCCTTCCAGCCCCTCCTGCTGCTCCCCTAGTTCATCCATTCCTTGCCTTTATCGGTGGTACAAGAAAGTAAGCTGTGAGCACTCATGGCTTAGTAAGTACCTTTCCTACTCACAAAAATCGTATGACATATATCAAAATCACAAGACATAACACATGAAGGCAATTCATTATATCATGCAGCATATCATAGCATATCATAACATAAGCATAAGGTATCATGGCATAACATAACATAATCATCAATTTCACCCTGACATATCATAACATCATCATAAATATCATGGCATAATCATAAGGTATATGCAAGGTAAATTCCTAACCATGTATCATGAAAACATATGCAATATGTCCTTTGAAAACTTATACTATACATACTTAAACATAATCTTAACATGATTAGGGTCCTGGCTTGTACCACATACATAAATGCGCGCGCCCTATGTAGGTCCAAGGTAGCAAGTCTTGAACCCTACAAGGCATACATACTAGGCCTGTTTCTTAGTCCATCGACCTAGGGGCACTTAGGAGCCCATCCCTAACGAGGCCCATTTCTTAGTCCATCGACCCCGGGGCGCTTATAGAGCCCACCCTTGGTACAAGTCATACATAAAGTAAAATAGCATGTTCTTACATATCATGGTTCTAATCTCTTCTTGTGCATTGTGTCACTTATCATATCATACCATATAGACTTTTGGGCACACAGCTCATCATAATGGTATGTAAAGATTTGGGCACACAGCACATCATATATTTTATGCATAAATTGGGCACACAGCACATCATATATTTCATGCATAAATTGGGCACACAGCACATCATATATTTCATGCATAAATTGGGCGCACAGCACATCATATATTTCATGCATAAATTGGGCACACAACACATCATATATTTCATGCATAAATTGGGCACACAGCACATCATATATTTCATGCATAAATTTTTGCACATAGCTTCATCATAAATAATACACACCATAGCATAAGGGTTTCCATCATGTATAGATCATAAGTGTGCATAATTAAACATAGAAGCGTGGAAAACTTAAAATCATGGCATATAAGATACATGGAAAACATAATTCGATCTCTAACCCTAATGTCTCTTTGTGGCCGAACCATATAGGTTGGGTTTATGGTGAAAACTTCATCCCAATATGTGAACCCTAAGCAAGCATCACTTCTTATACCATAAGAACTATCATGAGCAAGTTTAGGTAGAGTTCTAGGTTACTTAGACTTACAACTTATCATGTCCGAACCTTATCAAGCATGCATTGGGTTAAAGACTATCATTCAAGCTTGTGAACCCTAAACAACTTCCATAGCAAACATTTCAAGGAATAATATGAGCATGGTTGAGTTAGGTTCTAAGTTTCCTAAGTCCTTCATCATGTATTGGCCGAAACTTGTAGGGTTTGAAATTAGGGTTCAAGTGCCCTAAAAGCATGGAAACCCTAAACAACTTTCATAGCATATATATCAAGGAATAACATGAGCATAGTTGGGTTAGGTTCTAAGTTCCCTAAGCCATCGATCTTGATGTGGCTGAAACATGTAGGGTTTAGAATTAGGGTTCAAGTGCCCTAAAGACATGAGAATCTTAAATAACTTTCATAGCAAAAATATCAAGAAATAACATGAGCATAGTTGGGTTAGGTTCTAAGTTCCCTAAGCCCTAGATCTTGATGTGGCCGAAACATGTAGAGTTTAAAATTAGGGTTCAAGTGCCCTAAAAACATGAGAACCCTAAACAACTTTCATAGAAAAAATATTAAGGAATAACATGAGCATAATTGAGTTAAGTTTTAGGTTTCCTAAGTTATACATCATGTAATGGCCGAATACTATAGGACTAAAAATTTGGGTTCAAGTGTCCTAAAAGAATGGAAATCTTAAACAACTTTCATAGCATATATATCAAGGAGTAACATGAGCCCACTAGATTAGCTACATAACATTTCATCAAGGAGATCATGAGCATCTTAGATTTTGCTTTAAATTCTCCTAGGCTTTTAAAAAAAAATCCAAACATAACCGAACCTTCATGGACATAAATAGAGTTTAAATAAATATATAATCATGGCATATCATAATAGTTTCATGACTTATCTTAAGGAGATCTTGGCATACTTAGTTTTAACTTAAAGTTCTCCTAGGCCCTTAGTTTTTACCATGGCCGAATACTTATGGATTTAGGTTTTACCAAACATTTTTAACATAGATAAGTCCTTACCATAAAATACATGCTACAAGAGAATTATTCAAACATATTAATCTAGATCCTTTCATTCTCTATATCCTTCCTTTGATCTTATCTTGGTTAGAATTCCTTCATGATGTTTCCTTAGCTTTCTCTTTCTTTTTTATATGCAACCGAATCTTCATAGCAAAATAAGAGCTATTGTACCACAGGTGAGGGGAACTTACATCCTTTCGCTTGTGGTTTTTCTTAGAGAAAAAGGTGTTCTAGTGATAAGGAAGGTGGAAGCTTCTTCTTCTTGTATCTTCTCTTGTTTCCTTTGCTTGTAAGGGCTAGAACTTGAAGTTTCCTTCTCGGTAGTTAGCTTTCTTGGAGAAGAACTTAACTTAGAAATTGGTATGAGGAGAGGAAAGGAGTTTCTTGGTTCGGTGAGAATGGAGAAGGAAGAAGGAGGAAGAAGAAAATGAATTAAATCCCTTTGTTTTCTTCTCTAATCCTATTTATCCCTTGCCAATGAGACATGTCCCCATTCTTTCCCCCAACTCCTCTTTTCCCTCACTCCATTAATTCCCACGAAAATAGAGAGGGGAAGGGAAGTAGTCAATCCTTCTTTTGCTTGCTCCCTTTTCTTAACCAAGAGGGAAAAAGGAGGTAAGAAACTTGGTTTTCTCTTGCTCTTTTGCTTAGTTTTCTTTTCTCCTTTAACTAAATTTTTCATTCCTTTCATTCCAATTATTTCTTCTTATCCTAATGGTTATCATTCATAAATCTATCTCCATCATTTGTGGGAGGTTCAAGGTTCAATCCTTGACCTCACCTCTTCTTATTCTATATTTCTTCTTTTTGTTTTTATTTTCCTTTTTCTCTTATTCTTTTCATTTCTATGCTCTAAGGAAAAATAATATTCATACACCTATCTTATAATTTCGTGGGTGTTACAACCTCTTATCTGGATAGTCATAGGATCACACAAATCAAAATGAAACAATTCCAACATATCTTTGGCTCCATACCTTAGACTTAAAAGCTTCTTGGTTATTTTTCTTTCCAAGTAAGACTCGCAGGTTGGAATGATTTCGACTACCAATGAACCCAAAAGTTCATCAGCTACCAATGAATCATACTCAAGTTAATATAACCTAGCCTTAGATGCCAAAGATATAATTGGTTCATTTCCGAAGGTTGCTTTCTCTTAAAGTTAGAAGATGTGTTATAATTTCCATTTATTGCATCGTGGGAGTTATTGGATTATAAATTGTCAACCAACATACCAGAATAGATAACTTCTCTATTTTTCTTGATAACAGCTTTGTTATCAAAATAGACACAATATCTATTCTATAATAGTTTAGAAACTGAAATCAGGTTTTTTCTAAACTTAGTACGTAAAGACAATTTCTAATAATCCATATTTTATTCCTTTTAAAGGATAAACATCTCCCACTACAACAGTTGCCACTTTTACAGCAGTGCCCATGTGGATGGTGTTTTTATTTTCATTTAGTTGTCAGGTTTTCTGGAACCCTGCAATGAATTGCGAACATGATTAATGCATCTGTATCTACACTCCAGGTTCTGGTAGATAACACCATTAAACATGTTTCAACTAATGAATACACCTATATTGTTCTTTAGTTCTAAAAAGACAAACTACCTTAATGTCCAAGTCCTATTTCCAATTTTTACAATCGGGACTACTAAGTCTTTTCTATAGTATAACAGCTAGGGAATTGACAAACATTTTAAATCCTAAGAATCACAAAAATATTTGGTCAAGATCAATTCCTTAAAATCCCCATGAATTTTGTATGCCACGATAGTGTGGACGTATACAAAATCAAAGAAGAGATTTTATCCATTAATTTTATTATCTCGTCAACTTTACTTTATGACGAATAAAATTAATAGTTGATCTTTCTTTGATCAAATATTTGGTCAAAACTTTTGAATTTAAAATAACATTGATTCCTCAAACAATATTATTTAAATTCTCCAACACCTCAAACACCGTGAATTTTGCATGCCGCGATAGTGTGGACGTATACAAAATTAAACATTTGTAAGAGGAGGGGTTTACCCATTAATTATCTTGTCAATAAATCTTTATGACAAATAAAATTACCTCAAACACCGTGAATTTTGTATGCCACGATAGTGTGGACGTATACAAAATCAAACATTTGTAAGAGGGGTTTTTAATTTTATTATCTTGTCAACTTATTTATTTGACAAATCAATAGTTGGTTTTCTTCGGTCACACAAATAATAGTAGTGACTCCGATGGGGAGGATACTATTAGACGTGCCTAAGTGTATACCATTACTTGACACTAAGTCCGTTAATAAGATTGTGTCCCTTCCGATGGGGAAGATCACACGCTCTTAATTAACTTCCTATAGTCATCCAAAATGGAAGTTTAAGCTAGTGATCCGCCAACAAGCTCATCCGATATGGAGGAAGGCACTCAGAGCCAACGCGCAAGCTTGTTGCATCACTTATAAACCAGTAATGGAGACCGTGGAATTTATTTAAAAATAAATCCCTCTCCCACTTAGTTATTTAAAGTGAGGAATTTTGACTATGCTAGCCTACTTAGCATGCATACTAACAAACACACACAACACAGCATAAAAAGCAATAAATAGAAAAACTAATTTTCAACTATTATGGCTTTTATCTATTGTTGTCCTCCGTGTGTCACCAACCCTAGCTGCTGCCATATTTGGCCACCGCCACCGGGTCAAGTTGTCGCATCCATCTTGCTCCTTGTTCCGCTGCGCCTCTGATCCTCAAAAGGTTCCACGCCTTGCAGGATTCGATCCGCGACATAAATAGAATTTTACATTTTTCGATCCTATATTCCTCGAAGGAATGTACATGTAAACTAGATCGAACATAAAATAAAATTTACATCCATCAATCTTATATTCCATAAAAGGAATGTACATGTAACTAAATCAAAAAATAAAATCCTAATAAAACTAAATACAGCTCCTGCTGTATTTTATAATACAATCATGCACACACAATAAAATGCCCTTGACATATCCAAGGGTCCAATCACACACATAATAACTATAAGCCATAATAGTTGGATCCTTCATCCACAAAGTTAGCACATCCTACTATTAACATGCCTAAATTATGTATGACATGTGCATAATTAAACTAATACCAAATACACAGAGGTAAAACCCTAGCTCTGATACCAATTGTTGGTTGCTACTTGGAAAACCTAATGGTTCCACTGTACAAAAATTTTATACAAAGGTCTGAACCTTTTCCTAGCTACCATGTGTTCTTTTAAATTAAACTTGGATCGCCTGCGGAACTTAACACGTTTGATCCAAAGTTTAATCTATTTGTTCTTTTAGGTTTTGACTTGGATCTCCTGCGGAACTTAACAATTTCGATCCAAATCACCTAAGTTATTAATTCTATTAAATATTAATTTTCAAAATTGGCTTCCAGTACTGACGTGGCGAGGCACATGGCCTTCTTGGATATGGGAACAACCAACACCGACTAGACAAAGCCTTTTAAGGAAAGTTAATATTTAATTTCCTTAAATAACTTTAGGTCAACCGAAAAGAACAATCAAATCACAAGGAAAAGAAAAAATTAAAAAACACAACATCGAAAACAAATTCGAAATACTAGAATCACATGCCTCTTGTATTTGGTATTTTTACAAAAAAAAAACAAAACTAGTATGATGCGGAAACAATTACTAGTTTTACCTTTCTTTGAAGACAATGACCTCTTGATCTTCTACCGTATTCCTCTTCTAATCTCAGACATTGTGTGGGCAATGATCTTCCGAGACGAGAACCACCTAGCACCTTCTTCTTCTTCCTTCAAGTTTCGGCCAAGCAAAAACTTCCAAAGGATGAAGAACTTTTTCCACCAACCAAGCTCCAAGGGATGCAAGTTTTCTCTCCTTCTTCTCCAAGCTAGAATCCGGCCACCAATTAAAACTCCAAGAGCATGAAGAGGTTCATCCACAAGATGGAGAAGAAAGAAAGAGAAGGGGCCGGCCACACCCAAGGAGAAAAAGAGAGGAGAAAATAATAGAGTCGTTAGCCATGAAGGCACCTCTACCCCCTCTTTTATAATCCTTGGTCTTGGCAAATAAGGAAATTTAAATAAAAACTTCCTTAATTCTTTTTCCATGAAAAGGAAAAATTTTAATTAATTAAAATCAAAATTCTTTTCTCAATTTCAATGGCCGGCCACATTAATATATCCAAGTAAATAAAATTTTAAACACAAATTAAAACTTCCTTATTTGCTTCCGGAAATTTATAAAAATTTCTCCAATAATTTTTATCCCTTCATGATTGGTTAATAAGAAGGAAATTTTATAAATTAAAAACTTTCTTTTAAACATGTGGATAATTTCTAAAAAGGAAAGTTATCTCTAAAAATTAAAATCTCCTTTCAATCTACAAATAAGGAAAGATATTAAATATTTTCTTAATCTTTTGTAGAAACTAATAAAAGAGAATTTTTAATTTTTAAACTTTCTTTTAAATCATGAACATGATTAAAAGGAAAGTTTTTACCAAAATTAAAATCAACCTTTTAATCTACAAATAAGGAAAGAAATTTAGCTCTTCTCTTAATCTTTTGTAGAATCTTATAAAAGGAAAGATTTAAATTTTTAAACTCTCTTTTAAATCATGTTATCCACATAAGAAAATTTTTAAAATTAAAATTCCTTTTTATTTTAATAGAGCCGGCCACCTAAGCTTGAGTTCAAGCTAGGGCCGGCCACATGAATTCACCCATGAACCTAGCCATGGCCGGCCCTAGCTTGGTCTCCAAGATAGCTTGGCCGGCCCCTATAAGATGGGTAAGAAGGTGGGTATGTGGTGGGTATAAATCTCTATATACAAGAGGCTACGATAGGGACCGAGAGGAGGAATTGGTTTTGGTCTCCCGATGAAATTAAGCATCCCGTGTTCGCCCCGAACACACAACTTAACTTCATCAATAATAATTCATTCCACTAAGGAATTATTATTGGACTACCGCACCAATTCCAAATTACATTTTTGGGCTCCTTCTTATTATGAGTGTGTTAGTCTCCCTGTGTTTAAGATGTCGAATGTCCACTAATTAAGTGAGTTACTGACAACTCATTTAATTAATATCTTAGTCCAAGAGTAGTACCACTCAACCTCATCATCATGTCGGACTAAGTCCACCTGCAGGGTTTAACATGACAATCCTTATGAGCTCCTCTTGGGGACATTCTCAACCTAGATCACTAGGACACAGTTTCCTTCTATAATCAACAACACACACTATAAGTGGTATCATTTTCAACTTATCGGGCTTATTGATTTAGCGAACTAAATCTCACCCATTGATAAATTAAAGAAATAAATATCAAATATGTGTGCTTGTTATTATATTAGGATTAAGAGCACACACTTCCATAATAACTGAGGTCTTTGTTCCTTCATAAAGTCAGTATAAAAGGAACGACCTCAAATGGTCCTACTCAATACACTCTAAGTGTACTAGTGTAATTATATAGTTAAGATAAACTAACACCTAATTACACTACGGCCTTCCAATGGTTTGTTCCTTTCCATCTTGGTCGTGAGCTACTGTTTATAATTTATAAGGAACCGATAACATGATCTTCTGTGTGTGACATCACACATCATGTTATCTACAATATAAATTAATTGAACAACTACATTTATCGTAAATGTAGACATTTGACCAATGTGATTCTTATTTCTAGATAAATGTTTATACCAAAAGCTAGGCTTTTAGTATACATCCTAACACAAAGGAGGTAGGCTAATATAAGACGGGACATACCTCAATAAGAGGTAAGCCTATATCGACCGAAATATGCTTCCCCAGAGAAAGATCTATATACCTCAAAGGAAGTAGACTAATATCGGCCGGGACATATCTCAATAAGAGGTAAGTCTATATCAACCGAAATATTCTTCCAAGGTGGAAGATCTATATGCCCTAAAGGAGTTATGCTGATATCGGCCGGGACATACCTCAATAAGAGGTAAGTCTATATCGACCGAAATATGCTTCCAAGGTCGAAGATCCATATGCCCTAAAGGAGTTAGGCTGATATCGGCCGGGACATAACTCACTAAGAGGTAAGTCTATATTGACCAAAATATCCTTCCCGGGAGGAAGATCTATATAGGTCAAAGGAGGTAGGCTAATATCGGACGGGACATACCTCAATAAGAGGTAAGCCTATATCGACCGAAATATGCTTCCAAGGTGGAAGATCTATATGTCCTAAAGGAGATAGACTAATATCGGTCGGGACATAATAAGTAAGTCTATATCGACCGAAATATGCTTCCCAGAGGAAGATCTATATACCTCAAAGGAAGTAGGCTAATATCGGCCGGGAGATACTTCTGAAGCATATAGAATAGTATCGATCGCGACACGTCCTAAGGTTAGTATCATCCAGGTCGACCAACACCTTGGAAAAATACCTGATAAAATACGACGTATTACTAGATAACATAAAATGGCGTGGATAGAAATCTCATGAAGAAGAATAGAGATAAATATTTCAAATAGGCTAATTAATGATAATATCTGCAATATGTGATCACATGACAGGTGTTATATATCTCGGCGGGAAAAGTGCTCTTAGATTATTTTGAAGGTGTTAAACGACAAAGGAGGTACATCTGGGGTACAAGAAAGATTCCTTAAAAGTCACTTACTACAAGTACACGGTTGACGTCATCTCATAACAAACTCTAACAAACCGGGGCCCACTTCATGACTACGGAGGTTATATGAAGTGGTATAAAAAGGGGAATCCTCTCCGTTGGCAAGGCAAGTTCACAAGTTCACATCATTGTACACATTCATAACCCTAATTTTCAACTACTGTTCATCTTCTTCTTCCTTCTTCCACACCGAGAGAGATCACTGACTTGAGAGTCGGAGGGCCTAGCCAGGGATTTCCACCCCGGTCTTAGGTTGCTGACGATAGTGTTGGTTGGTCTCTTGTGCGCAGGAAGTCTTGGAAGCTTCGAATCTGGGTTTCTTCTCTTCATATTTGGATTTCTTCCTCTTCATCGGGTCTTCGTGCGAGGAGGACTTGCGGTGACTCTATTTCTCCTGATCCACTTTGGGTTTCTTGGATCGGTATTCTACGGACATTATTCTTCATCAGCGTGGTGGGTTTCCTTCTTCCGGATCTCCATCGTGTCCATCTTCTCAGACAGGATCAGTAGCTAATCTTGAACCTACTAGGAACTAGGCCCGTTTCTTTGACCATCGACCTAGGGGCACTTAGGAGTCCATCCCTTTTACTAGGCCCGTTTCATAGACCATCGACCTAGGGGCACTTAGGAGCCCATCCCCGGTACAAGCCATACAAAGTAAAATAGTATGTCATATCATGTCATATCATATCATATCATGCTCTTGTCATATCATAACATATCATGTTCTTGTCATATCATGAAGAGTGCTCTTGATCCCAACTTAAGGGAAGCATCTCTTAGGCTTTTCATCTTACATAAGCCTTGCATAAATATACATGATGGCACAAAGTGCACATACATATAGCATGTCATATAAATCTTAGCATGATGGCATGGAGTGCACAAATAGCCTAGCATAGAAATCATAACATAATAGCATGGAGTGCACATAACATATAACATGTCATATAAATCTTAGCATTATGGCATGAAGTGCACAAATAGCATAGCATAGATATCATAATAGCATGGAGTGCACATAACATATAACATGTCATATAAATCTTAGCATGATGGCATGAAGTGCACAAATAGCATAGCATAGAAATCATAATAGCATGGAGTGCACATAACATATATCATGTCCTATAACTCATATCATGAAGGTATAAGTGCACATGTCTCACAACATGGTGACATAACATTCATATCATATCATAGGAGTCATTTTTCATACATGGTTAGGGTGTTTGAACTTCCTACTACCCTAAGTCATATTGGCCGAAACATATAAGCTTGAGTCATGGACTTCTAAGCAACATAAAGACATGAAATCAAATGCTTATCCTAACATGTGAGACCCTTAGGAGCCCTAGGTACCTTCTTAACCTAGTTTTCTTGTATTGGCCGAAACATATGAACATAGATCATAGAGTTTCCAAGCAACATAAAAAAAAAACATGAAACTTAACTAGCATCATAGAGGAGGTTATACATCATGAGAAAGCAATAGCAAGCATAGGTAAGTTTAAAAAAATTCATCTAGTCTTTTAAATCCATCTTGGCCGAAACCCTTAGAACAAAGTTCTAGGTTTTAAACAACAACATTCATGAAGAATTTTAATCTAACATCATTTAATGGATTGCATATCATAAGAATTCATGAGTAAACATTGTTTAGGTCTTAAATCTTCCTCTATTCTCCTTATCTTTTCTTGGCCGAAACCCTTATAGCATGCATCCATATTTTAAGCAACAACAAGCATGAGAAACTTTAATCTAACATCATTTAATGGATTGCATATCATAAGAATTCATGAGTAAGCATTGTTTAGGTCTTAAATCTTCCTCTATTCTCCTTATCTTTTCTTGGCCGAAACCCTTATAGCATGCATCCATATTTTAAGCAACAACAAGCATGAGAAACTTTAATCTAACATCATTTAATGGATTGCATATCATAAGAATTCATGAGTAAACATTGTTTAGGTCTTAAATCTTCCTCTAGTTCTTTTTCTTTCCTTGGCCGAAACCTAAAGGTGAGCTTCTAGGTTCTAGATACAACATAATACATGGAAATTTAACACAACATGGTATAGAAAATCATACATCATGAGGAAGCATAAAACATTCATAGTTTAGGTCTAAAACTTTCTCTAGTTCTTTTTCTTTCATTGGCCGAACCCTAAAGGTGAGCTTCTAGGTTCTAGATGCAATATAATACATGGAAATTTAACACAACATGGTATAGAAAATCATACATCATGAGGAAGCATAAAACATGCATAGTTTAGGTCTAAAACTTTCTCTAGTTCTTTTTCTTTCATTGGCTGAAACCTAAAGGTGTGGAACTTCAAATTTTTCCAACAACATGAAGCATAAAAGACTCTTAACATCCATAGATAGTCCCTTAACTTATCATGGCCGAAACTCATATGGCAAGACCTTAGTTTTCAAGAAACCTATAAGCATAAAAATGTCTTAAACTACTTGTACTACAGGTGAGGGGACACTTACCTCCTTTCGCTTGGTTTACAATGAAAAGAAACCTTGCTTGTGAAGTTCTCCTAGGGAGAAGACCTCTTGCTTATTCTCGGCAAGGAGGAAGAGGAGGCTTGGAATTTTTGGTGGAGAGGAGGAGGGAGGAGGAAGAAAAGAAAATGAAATTGTCCCCTCCTTTCTCTTATTTAGGCTAAGTGAGAGGAAGAAGAAAAATGAACTTTGCCTTCCCTTTTTCTTTTAACTCATCCTTAATGAAGGGAGAAAGCAAAAATCATCTTTTCATTAGAGAGGAAGAGGGCAACTCCAACTTTTCTTCTAAGTGAAAGGAGCCTTCTCTTTCCCTACCTTTAACTAACATTTCCCTCTCTTCATAATAGCACTCCCCTGTTGGGGCTACTGGTTATAACATGGAACCACTTACTAAGAGGTCCAAGGTTCAATCCTTGGTCATGCCTCTTTTTGGTTCTTTTTTTTTTCTTTTTAAAGAAGAGTCCACATAAAACCTATTTAACCATGAATAATTTCATGTAAAATTTCTAGGGATCCTATGGGTGTTACATCTTAGCCGTGAGCAACTGTTTATAATTTATAAAGAATCAATAACATGATCTTCTGAGTGTGACACCACATTCCATGTTATCTACTATATAAATTAATTAAATAATTACATTTAACAAATAAATGTAGATATTGACCAATGTGATTCTTTTATTTCAAAAATAAATATTTACAAAAGCTAGGCTTTTAGTATACACTTCAACACATAGTTTCCTTGTCTCTGACTGTGGCAAAAAAAAATTTTAGGGTTCCTCCAACTGGAGTTATAAGTGTGTGAATATGATGAGGTCATTTCATCAAACTTTCTGTTGAGATTATCCAATGATATTTCAAAATTATACATGTTGATGCAATTTTTGATTGTTTGACCTGTTACTTCACAAATATTGCAATAATATAATTTCAGCCACTGATTATAGTTTAGGAGGGTACCCTATTTTTCTCCATGTATTCTATGTGAATAGTCAAATAAGATTGGGCAATTATCATTCACATGACATATTGCATCACAAATTTGATAATAGACATTAGTAGAATTCACAGTAATAATTTGTTCAAACATTTGAATTAGAGCATCTATTTTTACATTCAAAGAAAACATGTCCTCTTGAAAGGAAAAGGTTAGAATAGAAAAGACATGCAATAGTAAGGAAGAAAAGAAAGAGAACATATAATCACAAGAAATAAAGAAATCTAGATTAACTAAATTGCTAGTCAACTAATGTAATTGAAACAATCCTCAATAATAGTGCCAAAAACTTATTGTGTAATCGCAAATACACGGTTATATCGTCAAGTAATAAAATATTGATCTACATGGACTCTTTATTAAACACTAGTTGAGTTCATAAAGCAAGATATCTAGAAAGTCGAGTTTGTGTGTGGTCATGAGAACAAGAAAGAGAGAGAGAGAGAGAGAGTTGAGAGAGCTAGAAGGAAATGTTTGAGAGAAGGTCAAGATCAGAGGTGGTCAAAGGAAGGCAAGTGGCTAAAGAAAGAAGTTAAATTGGGGGATGATTTTAGAATTTCAGTTCACTATATTGCTAGTTGATGTCTTATATATTTTCACCTCCTTACCTCTATGTTTACGCACTTGAAGGGATTCAAATCAAATTACCAATATGAACTCGTGAATGTTGCACCAGAGTGTTTACACCACTTTTAATGCTAATCCTATCTGAAGGCTAGGGAGATAGCGCGCTAACTCAGGTAGATGGTCTATTGACCAGTGAAAGACTTCTTTAACCGAGCAATGATCTTGCGCACAATCCGACAATCCAACAAAGCATTAGTGACCCAAGACCAGGGAAGGGGTCCCTCGCAAGGTCCTCCGACGCTCAAGTCAATACATTTTCAACAAGTGGACGAAGAAGAAGAACAGTAGAGGATACGCATGAGAGTAAGTTTTTGATGATGCTAATCGCGCACCTTACTAACGGAGAGGACCCTTCTTTTAGATACCACCACTCAAAAACTCCATGATCATGAGGTGGCTTCTTACATCAGAGTTTGTTATGTTGTTCCACAAAGAGTCTCCGAGGAAACTTTTCTCTACCCACAGATATACCTCTTTTATCATTTATAGCTTAAACCTTCTATGAAGTCATTGAAGGAGGATGTTGTTATAAATGGATCACAAATGTGAAATAGTATAACCTCCAAAGGAAGTTCCAAAGAAATATTCTCCGATAATTCTGACAGGCTATTAAAATATTGTCTGTTGCTTGTTTGCTAAATATATCTCGACCGGTCCATAAGGCAGGCCATATTACTTGTCATTATATCAATCTGCTCTATCATATGTTAAGTACCATCAAGATTTATTCATAGACTAATATACTACCCACAGTATGCTAAAGATCCATTCAAGAAGCCATATGATAAATCATGTATGTTAGAGCTTTATTTTAGGGACAATATGACATCAAGTAACATAAAACCGGTCGACCTTTTCCCGGTAGACTGTATAATGTAGAGTTTCCTAAGAATAAGTGTCTTTAAGCCCATCCGGTCTTTGTCCGGCCGGGCTTACACAGAGAGCCTTATGTTCGATAGACCTTTATCTAGATGATCTAGTATAAAGAGGTTTATGAGGCTAAGTGTCTTTAAGCCCACTGTGTCTTTGCCCGACCGGGCGTACACAGAGAGTCTTATGCTCGACTGATCTTTATCCGACCAATCTAGTATAAAAAGGTTTATGAGGCTAAGTGTCTTTAAACCCACCAGATCTTTGCTCGGTCGGGCATACACAGAGAGTCTTATATTTGTCCATCCTTTATCTGGTCAATCATATATTAAGAGCTTTGTGAGGCCAGGTGTGTGAAACCCGGTCGATCCTTGCCAAGCCAGGCGTATATAGAGAGCATTATGTTCGATCAGCTTTTATCCAATTGATCTAGTGTGAAGAGTTTTAGAAGGCTTAGGTGCCTAGAACCGGGATGACCTTAGAATCCGGTTGGCCCTTTACTGATTGAGTGCATTTTTTCTTTAGTTTCAGAGTAGAGCACTAGAGTCTTTATATTCGACCGGGTGTGTATCTGAGTGTCATGCTTTAGGGCTTTGTGGGTAGGACCCGAGAACCTTAAGGCTGGGTGATCAATGACTAAGTGTGGAATGCTCCTTTATCCTGACTTTGACCATCACATCACCTTGACTTTGGCTACGACGTCATCTTCTAGATCCACTCACTATAACCCATATCACTAGCCTCCCCTTCAAGTCTAGTTGAAGGAGAAGTGGGTGACTGGCTGGACTTGAATTCTAGTCTTATTCGCTCACATTCTACACTTGGTGATTTTCAAAATTCATGTTCTTGATCATGCCTTAGGTACTTGATGTATTTTTTTCAAAAATAATCAAAAATAAAGATTAGATTTGTTCTAATGGGTTAGACTGATCGAATGGGAATTGGATTGACCAAACGGACCTGAGTTGATCAATAAGTTTGAGATTGGCTTAAATGGGCTTAGATTAAATACTAACAGAACATAGATAAGAAATCCTTGTCCAATTAGATTAGTTATAATAAGGACAATGGACTAAGTTAGGGATCTGTATTCCTAATTGAGCGATCCAATGGGTCAGTCGACATAGATTCTTGAAACTCGAGAAAATTCATTTTTCTTGATTTATAATGATGGTTCTATGATTGTATAAATTGAATTAAGCTGGTTTCATACTGACTTATTTAATTTACAAATGACATGGACTATTACCACCTTAACTTGTTGCGAAGTGTGATGGAACCAACTGAGGGAGGAAATTCAGGAGATTGAATATAACCCAGTTTATGGAGTCAATGGACACATTGAAAGACTTGATTGATTATTCTAGAAACTAGAGTGAGAAGAGTTTTTGGTTCTAGACAATTATAAGATCTGGGCTTTGATGCATTTATTGTCGAAGTATCTCAAGGTGGAAGCAGACTATGTATTGGGTGAATCTCATATGCATAGTTGGGTGTAGAGCTACTTCACCATGTGGATCAAGAGAATCCTGAAGAGTTGGAGTAGGATCCACAAGAGGATCCAAATGTAGATCCAATAGAGAATTCTAAAGTTGGTTTACTGAAGATTCGCTCAAATGAGTCCAGGTTCAAGGGGATTGAGTTGACTACTCACTGATGTTTGTCCTAGTGGTAGTGGTGTTGACCTATCTAGTTTATTAGAGTTCTTTTATTATTACTGTCATTATGTACGAATAGTATTAGCCCATTTAGTTTTTGAGTCATGTAATAATTTCTATTGTTATGTACAAACAGAGTTATTTTATAAAAAGTTATGTTATGTGTTAACAAACTTGATCATGATTAGTTCATGTTCAATTCAATGATTAGTTCATTTCATGACTAGTTCATCTTAGCTTTAATGATTTGTTCATTAGATGATTAGTTCATTTGTTGGGATGTATGTAATAGTATTAATCAATGTTGATTTGATTGGACCATACAAATGATGAGTAGAAACGTAGTTATCACTTGATTTTGTAAATAAACTCAAATTAACATTGAGTCAATCATAAATTGTATGCATATGAATTACATTGAATACTAATTATATGTTTATTTATGTTAGATCATGGTAAATAAAGACATCATAGCTAAACTTAATAATAGAGAGAAATTATATGAGGATAACTATAAAATTTGGCAGCTCAAGATATAATATATTCTTGAAGAAAAAGAAGTCCTTGAGGCTATAAAATAGGTTATGGAAGAACCTGTAGATGGTCTCACTACATAGGGCATATGAGATCTTGATGCCTATAAAGCATGGAAGAAGAAGGACTCTACTACTAAGGGAATATTGATTAGCTCAATGCTAGATAACCCAGTTTTTGAATATGAGTCATATCTTATGGCTCATGCAGTGTGGGTAGCCCTTAAGGAGAAATACAATGGAGTAAGTTTGAGAAAGCTTCGACAGCTGACGATTAAGTTTGACAGCTATAAGAAGTATTTGAATCTTTCAATGGTTCAATACCTTCGGGAGATGTCGAACATGATTCAGAGCTTAAAATTGTTGGTCATGAGTTGATCGATAAACAACAAATTCATGTAGTTATTCACTCCCTTCTAGATTTTTAGGAAACCATGAAGCAGACCCTAACTCATAGTGAGAATATTAAGACTTTCATTGATGTCTCACGCCATGTAAAATTAGATGTGGAGAGAGTTGAATCAGCAAGGATTTATGGACTAGCCTATGTGGCTATTGGTTCTGTTTGATTATCTGGATCCAAGAAAAAAAAATGGTTTAAATAGGGGAAGGGAAAGAAGAAAGAAGTTGTTGTTATGAGATAAGGCCCAATCAAGAAGAAAGGAAAGAAGATAATATTGAAACAATGTAAGTGTGTCTTTTTTTCCTAAGCATTTTGTTACTAGTTCAGTGTTGTTAGCTTATTTTTATCTTTTATGGATTATACATTCGGGAGCAACCAACCATATAGCTCTAGAATGAGTTACCTTTGTAGAGTACTGACTAGTACCAGCTGACAACAAATGGATCTATGTAGGAAATAATGCAAGAGTTGAAGTCGAAGGAGTCGGTACTTGCAAGCTCAACCTCCGTGGTGGTAGTATTTTATTTCTACATGATGTCCTATATACTCCTAAAATTTGACAGAATCTTATTTTTTGTTATAGATCTTCTTGATTTAGGGTACTATATTAATTTTTATAGTCAGAGTGTTGAACTTAAGATTGACTCAGTGTCAATCGGATATGATTTATTTTATCAAATGGTTTTATGGTTCTTGATGTAGAATCAGATGTTAATTATGCTATTGAGGGTTATTTTTCAAATATTATTCTAACTGGTAATCCAGATATAACTAATAAGGTTTGACATGCTATATTAAGACACATAAGATAAGAATATATGAATCAGTTGGCTAGAGAGGGTCTATTAGGCACTCGGGCTAAGATTCACTTGTCTATATGTGAGCATTGTCTTGTTGGAAAAGCAACTAGAAAACCATTTAGTAAGGCTATAAGAGCTGAATTATCATTGTAATTAATTCACTCATATATTTATGGTCTAATGTTTGTGAAGGGTAGACATGGAGCTTCCTATTTCATTATATTTATTGATGATTTCTCTCATTTTGGTCATGTGTATTTGATTTCTCATAAATCAGAAGCATTAGCTAGATTGCTTAAATCATGATTTGAACGAAGTTGAGAATCAATTTGAACATAAATTTAAAATATTATGTAATGATCGTGGAGTAGAATATTTGTCTGATATAAGATAATGTGTAATGATATAGGGATTATTAGACAATTAACAATTTCAAGAACTTCACAACAAAATGAGGTTGCTGAAAGAAGAAATATAACTCTTCTAGATATGGTTAGGTCTTTAATGGTGAAGGGTAATTTGCTTATCTCCTATTAGGGAGATGAATTATTAGTTACGACCTATATACTTAACAAAGTACCTTTAAAGTCAGTTCTATTCACCCCATATGAACGTTGAATAGGCAGAAAGTTAGATTGAAGTAATCTGAGACCCTGGGGGTTAGCTGCTTATGTTCATAATAGTTCTCACAAGTATGAAAAATTAGGACCTAGGAGTAAAAATGTATCTTTATTAGATATTATGAGACCTCTAAAGGTTATGTTTTTATAGGTGAGCAATTAGATGGAATCATCTCCAAAATATATTCGAAAGATATGACTTTTCTCGAAATAGAGTTCTCAACCAGAGCTATTTTTCATAAAAGTGTTCCTTTTTTTTAGGAGAATGAGCTATTATCAACAAGAGAGGTGTCAAAAGATATGTCTGAGTCTAATCTGTTGGGTTTTTCGGGCCGCAAAAACTATTTTTTGCGTTGCGAAAACCTCGAAATCCCCGGCCACCGGATCCGTGCGAAAATAAAATTTCATATACATGTTTTTCTACTCCTAGATCTACACTAGATCTACAAGATCAGAGGGTATACCTTTGAAGCGAAGCCCTTCACGTAATCCTGCTCGTCCTAGGTTCACCGGATCTCGAGAGTATCAAGGTAGATACTCCTCTATGCGTATCCACACAAACAAATGGATGGAGGAGAAACTTTTGGGTGTTCTAGCACTCTATGAAGTTTCGGCCAAGGGTGGAGGAGAGGGAGAGAAGAAAGAGCTTGAGAAAAAAGAAGATGGAGTTACCACACAAAATGTAACTCCTCACAAGCACTAAAGTGGCCGGCCACTTTTCATGAGGAGTTATATACTCCATGGAATTTCAAGAGTCAAAAACTCTTGATCTCCCTCATGAGGTGTCACACACATGTGCTAGCCTTGATGATGTGGTACATCACCATTAGCCACTTAATGCCAACTCACCAATGAGGTGGCAAATGGTCAAGTCAAACTTGACCCTTCATCTTCTATCAAGTCAAGTCAAACTTGACCACTTCTCTCCCTTGGTTGATCTAATCTAACCATTGGTTCAAGTCAATTTTAATTTAATGAATCTCTATTCATTGAATTAAATTAATTAAATGAGTCTAAGTCTAAATTAGACTCACTTAATACATGAACCAAATTGAGTCCAACTAAATTAGCACAATTTGGATTACTCTTAATCCAATTTGGTTCATCACATGAACCAAATCTCCATCTAATTGTCCTTTGTGTGTGACCCTATAGGTTCTTTTAACGTTAGCAATACTCCTAAACCCATTTAGAAGCATAAGTAATGAGCGGTATCTAGCAACACACCATTACTACCCAAGTTATAAGAATGTTGAGATCCAACATCACCTTGTGACTACTAATTGTGACTTCTCACAATATATGACAAGTGTCCTTCTATCCTTGGCATCTAGATTGATCAATGTGAGGCATAGACCATATCATCCTCTAATCAATCTAAATCTTGAATCCCAAGTAGACTCACTCAATCAAATGAGCTCAATATCTCATATTGACTCATTTGGGCATGGCCATGCACTTAGTGGTCTCACTCTATCAAGAATATCGATGTCACTCCCGTCATATAGGAGGGATAGATCCAATCTACATCACTCACATCCCTCCGCATAATTTGTTACATATCCAGTAATCGCCTTTATAGTCCACCCAGTTACGGGTGACGTTTGATGAAGCCAAAGTACGTAACTCCTTATGTAGGGAACCATGGTGACTTCAGGTCCAAGGACTAGTAGTCATACTAATAGCCACATGAGAAAGTATATGACACACATATAACGATCCATGATACTTTCTCATGGAGGGTCATTCAGTATACATTCTCCAATGCATACCCATGTGTCAACTTGATATCTCCATATCCATGACTTGTGAGATCAAGTCATCAAGTTGACCTACATGCTAGTCTCGTCTCATTAACATTGTCCCTGAATGTTAATACTCGACTAGGAATGATTAATAGTAGTGTTCCTTATATCATCTCACTATCGATTCAACCAATCGATTGATATAGGTAGAACCTTCTACTCAAGGACGCTATTATATTTAGTTATTTGGCACTAATACAAGTAAGTATAATAACCAAAAAATAAATGCCTTTATTTATATGCAAGAATATGATACAACGAGTCCATACAACAATCCTCAAATGATTGGCTCTAGGGCTCTAACAAACAATCTCCCACTAGCAGTAGTGCCAATTAGTGTAAGCTCTAAGCCCCAATGACCTAGTGTGACCATCACGCTTTCTCTGTGCCAAAGCCTTGGTCAAGGGATCTGCGATGTTAGCCTCTGTAGGTACTCTGCAAATCTTCACATCTCTTCTCTCGATAATCTCTCGAATGAGATGGAAGCGCCGTAGTATGTGTTTGGTCCGCTGGTGTGAGCGAGGTTCCTTAGCCTGCACAATTGCTCCATTGTTGTCACAATAGAGCTCAATAGGGTCAGCAATGCTAGGAACCACCCCTAGTTCAGTGATGAACTTGCAGATCCAAACTGCCTCCTTTGCTTCTTCTGATGCAGCAATATACTCGGCCTCTGTCATAGAATCAGCTAATGTGTCCTGCTTCGAACTCTTCCAGCTCACAACACCCCATTTATGCAAAACACGAACTCTGACTACGATCGATAATCATCCTGGTCGATCTGGAAGCTGGCATCACTGTAACTCTTTACAGCTAGCTCATCATCACCTCCAAATATCAAGAAAATATTCTTTAGTCCTTCTTAAATACTTAAGAATATTCTTGACCGCTATCCAATGACTTTCACCTAGATTTGACTGGTATCTGCTCGTCATGTTCAAAGCATATGAGACATCAGGACGAGTACATAGCATGGCGTACATGATAGATCCTATAGCTGAGGTATAAGGGATCTGATCCATGCGGTCTCTCTCCTCTCTAGAAGAGGGACCTTGAGTCTTCGAAAGACTCACGCCATGTGACATCGGCAGAAATCCCTTCTTGGAGTTCTGCATGGCAAACCGTAGGAGTACCTTGTCAATATATGTACTCTGACTTAGGCCAAGCAACCTCTTAGATCTTTTTCTATAGATCTGTATGCCTAGAATGCGGGATGCTTCACCTAAGTCCTTCATTGAGAAACAAGTCCCTAGCCAAGTCTTGACAGACTGTAGCAAAGGGATGTCTTTCCCAATGAGCAGTATGTCATCCACATACAATATGAGGAAGACAACTATGTTCCCTACAACCTCCTTGTAGACACAAGGTTCATCTTCATTCTTGATGAAACCAAACTGTTTGATTGCATCATCGAATAGAAGATTCCAGCTCCGAGAAGCTTGCTTTAGTCCATAAATGGACCTATGCAGCTTGTATACTCTGCCAGTATGCTGTGGATCTTCAAAACCCTCAGGTTGTGTCATGTACACATCCTCGAGCAGGTTTCCATTCAGAAATACGATTTTGACATCCATCTGCCATATCTCATAGTCATGGTATGCTGCAATAGCAAGCATGATCCGAATGGACTTAAAAATCGCTACTGGAGAAAAGGTTTCATCATAGTCAATATCATGAATCTGCTTGAAAACTTAAGCTACCAAGCGACCCTTATAAATAAGTCCATCCATGTCAGTCTTTCTCTTAAAGACCCACTTACACCCTATGGGTTTTACACCCTCAGGTGGATCAACCAAAGTCCATACTTGGTTGGTGTACATGGATTCTATCTCGGATCTCATGGCTTCTAGCCATTTCTCATAATATGGGCTCATCACAGCTTCCTGATAGGAGGTGGGCTCATTCTCTATGAGCACAACGTCATCATGGTCAGACAAGAGAAATGAGTATCTCTCAGGCTGACGATGTACCCTATCAGACCTGTGAAGAGGTATGTCTACTTGAACTGGTTGTTGTTCCTCAACTCCTTGTGGAACATCATCCACAACACTTTGTGGTTCCAGTTCAACTTCCATCGAGGCTTCTGTGCTATGGTCCATATCTTGAACTTCTTCAAGATCGAACGTACTCCAACTAGTCTTTCTAGAAACAAAATCTCTTTCTAGAAATACTTCAGTCTTAGCCACAACTATCTTGTGTTGACCGGGAATGTAGAAGTAATATCCCTTCATTTCCTTGGGATATCCAATGAAATAGCACTTGTCGGATTTGGGTCCTAATTTGTCTGAGACTTGATGTCTAACGTAAGCCTCACAACCCCAAATCCTCATAAAAGACACCTGGGCATCTCTCCCAGTCCATATCCTATATGGTGTCTTTATTACAGCCTTAGATGGAACTTGGTTGATAATGAAAGCTGCTGTGTCTAGAGCATAGCCCCAAAGAGATGTAGGAAGATCTGTGTGACTCATCATAGATTGTACCATATCTAATAAGGTACGATTCCTCCTTTCGGATACACCATTCCACTGTGGTATTCCAGGAGGAGTGAGTTGAGATAGAATCCCACACTCAGCTAAATAGTCATGAAACTCATGGCTAAGGTATTCACCATCTCGATCTGATCGAAGTATCTTAATATTTTTGCCAAGCTAGTTTTGTACTTCATTCTTGAATTCTTTGAACTTTTCAAAGGATTCTGACTTATGTGTCATCAGGTACACATAACCATATCTACTGAAGTCATCAGTAAATGTAATGAAGTACCTATAACCACCTCTAGCAGCACTACAAGAAAAAAGCTAATAGACAACGCTTTTAAAGCGTTGTCTTTGTGCCTGAAAAAGCGTTGTTAAAGGCACTGTTGTTAAAAGTCTGCTCAACGACAACGCTTTTAAAGCATTGTTGTTTGTAGCGAAGACAACGCTTTAAAAGCATTGTGTATTTTTTGCAAAAACATCATCTTTGCAATGCTTTAAAAGCGTTGTTATTTTTGGCAAAGACAACACTAGTGCAATGCTTTAAAAGCGTTGTCTTTTTTAAATAAAAATAAAAAAAAATCTATTTACAAAATCATTTTTTTATATTTATAAAACTATTAATTTTCTTTTACCATGTCTAGATTTGAACTTGACATATAAAATAACATTAATTAGCTCAACTAATGATTTCAAACTCGTACCGAAATAATAGAATTAAATTACAAAGTATTAGTATTTACAGGAGACTTCAACTATACACAAAGACTAAATAGTTTTGTTTCAAAGTAGATAGTGGCATTCGAATTTAATAAAAAAAAAAGCACAAAATATCTAGTCAGCCTTGAAGACAACGATCTGCATGCTTACTTCTACTAGATATACTGATAAAAAAGGATTGTCGGCTTGAAACTAGGACAAAACACCTACCACTGTGTATCTGCCACAGAAAACAATACCATCAGTATTATGCAAAAGAAATTTTCACTCTTAAAGTTGAAAACAAAGGTCACAGTTCACACCATACAACAATGAGAAAATTTGGATTGAGAAAGACAGAAGAAAGAAATGGATTAAGAATATGTTGTACCTTGCTTGAAAGAAGCTCGAGTTCACACAACAAGAACAACCCATTTAAAAATAAGTAAACTAATAAATAAATGAATGAGGAGACAATTTTTTTAAAGTCATTGAAGCTAAATGCACACACTTTCTTGATAGTGAGCATATTTTTGAGATTCATTACCACATAGAACTTCTACTATGAAAGAGGAGACAATGTTAGGAGAAATTGATCGACTTTGAGTGAACACACATCTATTGGAAACTTGGAACAAAGGTCTTATGGACTTCTCCCAGCTAAGAAACAGATCCAATTAATATGATACACTATGATATGCAATTTCATTCATAGTGAACACTAATTTGTTCCATAGCTTTATCAAAGTATGGCGAGTATCGATGTTGGGTTGAATTTACATTTAGATAACTTCTAATAAACCAAAGATCAAATATGCATGGAGTATGCAATCAAATTTAAGTAGTCGATAACTGTTGTAACTATAAATTATTCAAATGTTTTACAAGGAAACCAAGGGACTGTACATTTTTTTCCATGCCTGCATTGGTGTAGAATCCCCTTCTTGGTATGTATGCATTGGGTTGGTGCTCGTCCTAGATGATAGAACAAACACTCTGCAAGTAAAGGAACTAACTAAACATTTGAGAACAATCAGCAGTTCAACATTTTCTCAAATGGTGAAATAAAAAAACAACAAAAGAGGATTTTTTTCTTTCAGTTCAGATGAATGGAAGGCAGGAAGCCTACTGGTTATGTTTGTGATATATAACTATAGTCCAAAGACACATCAAATAAAGGGCTATCTGAACACCAAGTCGAAATCAACAAATATAAACAAGTTACGATCAGAAAACAAACAAAAGTTCAGTCTTAGTAAACATCTACGTTGATGATTCATTAGCTTTAAAAGAACAAGAAAAAGTTAGTACGACAAGAAACAATGGTTATTTATGGTCAGATTAACTTCAGAGCAATTGTCCGCTGCTCGATCCATCAAAGCTGAGGGATTTTAGGAGAGCCCACACCAAATCAATAGCAGTAAGAACAAAAGATGAAATAGCGGAGGGATGGGCTCGACCTGTGTAGAAATATGAATTCTCGGAGAGCGAATCTGAGGCTGAAGTATTGATGGCCCAAGCCATTGTGGGTATCGCAGTGCTTTCCGAGACAATCGATGTGGTTTTATCTTAGAAAAGATACTCCTGCTCTGATTTTCTGGAGGTCGAACTGGGGCTTCTTGGGCTTGAGGACAAGGATGATGACGAGAGCGACGGCGACGGCGACGGCGAGGAGGGCGAGGAAGGTGAGGAGTAGGAAGAGGCAGTAGCAGCAACCCTTGAAGGAGGCGGCGGAGGAAGAGGAGGAGGAAGGGGTGGCGATGGGCGTGCCGAGGTAGTGGCGCTGCCTCCGAGGGTCGGGCGGAGGGTGTGGGCACTGGTGGTGGCCGCTGTTGGGAAGGTTGTTGGGCGTCGTCATCGCCGGCGAAATCCACCACCGCACTTCCCGATTCCTGAGAGGGGGCTGTGCCGCAGTGAAGAGAAGAAAGAGTTGTCGGTCGATGGTGAGGAAGAAGAGACGACTGGCGGTGGGAGGTCGCGTGCCCTAGCCGCGCGAGAGGAGATGTCGCGAACAGAAAGGAATCACCAGCACTGTGTCGTCGCATGGGTAAAAGGAAACGAAGTTTTCTCCTCCTTTAATCTAGGCCATCCATATTGTGATGAAGATGGATGAAGATCCAGCCGTCAGATCTTGAGATAAGCGGTCTAGATCACTTAAGATTGAGATGATAACTTGACTGTAGACAACGCTTTTTAAAAATCGTTGTCGTAGACACTAAAAAAAAAGGCTAATAGACAACGCTTTTTACAAAGCGTTGTCTTTGACCCATAAAAATCACTAATAGACAACGGTTTTTAGAAAAGCGTTGTCTATTAATAAGAAAATAATGAAATAGACAACGCTTTTCACTAAAAGCATTGTTAAAAAAAATAGACAACGCTTTTTAAAAAAATCGTTGTCGTTTAAGTGTTGTAGAATCCCAATTTTCTTGTAGTGCAGTGACATTGAAAGGGCCACATACATGACTATGTATAAGACCTAACAAGTCAGTCGCTCTCTGATTGTGTCCACTAAAGGGAGTCTTGGTCATATTGCCTAGAAGGTATGACTCGCATGTCTCATATAATTCAAAATCAAATGAGTCCAGCAAATCATCTTTATGGAGCTGGGATAAACGTTTGTCATTTATATGACCTAAGCGACAGTGCCAGAGATAGGTTGGGTTCATGTCATTTGACTTGAACCTCTTGGTACTTATGTTATAGATAGGGCTCTCAAGGTCTAGAATATAGAGTCCGTTCATCAGAGGTGCACTACAATAGAACATTTCATTTAAATAAACTGAACAACATTTGTTCTTTATAATAAATGAAAAACCTTTCTTGTCCAAACAAGAAACTGAAATTATGTTCTTAGTTAAAGCAGGCACATAACAACAATCATCCAACTCTAGTACAAGCCCAGAGGGCAGAGATAGAAAATAAGTCCCTACAGCAACAGCAGCAACCCGTGCTCCATTGCCTACTCGTAGGTCCACCTTTCCCTTTGTCAATGCCCTGATATTTCTCAACGCCTGCACATTAGTACAAATGTGAGATGCACATCCGGTATCTAATACCCATGATGAAGAAATAGATAGATTGACTTCTATAACATATATACCTGAATTGGATTCTCACTTCTCTTCTTCTTAAGATCTTCCAGGTAGACTTTGCAGTTCCTCTTCCAGTGCCCGGTCTGACCGCAGTGTAAGCAGGTAGCATCCTTGGCGACCCCTCCTTTAGGCTTCAGTGCCTTGCCTTTGCCCTTGGCTTGGGACTTTCCCTTGCCTTTAGGCTTGCCCTAGCCCTTGTGTTTCTGAACCATCAGAATAGAGTTGGGCTTAACCTTCTTAAGGTTGAGCTCAGCAGTTCGTAACATACTAAGCAGTTCGGGCAGTGGCTTGTCAATTTCGTTCATGTTGTAGTTCATGACAAACTGACTGTAGCTCTCTGGTAAAGACTGCAAGATCTGGTTAGTGGCCAGCTCTTGGCCAAGTGGGAATCCCAACCTCTGTAGATTCTCTATGTACCCAATCATCTTGAGTACATATGGACCTACGGGAGCCCCATCTGACATCTTGCACTGAAATAGTGCCCTTGAGATCTCAAATCTCTCGTGTCGCGCTTGTCCTTGATATAGTTGACGAAAATGTTCAACTATATCATAAGCACCCATTAACTCATGTTGCTTCTGAAGCTCAGAGTTCATGATTGCGAGCATTAGACATGATACATCTAATGCATCATCTTGATGCTTCTTGTAAGCATCTTTGTCTGCTCGCTTGGCATTGGCAGGAGGAGCCTCCGGAATGGGCTGCTCTAGAACGTACAGTTTACGTTCTTGGATGAGAACTATTCTCAGATTCCTGTACCAGTCCAGGAAATTTGCTCCGTTGAGCTTGTCCTTGTCAAGGACAGAACGCAGAGAGAAGGTGTTCGTGTTTGACGTCATGGTAATCTACAACAGAAAAATGCAGAAAATAAATAAACATCATATTTTAGTAATCACTTAATTAGGCCTTTTAATTAAATGATGCTCCCACTGAAATCTATAATTCATGTGGGACAAGATCCACATCATACTACGCCTTGAGTTAGCTTTGGCTAAATCGCCCAAGACTTAGTATGATCGGTAGGTAACTAATTACCAATTACATCTCTATGCAACTCTTGTTTATACGATCAAGATTCGCATTTATATTAAAACTCGAGTTAGCTTTAGCTAATACGCCCAAGAGTTAATATAAATGTGATTGTGACCTATATACCAACCATTGGAAAATGCATATAGTTAAACTCGATCCAATTGAGTTAACTAGTTACTCAATCTAATTGAGTTGTACTCACCCATGCGTTGATAGGCGGGACCAAAATTGTCCCTCCGTACCCTACCAAGATAGTATGCGTTGCTCTGCTTTGGTAGATTCAACAACAACATGCGATCGAGGTAGTGATAGGTATCATGGCATGGTAGGCATTATGAGTTAACACGATTGAGATCTAATCTAATCGTCGAGGTGTATCATATACGTGATTTAGATCTAATCTAATCGTTAGGGTGCATCATGTACACGATTTAGATCTAATCTAATCGTCAAGGCGCTAATTAATTACTATTCTAGCATGCATCACATATACACACACACAAGCAATTAATTAAATATTTTGTGATTAGTCATGGCCCTACTACGATCTTCTCAAGCCAATGAGAAGATCAGACGGTCAACCTAAGATCAACAGCTTCTCAAGCTCCTTCCAATGACCACCTTGTGTTGCTCGTACCCTCCTTGTAACTCCGTCTCGAGTGGACCTTCCACCGCTCCATTTTGTACATTACAAAAGTGAAACTCGAGTTACATTCGAGTCTAAACTAATTTACAATAGGAAATAAAAATAGGAAAGGCACGACGCGCAGGTCGCGTATCACATACAACACGCACATCACAGAAAATGGCACGCAAGCCATAATATGAATTACAACATAGAATTTCCAATATAATTGGGTCTTTGGGGCCATGACCATCACAAAATAATATATAATTATAAATTATGTAATTTCTATAAATTTTTGTAATTTTATTACAATTTCTATGAGTAAAAATTCTCGGCGGTCCCGTTTAGCGGGTTTCGGGCGCAATCGTGGAACGAAGCCCCTTACGGGGTCAAGGGCAGTGCCCCTACCAGCGATATAACCATCGCGAGTGTTCCTAAGCGATCCTACAGCACCTTAGTCCGCTGTCCCAAAAGGATTTGGGGCGAAACCTTGTCGTTTCGGAAATATCTTCTCGGTAGTCGAAGCCTACAAATGTCAGAACACTTGTGCTTCGCTTCTACGAGAAAATTACCCATAAAATCAATAAAAATTATTAAAATACAGAAACTTAAAGATCTTTAGAATTTCATAAAATTTAAAATAAAACATTTATACGCTTCACACGTGGCTCTGATACCACTGTTAGATTTTTCGGGCCGCAAAAACCGCTTTTTGCGTTGCGGAAACCCCAAAATCCCCGGCCACCGGATCCGTGAGAAGAATAAAATTTCATATACATGTTTTTCTACTCCTAGATCTACACTAGATCTACAAGATCAGAGGGTATACCTTTGAAGTGATGCCCTTCACGTAATCTCGTTCGACCTAGGTTCGCCGGATCTCGAGAGTATCAAGGTAGATACTCCTCTATGCGTATCCACACGAACAAATCGATGGAGGAGAAACATTAGAGTGTGCTAGCACTCTATGAAGTTTCGGCCAAGGGTGGAGGAGAGGGAGAGAAGAAAGAGCTTGAGGAAGAAGAAGATGGAGTTACCACACAAAATGAAACTCCTCACAAGCACTAAAGTGGCTGGCCACTTTTCATGAGGAGTTATATACTCCATGGAATTTCAAGAGTCAAAAACTCTTGATCTCCCTCATGAGGTGGCACACACATGTGCTAGCCTTGATGATGTGGTAGATCACCATTAGCCACTTAATGTCAACTCACCAATGAGGTGGCAAATGGTCAAGTCAAACTTGACCATTCATCTTCATCTCAAGTCAAGTCAAACTTGACCACTTCTCTCCCTTGGTTGATCTTATCTAACCATTGGTTCAAGTCAATTTTAATTTAATGAATCTCTATTCATTGAATTAAATTAATTAAATGAGTCTAAGTCCAAATTAGACTCACTTAATACATGAACCAAATTGAGTCCAACTCAATTATCACAATTTGGATTACTCTTAATCCAATTTGGTTCATCACATGAACCTAATCCTTTAGGTTCATCAAATGAACCTAATCTCCATCTAATTGTCCTTTGTGTGTGACCCTATAGGTTCTTATAACGTTGGCAATACTCCTAAACCCATTTAGAAGCATAAGTAATGAGCGGTATCTAGCAACACATCATTACTACCCAAGTTATAAGAATGTTGAGATCCAACATCATCTTGTGACTACTAATTGTGACTCCTCACAATATATGACAAGTGTCCTTCTATCCTTGACATCTAGATTGATCAATGTGAGGCATAGACCATGTCATCCTCTAATCAATCTAAATCTTGAATCCCAAGTAGACTCACTCAATCAAATGAGCTCAATATCTCATATTGACTCATTTGGGCATGGTCATGCACTTAGTGGTCTCACTCTATCAAGAATATCGATGTCACTCCCGTCATATAAGAGGAATAGATCCCATCTACATCACTCACATCCCTCCGCATAATTTGTTACATACCCAGTAATCGCCTTTATAGTCCACCCAGTTACGGGTGACGTTTGACGAAGCCAAAGTACATAACTCCTTATGTAGGGAACCATGGTGACTTCAGGTCCAAGAACTAGTAGTCATACTAATAGCCACATGAGAAAGTATATGACACTCATAGAATGACCCATGATACTTTCTCATGGCGGGGCATTCAGTATACATTCTCCAATGCATACCCTTGTGTCAACTTGATATCTCCATATCCATGACTTATGAGATCAAGTCATCGAGTTGACCTATATGCTAGTCTCGTCGCATTAACATTGTCCCTGAATGTTAATACTCGACTAGGAATGATTAAGAGTAGTATTCCCTATATCATCTCACTATCGATTCAACCAATCGATTGATATAGGTAAGAACCTTCTACTCAAGGACGCTATTATACTTAGTTATTTGGTACCAATACAAGTAAGTATAATAACCAAAAAACAAATGCCTTTATTTATATACAAGAATATGATACAACGAGTCCATACAACAATCATCAAATGATTGGCTCTAAGGCTTTAACTAACATAATCAACCCTGTGGGAGTGATTTACCAAGTCATAAGTTGACATCTCAACAACCCAACTTACGAAGAAGTATTTGTAATATTAAGCTTCAAAAATAGTTTGATATTGAGAATAGGGCATTAATAATACTCTTAGTTGATGCAATAAACCTTGAACGGTTGAGGACGCATTAAGATGCTCAATTAGAGAAAAAAGATAAGTTGCAATAAATGAGGAAATGGAGTCAATGAGAACGAATCAAGTTTGAGATTTAGTTAATCTTCCTATCGGCCGAATGGGTATTGGAAATAAGTTGATTTTCAAAGTCAAGAGGAAAGTCGATGGATTGATTAATCGATATAAAGCTCGTCTAGTTGCAAAAGGATATACCTAAATGGAGGGTATTATTTTCGAAGAGAAGCTTAGTAAACCTTAGGAGTGAAGGTCATGAAAGATCGATCAAAAAAGCTTTTGGATTTGTCTCAGGAGGATTATATCACTAAGATGCTACAATACTTCAATATGTCAAATTGCAATATTGTATCCCAAGACTTCTGAAGAAATAGTCGGATAAAAAAACTATATGCCAGTACTATTGGTAGTTTGATGTGCACTATGTTGTGTACTCATCCTCCTATAAGCTATGTTATTGGCTTAGTTAGTCATTTCTAGTTAAACCGAGGATCAAAATACTGGAAACCGATGAAGAGGATCTTAAAATACCTCAAAAAGGATAACAGATTATTGTATCTATTTTCAAGGACCTATGATGAGTCTGAAGGGTTGTACAGATGCAGATTGGACAGGAGACCTTGATGATAGAAAATCCATAACTGACTATATCTTCTTGCTAAATAGTGACACCAACTCATGGAATAGCAAGAAGCAGACTTATATAGCCTTGTCGACAATGGAAGTTGTGTGGCTTGGCTTATGTATCCTTGTCAACAATAGAAGCTATATGGCTAGGCTTGTGTAGCCTTATCGATAATGGAAGCTATGTGGCTTGCGCATCAGTTGTACAACAATCTGTCTAGTTGAAAGAATTTCTGAAGTATTTGAAGATTACTGAGGATAGTGGGAGTCCTATTATAGTATATTGTTATAATCAAGCTGAGGATTCGAAATATCACAACAAAGGTAAGTATATAGAATTAGGTATAATTTTGTAAGGGATATTGTGGATAAGAAAATGATAACTCTTGAGTATATCCCTACACATACTATGCTTACAGATCCTTTTAGTAAGTCATTGACTAAAGAGTCATTTCAAGGGCATGTGTGTTGGTACTTTCGGGCCACAAAAACCGCTTTATGCGTTGCGGAAACCCCGAAGTCCCATGCCACCAAATATGTGCGAAGATTAAAAGAACAAAAATTTCGTGTACATGTTTTCTAACCTAGTTCTACACTAGATCTACATGTTAAGTAGTTTATACCTTTGATGTGAAACCCTTCACTTATCCCGCTCGTCTAAGGTTCGCCGAATCTCAAGGGTTTCAAGTGAACACCCCTCTATGTGTATCCACACGAACAAAAAGGATGGAGAAGAAACCTTTAGAGGGTTCTAGCACTCATGGAGGTTTCGGCCAAAAAGGAGGAGAGGGAGAAAGATGAGAGGAGGAAGAAGATGGAGTTACACAAGCACACCAAATGCACACTTAAGTGGTCGACCACTTAATGGAGGAGTTTTGATCTCCATGGTATACCAAGGGTCACAACTCTTGGTCTCCCTCATGAGGTGGCACACACTCATGTAACCTTTGATGATGTGGCACATCATCATTGGCTGGCCCTATGCCAAGTCACAATGACATGGCACTTGGTCAAGTCAAGGTCAAGTCAAACTTGACTCTTCATCTTCCCTCTCAAGTCAAGTCAAACTTGACTTAAATTCTCCCATGGTTGATCAAATCCAACCTTTGATTCAAGTCAATTTAATTTAGTGAATCTCTATCCATTAAATTAAATTGATTCAATCAGTCATAATCTAAATTAGACTCATTGGATACATGAATCAAATTGAGTCCAACTCAATTAGGCTAGTTTGGATTACTCTTAATCCAATTTGGTTCATCACATAAACCTAATCCTCTAGATACATCAAATGAACCTAATCTCTATCTAATTGCCCTTTGTGTGTGACCCTATAGGTTCTTGTAACGTTGGCACTGCTCCTAAACCCATTTAGAAGCATAAGTAATAAGCGGTATCTAGCAACACATCATTACTACCCAAGTTACAAGAATGTTGAGATCCAACATCACCTTGTGACTACTAATTGTGACTCTTCACAATATATGACAATGTCCTTCTATTCTTGACATCTAGATTGATCAATTTGAGGCATAGATGGTGTCATCCTCTGATCAATCTAAATCTTGAACTCCAAGTAGACTCACTATAATCAAATGAGCTCAATATCTCATATTGAGTCATTTGGACATGGTCATGCACTTAGTAGTCTCACTCTATCAAGAATAACGATGTCACTCCCGTTATATAGGAGGGATAGATCCCATCTACATCACTCACATCCCTCCGCATAATTTGTTACATACCCAGTAATCGCCTTTATAGTCCACCCAGTTACGGGTGACGTTTGACGAAGCCAAAGTATGCAACTCCTTATGTAGGGAACCATGGTGACTTAAGGTCCAAGGATTAATAATCATACTAATAGCCACATGAGAAAGTATATGACACTCATATAACCATCCATGATACTTTCTCATGGCGGGTCATTCAATATACATTCTCCAATGCATACCCATGTGTCAACTTGATATCTCTATATCCATGACTTGTGAGATCAAGTCATCGAGTTGGCCTACATGATAGTCTCGTCACATTAACATTGTCTCTGAGTGTTAATACTTGACTAGGAATGATTAAGAGTAGTATTCTCTATATCATCTCACTATCGATTCAACCAATCGATTGATATAGATAAGAACCTTCTACTCAAGGACGCTATTATATTTAGTTATTGAGCACCAATACAAGTAAGTATAATAACCAAAACAAATGCCTTTATATACATAGGAATATGATACAATGAGTCCATACAACAATCATCATATAATTGGCTCTAGGGCTCTAACTAACAATCTCCCACTAGCACTAGTGCCAATTTGTGTAGGCTCTAAGGCCCAATGACCTAGTGTGACCATCATGCTTTCTCTGTGCCAAAGCCTTGGTTAAGGGATCTGCGATGTTAGCCTCTGTAGGTACTCTGCAAATCTTCACATCGCTTCTCTCGATAATCTCTCGAATGAGATGGAAGCGTCGTAGTATGTGTTTGGTCCGCTGGTGTGAGCGAGGTTCCTTAGCCTGCGTAATTGCTCCATTATTGTCACAATAGAGCTCTATCGGATCAGCTATGCTAGGAACCACCCCAAGCTCGGTAATGAACTTGCAGATCCAAGCTGCCTCCTTTGCTGCATCGGATGCAACAATATACTCGGCCTCTGTTGTAGAATCAGCAAATGTGTCCTGCTTCGAACTCTTCCAGCTCACAGCACCACCATTCAAGTAAAACACGAACCCAGACTACGATCTATAATCATCCTGGTCAGTTTGGAAGTTAGCATCACTATAACCCTTTACAGCTAGCTCATCATCGCCTCCATATATATCAAGAAATATTCTTTATTCCTTCTTAAGTACTTAAGAATATTCTTGACTGCTATCCAGTGACCTTCACCTAGATCTGACTGGTATATGCTCGTCATGCTCAAAGCATATGAAACATCAGGACGAGTACATAGCATGGCGTACATGATAGATCCTATGGCTGAGGCATAAGGGATCATATCCATGCGGTCTCTCTCCTCTCTAGAAGAGGGACTTTGAGTCTTCGAAAGACTCACAACATGTGACAACGGAAGAAATCCCTTCGTGGAGTTCTGCATGGCAAACCGTAGTAATACCTTGTCAATATATGTACTCTGACTTAGGCCAAGCAATCTCTTAGATCTATGTCTATAGATCTTAATGCCTAGAATGTGGGCTGCTTAACCTAAGTCCTTCATTGAGAAACAATTCCCTAGCCAAGTCTTTACATATTGCAGCAAAGGGATGTCATTCCCAATGAGTAGTATGTCATCCACATGCAACACAAGGAAGACAACTGTGTTCCCTACAACCTTCTTGTAGACACAGGCTTCATCTTCATTCTTGATGAAACCAAACTATTTGATCACATTATCAAATCGAAGATTCCAGCTCCAAGAAGCTTGCTTTAGTCCATAAATGGACTTATGCAGCTTGCATACTCTGCCAGTATGCTGTGGATCTACAAAACCCTCAGGTTGTGTCATGTACACATCCTCGAGTAGGTTTTCATTCAGAAACGTGGTTTTGACATCCATCTGTCAGATCTCATAATCATGGTATGCTGCAATAGCAAGCATGATCCGAATGGACTTAAACATCGCTACTGGAGAAAAGGTCTCATCATAGTCAATACCATGAATTTGTTTGAAACCTTTAGCTACCAGACGACCCTTATATATCAGTCCATCCATGTCAGTCATTCTCTTAAAGACCCACTTACACCCAATGGGTTTTATCCCTTCAGGTGCATCAACCAAAGTCCATACTTGGTTAGTGTACATGGATTCCATTTCGAATCTCATGGCCTCTAGCCATTTCTCAGAATTTGGTCTCATCACAGCTTCCTGATAAGAGGTAGGCTCATTCTCAATGAGCATAGCGTCATCATGGTCAGACAAGAGAAATGAGTATCTCTCTTGCTGACGACGTACCTTATCAGACCTGTGAAGAGGTATGTCTACTTGAACTGGTTGTTGTTCCTCAACTCCTTGTGGATCAATCTCATTATCCATAACACTTTGTGGTTCCAGTTCAACTTCCACCAAGGCTTCAGTGCTGTGGTCCATATCTTGAACTTCTTCAAGATTGAACGTACTCCCACTAGTTTTTCTAGAAACAAAGTCCCTTTCCAGAAAAACCCCAGTCTTAGCCCGTAAAAACTGCTTTTTGCGTTGCGGAAACCCCGAAAGTCCCATGCCACGGATCCGTGCGAAGAAATAAATTTCGTAAAAACTTTCACGTACGAGTTTTCTAAGCCTAGATCTACTTTAGATCTACGAGATAAGAATTTACCCTTGATGTGAAGCCCTTCGCAATCCCGCTCGTCCAAGGTTAGTCGCCAGATCTCGAGTGTATCAAAGTAGATACTCCTCTATATGTATCCACATGAACAACTCGATAGAGAGAACCTCTAATGATGTGCTAGCAACCTTAGAAGATCAGTAATGGTGGAGGAGAGGGAGAGAAGAGAAGAGCTTGAGGGTAAATTCTTATCTCATAGACCTAAAGTAGATCTAGGCTTAGAAAACTCGTACGTGAAAGTTTTTACGAAATTTATTTCTTTGCACGGATCCGTGGCATGGGACTTTCGAGGTTTCCGCAACGCAAAAAGCGGTTTTTGTGGCCCGAAAAACCCAACAACAACTACTTTGTGTTGACTGGGAATGTAGAAGTAATATCCCTTCGTTTCCTTAGGATATCCTAAAAAATAGCACTTATCGGATTTGGGTCCCAGTTTGTCTGAGACTTGACGTCGAACATAAGCCTCACAACCCCAAATCCTCATAAAAGACACCTGGGCATCTCTCCCAGTCCATATCCTATATGGTGTCTTTATCACAGCCTTGGATGGAACACGGTTGAGTATGAAGGCTGCTGTGTCGAGAGCATAGCCCCAAAGAGATATAGGAAGATCAGTATGACTCAGCATAGACTGTAACATATCTAATAGGGTATGATTCCTCCTTTCGGATATACCATTCCACTGTGATGTTCCAGGAAGAGTGAGTTGGAATAGAATCTCACACTCAGCTAGATAGTCATGAAACTCGTGGCTAAGGTATTCTCCACCTCGATCTAATCGAAGTATCTTAATACTCTTGCCAAGCTGGTTTTGTACTTCATTCTTGAATTCTTTGAACTTTTCAAAGGATTCTGACTTATATGTCATCAAATACACATAACCATATCTACTGAAGTCATCAGTAAAGATAATGAAGTACCTATAAACCACCTCTGGCAGCGACATTGAAAGGGCCTCATACATCACTATGTATAAGTCCAAACAAGTCAGTCGCTCTTTCGTTGTGTCCACTAAAGGGAGTCTTGGTCATCTTGCCCAGTAGGCATGACACACATGTCTCATATGGTTCAAAATCAAATAAGTCCAGCAAACCATTTTTATGGAGCTGGGATAGGCGTTTGTCATTTATATGACCTAAGCGACAGTGGCAGAGATAGGTTTAGTTCATTTCATTTGATTTGAACCTTTTGGTATTTATGTTATAGATGAGATTCTCTAAGTCTAGAATGTAGAGTCCGTTCATCAGAGGTGCACTACAATAGAACATATCATTTAAATAAACTGAACAATATTTGTTCTTTATTATAAATGAAAAACCTTTCTTGTCCAAACAAGAAACTGAAATTATGTTCTTAGTAAGAGCAGGCATATAACAACATACATCTAGTTCTAATACAAGCCTAGAGGGCAGAGATAGATAGTAAGTCCCTACAGCAACATCAGCAACCCGTGCTCCATTGCCTACTCGTAGGTCCACCTCGCCCTTCATCAATGCCCTGCTATTTCTCAATGCCTACACATTAGTACAAATGTGAGAAGTACATCCGATATCTAATACCCATGATGAATAAATAGATAGATTGACTTCGATAACATATATACCTGAAGTAGAAGTCTCACTTCTCTTCTTCTTAAGATCTTCCAAGTAAACTTTGCAGATCCTCTTCCAGTGCCCGGTCTGACCGCAGTGGAAGCAGGTAGCATCCTTAGCAACCCCTCCTTTGGGTTTCAGTGTCTTGCCTTTGCCCTTGGCTTGGGACTTTCCCTTACCTTTAGGCTTGCCCTTGCCCTTATGTTTTTGTATCATCAAAATGGAGTTGGGCTTAACCTTCTTAAGGTTGAGCTCAACAGTTCTCAACATGCTAAGCAACTCGGGCAGTGGCTTGTCAATTTCATTCATGTTGTAATTCATGAAAAATTGACTGTAGCTCTCCGGCAAGGATTGCAAGATCAAGTCAGTGGCTAGCTCTTGGCCAAGGGAAAATCCTAACCTCTGTAGGTTTTCTATGTACCCAATCATCTTGAGTACATATGGACCTACGGGAGTCTCGTCTTGCATCTTACACTGAAACAATGCCTTAGAGATCTCGAATCTCTCGTGCCTAGCTTGTCCTTGATAGAGTTGACGAAGATGTTCAACCATATCATAAGCACCCATCAACTCGTGTTGCTTCTGAAGCTCAGAGTTCATGGTCACGAGCATGAGACAGGACACATCTAATGCGTCATATTGATGCTTCTTATAAGCATCGCGGTCAGCTTGCGTGGCAGTGGCAAGAGGTGCCTCGGGAATGGGCGTCTCCAGGATGTACAGTTTCCTTTCCTGAGTGAGAATAATTCTTAGGTTCCTGTATCAGTCCAGGAAATTAGCTCCATTGAGCTTGTCCTTATCAAGGACAGAACGTAGGGAGAAGGTGTTCGTGTTTGACGACATGACAATCTACAACAGAAAATGCATAAAATAAATATCATATTCCACTAATCATTTAATTAGGCCTTTAACTAAATGATGCTCCCACTGAATTATAGAACTTTTGTAGAATTAAGTCATGGATGTGGTCAAACCACACTTACTAGATTCTAACCAACTAGCTATAATTCTTGCGGGACAAGATCCATATCATACTACGCCTTGAGTTAGCTTTGGCTAAATCGCCCAAGACTTAGTATGATCAGTAGGTAACTAATTACCAATTACATCTCTATGCAACTCTTGTTTATAGGATCAAGATCCGCATGTATATTAAAACTTGAGTTAGCTTTGGTTAAATCGCCCAAAAGTTAATATAAATATGATTTTGACCTATCTACCAACCATTGGAAAATACCTATAGTTAAACCCGATCCAATTGAGTTTAACCAGTTTTACTCAATCTAATTGAGTTTGTACTCACCCAGGCGTTGATAGGCGGGACCAAGATTGTTCCACCGCACCCTACCAAGATAATATGCATTGCTCTGCTTTGGCAGATTCAACAACAACATGTGATCGAGGTAGTGATGGGTATCACGGCATGGTAGGCATTTTGAGTTGACGCGATTAAGATCTAATCTAATCGTTGATGTGTATCATATATGCGATTTAGATCTAATCTAATCGTGGTGCATCATATACGCGATTTAGATCTAATCTAATCGTGAAGACACTAATTAATTACTCTACTCTAGCATGCATCACATACACACACACAAGCAATTAATTAAATTGTGATTAGTCATGGCCCTACTACGATCTTCTCAAGCCAATGAGAAGATCGGATGGTCAACCTAGGGTCAACAGCTTCTCCAAGCTCCTCCCTTGTACCGCCATGTGTTGCTCGCACCCTCCTCGTAACTCCTCCTCAAGTGGACCTTCCACCGCTCCAATTTTGTACATTACAAATTTGAAACTCGAGTTACATTCAAGTCTAAACTATTTTACAACAGGAAATAAAATAGAAAGGCACGACGCGCAGGTCGCGTATCACATATACAACACGCACAATCACACAAAAATGGCGCGCAGGCCATATTATGAATTACAACACATGCAACCAATCCAATTGGAGTTTTTGGGCCATGACCATCACAAATCGTACATAATTCTAAATTATGTATTTTATATACATTTTTGTGATTTTATTACTGTTTTTACGATTTTATGAGTCGCAACTTTCCGACGGACCCGTTTAGCGATTTTCAGGTGCGATCGCGGGACAATGCCCCTTGCGGGGTTAGGGGCAGCACCCCTTCTCGTGAAATGAGTCTCATGAGTGTCCCACGATAATCTTACAGCACCCTAAGCCACTGTCCCAAAACATTTTGGGCGAGACCTTGCCGTTTCGGAAGGTGTTTGTCGGTAGTCGAAGCCTACAAGTGACTAAACACTTGTTGCTTCACTTCTACGAGAAAAATACCCATAAAATACATAAAAATGGTAAATATACAGAAACTTATAGGTCTATAGTTTTTCATAAAAACCAAAATAAAACACGTACACGCTTCGCACGTGGCTCTGATACCACTGTTGGTACTTTCGGGCCGTAAAAACCGCTTTTTGCGTTGCGGAAACCCCGAAGTCCCATGCCACCGGATCCGTGCGAAGATTAAAAGAACAAAAAATTCATGTACATGTTTTCTAACCTAGATCTACACTAGATCTACAAGTTAAGGAGTATATAACTTTGATGCGAAGCTCTTCGCTTATCCAACTCGTCCAAGGTTCGCCGGATCTCAAGGGTGTCAAGTGAACACCCCTCTATGTGTATCCACACGAACAAAAAGGATGGAGAAGAAACCTTTAGAGTGTGCTAGCACTCATGGAGGTTTCGGCCAAGGAGGAGGAGAGGGAGAAAGATGAGAGGAGGAAGAAGATGGAGTTACACAAGCACACCAAATGCACACTTAAGTGGCCGACCACTTAATGGAGGAGTTTTTATCTCCATGGTATACCAAGGGTCACAACTCTTGGTCTCCCTCATGAGGTGGCACACACTCATGTAACCTTTGATGATGTGGCACATCATCATTGGCCGGCCCTATGCCAAGTCACAATGACATGGCACTTGGTCAAGTCAAGGTCAAGTCAAACTTGACTCTTCATCTTCCCTCTCAAGTCAAGTCAAACTTGACTTAAATTCTCCCATGGTTGATCAAATCCAACCTTTGATTCAAGTCAATTTAATTTAGTGAATCTCTATCCATTAAATTAAATTGAATCAATGAGTTATAATCTAAATTAGACTCATTGGATACATGAATCAAATTGAGTCCAACTCAATTAGTCTAGTTTGGATTACTCTTAATCCAATTTGGTTCATCACATAAACCTAATCCTATAAGTACATCAAATGAACCTAATCTCCATCTAATTGCCCTTTATGTGTGACCCTATAGGTTCTTGCAATGTTGGCAATGCTCCTAAACCCATTTAGAAGCATAAGTAATGAGCGACATCTAGCAACACATCATTACTACCCAAGTTACAAGAATGTTGAGATCCAACATCACCTTGTAACTACTAATTGTGACTCTTCACAATATATGACAATGTCCTTCTATCCTTGACATCTAGATTGATCAATGTGAGGCATAGACCGTGTCATCCTCTAATCAATCTAAATCTTGAACTCCAAGTAGACTCACTCAATCAAATGAGCTCAATATCTCATATTTGTTAGTTAGAGCCCTAGAGCCAATCATTTGATGATTGTACGGACTCATGTATATCATATTCTTGTATATTAATAAAGGCATTTGTTTGGTTATTATACTTATTTATATTAGTGCCAAATAGACTAAGTATAATAGCATCCTTGAGTAGAAGGTTCATACCTATATCAATCGATTAGTTGAATCGATAGTGAGATAATATAGGGAACACTACTCTAAATCATTCCTAGTCGAGTATTAGCATTCAGGGACAATGTTAATACAATAAGACTAGCATGTAGGTCAGCTCGATGACTTGATCTCACAAGTCATGGATATAGAGATATCAAGCTGACACATGGGTATGCATTAGAGAATGTATACTGAATGACCCGCCATGAGAAAGTATCATGGATCGTTATATGAGTGTCATATACTTTCTCATGTGGCTATTAGTATGACTATTAGTCCTTAGACCTGAAGTCACCATGGATCCCTACATAAGGAGTTATGTACTTTAGTTTCGTCAAACGTCACCCGTAACTGGGTGGACTATAAAGGCGATTACTGGGTATGTAACAAATTATGCAGAGGGATGTGAGTGATGTAGATGGAATCAATCCCTCCCATATGACGGGAGTGACATCGGTATTCTTGATAGAGTGAGACCACTAAGTGCATGGCCATGCCCAAATGAGTCAACATTAGATGTTGAGCTCATTTGATCGAGTGAGTCTACTTGGAGTTCAAGATTTAGATTGATTAGAGGATGACACGGTCTATGCCTCATATTGATCAATCTAGATGTCTAGGATAGAAGGACACTTGTCATTATTTTGTGAGGAGTCACAATTAGTAGTCACAAGGTGATGTCGGATCTCGACATTCTTGTAACTTGGGTAGTAATGATGTGTTGCTAGATACCGCTCATTACTTATGCTCCTAAATGGGTTTAGGGCATTGCCAACGTTACAAGAACCTATAGGGTCACACACTTAGGACAATTAGATGGAGATTAGGTTCATATGATGAACCAAGAGAATTAGATTCATTTGATGAATCAAATTGGATTAAGAGTAATCCTAATTAGGCTAACTTGAGTTCGACTCAAGTTGATTCATGTATTTAATGAGTCTAATTTAGATTATGACTTATTAAATCAATTTAATTTAATGAATTAGATTCATTATATTAAGTTGGCTCGAATCAAATGGTTGGATTAGATCAACCATGGTAGAGATTGGGTCAAGTTGGACTTGACTAGAGAAGGAAGACCAAAGGTCAATTTTGACTTGACCTTTTGCCACCTCATTTGTGAGTTGGCATTAGGTGGACCAATGATGATGTTCCACATCATCATGGTGTGTCACCTCATGGAAGTTACAAAGCCATTTTCTTATTAACTCCACATTAATTGCATTTAATGGGGAGTTATTCTTGTGGAGAAAGTGGCCGGCCACTTTGTGAATGGGTGTGAATTCATTTTCATTCAAGTGTGGTGATTCTTCCTCCTTCTTCCTCTCAAGCTCTCCCTCTCCCTCTCCTCCTTGCTTGGCCGAATCTCACCAAGGTGCTAGCACACCTTTGTGTGAGGTTTTCTCCACCTACGTGTCCATGTGGATACTTCTAAAGGACCGGCGCTTGACGGTCTAGAGATCCGGCAATTCCTTGGACGAGCGGGATAAGCGAAAGGCACGCTTCGAAGGTATAACCCTTATCTCGTGTAGATCTAAAGGTTTTACAAACTCGTACAAGGAAAAGTTTTTCGAAAAGTTTTTGTTTACGAATCTTTGCATGGATCTACGGCTTTGGGTGACTCGGGGTTTCCGCGACGCGAAAAAGCGGTAGTGGTATCAGAGCCACGTGCAAAGACTTGTACGAGTTCATTTGTATTTTTATGAAAAATAAACCTTCTGTAATTTTCTGTAAAAATTGAGTTTTTATAGTTTTTATGAGTAATTTTTCCGTAGAAGCGAAGCACAAGTGTCTCGGCACTTGTAGGCTTCGGCTACCGGAAAGTTTTCTTTTAAACGACTTCGTTTTGCCCCAAATCCATTTGGGACAGCGGGGTCGGGTGCCATTAGATCGCAAAGGAGCAACTCACGATGGTTAGATCGTGGGTAGGGGCATAGCCCCTAACCCCGCAAGGGAATTTGCTTCGCGATTGCACCCGAAATCGCTAAAAACGAACCCGCCGGGAAGATTTTTTCGAAACGGCAATGTCTCGACCCAAATCGTTTTGGGAAAGCGGGTTTAGGCGCTGTTGGATCGCATAGGAACTCTCGCGATGGTTAGATCGCGGGTAGGGGCGCTGCCCCTGGGCCCCGCAAGGGGATCCGTTCCGCGATTGCGCCCGAAACCGCTAAACGGGACCGCCGGGAAATTTTATTCATAAAAATTATAAAAATTATTTTAAAATTATAGAAAATTATGAAAAAATATATAATTTTGTATTATATATTAATTTGTGATAGTCATGGCCCAAAATACCCAATATGATTGGTTGTGTTGTAATTCATAATACGGCCTGCGTGCCGTTATGTGTTTGCAAGTGTTGTATTATATTCGCGTCCTGCGCGTCGTGCTTTCTCTTATTTTCTTGTTGTAAATTAGATTTAGACTCGAATGTAACTCGAGTTTCAAATTGTAATGTACAAATTGGAGCGGTGGAGGGTCCACACGAGACGGAGTTCCGAGGCGGGCACGAGCAACACAAGGTGGTCAAAGGGAGGAGCTTAAAGAAGCTGTTGACCCTAGGTTGACCAATCGATCTTCTCATTGGCTTGAGAAGATCGTAGTAGGGCCATGACTAAATCACAAATAGATTAATTAATTGCTTGTGTATGTGATGCATATTTAATAAGTAGTTAATTAATTAGTGCCTTACGATTAGATTAGATCTAAGTCGTGCACATGATGCACCCTTGCGATTAGATTAGATCTAAGTCGTGCACAAGATGCATCCATTTCGATTAGATTAGATCTCAATCGACTCAACTCTAATGCCTAACCGTGCCGTGATACCTATCACTACCTCGATCACATGTATTGTTGAATCTGCCAAAGCAGAGCAATACATATTATCTTGGTAGGGTACGGAGGGACAATCTTGGTCCCGTCTATCAACGCATGGGTGAATACAAACTCAATTAGATTGAGTATTCATAGTTACTCGGTTGGATCGAGTCAACTATAGGCATTCTTCCAATAGTTGGAAAGATAGGTCAATATCACATCTATATTAACTCTCGGGCGTATTAGCCAAAGCTAACTCGAGTTTTAATATAAATACGGATATTGATTCTATAAACAAGAGTTGCATAGAGATGTAATTGGTAATCGTTACCTACCGATCATACTAAGCCTTGGGCGTATTAGCCAAAGCTAACTCAAGGGTTAGTATGATGTGGATCTTGTCCCATAAGAATTATAGAATTCAGTGGGAGCATCATTTAATTAAAAGGCCTAATTAAATGATTTTTAAAGAATATGATATTTATTTCAGAATTTTCTATTGCAGATAACCATGACGTCGAACACGAATTCCTTCTCCTTGCGATCCGTCCTTGAGAAGGACAAGCTCAACAGAGCGAATTTCCTGGATACGGGAACTTGAGAATAGTTCTCACCCGGGAGCGTAAGCATCTTGGAGCAGCCCATTCCCGAGGCTCCTCCTGCCAACCCCGCGGTGACAAAGATGCTTACAAGAAGCATCAAGGCGACGCATTAGATGTGTCCTGTCTAATGCTCGCAACCATGAATTGAGCTTGAAGCAACATGAGTTGATGGGCGCTTTCGATATGGTTGAGCATCTTCGCCAACTATATCAGGGACAAGCGAGGCATGAGAGATTTCAGATCTCGAAGGCACTGTTTCAGTGCAAGATGTCAGACAGGGCTCCTGTAGGTCCTTATGTACTCAAGATGATTGGGTACATAGAGAACCTACAAAGACTGGGGTTCCCACTTGGCCAAGAGCTGGCCACTGACTTGATCTTGCAGTCCTTGCCGGATAGCTATAGTCAATTCGTTCTCAACTATAACATGAACGAGATTGACAAGTCACTGCCCGAGCTACTTAGTATGTTACGAACTGCTGAGATTAACCTTAAGAAGGTTAAGCCCATTCTGATGGTCCAGAAGCACAAGGGCAAGGGCAAGCCCAAAGGTAAGGGAAAGTCCCAAACCAAGGGCAAAGGCAAGGCACTGAAGCCTAAAGGAGGGGTCGCTAAGGATGCTACCTGCTTCCACTGCGATCAGACCGGGCACTGGAAGAGGAACTGCAAGGTATACTTGGAGGATCTTAAGAAGAAGCGAAGTGAGACTTCCACTTCAGGTATATATGTTATAGAAGTCAATCTATCTATTTCTACATCATGGGTATTAGATATTGGATGTGCTTCTCACATTTGTCCTGATGTGAGAAATAGCCGAGCATTGGCAAAGGGCGAGGTGGACCTACGAGTAGGCAATGGAGCATGGGTTCCTGCAGTTCCTGTAGGAACTATCTCTGCCCTCCGGGCTTGTACTAGATTTAGATGATTGTTGTTATGTGCTGCTCTTACTAAGAACATAGTTTCAGTTTCTTGTTTAGACAAGAAAGGGTACTCTTTTATAATAAAAGACAAATGTTGTTCTGTTTATTTGAAAGATATGTTCTATTGTAGTGCACCACTAATAAACGGACTCTATATTCTAGACCTTGAGAGCCCTATCTATAACATTAGTACCAAGAGGTTCAAGTCAAATGACATGAACCAAACATACCTCTGGGACTGTCGCTTAGGTCATATAAATGACAAGCGCTTATCCCAGCTCCATAAGGATGGTTTGCTGGACTCATTTGATTTAGAATCATATGAGATATGCGAGTCATGCCTATGAGGCAAGATGACCAAGACCCCCTTTAGTGGGCATAGCGAGAGAGCAACTGATTTGTTAGGACTCATACATAGTGATGTATGTGGCCCTTTCAATGTTGCTGCTAGAGGCGGTTATAGATACTTCATCACATTTACTGATGATTTTAGTAGATACGGTTATGTGTACTTGATGACACATAAGTCTTAATCCTTTGAAAAGTTCAAAGAATTCAAGAATGAAGTACAGAACCAGCTTGACAAGAGTATTAAGGTACTTCGATCAGATCGAGGTGGTGAATACTTAAGCCATGAGTTTCGTGACTACTTAGCTGAGTGTGGGATTTTATCTCAACTCACTCCTCCTGGAACACCACAGTGGAATGGTGTATCCGAAAGGAGGAATCGTACCTTATTAGATATGGTGCGATCTATGATGAGTCACACAGATCTTGACATATCTATGGGGCTATGCTCTAGACACGGCAGCTTTCATTCTCAACCGAGTTCCATCCAAGGCGTGATAAAGACACCATATAGGATATGGGCTGGGAGAGATGCCCAGGTGTCTTTCATGAGGATTTGGGGCTGTGAGGCTTACGTACGACGTCAAGTCTCAGACAAATTAGGACCCAAATCCGACAAGTGCTATTTCATCGGATATCCCAAGGAAACTAAGGGATATTACTTCTACATTCCCAGTCAGCACAAGGTAGTTGTGGCAAAGACTGGGGTCTTTCTAGAAAGGGACTTTGTTTCTAGAAAGACTAGTGGGAGCGCGTTCGATCTTGAAGAAGTTCAAGATGCGAACAATAGCACTAATGCCACGATGGAAATTGAACTGGAACCACAAAGTGTTGTGGATGATGTTGTTCCACAAGGAGTTGAGGAACAACAACCGGTTCATGTAGACATACCTCTTCGCAGGTCTGATAGGGTACGTCGTCAGCCTGAGAGATACTCATTTCTCTTGTCTGACCATGATGACATTGTGCTCATAGAGGATGAGCCTACCACCTATCAAGAAGCTGTGATGAGACCAGATTCTGAGAAATGGCTAGAAGCCATGAGATCCGAGATAGAATCCATGTAAACCAACCAAGTATGGACTTTGGTTGATCCACCTGAAGGGGTAAAACCCATTGGGTGCAAGTGGGTCATTAAGAGAAAGACTGATATAGATGGACTTATCTATAAGGGTCGCTTGGTAGCTAAAGGTTTCAAGCAGATTCATGGTATTGACTATGATGAAACCTTTTCTCCAGTGGCGATGTTTAAGTCCATTCGAATCATGCTTGCTATTGCAGCCTACCATGACTATGAGATATGGCAGATGGATGTCAAAACCGCGTTTCTGAATGGAAACCTACTCGAGGATGTGTACATGACACAACCTGAGGGTTTTGTAGATCCACAGCATACTAGCAGAGTATGCAAGCTGCATAGGTCCATTTATGGACTAAAGCAAGCTTCTCGGAGCTAGAATCTTCGATTTGATGATGCGATCAAACAGTTTGGTTTCATCAAGAACGAAGATGAGCCTTGTGTCTACAAGAAGGTTGTAGGGGACATAGTTGTCTTCCTCATATTATATGTGGATGACATACTACTCATTGGGAAGGACATCCCTATGCTTCAGTCTGTCAAGACCTGGCTAGGGAGTTGCTTCTCAATGAAGGACTTAGGTGAGGCATCCCGCATTCTAGGGATACAGATCTATAGAGATAGATCTAAGAGATTGCTTGGCCTAAGTCAGAGTACATATATTGACAAGGTACTCCTTCGGTTTGCCATGCAGAACTCCAAGAAGGGATTTCTGCCGATGTCACATGGCGTGAGTCTTTCGAAGACTCAAGGTCCCTCTTCTAGAGAGGAGAGAGACCGCATGGATCAGATCCCTTATGCCTCAGCCATAGGATCGATCATGTACGCCATGCTATGTACTCGACCTAATGTCTCGTATGCTTTGAGCATGACGAGCAGATACCAGTCAGATCCAGGTGAAAGTCACTGGATAGCGGTCAAGAATATTCTTAAGTACTTACGAAGGACTAAAGAATATTTCTTAATATATGGAGGCAATGATGAGCTAACTGTAAAGGGTTACAGTGATGCCAGCTTTCAGACCGATCAGGATGATTACCGATCGTAGTCAGGGTTCGTATTTTGCATTAATGGTGGTGTTGTCATCTGGAAGAGTTCGAAGCAGGATACAGTAGCTAATTCTACAACAGAAGCCGAGTATATTGCTGCATCAGAGGCAGCAAAGGAGGCAGTTTAGATCCGCAAGTTCATTACTGAACTTGGGGTGGTTCCTAGCATCGCTGACCCAGTTGAGCTCTATTGTGACAACAATGGAGCTATATGAAGGAACCTCGCTCACACCAGCGGACCAAGCATATACTACGGCGCTTCCATCTCATTCGAGAGATTATCGATAGAGGAGATGTGAAGATTTGCAGAGTACCTACAGAGGCTAACATCGCAGATCCCTTGACCAAGGCTTTGGCACAGAGGAAGCATGATGGTCACACTAGGTCTTTAGGCCTTAGAGCCTATAATGATTGGCACTAGTGCTAGTGGGAGATTGTTAGTTAGAGCCCTAGAGCCAATCATTTGATGATTGTATGGACTCATGTATAACATATTCTTGTATATTAATAAAGACATTTTTTTGGTTATTATACTTATTTATATTAGTGCCAAATAAGCTAAATATAATAGCGTCATTGAGTAGAAGGTTCATACCTATATCAATCGATTAGTTGAATCGATAGTGAGATGATATAAGGAACACTACTCTAAATCATTCCTAGTCGAGTATTAGCATTCAGGGACAATGTTAATACAATAAGACTAGCATGTAGGTCAGCTCGATGACTTGATCTCACAAGTCATGGATATAGAGATATCAAGCTGACACATGGGTATGCATTAGAGAATGTATACTGAATGACCCGCCATGAGAAAGTATCATGGATCGTTATATGAGTGTCATATACTTTCTCATGTGGCTATTAGTATGACTATTAGTCCTTAGACCTGAAGTCACCATGGATCCCTACATAAGGAGTTATGTACTTTAGTTTCGTCAAACGTCACCCGTAACTGGGTAGCCTATAAAGGCGATTACTGGGTATGTAACAAATTATGCGGAGGGATGTGAGTGATGTAGATGGAATCTATCCCTCCCATATGACGGGAGTGACATCGGTATTCTTGATAGAGTGAGACCACTAAGTGCATGGCCATGCCCAAATGAGTCAACATTAGATGTTGAGCTCATTTGATCGAGTGAGTCTACTTGGAGTTCAAGATTTAGATTGATTAGAGGATGACACGGTCTATGCCTCATATTGATCAATCTAGATGTCTAGGATAGAAGGACACTTGTCATTATTTTGTGAGGAGTCACAATTAGTAGTCACAAGGTGATGTCGGATCTCGACATTCTTGTAACTTGGGTAGTAATGATGTGTTGCTAGATACCGCTCATTACTTATGCTCCTAAATGGGTTTAGGGCATTTCCAACGTTACAAGAACCTATAGGGCCACACACTTAGGACAATTAGATGGAGATTAGGTTCATATGATGAACCAAGAGGATTAGATTCATTTTATGAATCAAATTGGATTAAGAGTAATCCTAATTGGGCTAACTTGAGTTCGACTCAAGTTGATTCATGTATTTAATGAGTCTAATTTAGATTATGACTTATTAAATCAATTTAATTTAATGAATTAGATTCATTATATTAAGTTGGCTCGAATCAAATGGTTGGATTAGATCAACCATGGTAGAGATTGGGTCAAGTTGGACTTGACTAGAGAAGGAAGACCAAAGGTCAATTTTGACTTGACCTTTTGCCACCTCATTTGTGAGTTGGCATTAGGTGGACCAATGATAATGTTCCACATCATCATGGTGTGCCACCTCATGGAAGTTACAAAGCCATTTTCTTATTAACTCCACATTAATTGCATTTAATGGGGAGTTATTCTTGTGGAGAAAGTGGCCGGCCACTTTGTGAATGGGTGTGAATTCATTTTCATTCAAGTGTGGTGATTCTTCCTCCTTCTTCCTCTCAAGCTCTCCCTCTCCCTCTCCTCCTTGCTTGGCCGAATCTCACCAAGGTGCTAGCACACCTTTGTGTGAGGTTTTCTCCACCTACGTGTCCGTGTGGATACTTCTAGAGGACCGGCGCTTGACGGTCTAGAGATCAGTCAATTCCTTGGACGAGCGGGATAAGCGAAAGGCACGCTTCGAAGGTATAACTCTTATCTAGTGTAGATCTAAAGGTTTTACAAACTCGTACAAGAAAAAGTTTTTCGAAAAGTTTTTGTTTACGAATCTTTGCACGGATCTACGGCTTTGGGTGACTCGGGGTTTCCGCGACGCGAAAAAGCGGTTTTCGCGGCCCGAAGAACCCAACAATATTAACTCATTTGGGCATGGTCATGCACTTCGTGGTCTCACTCTATCAAGAATATCGATGTCACTCCCATCATATAGGAGGGATATATCCCATCTACATCACTCACATCCCTCTGCATAATTCGTTATATACCCAGTAATCGCCTTTATAGTCCACCCAGTTACGGGTGACGTTTGACGAAGCCAAAGTACGTAACTCCTTATGTAGGGAACCATGGTGACTTCTGGTCCAAGGACTAATAGTCATATTAATAGCCACATGAGAAAGTATATGACACTAATATAACGATCCATGATACTTTCTCATGGCGGGTCATTCAGTATACATTCTCCAATGCATACCCATGTGTCAACTTGATATCTCTATATCCATGACTTGTGAGATCAAGTCATCGAGTTGACCTATATGCTAGTCTCGTCACATTAACATTTGTTAGTTAGAGCCCTAGAGCCAATCATTTGATGATTGTTGTATGGACTCGTTGTATTATATTCTTGTATATATAAATAAAGGCATTTGTTTTGGTTATTATACTTACTTGTATTGGTGCCAAATAACTAAGTATAATAGCGTCCTTGAGTAGAAGGTTCTTACCTATATCAATCGATTGGTTGAATCGATAGTGAGTTGATATAGGGAGCACTACTCTTAATCATTCCTAGTCGAGTATTAACATTCAGGGACAATGTTAATGAGATGAGACTAGCATGTAGGTCAACTCAATGACTTGATCTCCCAAGTCATGGATATAGAGATATCAAGTTGACACAGGGGTATGCATTGGAGAATGTATACTGAATGACCCGCCATGAGAATGTATCATGGATCGTTATATGAGTGTCATATACTTTCTCATATGGTTATTAGTATGACTACTAGTCCTTGGACCTGAAGTCACCATGGTTCCCTACATAAGGAGTTACGTACTTTGGCTTCGTCAAACGTCACCCGTAACTGGGTGGACTATAAAGGCGATTACTGGGTATATAACGAATTATGCAGAGGGATGTGAGTGATGTAGATGGGATCTATCCCTCCTATATGACGGGAGTGACATCGATATTCTTGTTAGAGTGAGACCACGAAGTGCATGACCATGCCCAAATGAGTCAATATGAGATATTGAGCTCATTTGATTGAGTGAGTCTACTTGGAGTTCAAGATTTAGATTGATTAGAGGATGACACGGTCTATGCCTCACGTTAATCAATCTAGATGTCTAGGGTAAAAGGACATTGTCATATATTGTGAAGAGTCACAATTAGTAGTCACAAGGTGATGTTGGATCTCAACATTCTTGTAACTTGGGTAATAATGATGTGTTGCTAGATACCGCTCATTACTTATGCTCCTAAATGAGTTTAGGAGCATTGCCAACGTTACAAGAACCATAGGGTCACACACAAAGAATAATTAGATGGAGATTAGGTTCATTTGATGAACCTAAAGGATTAGGTTCATGTGATGAACCAAATTGGATTAAGAGTAATCCAAATTGTGCTAATCGAGTTGGACTCAATTTGGTTCATGTATTAAGTGAGTCTAATTTGGACTTAGACTCATTTAATTAATTTAATTCAATGAATTGAGATTCGTTAAATTAAAATTGACTTGAACCAATGGTTAGATTAGATCAACCAAGGGAGAGAAGTGGTCAAATTTGACTTGACATAAGTAGGAAGATGAAGAATCAAGTTTTGACTTGACTTTGACTTGACCAATGCCACATCATCAAGGCTTCTTCATTTGGTCAAGTTTGACTTAACTAAATGCCACCTCATGGGAGTTTCCAAGAGTGGTGACTCTTGATATTCCATGGGGGTTACAAGCCTTGAAGTGGCCGGCCACTTAAAGATGTAATTGAGTGCATTTTATGTGCTAATTGATTTCATCTTCTTCCTCCTCACAAGCTCTCATCTTCTTCTTCCTCTCCTCCACCTCCTTGGCCGAAACTTCTAAGGGTGCTAGCATACCTTTTAGTTATTTTCTCCATCTTCCGTTCGTGTGGATACACATAGAGAAGTATCTACATTGATACTTTCGAGATCCGGCGAACCTTGGACGAGCGAGATTACGCGAAGGGCTTCGCATCAAGGGTAACCTCTTAATCTTGTAGATCTAAAGTAGATCTAGGCTTAGAAAACTCATACTCAAAGTTTTACTACTTTTATTCTTTGCACGGATCCGGTGGCGGGGGTTTCGGGGTTTCCGCAATGCAAAAAGTAGTTTTTACGGCCCGAAAAATCCAACAACATTGTCCCTGAATGTTAATACTTGACTAGGAATGATTAAGAGTAGTGTTCTCTATATCATCTCACTATCGATTCAACCAATCGATTGATATAGATAAGAACCTTCTACTCAAGGACGCTATTATACTTAGTTATTTGGCACCAATACAAGTAAGTATAATAACCAAAACAAATGTCTTTATATACATAGGAATATGATACAATGAGTCCATACAACAATCATCATATGATTGGCTTTAGGGCTCTAACTAACAATGTGAAGTGTTTGGAACTTCATAAAATGTAACACGTTGTAAAATGTCATGATATATTCAATATATATGTCTTTGTTATATTTGGAAAAAAAGTCTTGATATGCATGTTGGTAGATTGAGATTGGTCTACTCATATAGACAATCATCTCTATTTGTTAAGTATAAATAGAGGTAAGACCGTTTATAGTAATTGCAGGATCAAGTTTGATACTAGTTACTTATAGAACAACTTATATAGCTATGAATATAAACATACCTATAAGTTAAGATCACCTTGATAAATGTGTCAAGATTAAATCATTTATATAATGATCTGAGTAAATGTACCCACCATTTACTGAATCTATTTAAGGCTAGATTGGAATTCATATGTTGAATTCAGGATTAGACATTAGGTATATCTAGATCGAAATCTGTACGATATTAAAATTTGAGAAAAACATGTACTCTTTTTTTAGTAAAGAGAATAACATCGTAGCATAAGATTCATACCACATGTGCTATGTCGACAAGAAGGGTAGTAGGAGAATGGATTCCTATTTCTCTACTATATGAGACCCTTGAGATTATAAGTTAATCTTAATTTTACCCTAAGTGACTATTTAGCTGTCTTCTTGAAGTTATAATCAGTGTCTTCTATTTTAGAATATTTCCTATTGGCTCTGGATGATTCGGTCTATGGAGCATAAATAGGAAAGCGACTGATTAGAATGAATAGATTCTAGCTAAAAAGGAAGATTAAATAGATTACCTTTTGATGTTATTCACTGGTCGACCCATTTTTGTTATGTGTAGAAATGATTGTGAATATTGAATATGGAGCATGTTCTTGACATAATAGTCATTATAAAGGATTAGAAACGTTTATATTGATGTAAATGAAGATTATTTAATCTGGGTAAATAGCAAGATATGAATATCTCTAAGATAATGGTTGTATGTCATTGGGAGATTGGATGTTTCCTGCATAACGAATATGTACCACTAGGAGAGAGGCTATGTGAAATTATGAGAATGTCTCTAATTCGTTCTATAGTGTAGCTATATAAGGTGTAACAATCTTGTTAACAATAATTACTCAGTGTGCTTACTATCGCACGAGCCATTTTCCCTAAAGTATGGATTGAATATTTTTATTTGATCTTTGTGACTAACTAGTGTTTTTCTCTAGTCTCTGACTTGATTACAATATAATCTATGTGACTTACATGGTCTTTGTGACTAGATAACCTTTATGGATTGACTTGGATGAGTGGGAGATGTTAGAGTTAAGAAGATGAAAAGGTATCTCTTCCCCTTCATCTTCTAGCCCATTCAATTCCTCCATTAATAGAGGAAGAGAAAGGGTCATCTTCCTCTAATATATATGTATCCAAGCCAAAGAAGAAAATGGGGGGCTTGCTTTGTGCAAGGTTTTTGCAAAGTCAAAGAAAAAGGGTTCGTCCCATATGTGAAAGGTCCCTGTGCAAGGTTCGTCCGTGTGCATAAGATTGTTAGAGGGGTGAAGAACATTCAAGATTGATTTGTCTATTCACAGAAGAGGAATTTGGTTTGTGAACTATGAAGAGTTTTCTGATTCATTTATGGTTGTTCTTCCGATGACAAGTGAAGATCAAGATCTACTATGAGAGATTATTATGAGTTTTACATATTTCTATATTTTTTATGCTTTAAAACTATTAACAATCACTAACTCTAAATCAATGGAGGGATTATTCCATTTTGAATCACAATCAATTGGTGGACATCACTAATTGATTGGTAATGCTCAATCAATTCAACAACCTTCTATTTCCTTGTGAAACTTCTGCCAATCGATTGGTCCAATCAATTGACAATGTCAAATCGATCAGTCAATCGATTTGGCAGACTTCTATTCACTCGAGAAACCTTTACCAATTAATTGCACCAATCAATTGGCAACACCCAATCAATCTGGTTAATCGATTCGAGAAGCTTCTTAGTGCTCGGAATTGGTTATCAATCAAATGACAATCTGTATTAATCGATTGATACAACACTTACCTAAACTTGAAATTATGGGTTTACACTAATCGATTGGTGTTATAAAACCCAGAATTAAAGTTTAGGTTTTAGGGTTTTATCTTACCAATCGATTACTATAACTCACCAATCGATTACTGAACCCTAAAATAGGGGTTTTCATCCCTAAACCATCAAGTACACATTTCCTTTTAATGTACCAATCGATCTCAATTACATCATGCTAGATGAACCTCTTCTTCCTTGGACTTTATGCCAGGAGTTTTCTCATCTCCGGGTCTTTATCTACCCTTCCATCCGATCTCACGATCTACTCAGATTTCCTCCTTTGGTCAAGAATCCGGTCTTCAACCTTCTTGGTCTTTCTTTACCTTGCATCTAGTCTTCCGACCTGTATAGACTTCTTCTTGTCAAGAATTCGGTCCTCGACCTTCTTGGTCTTTCCTTTCCTTGCATCTAATCTTTCGATCTGCATGGACTTCTTCTTGCCAAGAATCCAGTCCTTGACCTTCTTAGACTTCCTATATTTTACACACTCGTAACCTAAGTGAAATCGTATTAACCTAAACTTAAATAATTGTTAATCATTGAAACTTTTTATCCGAGGCATAATTGTATCAACAAACCAATGATTTTGGTGTGAGTCTTTAACAATCATGGGCAGTCTTCGAACGCAGAGAATATTATGAAAAGATTAGAAGGGAGGTTAAAATAGACCTTAACAAAACTCCTCCAATGCTCAAATTAAGACACGATGATAAAAGCATAATAGCAGCAAAAGGCGAAATCGCTCGCCCCAGCGCCCCCCGCCGCACCTAACCCAAGGCTATCACAAGAGAGGTAAATTACTGTAACCGAGAGGGTAAGTGATGGATGAGGTGAGGTACACAGGGTCCAGAGATTTACATCCCGACATCCTATATTCTCAACTATAAATATAACCATTATTTATCATCTTAGATAACCTCATAAAATTTGATAAAAGCATAATAGGCAAATGAAGAAGATGGCGAACAAGTAAAGGATAAAAAATCTCTCTAATCTCTTCAATGTACCTCCACCTACAAGAGCGGCCATTTTTTATACAACCTGGCCCTAGTGGGGAAAATTTTGACTGACCATTATGCACGTATCGCACGTGTCGTCAGATCATGTTTACACTCCAACGTGCTTGCATTATGTTCGCCCCCATGTCAACGCCTCCAATCTAGTCCCCCTTGAAGCTCAACTGGCACCAACTGATTTTGCTTGAGCTCTGCCATGAGGCATACTAACTCATCTTGGGCTCGAACGCCATGACTTGAGCTGTCTTGAATTAGGCTGATCAGGGAATGCGCTGGCCGAGTCCTGATTCCAATCCCGAGCATACCACGTGGCGTTTGTAGTTCCTCCCGCATTATGCCTAATAAAAAGTCCATACTCCACAAGAAGAACAATGCACTATGTAAAGCCAACAATATAAAGAAATAAGAAGCATGCAGTGAGTTAGCGAATTTTAATCTATCTCCATTTCTGTTTTTTTCTTTCTTTGAAGCTTAATTAGTAGGTTAAGCATACCTCTCTTCAATGGCTCGGAGCAGGAAAAAAAATCACTAGAATTTGAAAAGAAAAAATAAAAATGCAACATGATGTGCCTCAATTGTCATTATACCTTGCAGCAATGTCTATAGCTTCCGATTAGTGCAGCGAAAAGAAACTTTACTGGCCTTAAAAAACAAGGAAAAAAAAACAAACCTGACACCGTTTTAAAAGCTAAGCAAGCATTCAGAGAACATCACATTTCTTGATCAATCCATTCTAGCAATAGCAATTTCACCTAAATTTAATGGTAATTTAGACTTAAATGGAAAAAGATACGGAACAAATTTTTATACCCAATTATAATAAATGAGTATTCGGATATGAATATTTCAAGTATGAATATAGAGAAATGTGATAAAATTCTACTCATATCTTACCTAATACTCGATATATATATAAACCTCATTTTTAGGAGAGAAAAAACATTAATTCACTTTTCATCTTAAAAAAATTTAGTTTATCTCTTTATTTTGATCATCAACATGTATTTTATTTTATTTTCTATGAAAAATATTCATCCGATCGAATAAACACGAGATGAGAAAGAGTTGATAAATATATTGAAATATTTTTTTTAAGAAAATAAGAATAGTAAAAAATAATAAAATGATGAATAAAATATAAATACCTTAAACTCTGTTCAACTCCAACAGATATAAAAATAAATATAAAATTTAAATATCTGATGGATAAAAAATATGTATATATAAATATAGATATAATAAATAAGAATAGCCAGAAAGGATACCATCCAAATCCTACTAATAATCATTGCTAATCTTTTTCCTATTTTTTCTTTCTTTTTAATGTGTCACTGTGCAGATAGGAAGACAAGACAACGAAAAGGTCATGTCAACTAATTAACAGTAGAAAGTAGAAAGCAATCATGCCACTTTGCTTAGCAAGCTTGAATCTATGTTTGCATGTTCATATATCGACTGCCTGGCCTGCCTCATATATATCTGTGAACACGGGAGCTTACTAGGAACTTAACGGGAAAGTGCATACATTAATTAAAGATCTAAGCAGCAAAGAGAGTAGTAACTTCGCTGCGTCCACAAAAATTTCCCTTCTCTTCCACACTCGAAATGTGTGGAAGATCTTTTACTCCTCTCCTATGTCGCGCCAACGCCGAGGAAATCAATAAAGGGTATCCTGATCTTCTTTCTTCCATCATCTGCTTCCCCTTGTGGCCAGGCATTGCTCCAGCGGAAGGTCACTGCAACAGTTGCAGAAACCTCTGCCTCCATGCCCATAGGGGCAATTCCGGAGACATTTAACTCTGCAGTAAAACAACAACAGGGACCTCAAGCACGGCATTGCTGCAGCAATTGTCCCAAATAAACAAGGACCGAAAGAAACTCTTACCGCTGAAGATATCACAGGGAGGGAAGAGCTGGGCTGGGGAAGGACAACGGGAAGCGGGGAAAGTGCTGGGGAAGGAGTTGAGGGAGAGGTCTGTGCCGGTGGAGGCAGACTCGTTTCTGGCGTTGGTGATGGTGGAATCGCCATTGCAAGCATTAATGGGCATGCACAACTCCATTCCGTCGGAGGCAATGGCGTGAGGTGAGAGCAAGGGGGAGTCTAAGGAAGAGAGAGCGGAGGTCTTCCTCCTCCTGTAGGCAGATTGCTCTCTGTGCTTCCTTGCCATGATCACATGCCAATGGTTCTTCACTGCGTTGTCTGTCCTCCCGGGAAAGAGCCTGGAAATCAGTGCCCATTTGTTGCCGTAAAGCCTGTGAGCGACCAAAAGTCTCTCTTCTTCCTCCTCGGCGAAGGCACTTCTGTTAATCCTCGGGTCCAACTGGTTGAACCACCTCAACCTGCAGCTCTTCCCTGTCTCAAAACAAAGCAGAGCAGAACCATCAAAGCCAGAACACAAACAAAATGGCCGACTAGAAAAGAACAGTTCCCCCTTTTTTTTTCCCCCTTTTCGCTCGATATGATAGTTACCTGATCTTCCTTCTAGCTTCTCGGCAATCAGGTTCCAGTTCTGAGGGCCATAGTGAGAGACAAGCTCCTTGAGTTTGGCATCCTCAGCTGGCCTCCAGTGACCCCTGACGCAAAGCTTCTGCTGTTGGACGCACTCAAGATTGAAACTGCCATCGCCTGCTTGATCAGCTTCCTCACCTTGGTCACTTCTCTTCTCATCCTCATGGCACTCCTTGCCCCCTACAAAACACTGAAATCCCCAAGCTTGCTCACCACTGCTCGCACATCCCTTCTCCCTAGAGCTAGAGGGAGAAGAAGATCCAACGAATGAAGGCAGCAGTTGTCCAGCAAAGAACCCAATGCCACCTATGGGTATCACCTCATCTGAAGCCATTTCCCTTCTTCAAAGAAGAACCCGAAGGTAAAAACAGGAAAAAAGAATGCAATGAGCTGCTGTTGTTGCTTTCTTCAGATGTTTTGAGGAAGGAGACCTACACAACATTTTTACAAGGCAACCAACTCTTCTCCTGCTCTTTGACACACCACACCTGTGAGGTGTGCCTCCGTGCTGGCCTCACTCCAAGACTGATATGCACAGGAGAGGGTGTGGCGTTGGGGGACGCAAGCACAGGGCTCAAAAGGGAGCCACTCGTGTGGGTTGGGAGTCTGAGTCCTCTCACCATTGTCCTTGATATCGGAGCTGCACACTGTCTCTCTCAGCCTGGGCACAACCATCAGAACCCCCTTGTCCATTAGTGCGCACGCACAATTCTTGGCAGCGCAAGAAATCAACAGTTGAATTAGGGAAAATGACCCAAATAATTGGGTGAAAGCAAAGGAGAAAAGAATTGGCCATAGCTCTCCAAAAAAATACAAAATGAACATTTATTTAAATTATCTATCTATTTTTAAATATATAATTAGCATATCCAGCTTCTTGAACCAGTTAATCATGAAGATGACGATTCGAATTCAATAAAATTTAAATTTTCTATCAACGACCAACAACCAACAACCAGGATTAATCTGAAAAGGACCAAATGGTTCAATACTCAGAGTTGGTCTTTTTAAAATTAAGAAAACTAAAATCAAATAGCTCATTACTTCCTTCCATATTAAAATCTTCTACTGGTCAATTTCATTTTTTTAATTATTTTATAATTTTTACTCAATCATGTGATATGGCAGTATGAAGGAGCTTATATGTGGCAAGATTGGATCAAGAGTCAAGTTGTTAGGACAAAAATCAGGACAGGTACAAAACGGATATATCAGACTAGGTCAGAAATATAGCCAACATCCGACTCCAATGGCTTGGTCACTTAACTCCAACAGCTCAGGTGTCCAACACTAATGGCGCAGGAGTCCAACTCCAACGGCTCAGGAGCCCAACTCCAACTTCTTAGGAGCTTGACTTCAATAGTTGAAGAGTCAGACACCAAAGGCTCAGGAGTCGAACATCATCAGCTCAGGACCCCAACTCTAACGGCTTAGGAGTCCGACTCTATCAGTTCAATCTCCTGACTCTCTCAGGTAGGACTTGCCTCTCACATGGTCTGTTGAAGCACTACCCTCGATAGACATGTACAACATAGTGTTATCTCTTGAAGGACGTAGACAACATAGTCATTTTATCCCAGAAAACGTGGATAATGTAGTCATTTATTTTGGAAGACGTGGGTAATATAGGCATCCATCTCAGAACACGTGAAGAATGAGAGGGTACAACTATAGCTCTATAAAAGGATGTTCGTTCCCGCAGACACAAGTATGCACACACAATCACCTAGGCTCCTTTACTGCTCCATCATTTTTATTTTCTCTTAGCCCTTGTGCTAACTTGAGCATTAGAGTGGTATGTCGAATCCAACCTGCCCATTCTAACCACATTTGATGAGTATCCACAAGATTTTCCTCATCATTATGTCACCTACATTCTTCTCCGTGATAGTTGCTCTTTGTTGACTCACTAGATCACGATTTCAGATAGGAACAAATTAGCATTGTCTGTGAGAAATGACACCTGAACTGAGACTTTGAGATGATGGAACCAAGGAGAACTTTCAAGGGTCCTAGTTCGATAAATAACATGGCTCGTGGGGAAATTGTCACTATGCCCCGAGAAAACATTCAAAGGCTAGTCGATCAGGTAGTGCACTGGATTCTCCAAAGACTTCTGCTAGTGAATCTAATGTCTGAAGAAGTTGCTGCGTTAACAGAGGTGCCTCTTATTCCCCACCGTGTATCAGCCCAAGGGGGGGGTCTAACTGGTCCTCCTCCTGCCGCAGACTTAGTCGATGGTCCTGCCCAAGAAACATTCCCTTGAATTAGAAGTGGGAGAGACACCTATGCGAAATATGAATAAAGAAAAGAGGTCTTTTCTCATTGAAGAGAAAGATTCAAGTAATACACCTTTTGCAAAATTGTCCTGAAAGATAAATTGTCAAGAAACTTCTGGACACCTAGCTCAGAGAATACACAAGGTCAGGCGACCTAGAGGATCACTTGGACCAGGTAAAAAACGTGGCTCTGCTACATTAATATACAGATAACATTAAATGTAGAGTTTTCTATTGACCCTTTCTAATTCTGGCCAATAATGGTTTAACTGATTACCACCCTCTTCTATCTGAACCTTCGTCGACTTCAAGGTCGTGTTCCTTGATGTGTAAATCTGTAAGTGCACAGTTGTCATTAAGTAATTAAATATTGATCCCACCAGAATTGATGATTAAGTACGATTGAGTTCACGAAGCTAGTTATCTAGAGAATCAAAATTGTGCAAGATTAAGAGAGAGAAAGAGAGAGACAAGAGAGAGTTAAAAGTGGGTCTAGAGCAATTAGGAGGTCGAGAGCAAGCAAGTGGTTGAAGGAGAAATTTGGATTAGGAAAAATAATTCTAGGATTTCGGTTTCACTATGATGATTGTTGGCATACTAAGTATTGTTACTTTACTATCTCTATGTTAATTCACATGTAGGTGGACCTTTTCCAAAATATCGGTATAGACTTTTAGAATTATTCCAGCGTGCCTACCTAAACTCAACACATCTTGGCAAGGAGAACTAACTAGTACGTCTTCTTCAATGGATTATTGATAACAAGTCTGTCACACTCGTAAATCAAATTAACAATGAATATTCCATGAACACCTTAACTACACAATCATGTTGTAATAACGAGCCCAGGATCGATCTCTCGAGGAACAAACGGTAGGATGCAATCTAGGATTGTGTTTTATTCTTATTTTTGGGGTTTTGCATATAAATGGGGGGTTGAAACTTTGAATCTAAATCTAACAAAAGAAAAGCACAGGGAATAAGAAATTAATCTAAAGCAAGAGTGAATCCTAACTAGATGCCAATGATCAAACCATAACGCATTGTCACCCTATGTTTTGATTAAATCATCAACACTCACTTAAACTAAGAATGAACAACAAGACATAAATGAATACGATCTAAAGCAAAATTTAAATCTTAACTACAGAACTAAGCTACTCAACAGTGCTACAAATTAAGCCAAAGCAGAATTAAGAACAATTTCAAACATCAATTGAAACTAAATTACCAAGAACACTTGAATTAAAACACTTAAGCTAAAAATAACTATGATTACTGAATCCAAATAACATAAACTGAAATCTAAGTCTATCAACAATAAAAAGAATGCAAAAAGTAAACCCTAAACCATCTCAACACCAAACCAATCTTCACGACAACTTCTCCTTGCCGTCACACAAGGAAGCTCTGTGAAACCTCACTTTGGCAATCGAAGAAGACAATCTCAGCAACTGAACTTAGCTCAGCCTTCACCAGCACCATCGGAGACCTCTCTAAACGAAACTGATGAAGATCGGAGCTGCCAAACTCAGAAAATCTGTAATTCTGTGGACTGCAATCTCATATCTGATGTCGAGAAAATGATGGATGGATTGTCGTCGGGAATGGTCCAATAGCAGTGGAGGAATGCTGCCAAAGCTCTCCGATGGGAAGCGGAACCACCGATTTGGAGGAACGCCTCCAAATCGGCAGCGGCAGAAGCAGAGAATCACAGAGCAGAATTCTCACCGTAGGAACACCTTGAAGCGAGGTCAGATCACCGGAAGCTGGTCGCAAGCGTCTGAGAACATCATCGCCGATAAAATTGGCCGGAAAACTGATCTAGAAGTCGAGATGGGGTCGGAATCCCGGAAGAAGACGCGCGCGGGGACGAAGCTGCGGGGAGGAGTCGACGAAGACACGAAGCTACTGTAGCTTCTCTTTTGAATATGATCCAGATCTAAACGAACGGCTGAAATCAATTTGAAGCTTGATCAACAGTGGAAAGTCACCTAAAATCTGATCCGGAGGTACTGATCTTGATCTAGGGTCTGGATCTACTCTCCCTTAGGTCGGATGGACCAGATCTTCACTGGATGGCTCAGATCTCTCTTGTTCTTGATGAACGGTCCATAATGCTCCATAGCTTGATTGTCTCGTTTAAACTCTGATTCGAGCACAAATTCAGTCCAAATAGATCCAAATCCAAGATACTTCGATGCCTACAAAATAAGAATCAAATATTAGCATCAAATAACACAAAAATATAATAATTTATAATTAAGTCCAAAATCTATACAATGCATAAAATGTGATGTAACCATGATTTAAACCTATGAAATCAACATCAAACCATGCATATATGAATCAAAATAATACAGTAAAATCATGGTTATCAATTACACCTATTACTAGGGCTCCACGGTCCACCTAAATTATCTCCTATACTTCTTGTTGGTGTCTCTATACGGGTACAAAAATATATTTTTGAAAAACATACAGTGAAAGTATCATAGTTTTATAATTATTATAACATACATCACACACATCCAATAGAACATACATATGTAAACATAATCATAGAATAAAATTTTGTTTATAAATTATTCTTCTTGGATGACGTTTAATGAAAATGACATCACCTAGCAACCCTCACAATGCTTGCGTCTATTCGTATCCAACCGAGATACCTTCAAGATGATTTCACAAAGCAACAAGTTTTTTCTCCCTTTTAGTTCTAACCAAATGAAGGAGACAACATGACCCGAGAGAGGACTCAAGCTCAATTTCCTACATGACAACAAGGGCAACTCGGCGACACTAAATCGATAGCACAACAGCCCCTTAGTTGTTGTCCAGTGACACGAAGGTGGCAGATGGCCAAGGGAAGCGCAGCCACACCAATAGGGATAGTAACTCAAAGTTGTTGTTTGATGGATGAGACTTGTTGTCCGATAGATGGGGGGTCGGTAAGAGGGTGCAAGCAGCCGAGGGTGGGTGTGTGTGTGTCGGGAGGACCAACGATGGCAGTTGGCTAGCGGTGAGATGTTGCGGTGGCACAAGAGGTAACAACCTCTTAGGTGGGTAGCGGCAAGAGAGGGATAGGGAGAAAAGAGAAAACAACTATAACCAAAGTTCTCTTATTATTTTTCTCCCATGGAAGGGGCTTTTATACATCTCCATTAGAGTTTGATAAGAAAGATCAAACCCGAATCTAATAACCCAACTTGATCTATTAGCATTAAGTTTGACTCAAAACCAAACCAACTTGGTTTAAAACTAAACCAAAGTTTAGTTTATATCTAAACCAAAATGGATCTAACTCGCCTACAAGAGATTTGGTCCACTAATGCTTCTAGCCCAAGAAAAACTTTCCATATTTGTTCTCTATCCAGTCCTACCAGACTTAATCTCTCTCAATCTAAGAATCTTATTCTCAAATTTATTTTATATCTTTCAAAAATATCATAGAGCATGTGGTTCAATAGGTTCCCGGTTATATTGTAATTCATAATTGACCATCAATTATGAACAAATCGTGAGTGATACCGAGTAGTACATTATGACCCTCAATTGATCGAAAATTACAATTGATTTCAAAACAAATTCTGAACCCTATAGAAACTATAATAAATGAGATTATTCCATTCACACATTTTATATCCACTTGATTTAAAACATGGTTTGTATATCAGTCCCCATTAGGTTGATTATATCACAACTAGTCTAAGTAATAATTTATTGTCCTGTGTATTCAAATTATTTAAACACGTATGCAATAAGACCATCCTCTTGATATTTTTTTTCTTTAACTAAAGACTTATAAGTAATAATCCTAATAAGAGTCTATAGGATATATGTCTCTTTTATAAAAGGAGTGGTGAATCCTCTATAGGATATTCAAATATCTTCGGGTATATTGACTTATACCTAATTATACCAAATCTACACCTCCGAATAGATGTTTTGCTAAGATGTCAATGTATAAGCCTCCATGACCAAAATAACTTGAATACCTCATGTCTAAGGAAACTTGCACTCCAGCTGCAATGAAATCTTCATTGACAAATAAAGAACCACATGAAATTTTATAGTAGGTAACATTCGATGGACTACTTATCCCTAATTAGCATCGACATGTTAACTTTCAATATCCCAATATTTCCAATCAGCGAGGATCAGTTGCTAGGTTAACCAAGGAGTATAACATGTGCTAGTCTCATAGAATTGATAATGTCCAATCTTATTAATTTATTAATTAGGGAAGATTTCAATACGTACAGACTTACACATGATTAAATACCCACTAATTGTGATTCAATCATAATTTCTCTCATGTTATCCTAATACGGGTTATAATGAGCGGACACAGGAGATGATGGAGCGGTCAAAGTCAAGAGAATGTGGTGGTCAAATTCAATAGAGGAGGACATCTCCTTATCTGATTATGATTGGATGTCCAACGCTAAGGCTTATTGAATCGGCCTGATCAGATTCCAAGCTGAGCAAGAAAAAGACCGACTTGCCCTTAGTAGGTCGGATATGAGGGATTCAATGCTTTACGCTTGAACTAAAGGGACAATATACCTGGTCATTCAATAGCAAATCGAGTTTAAGGATGAATGACTGCCCTTACAGACCAGCCGGAATGACTGACCCATCTCACATTCAACCAACCATAGACCTAGTCGGAGGGAGGGTTAAACTCCTTACTCTATATGAGTTCTTTCTACATATGTCTGGTTGACCTGATCATCGATCATCCCTATGGATACCTGTGCAATAATAGAACTAAATGGGTTTATAGGATTCCATATCCATCTCTTCTATGCATAAGTGTAAGATAGCCTTATTCATTCTATCAGAATGCCAAGTGCACTTTAACCACAAGTTAGGTTACACCCGGCCGGACAAGGGTAAAATCGAGCCTAAGGAACTTTGGCTCAAAATACCACTCGAATTGCTCAGAACATGGTTTCATTTCTCCAAAAACCCATTGTATGCCTGGCTGAACAAAAGACTGACCAAGCCTAAGATGCTTATCCTTATATTACTGCCGGGATAGATCTATAACATGCACATGTCATCAAAGGGGTTTCTAGCGCGTATAGGTTATCATACTATTTCTCAAATAGATTCCCAACATGTCCAATGTATTCTATTAGTTCTCGAGCGGATTTCTACATAGCCTTTAATACATAACAAGGCATCTTAATACAAAGAACGGCATAAAGACGAGCGGCCTTATAAGCCAACATAGACATACTTAGCCGACAGCATAATCAGAGAATCCTAACAACCTGTCAGAATAACAAACATATGTTAGATAATATTCTTCTGGAAACTTCTTCAGACACCATCGTGTCTCCCATTAGTCGATCATTTATAACAACATATTTTCTCAGTAACCCTAATAATAACAGAAGTTATAAATGACAAAAGAAGTATACATGTGGGTAAAGGGAAGATTCCTCAGATAATTATGGCCTATTGCCTAGGATGTACACTTTTCTTTGTCTAACAAACTCTGACATACTGTGCCACCTCATGATTGAGGAGGTTATGTGAGGTGATATGTAAAGGGGGAGTCCTCTCTGTCGTGAAGGTACATTCTCTGAATATCGGCAACAGACTCTACTGTTCTTCATTCACTCGTCCAGACTTGTATGACTTAAGCGTCAGAGAGCCTTTGCTAGGGAATCTCCCCGATTTCTAAGCGCTGACATTTTGTTGGCACATCTCCATGTGTGAAGGATTAAAAGGATGCTATTTAGTCAAGTAAGAGGTCTTATACTAGTCAACCATCATGTCATCGTGCCCTGCACGTCATATTGAGCGACAAACTGACCTAGAATTATAATGTGATTGGAGAACAACCATCATGTTATTTCTGCAACAAGGCATCTTACTAACAGAAGGAGAGCAAACATGCATGATTAAGAGAAAAGCTGGTCTATTCATTATGATCGGGACCATATCTATTAAAGGGCTTTCTTGTATCCTTTACTCAAATGAATTAGCCCGGATGATGTGCAATATGTTGGTGTAGGAAGCATCTGACGATCATACCTGTGTTTTAATTATGTTAAAGGGTTCAAAGTTAATATGTTTTGTTATCTGACAAGGTTAAATGAGATTGCAGGAAAGTTCTAAGTGTACTTAGGTAAAAGTCCTAGCTACAGTTAGGCAGGTGAAAAACCCTAGAGGGTGGTAACCCTAGGTCCTAGGGGGTGGTAACCCTAGGTCCTAAGGGGTGGTAACCCCAGGTAAGGAAAAGTTCTAGTTGAGGTTAGGCAAAGGAAAAACCCTAGGGGGCGGTAACCCTAGGTCCTAGGTGTTGGATCGAAAAGCGCTACAGGGGGGGGGGTGAATAGCGCTCGTGGCTTTCACTTATCTAATTAGAAAATATTTGAGTAAGACAGCGGAATAACAAATAAAACACACACAAGAAGACCCAAGTGTTTTTACTAGGTTCGGAGTCTTGGGTGACTCCTGTTAGTGAGAGCCCTAGAGCCGATCATGTGATGATTGTTATATGGACTCGATGTATCATATTCCTATATATTTATAAAGGCATTTCTTATGATTATTATACTTACTTATATTGGTACCAAATAACTAAGTATAATAACGTCCTTGAGTAGAAGGTTCTTATCTATATCAATCAATTGGTTGAATTGATAATGAGATGATATAGAGAACACTACTCTTAATCATTCCTAGTCAAGTATTAACATTCAGGGACAATGTTAATACGATGAGACTAGCATGTAGGTCAACTCGATGACTTGGTCTCACAAATCATGGATATAGAGATTTCAAGTTGACATATGGGTATGCATTGGAGAATGTATACTGAATGACCCGCCATGAGAAAGTATCATGGATTGTTATATGAGTGTCATATACTTTCTCATGTGACTATTAGTATGACTATCAGTCCTTGGACCTGAAGTCACCATGGTTCCCTACATAAGGAGTTGCATACTTTGGCTTCGTCAAACGTCACCCGTAAATGAGTGGACTATAAAGGCGACTACTGGGTATGTAACAAATTATGCGGAGGGATGTGTGTGATGTAGATGGGATCTATCCCTCCTATATGATGGGAGTGACATCATGATTCTTGATAGATTGAGACCACTAAGTGCATGGTCATGCCCAAATGAGTCAATATGAGATATTGAGCTCATTTGATTAGAGTGAGTCTACTTGGAATGCAAGACATAAATTGATTAGAGGATGACACGGTCTATGCCTCAATTGATCAATTTAGATGTCAAGTATAGAAGGACATTGTCACATATTGTGAGAGTCACAATTAGTAGTCACAAAGGTGATGTTGGATCCCAACATTCTTGTAACTTGGGTAGTAATGATGTGTTGCTAGATACCGCTCATTACTTATGTTTCTAAATGGATTTATGAGCATTGCCAACGTTACAAGAACCTATAGGGTCACACACAAAGGACAATTAGATGGAGATTAGGTTCATATGATGGTCCAAGAGGATTAGGTTCATATGATGAACCAAATTGGATTAAGAGTAATCTAAATTAGACTAATTGAGTTGGACTCAATTTGATTCATGTGTTGAATAAGTCTAATTTTGACTATGATTCATTGAGTCAATTTAATTCAATGAATAGAGATTCATTAAATTAAATTGACTTGAATCAAAGGTTAGGTGTGATCAACCATGGGAGATAAAAAGGTCAAGTTTGACTTGATCAAATGCCACCTCATTGTGACTTGGTATGGGGTCGGCCAATGATGATGTTCCACATCATCAATGCTACGTCATTGTGTGCCACCTCATGAGGAAGACTTAGAGCCATGACTCTTGGTGTTCCATGGAGGTATTAAACCTCCATTAAGTGGCCGGCCACTTTAGGTGTGTGAATGAATTGCATGGTGTGCTCATTCACTTCTTCTTCTTCCTCTCTAGTTTTTCTCTCCCTCTCATCCTCCATTGCCGATACTTCTCAAGGGTGCTAGCAAACTCTAAGTTGTTCTCTCCACCTTTTGTCCTTGTGGATACGTGTAGAGGAGTGTTCACTTGACACTCTACGAGATCCGACAACCTTTGGACGAGCGGGATAAGCGAAGGGTATTGCTACAAGGGTAACGCTCTTTTCATGTAGATCTATGGCATATCTAGTGTAGACAAACATGTACAAGATTATTTTATATATTTTCACACGGATCCGTGGCTAGCTTCGGGGTTTCCGCAACGCAAAAAGCGATTTTTGTGGCTCGAAATTGCTAACAGTGGTATCAGAGCCACGTTCGAAGCTTGTACATGTTTGTATTTGTTTTTATGGAAAAGATTTTAGATCTGTAAGTTTCTATAATTTTTCTAATTTTATGAATTTTGTGAGTATTTTTCTTCTAGATTCGAAGCAACAAGTGTTTGGACACTTGTAGACTTCGACTATCAAGAAAAACCTTTCGAAATGGCAAGGTCTCGCCCAAACAAAATTATTTTTGTTTTAGGAAAATGACTTAAGGCACTGTTAGATCAAGATGGGACACTCGTGATATTCATTTCACGAGAAGGGGCGCCGCCCCTAAACCCACAAGGGGCATTGTCTCACGATCACGCCCGAAAATCGCTAATCGGGACCACCGGGAAGTTATAACTCATAAAATTGATAAAAAAAATAGTAGTAAAATTATAGAAATTTATGTAAAATACATAATTTAGAATTATGTATGATATTGTGATAATCATGGCCCAAAAATCCAATTTGATTGGATAAAAGTATGTTGTAATTCATAATATGGCTTGCGCGTCATTTTTTTTTTGTTGTGTGTGTTGTATATGATATACGACCTGCGTGTCGTGCCTCCACTTTTATGTTCCTATTATAAATAGATTTTAGACTCGAATGTAACTTGAGTTTCATATTTGTAATGTACAAAATGAAGCGGTGGAAGGTCCACTCAAGAAGGAGCTACGAGGAGGGTGATTTCAACACATGGCGGTAAAAAAGGAGACGCTTGAAGAAGTCGTTAACCCTAGGTTGACCGTCTAATCTTTTCATTGGCTTGAAAAGATCATAGTAGGGCCATACCTCATCACAAATTATTTTTCTTGTGTGTATGTGATGCATGCTAATGTAGGGTAATTAGTGCCTTAATGCGTATATGATACACATTCATGATTAGATTAGATCTTAATCAAGTCAACTCGAAATGGCTACCAAGTTTTGATACCCATCACTACCTCAATCATTTGTTGTTGTTGAATCTTCCAGAGTAGAGCAACGCATATTATCTTGGTAGGGTGCGGAGGGACAATCTTGGTCCCGCCTATCAAAGCTTGGGTGAGTACAAACTCAATTAGATTGAGTATAACTAGTTAACTCAATTGGATCGGGTAAAACTATAGGCATTTTCCAACGGTTGGATAAACAAGAGTTGCATAGAGATGTAATTGATAATTAGTTATCTACCGATCATACTAAGTCTTGGGCGATTTAGCCAAAGCTAACTCAAGGCGTAGTATAATGTGGATCTTGTCTCACGAGAATTATAGCTAATTGGTATGAATCTAGTAGTATGGTTTGACCACATCCATGACTTGATTCTACAAAAGATCTATAATTCAGTGGGAGCATCATTTAGTTAAAGGCATAATTAAATGATCAGTGGAATATGATATTTACTCTCTGATTTATTTATGTTGTAGATTTCCATGTTGACAAACATGAACACTTTCTCCCTGCATTCTGTCCTTGATAAGGACAAGCTCAATGGAGCTAATTTCCTGGACTGGTACATGAACCTGAGAATCGTTCTTACAAAAGAAAGAAAATTGTACGTCCTAGAGCAACCCATTCCGGAGGCACCTCTTGCCACTGCCACGTGAGCTAACCGAGATGCTTATAAGAAGCATCAAGATGTTGCATTAGATATGCCATGTCTCATGCTCGCAACCATGAACTCTGAGCTTCAGAAGCAACACGAGTTGATGATTGCTTATGATATGGTTGAACATCTTCATCAACTATATCAAGGATAAGCAAGGCATGAGAGATTCTAGATCTCTAAGGCACTGTTTCAGTGCAAGATGCAAGATGGGACTCCCGTAGGTCTATATGTACTCAAGATGATTGGGTACATAGAGAACCTACAAAGGTTGGGATTCCCACTTAGCCAAGAACTGGCCACTAACTTAATCTTGCAATCCTTGCCAGAAAGTTACAGTCAATTTGTCATGAATTACAACATGAACGAAATTGATAAGCCACTGCCTGAGCTGCTAAGCATGTTGCGAATTGCTGAGCTAAACCTTAAGAAGGTAAAGCCCAACTCCATTTTGATGGTGCAAAAGCATAAAGGCAAGGGCAAGCCTAAAAGCAAGGGAAAGTCCCAAGCCAAGGGCAAAAGAAAGGTAATGAAACCTAAAGGAGGGGTTGCCAAGGATGCTACCTGCTTCCACTACGGTCAGACCGGACACTGGAAGAGGAACTGCAAAGTATACCTGGAAGATCTTAAGAAGAAGAGAAATGAGGTTTCTACTTCAGGTATATATGTTATAGAAGTCAATCTTTCTATTTCTTCATCATGGGTATTAGATATCGGATGTGCTTCTCACATTTGTACTAATGTACAGGCACTGAGAAATAGCAGGACATTGACGAAGGGCGAGGTGGACCTATGAGTAGGCAATGATGCACGGGTTGATGCTGTTGCTGTAGGAACTTACTTTCTATCTCTGCCCTCTGGGCTTATACTAGAATTAGATGAATGTTGTTATGTGCCTGCTCTTACAAAGAATATCATTTCTGTATCTTGTTTAGACAAGAAAGGCTTTTCATTTATAATAAAGAACAAATGTTATTCCGTTTATTTAAACGATATATTCTATTGTAGTGCACCTCTGATGAACGGACTCTACATTCTAGACTTGGAGAACCCTATCTATAATATAAGTACCAAAAGGTTCAAGTCAAATGAAATGAACCGAACCTAACTCTAGCATTGTCGCTTAGGTCATATAAATGAGAATCGCTTATCCCAGCTCCATAAAGATGATTTACTAGACTCATTTAATTTTGAATCATATGAGACATGCGAGTCATGCCTACTGGGCAAGATGACCAAGACTCCCTTTAGTGGACACATCGAAAGAGCAACTGACTTGTTAGGACTTATACATAGTGATGTATGTGGCTCTTTCATTGTCACTGCCAGAGGTGGTTATAGGTACTTCATTACATTTACTGATGACTTAAGTTGATATGGTTATGTGTATCTGATGACACATAAGTCACAATCCTTTGAAAAGTTCAAAGAATTCAAGAATGAAGTACAAAACCAGCTTAGCAAGAGTATTAAGGTACTTCGATCAGATCGAGGTGGTGAATACCTTAGCCATGAGTTTCGTGACTATCTAGCTGAATGTGGGATTCAATCCCAACTCACTTCTCCTGGAACACCACAGTGGAATGGTGTATCCGAAAGGAGGAATCATACTCTATTAGATATGGTGTGATTTATAATGAGTCACACAGATCTTCCTATATCCTTTTGGGGATATGCTCTAGACACAGTAGTCTTCACACTTAACCGTGTTCCATCCAAAGCTGTGATAAAGACACCATATAAGATATGGACTTGGAGAGATGCCCAGATATCTTTTATGAGGATTTGGGGTTGTGAGGCTTACGTTCGACGTCAAGTCTCAGACAAACTGGGACCCAAATCCAATAAGTGCTATTTTATAGGATATCCCAAGGAAACGAAGGGATATTACTTCTACATTCCCAGTCAACATAAAGTGTTTGTGGCTAAGACTGGGGTATTTCTAGAAAAGAACTTTGTTTCTAGAAAAACTAGTGGAAGTACGTTCGATCTTGAAGAAGTTCAAGATATGGACCATAGCACTAAAGCCTTGATGGAAGTTGAGCTGGAACCACAAAATGTTGTGGATGATGAGATTGTTGCTCAAGGAGTTGAGGTAAAACAACCAGTTCAAGTAGACCTACCTCTTCGCAGGTCTGACAGGGTACGTCGTCAGCCTGAGAGATACTCATTTCTCTTGCCTGACCATGATGATGTTATGCTCGTTGAGAATGAGCCTACCTCCTATCAGGAAGCTATGATGATACCAGATTTTCAGAAATGGCTAGAGGTCATGAGATCCGAGATGGAATCCATGTACACAAACCAAGTATGGACTTTGGTTGATCCACCTGAAGACGTCAAACCCATTGGGTGTAAGTGGGTCTTTAAGAGAAAGACTGACATGGATGGACATTTACATACCTATAAGGGTCGTTTGGTAGCTAAAGGTTTCAAGCAAACTCATGGTATTGACTATGATGAAACCTTTTCTCCATTAGCGATGTTTAAGTCCATTCGGATCATGCTTGCTATTGCAGCATACCACGATTATGAGATCTGGCAGATGGATGTCAAAACCATGCTTCTAAATGGAAACTTGCTCAAGGATGGGTACATGACACAACCTGAGGGTTTTGTAGATCCACTGCATACTGGCAGAGTATGCAAGCTGCATAAGTCCATTTATGGACTAAAGCAAGCTTCTCGGAGCTGGAGTCTTCGATTCAATGATGCGATCAAATAGTTTGGTTTCGTCAAGAATGAAGATGAACCCTGTGTCTACAAGAAGGTTGTTGGGAATACAGTTGTCTTCCTTGTATTGTATGTGGATGACATACTACTAATTGGAAATGACATCCCTTTGTTGCAGTCTGTAAAGACTTGGCTGGGGAATTGTTTCTCAATGAAGGACTTAGGTGAAGCAGCCTGTATTCTAGGCATAAAGATCTATAGAGATAGATCTAAGAGATTGCTTGGCCTAAGTCAAAGTACATATATTGACACGGTATTACTACGGTTTGCCATGCAGAATTCCAAGAAAGGATTTCTGCCGAAGTCACATGGTGTGAGTCTTTCGAAAACTCAAAGTCCCTCTTCTAGAGAGGAGAGAGACCGCATGGATAAGATCCCTTATGCTTCAGCTATAGGATCTATCATGTACGCCATGCTATATACTCGTCCTGATATTTCGTATGCTTTGAGCATGATGAGCAGATACCAGTCAGATCCAGGTGAACGTCACTGGATAGCAGTCAAGAATATTCTTACGTACTTGAGAAGGACTAAAGAATATTTCTTGATATTTGGAGGCGATAACGAGCTAGCTGTAAAGGGTTACAGTGATGCCAGCTTCGAAACTGACCAGGATGATTATAGATCGCAGTCTGGGTTCGTGTTTTGCTTAAATGGTGGTGCTGTGAGCTGGAAGAGTTCGAAGTAGGGTACAGTTGCTAATTCTACAACAGAGGTTGAGTATATTGCTGCATCAGAAACAGCAAAGGAGGCAGTTTGGATCTGCAAGTTCATTATTGAGTTTGGGGTGGTTCCTAGCATAACCGATCCTATAGAGCTCTATTGTAACAACAATGGAGCAATTGCGCAGGCTAAGGAACCTCGCTCACACCAGCAGATCAAATACATACTACGGCGTTTCCATCTCATTCGAGAGATCATCGATAGAGGAGATGTGAAAATTTGTAGAGTATCTACAGAGGCTAACATCGCTGATCCCTTGACCAAGGCTTTGGAACAGAGAAAGCATGATGGTCACACTATTGCATTGGGTATTAGACCCTACACTGATTGGTACTAGTGCTAGTGGGAGATTGTTAGTGAGAGCCCTAGAGCCGATCATGTGATGATTGTTGTATAGACTCATTGTATCATATTCCTATATATTTATAAAGACATTTCTTATGATTATTATACTTACTTGTATTGGTGCCAAATAACTAAGTATAATAATGTCCTTGAGTAGAAGGTTCTTATCTATATCAATCGATTGGTTGAATCGATATGAGATGATATAGAGAACACTACTCTTAATTATTCCTAGTCAAGTATTAACATTCAAGGACAATGTTAATACGATGAGACTAGCATGTAGGTCAACTCGATGACTTGGTCTCACAAGTCATGTATATAGAGATATCAAGTTGACACATGGGTATACATTAGAGAATGTATACTGAATGACCCGCTATGAGAAAGTATCATGGATCGTTATATGAGTGTTATATACTTTCTCATGTGACTATTAGTATAACTGTCAGTCCTTGGACCTGAAGTCACCATGGTTCCCTACATAAGGAGTTGCATACTTTGGCTTCGTCAAACGTCACCCGTAAATGGGTGGACTATAAAGGTGACTACTGGGTAAGTAACAAATTATGCGGAGGGATGTGAGTGATGTAGATGGAATTTATCCCTCCTATATGACGCGAGTGACATCATGATTTTTGATAGAGTGAGACCACTAAGTACATGACCATGCCTAAATGAGTCAATATGAGATATTGAGCTCATTTGATTAGAGTGAGTCTACTTGGAGTTCAAGACATAAATTGATTAGAGGATGACACGGTCTATGCCTCAATTGATCAATTTAAATGTTATGGATAGAAGGACATTGTCACATATTGTGAGAGTCACAATTAGTAGTCACAATGGTGATGTTGGATCTCAACATTCTTGTAACTTGGGTAGTAATGATGTGTTGCTAGATACCGCTCATTACTTATATTTCTAAATGGGTTTAGGAGCATTGCCAATGTTACAAGAACCTATAGGGTCACACACAAAGGACAATTAGATGGAGATTAGGTTCATATGATGGACCAAGAGGATTAGGTTCATATGATGAACCAAATTGGATTAAGAGTAATCCAAATTAGACTAATTGAGTTGAACTCAATTTGATTCATGTGTTGAATAAGTCTAATTTTGACTATGATTCATTGAGTCAATTTAATTCAATGAATAGAGATTCATTAAATTAAATTAACTTGAATCAAAGGTTAGGTTTGATCAACCATGGGAGATAAAAAGGTCAGGTTTGACTTGACTTGAGAGGGAATATGAAGGGTCAAGTTTGACTTGACCAAATGCCACCTCATTGTGACTTGGCATGGGGCCGACCAATGATGATGTTCTACATCATCAAGGCTACATCATTGTGTGCCACCTCATGAGGAAGACCAAGAGCCATGACTCTTTGTGTTCCATGGAGGTATTAAACCTCCATTAAGTGGCCGACCACTTTAGGTGTGTGAATGAATTGTATGGTGTGCTCATTCACTTCTTCTTCTTCCTCTCTAGTTTTTCACTCCCTCTCATCCTCCATTGTCGAGACTTTTCAAGGGTGCTAGCACACTCTAAGTTGTTCTCTCCACCTTTTGTCCGTGTGGATACGTGCAGAGAAGTGTTCACTTGACACTCTACGAGATCCGGCAACCTTTGGACGAGCGGGATAAGCGAAGGGTATCACTACAAGGGTAACGCTCTTTTCATGTAGATCTAAGGTAGATCTAGTGTCGACAAACATGTACAAGATTATTTTATATATTCTCGCACGGATCTATGGCTAGCTTCGGGGTTTCCGCAATGTAAAAAGCAATTTTTGAGGCTTGAAATTGCTAACAACTCCTACTCCAAGGCCCACGCTCGTTGAGCATTTACTTTGCGTAATCACTATAAGTTCGCAAATATATAACTATGAAGTACAAGTAATGCAACAAATAAGTTATACCGACAACAGAAATACTAAATTTGAAGCTCCTGGTCGTCGGGGTGTTGCTACAGCTATTCTGGATCGTCTCGTTTGCAGCACACGGAAGAAGGATCATTTGGAAGTCGTTGTTGTGAGCTGCTGGTCGAGACCTCTGTATAAGGGCTGTTGAAGGCGCCTCAAATCCCCTTAAGGGAACCTCCATCACAGTCGAGTCAGCCACGCGGATAAGCTTAGACTCCTTTGTCGCTCATCCACCTGAAGGCGCCTCCATGCTCCTTGAGGGCGCCTTCAAGGTTGTCCGAGACACCTCAAGCCTCCATGAGGGCACCTCTAGCTCCGCTGTGCGCACCTATGACCCTTTGCATCTGAGGCACCTCCAAGCTCCATGAGGGTGCCTCAGGTACTGTTCACCCGAGGTAAACTTTGCTCTTTTGACCCTATTAGACATGTTAGTTCACCAAACAACAACATATCCTACAAAACAAAGTTAGCACATAATAATAGCATAAAAAAAATGTATAACAGTCATTAGACTGTCCGGTTCTGACTTCGAATTTCTAACCAGAAACCCTAGGTCAAACCGACGCCTACTGTTCCCTCCACGGGGAACACATCCTCACCTACTCCACTCAGGAGAGCATACCTGATGTCAGTCCAGTCCTCCAGACAGACTGGACTTTCAGCCTAGGGTTACCACCCCCTAGGACGTAGGGTTACCACCCCCTAGGACCTAGGGTTACCACCTCCTAGGACCTAGGGTTACCACCCCCTAGGGTTACCTCCCCCTAGGACCTAAGGTTACCCCCCCTTAGGATTTCTACCACCTAGGGTTACCACCCCCTAGAACCTAAGGTTGCCATCCCTTAGGGTTTTTCCTCCACCTAGGGTTACCACCCCCTATGACCTAAGGTTACTGCTCCTTACGGGTTTTCACCACCTAAGGTTACCGCCCCCTAGCACCTAAGGTTACAACCTCTTAGAGTTTTCCACCTGCCTAACCGCAGTTAGGACTTTCCTGCTACCTCATTCATACATGTTAGATAACAATTAACCTTAACTTTGAATCCCTTTGTCATTATCAAAACTTAGGTTCAATCTTCGAATGCTTCCCGCACCAACAATCTCCCTCTTTTTAATTATGACAACAAAAATTCAAAGTTAAGAAAAAAAATAATGGCATAAAAGATGATAGTTCAAGCATAAGCATGATAATACAGACATAAAATTAAGAACAGAGCTCCCCCTTAGTCAAAGCTCCCCTTTAGTTAGAGCTAAAGTAAAAAGACTCCCCCTTAATAAAGGCTCATCTTAAAAATTTTGAATTTTGAATTTCTTTGAATTTTCTTATACTCCCCCCTTTGCCATATATCAAAATCAATAAGAAGAAAGTTGATATTAGCGAAAAACTGAGAAAGTGATCATCGGCCTTAGCTTTTTAAAATTTGGAAAAGACATTAGCTTTTCAGAAGGTTTTTTAGAAAACTTAGCTTTCAAAAACATAGTTTGAAAGATTCAACCTTAGAAAACTCTAGCTTTTTACAAAATCCTCTAGCTAAAACTTAAAGAAAATTTAATAGAAAACAAGTACATAAAATATTTAGATAAAACACTTAGTTTTTTAGAATAAATTTTCCTATAAGACCCTCTTTTAACTAAGTGAATGTATAGAAAAAATCTTTATCAAAAAGTAGGGAGCATAGTTCCTCAAAAAAAAACTTTTCCAAAAAAAATTGTTTTGCTAAAAACACTAAGTTTTGGAAAGTAATTTAGCTAAGGAAAGTTTTTTTGACTTTAAAAAGTAACTTAGCTAAAAAATTTCAAGAAGAAACACTTTAGGGTTTCAAAAAGTATTTAATTTATTCTAGAAAAACATACGTTTTAAAATTTTCATATATATGTTTTTTTTTGAAAAACCAACTTAGCTATATTTTCAGCTTTAAAATAATTGCGTTGAGAAAATACCTTACTGAATAGCTCACTTTAGAAAATAATTTAACTAAGTTTAGTTAAAGAAAACTTGATTAAGTACTTAGCTTGAAAAATGCTTAGCTTAAAGATAAATAACATAGTTAAGCATTTAACAAACTTAAAACATTTTCAAAAGTATTTTAACTTGATTTTTCAAAGAAACTTAGCCAAAATTTTTGTTTAGAAATTTTTATTTTCAAGAGGGACTTAGTTAAATTTTGAAAATAAATATTTTGCAAGTACTTAGCTTTCAAGACTCTACTTTAAAATATTTTGATAAATTTAATACTAAAGAAAAATTTGATAAACTTAAGTCTTGAAACTTTCTTTTTCACAATTTCTTTGAAAATACTTAGATTTTAACAAAGACTTAGACAAGATTTTGAAGATAATTGTTTTGTCAAGTATTTAGCCCTAAAAAGACTTAGCTTTAAAAAGACTTTGAGAATCTAATACTTAGCTTCAAATGTAAAGTTTTTGAAAAAGGACTTACTTAGAAGTACTCAACTTAAAACAGATTTTGATAAAAGCTTTAGCCTAACAAATATTTTTGATAGAATATTAGATTTAAAGTTAAAAACTTATCTTAAAAATATTTTCTTGTAAAATACTTAGCTTTATTTTTCATTTTAAAAATAAATTAAAATTTTAAAATATATATATATTTTTTTAAAAGTAACTTAGCTCGACTCCCTTCACTCCACGTTGATTAATGCCTTAACAAATTCTTAGGGTCCTATAGTCCAAGCATAAAAAAAATAATTGTTATTTTATATTTTCCTAATTTTCCATCTCACCCATTCTAGGTTATCAAGCATGTTTAGCTTATGAGTGAGTATGAGATGGAGTTAACTTTATTTAATTTTTATCAATATTTGAGATTGAGATAAGTTTGAAAATTTAGTGAGTTTGAATTTTAAATGAGTAAACATTTAAAATTTTAAAGATTTTAAAAATATAATTAATTCAGTTTTAAATCATAATTTTAAAATATGATTTGAGAATTAATTAAGATTTTAAAAATTAATTATCATTAAGATTTTTAATTAACTATAATTTGAAAATTAATTATTATATGATTTGAAAATTTAATAATTAATAATTTGAAAATTTAATTATGATTTGAAAAAATTCTAATTTTGTAGATAATGATTTTGTAGTTTGAAATTATTATGATTTGAAAATTAATTATGATTTTAAAAATAATTATGCTTTTAAAATTAATTATAGAATTAAATAGAATTTTTAAATTAAGATTAAAATTAATTAAGTTAAATTTATTAAATTGAATTAAGGTTAGATTAATTTAATAGTTAAATACTACTAAATTCATCCTAGATCCATCTCACCCGATTCTGAGTTGTCAATCAGGGAACCTTGTATGTTGTTGTGAGATGGTTAACTTTAACTCAGATATGTCTAAGAATTAATTTACATTTGTGTTAGACTTAGGTTTTTTAATTAGTCAATTAATTACTTATTTCAAGGATTGGATCTCAGGCTGTGGTGAGGCACTAGGCCTTCTTGGGTATGGGATCATCCACCACTTCTAGACAGAGCCTTTCAAAGAAATTATGTATTTAATTTTCTTTTTGAACCCCTAGGTTTAACTAATCAAGTGTAAATTATGCTTAGGTCCTTAATCTAGCCTAGTCTAAGCATGTATAATAAAAAGCAGTAAAAAGCAAGCATCAAATAATTTTATTTATTTATAAAGATAGTTTTTCTATTGGCTTCCCCTGGATCATAGCCTCGATATGGTCTATCAAGGTAATGAACTTGATCCTTGGGGACCCAATATTGACCAAGTCTAACTTGATTGACCAAGTTAGACTTAGGTACCCATGCTTGGACTATCTTTCTATTTGGTCTGTTAACAAGCGATAGATAAGATCGATATTTTGTTTTAGCTTTAAATCCTAGTCCGGATCGATTGTATACGACTTTTTGTTCTCCAAGATTCAAGTCAAGATTCTTGGAACCTAGTGTAAACCGTTCCAATGCAATCTTCAAATCCTTGACTTGAGTTTTCAAGCTTGAATTCTCTTCCTCAAGCTTTTGGACTTGAGTTAAGGTTCCAGTCTGAATTGGGTCAGTCAAGGATTCAGAGTTAGTCATTTCTTTAAGGGATGTTACCTCCTTTAGAAGTGATTTGATCCGAATGTTGGATTTAGCTAATTTATACATTAAATAATTAATTAAATTGTATAAGCGAGATATACTTACAGAGGGGTTAGGCCCTTTGGAAACGGATACGGATCCGTGGCTTCTCTCGGACTCGACCTCCGATTCGTCCTCGCTTCTGGATTCGTTGATTTGGTCCCGGGCCGTCATTGCAAAGAAACTCGTCTGTTCAAGTTCTTCATCGTCGGATTCTTCCGAAGAAGACTCATCTCAGGTCACCTTCAGAGCCTTCTGTAACACCCATAGGGTACTTAGCAAGATTTTAGATATTTTTTTTATCATGAATAAAAATAGGCCTTATGTGTAAATTTGCAAAAATTTTTTTTTAATAAAAATAGAACCAAAAAGAGATGACCAAGGTTTGAACCTTGGATCTCTTACTAGATACATGTATGTGTTAACCAATAGACCAAGAGAAGTTATTGTTAGAGAGAGAAGTGACAATATAGTTAAGAGTAAGAAAAGAGCTTCTTTCATGTAGAAGGAGAAGTTAGAGTAGCCTTCTTCCTCTCAAAAGAAAAGAGAATTCTTGCTTCCTCTTTTCATTAAAGGAGGAGTAAAAGAAAGGAGAAGGAAAAGTGCATTTTCCCTTCCTCCTCTCATGAAGAATAAAAGGGGAAATTAAAGAAGAGATTTCATTTTCTCCTCTTCCTTCTCCCTCCTTCTCTTCACCGTGACCAAACCTTCTCCTCACCTCCATTGCCGAAACCCAAAAACAAAGGAGGACTCCTCTTTAGGAAGGCTCCACAATCAAGATTACTTCCCAAAGGAAATCAAGCACAAGGAGGTAAGTATCCCCTCACCTGTGGTACAAGTCGCTTACGAAATTTCCGTGAGGTTAGAATGCCTAAAAATAAAAATAAAAGAAAGAAACCTATGCTCATGGATCTCATTATGTTATGATATGAACTTAGTTAAAGATTTATGTTGGATGTTGTTTAAAGCATGATCTTCTTCTTTATATGTTTCGGCCATGAATATTTTAGGGCTTTAAGAAGCGTAAAAATCTAATCTATCATGCTTATAGACTCCCTTATGATATGATAAGAACTTGGCTAGGTATTCATGTCTATATGTTGCTTGAAATTTTATTTCCTTTATTGTGAAGTTTCGGCCATGATGAATCTAGGGTTTCAAGAAGCTCAAAACCTAATTTAACTTGCTTATAGATTCCTTTATGATAGGATATGAACTTGACTAAGTATTCATGCTTGTATGTTGCTTGGAAATTTTATTTTCCTTTATGTAAAGGTTCGGCCATGATGAATCTAGGGTTTCAAGAAACTCAAAACCTAATCTAACACGCTTATAGATTCCTTTATGATAAGATATAAACTTGACTAAGTATTCATGTTTGTATGTTGCTTGAAATTTTATTTCCTTTATTGTGAAGTTTCGGCCATGATGAATCTAGGGTTTCAAGAAGCTCAAAACCTAATTTAACTTGCTTATAGATTCCTTTATGATAGGATATGAACTTGACTAAGTATTCATGCTTGTATGTTGCTTGGAAATTTTATTTTCCTTTATGTAAAGGTTCGGCCATGATGGATCTAGGGTTTCAAGAAGCTCAAAACCTAATCTAACATGCTTATAGATTCCTTTATGATAATATATGAACTTGACTAAGTATTCATGTTTGTATGTTGCTTGGAAGTTTTATTTCCATTCCTTGAAGTTTCGGACATGATAGGGTATAGGGTTTCAAGAAGTTTAAAACCTAATGTAACATGCTCATAGACTTCTTTATGATAGGATATGAACTTGGCTAGGTATTCATGTTTGTATGTTGCTTGGAATTTAATTTCCTTTCCTTGAAGTTTCGGCCATGATAGAATTTAGGGTTCCAAGAAGTTTAAATTTAAAACCTAGCATGCACATGAATCTTCTCATGATATGATATGAATGCAATTCAATATTCATGCTTGTATGTTGTTAGAGCTTACTTTTCCCTTTCATGAAACTTTCGGCCATGACTATATTCTAGGGTTCAAGGAAGTTTAAATTTAAACTTAGAAAGCTCATGGATCCCCTTATGATATGATATGGAGTTAGCTTGGTATTTTTATGCTTGTATAGAACTTAGTTTCATGTTCTTAAAGGTTCGACCACAACTAAGTTAAAAGGCCTAGGAAGCTTAGAATCTAAACTTCTTATGCTCATGATATTCTTTATAGTTTATGATATGAAATTTATCTAAGTTTCACAAGCTTAAATGATGTTGTAACCTAGAACCAAGCATGGTGACTTTCGGCCACTATATGGAATTAGGGTTAGAGACCTAATTATGATTTTGCTAGGTGTCTCACATACTAGGATATGAATTAGGATATGCTAGTAAATGTTTTCCATGTATGATTATGTTTTCCTATGATGCATTTTATGCTCATTTAAGTATGCTTATGAACTATGCATGATGATGACTCTTATGATGTGTTTTATGCTTAAGTATGCATGCTTTATGATAAGACAAGTACATGCCATTTATGTATGCTTATGAACCATGCATGAAATGATTTTTATGATGGCTATGTGCCCAAGTATGCATGCCTTATGATATGATAAGAAAATGGCTAAGAGTTGCTTCCCTTAAGTTGGGATTAAGAGAACTCTTCATGTTAAGACAAGAGCATGACATTTATGTTGATATGATATGACAGTTATGATGATATGATATGCATGACATGTATTTTACTTTGTATGGCTTGTACCAAGGGTGGGCTCCATAAGTGCCCCTAGACCGACGGACTATGAACGGGTCTAGTAAAAAGGGATGGGCTCCTTAGTACGCCCCTAGGCCGACGGACTATGAACGGGTCTAGATCCCTAGTAGGTTCGGGGCTAGCTACCCTGTCCTAGGGATTGCGCACATTTATGTATGTATGTGGTACAAGCCGGGCCCTCATGATGATGATATTATGTTTAAGTATTAAAAAGATATGTTTAAAGACATCTTGCACTTGACATGACATATGTTTTAAAAAAAGACATTCCGCATGATACACCCATTCATGATATGATATGTTTCATTTTTATGAATTATATGACATGATGTTATGCCATACTCTTATGACTTATAGGACATGATGTTATGAGATGTTTTGTTTAGGATTCATACGACCTGATGATATGTTATGCTTCTATGATTCACATTACATGATTCCTTTATTTATGACATGTTAGAGTATGATGTTTCTTAATGATATGATATGATAGGAGGCTATGTTCACATGATATAATGTTAGATGATTATGTCTCCATTGATTATATGCTTATATGACTATGCTATGAGATTCGGTTTTTGTGAGTAGGAAAAAGATCTTACTGAGCCTGTGTGCTCATAGCTTACTTTCCTTGTACCACAGATAAAGGCAAGGAATGGTTGATCTAAGGGAGCTGCAGGAGAGGCAAGGAGATGTGTGTGGCAGTGGCTCGGCTAAGACAAATAAAGACCTGCTATGTTATTTTTGTTATGTCTGACATGAACCAAGTGTATTATGTTACATTCCAGTATAACTTCATGACATTTCCGCTGCTTTATGTTACTAGAAAGAAATTTTAAATATGCATGTGTATCCTGGAATAGTTAAGTAAGTAAGTAGCCCCGTCCCTTTTAGTAGCAGGGAGGGCGGGCGTTACACCTTCTTCCTTCTTGGTTTCTTTGCGTCTTTCTAGTTCAGACAGTTCACCTTGATATGCCCCTTCTGGTTGCATCCGTAACAGGTGACTTCGACTTTCATCCTTGAGTTTGGTTGGACTTTCATCCTTGAGTTTGTAGCCTTTCTTCTTTCTGTAGAGCTTCCTCACCAGGTTGACGAGTTCGTCTGTGAGTTCATCATCGTTGTCGTGTGAATCCAGTTCTTCTTCTGACTTCGATTTGATTATGCATCTTGGTTTTGACTTGCGCACTCTGCTTGTACCTGCAACCAAAGCTATACCCTTCTCAGCCAGACATGAGTTAATTTGTTCATGCAATTCAAATTCTGAATATAATTCATCCAATTTGATTGAAGAGGAATCCTTGGATACCTTGTAAGCATCTACCATGGACTCCCACAAGGTATTCCTTGGAAAAACATTTAGGGAATACCTGATAATATCTCTATTTTCTACCTTTTGTTCGATTGCGTGGAGTCTATTGAGGAGGTCTTGGATGCGTGCATGCAATTGGCTTGTTGTTTCTCCTTCCTTCAACTTAATATTATATAGTTTATTACGAATAAGATCCCTCTTACTTACCTTTGTATTGGATGTGCCCTCGTGCAACTCGATCAGCTTCTCCCACAATTCTTTGGCGCTCGAGAACAGGCCGACACAGTTCAACTCCTCCTTCGTTAGTCCACATTGGAGGGTTCAGGTTGCTTTGGCATTGGCTTCTTGTAACAACCCGCCTCCTACTGATACTAGGCTGCGGGGCCGACCATCACATTATGCTGTGCTAAACTATAAGGTGCGGAAGACTGATCTAATTTAAAATTTCTTTATGCTAAGGAAATTTCTTTGTTCTACATGTGCTAAGGGATGGGATCTAAGGTATACATGACATATTTTTCATCCCCCATGATCAAGGAGATACAACTAAAGGTTTCTAGTCAAAATCTAGCTTCCCGATCGATTGAGCTTATCACTCAATCGATTGGAGCTATTGGAGCCATTGGATCGATCCACTGATCGATTCAGCGTGCTACTGTGCACGGATGAATTTCTGGATCGATCGGCTGATCGATCCAGGCTGACCAATCGATCCAATGATCGATTCAGAAGCTCTCTATTCGCGGGAGCAAATTCCCCGATCAATTCAGGAGCTTACTGTTCGCGGAACAAGCTGCCCAATCGATCAGCTGATCGATTGAGGAGCCTCCAATCGATCGGCTGATCGATTGGGGTTTCTGATTTCATATCAGAAGTCTGATTTCAGCACTGTTTCGTGCTCAAATCACATATATCAATTCTATAAGCAAAAACAAAGCTACTAGACCTATCATTACTCATGATTAGCTATCTAATATCATGACAACTAACAATCTATGCATAACTTTCATAATCCAAGACACTTAAATAACTAAAGTGCAGAAGGGAATAACATAAAGGAAATGCTAAGTTCTTAAGTTGCTAGTTTCTCCAAAGATCTTTATTCCAAGTTCCTATCCACACATATCTTCATTGCATTGTCCTCCAGCCTCCGCTAATCCATCTTTCCTTTACCCTTATCTGCAGTATAAGGAAAAGAAGTATCTGTAAGCTTGGGAGCTTAGTAAGAAACCATCTACCTCACAAAACATGCATACGATGCAATTTATGCTTTTAAAACATGCTATTTGAAATATATATTGAACATGTTAGAGCATGGCATGGCATACTATCATACAAAACATAGAAATCCATAGCTGATCATGGCAATATCTTCTAGTATCAACAAGATAGAACTAAACTGATACGATAGCTAACTAAACTAATGCTAAGCTGATACAAATTCTGAACTGTAATCACATAACTAAATTGTGAAGCTTTGAAAAACTATTTATTATAAATAGATAAATATACTAATCATGCTGCTGTTGGGCCCGACAACTGTACTTGCTATGCGCGCATCCCTAACTAAACTCGGGGTTGCAAATCCCGATTCTAGTAGGGTTTACTAGGTTATCTAAACCTAGGGATGACTGTGGGAGCCCAACCCAAGGACAACTGAAGTCCAGTACAGTGCCACTGAAAAGTAAAATACTGATTTGTAGCTAATATACCTTACCTTGCTCTTACTAGGTTATTTGAACCTAGAACTAGGTTATCTGAACCTAGAGGCGACTGTGGGAGCCCACCCATTGGACCATCTGTCCCATATAAGATGAAGCAAAGCTAAGTATGCTATAAATGCTCCTATTGCATTTGTCTAAGCTATTAAAAATGCCTATGTTGCATTTAACTGAGCTAAGCATTTTATCAAACATTTGGTGTGCACTAATTCACACCCTATGTGCTGAAAATCTGTATATAACTAAACTAAGGCATAAAATCGTGAAAAGAGCTACTTATACTGCAGGTGAGGGGTTTCTTACATCCTGCGCTAGATTCCTTACAATCCAATCGCTAGGTTTTCCGGAGAAGGGATCTCTTCGGCGATCTTCTGGCGTGTATGCGTTCTTCTCGCGGAGAGGAGCGTCCTCGTACCCTTGATGTTGCCGGAAGATACTCCTATGACCCTAGGGATGGAACCCTAGGTTCTTCCTTGGACTTGGGCGCTGAGAGGTGAGGAAGGGAGAGGGGTCGGCGGGTGAGGGTTTGAGGGAGAGAAACTATCGATAAAAAATCATCCCCCACTTAAATCTCCTATTTATATTAAGTGATTAATGTCACCCCAACTCAACCTTAAATATAATTGTTTCCCTCTTCTTTCAGCACACCCCTGCTGGGGCCACATGGTTACTAAGTCATCCAGAAGGCATAGAGTTCGCTAGGTCTCGGGTTCGATTCCCGCTTAAGCTATTTTATGGTTTTATTTATTTATTTATTTTTACTACTTCTGCTACTCCAAAAATTCCGTAAAAATATTCTAAAATTCCAGAAAAATCATAGAATATTTCTAAAATTGATTTGAGAATTTTCGGGAATTACAATCCCCCATACCTTATAAAAAGTTCATCCTCGAATTTAGAATAACTCTGGGTACTTCTGTCTCATACTAGCTTCTGTCTCCCAAGTTGCCTCTTCTGCTGTGTGACTTTGCCAAATAACTTTTTCTAATGGTACTTCCTTGTTTCGTAATTTCTTAACTGCTCGGTCTATTATCTGAATAGGCCGACTGTCATAGCTGAGGTCTTCACGGACTTGTACCGTGTGAGATCTCGGAAAATTTAAATAAATAGGGTTATTTCAGAAATAGCCTTATAAAATTTTTCTGGAATTTTTAGAAATATTCTGGGAATTTTTCGAAGCTCGAACGGAGGGTTTTGAGAAGATCGATCGGCGGGTGCGGATAAAGCCTGTTTGGGATACCCGTTTAAGTGAGGAAAAGTTTTTAATTATAAATTCTTTTCCTTTACTTATACTTATTCTTTCCCAAACGTCGAAATCCCCAAACCAGCACTGATCCGAAACCGGTCTTCCTCTCCTTTCCCCGATCTCTCCTCTGCCCCGAAGCCGATCTCCTTCTTTCCCTCTTCTCCTTCTCGCAACTCCTCTCATGGACGAATCAGCGCCGAGGTTGGAGGAGCACGTCACCGGAGCACGACGGGAACCAGCGGGCTTCATGTCATCTTCGGCCTAGGGCTTATTGTTCGGTGGATTCTGCTGCCGAGTGTCGACAGCGAGTCGGCTAGGGCACGATAGGTGCTCGATCTGTGTCATCTCCAGCCTATCGACCCTTCGTTCTTCCTCCACGAGTTGTTCACAGAGAAGTCCGCGTCTCCCTTCTTGTCAGATTTGGATCGAACAACGCCACCGAGGAGTGATCTTGGAGGTAAGGTGTCGCTGGATTTGTGTATTGGTTAGATTAGGGTTCTTCTCTACATTTGCCCTCGCCCTCGCCCTCTCTGATCTATGCCCTAGAGCCATCATCGGAGGGGAATCTTAACCGCCGGCTACAAGTTCTTGGCCGTGATCACCAAGTGCTCATTGGGTGCGAAACCGATTATCTGATTTCTATCTCTGTGGTTTGTTGATCAGGCGACGTCGATCACTGGCAGCTACCATAGATTCAATGTTTGATTGGAAACAATGGAGTGGGTTTCAGCACAGTTCTGCTGTGATGCTGGAATGGTGATTGTGAGGTGAGTTCTTGTTGGAAATTAGGTATTGCTTGGTTAGAGATCTCCATTTATTGTTGATCTCTTCTCTTGATCCGATCAGTGAGGATCTGTGTATTGTGGGTGTACCTGGTCCAGCAATACTCCAACCAACAGCTTCCCTAGTTCCAGCAGATTTCCTTGTATTCCAGTGGTTGAATTGAGGTATGTGTAGAGATTGTGATACATGTGGCTTATGTTGTACTACTTGATCATGTGTAGAATTGAATTAGGTTTATGTGTAGATTTAGGTATGATTTGGATTACATGATTACTAGATGATTAGTGATTATGTTTAGATTTATTTGGTTATATTGATCTAATGGAATGATTAGGGTTAAGGTAATTAACCCTAGTCAACCGTTGGATTTCTAATCTAATTGGTGATTAGGGATTAGGTAACTAATCCTAATTAACCATTAGATTTAATTATGTAGATTGAGGTTGTGTGATTAGGGTTTTGCCCTAATTTAGGTTTAGGGATTTTATTTAGCTATTGTTTGGAGTTAGCTAAATAAAATATATATATTGTTTGTTGACACAGGACTCTGATTCGAGACGGGCATCTCGACCTTGGATTGCTTGGTTGTACCTTCTATTTGAGGCGGGTACCCTCTGACTTATCTTTTGATAATGTCTTATGATATGTGTAGCTTATATATATTTACTAGTGGTAGATAGTAGATTATTCTCCCTCTTGGTCTTAGCTAGTTGATACCTATCACATGCTTCATCTGCTAGTTGCTTTACTTTAGGATTGGATACTTTTACCGCTTGCCATGTGTATATGTTCATAGAGATGTATATCTATAGTGCTCTACTCTACTGATTAGTTGTTGTACGTGTGTGATACATGCTCTTGGATTCATGATGCTTATATCATTGTTATATGTGATGTCTTTAGATTTATGCTGTTTTATATCATGGTTATATATATGCGTTTACCTTTTTGGGCACACACATATATGGAGGAGGCTATGTTCAGGTATGACATACTGTAGCCGCATGCACCATATTGCATGATTGCATGCTGGGCGATTGACGACTCCATTATTGTTGAGCTCGTCGGCCGGCTACATGGACCCGCACACAACGTGTTCACTGCATGGGTAGTGGCACAGCACTCAGGGTGTGTAGGGTAGATTGCCCGGTAGTGCTCCGCTAGGGCGCTCATGGGTAGCGTGACAGGAGCGTGGTAGCACACCGAGGTCCCTCCCCGTCATTGCGTACCGGGAGATGAGAGCGTTACGCTCCCTCACTATGTTTGAGGTAGGAGGATAGGTGTACTCCGACAGCATCCCGTCCACTCGGTCACTCATCAGGGGTAGTGACGGCAGAGTGCACGGTTGTCACAGCCCTACCCACTCGGTCTCACCATTGTGTGTGAGATGGCTGAGCATGGCAGTAGGGGTGACCAGGACATGTCATTTGCATCATATGCACAGATTGCATTATTTATGATTGATGCATTTTGGTGATTGCATATGATTGACATGCATACAGGTTATATGCTTTTGCTCTGACTATTTTTATTTGTGTATGTTCACAGTCAGTTGCACAAGCCTCGCAGGTGAGTACAGTTTATTTCAGTTATGCATTTTCTTATTTTTCTTGCTATAGACTGTACTTTATGCCTATTGCTGGTTATTACAGTTTATTTCAGCTATGCATATCTGTTATACTGTTAGGAGACTGTACCGTAGGTTGTACTGTTAGGAAACTGTACTGTAGGTTGTATGGTTAGAGAACTGTACTATTGATCCTATGGTTTAGGAGACTGTACCTTAGGTTTTCACTGGTGGATATATATTGCTGTACATGTCTATTGGTTTACCTGCTGAGTTCTTGAACTCACCCCGTTGTTACTATTTTTCAGGTTGAGGCCGTCAGGAGAGATTCCCGTCGCTAGCCCCATTATCGCGAGGATTTCCTTTGTCGGATTGTATTTTGCTTTTGCATCTTATATACTTGTATTGTGAGTTTGTATTGTGGACTTTATGTCGAACCTTTGGGTTTGCTGCTTTTGTTTTCCGCTGCAGATTTTCACACTACTTCGTCGATTTTTTTTCTTCATTGTAGTGGAGTAGGATGTGTACGTATATCTTTGCTGGTTTTATATCATTCTTCCTTATTAAACTGCGTAGATTGATTATATGTTGAGCTGTGTGGAATATTGATATAAACTGCGTGGTTTGTTTCTTACTTGTATTGTATTGTTCCGGCCGTGTGTGGCCGGGGTATAGAGATATATGTATACTGAGCTTCATATTGTCCGCCGTACAGGGGAGATGCTGCCGAAATTTCTTCGGACAGATTTTCACACTACTTCGTCGATTTTTTTTCTTCATTGTAGTGGAGTAGGATGTGTACGTATATCTTTGCTGGTTTTATATCATTCTTCCTTATTAAACTGCGTAGATTGATTATATGTTGAGCTGTGTGGAATATTGATATAAACTGCGTGGTTTGTTTCTTACTTGTATTGTATTGTTCCGGCCGTGTGTGGCCGGGGTATAGAGATATATGTATACTGAGCTTCATATTGTCCGCCGTACAGGGGAGATGCTGCCGAAATTTCTTCGGACAGGGACTACCTGGGGCGTGACAATTTATTTGGTATCAGAGCTAGGCTCCGATTTCGGATTTTTGTTTTCTGGAGTTGCGAGTGTATCTGGATATTTTCGGATTTGTCCGAATTTCTGTCGATTTTCTCGTTTCGGAATTCCGAGGTATTTTGATGAGGATTTATCAGTTCTATTTGGGGCTAAGCAGCGACAGGACATCTCCAGACAGCAAATAGGTAAAACAGGTAATTTTATAGTTTTATACCTGTAGTGATATCTGGATATATATGATACGTGTTTTAGTACTTAGACGTGGTCGCACATGTATGAGGGCGATCGATTCTCTAGAGACAGTCTCCAGAGAGTTCTGTTAGGGTTGAACCTGTCCATCAGGGATAGACTCCTTAGGGTATTGTGACCACGTTAGACTGTCAGATCCTGACGGTTCCGACTTCAGAGGTACCTACCTCGCCTGTACCGCCAGTAGTACCTACAGGGTACTCGGCACCTTCTCTAGCCGTGCCTACTGCGTACTCGGTACCACCACAGACATCTGTGCTGGTTACTACATACTCGGTACCTGCACCAGCAGTACCGGTTACATCTTACCCGGTACCGCCCATCGTACCTTTAGTCGTCCCTACTTATGCATACTCTATAGTTCCACTAGTGGTTCCTACCCTGTTTATGTGGCAGCACCAGTGGTACCTCTTCCAACCTATCCATCAGTACCACCCATAAGATCAACTCCAGTGATTCTGCCAGTACCGCAGCGATATCTACGGATATGGTTGTGGCACGAGCATGGATCCCAGCCTTGGCGGAGTTGGTGAAAAGCCAATTCACGCTATTTCGTGGTGAGACTGATCCGAGCGTGGCTCAATCTTGGATAGAGTCTATGGAGCGGACATTCTTTTACATGGCCTGCTCCGAGTGGGAGAAGGCTGAGCTGGCTGCTTACCACTTACGAGACAGGGCAGAGATCTAGTCGATTATAGGCGAGCAGCATGTTATATATACGAGATTTAGAGAGGCATTCGAGAGTCAGTATTTTCCCCGGGCGTATCAGATGACACGTCGGCGGGATTTCCTGAGTCTTCGACAGAATAACCGCTCAGTGATGGAGTATAATGCCGAATTTAACCGGTTGGCCGGATTCTGTCCTGAGTTGGTTGCCGATGACAGATCTCGTATGTTTCAGTTTGTCCAGGGACTGGACGAGCATCTTCAGGTGTAGATTGCAGATTTTGGTCATTCATCATATACAGAGGCTCTGGATAGAGCTCTTATGATTTAGGCAGCTCAGTAGAGAGCAAATACAGATAAGAAAAGAAAGCAGACTGATCGGACTTCCGGACAGATCCAACAGCCACAGATTACGAGATAGCAGCAGAGTAGTCGTACTCAGACGGGTCAGGGTATTTCTGGGTCATCTGGCCGACCCCAGAAGTCAGGATGATCTTCATCATGACGTTCCCGGTCTTCTCAGCAGAACCGGAAACTGTCCACCGATGATTCTCACTGCACCCGATGTGAGTCCTGAGATCACATCATCTCTGCATTCACCCTGGGACAATCAGTTTGCTATTATTGTAAACTGCCTAGGCATGTGAGCCGAGACTGTTCGCTGCAGGCTTAGCATGTAGCTTCTGGAATTTCTGTTCCGGGAGGAAAGTTTGGTCAGTCCGGGACTCAGCGAGGAGGGCCGAGAGCCCAATCTTCGTATCATCAGCAGAGGACAGCTCCTCCTGCAGCAGCTGCATATGGCATGCACGGTCAGGAGCATTCTGGTGTCCTTGTGGAGAACCCCACGGTATTCCACCTTAGGATTCTCCTGTACTATTCGTCAAGAAGAAGGATGATACTCTGAGGTTGTGCATCGATTATAGGCAGCTGAATGCAGTGACTATCAGAAATAAGTACCCCTTGCCACGGATTGAGGATTTATTTGATCAGCTTAGAGATACATCAGTGTATTCTAAGATTGATCTGCGGTCTGGATATCATCAGCTGAGAGTTAGAGATTCGGATATTCAGAAGACAGCATTTCGCACCAGATACGGACATTACGAGTTTTTGGTAATGCCATTTGGACTTACCAATTCTCCTGCAGTATTTATGGATCTGATGAACCGTATCTTTCTGGAGTACCTGGATCAGTTTGTGATTGTATTTATCGATGACATATTGATCTATTCGCGTTCTGAGGAGGAGCACGCACAGCATCTTCGCATAGTCTTGGAGACTCTGCGACGAGATCATCTGTATGCGAAGTTCAGCAAGTGTGCATTTTGGCTATCTTCAGTTGATTTTCTGGGACACGTAGTGTCAAGCGGAGGTATTTCAGTTGATCCTCAGAAGATCGAGGCTATCACTAGCTGGGAGCAGCCGAAGTCAGTCCAGGAGATCCGTAGTTTCTTGGGACTGGCTGGATATTACAGACGATTCGTTGAGGGTTTCTCCAGTATTGCTATGCCATTGACACGTCTGACTAGGAAAGGCGTGAAGTTCACGTGGTCAGAGGCTTGCGAGACCAGCTTCCAGGAGCTGAAGCGGAGATTAGTATCAGCACCAGTTTTGGTTTTACCTTCTGGTGATGACGGATTCGTACTTTACACAGACGCATCTCTTCAGGGCTTGGGCGCTGTTTTGATGCAGCACGGTAGGGTAGTCTCCTATGCTTCTCGTCAGTTGAAGGAGCATGAGAAGAACTACCCAGTACATGATTTAGAGCTAGCCGCTATTATCTTTGCTTTGAAGATTTGGCGACATCATCTTTATGGTATTACTTTTGAGATTCTTACTGATCATAAGAGTCTCAAATATATTTTCACCCAGAAGGAACTCAATCTCCGACAGAGGAGATGGATGGAGTTCCTGAAGGATTATGATTGTACTATTAGCTACCATCCGGGTAAAGCTAATGTGGTTGCTGATGCACTTAGCAGGAAGTCCAGAGGGACTTTAGCTTGTCACCGAGTTATAGTCACGGACTTGATTCACGGTTTCTCTGAGTTAGGCCTTGAGGAGCAGGGACGGATAGAGCAAGGTATTCTTGTTACCATGGTTGCTCAGTCGTCGATTAGGATGAGGATTCAAGAGGCCCAGGTTAGAGGTCAGCATTTATAGTTCATTGGCAGCCAGATAGCTTCCGGGCAGCAGACCGAGTTTACACGAGATGACGAGGGTATTGTTTATTTCCGAGGTAGATTATGTGTGCCTCAGTCTCACCCGATCATGGAGGAGTTACTTCAGGAGACTCATCGTTCTAGATTTGCTATCCACCCAGTGAAATCCGTTTGTATCGCGATTTGAGGCATTCCTATTGGTGGAACGATATGAAGAAAGACATTGCGAAGTTTGTAGCTAGATGTCTTGTTTGTCAGCAGGTGAAGGCTGAGCACCAGAGACCTGCTGGTTTACTTCAGAGGATCCCTATTCCAGAGTGGAAGTGGGAGCACATTACTATGGATTTCGTGGTTGGTTTGCCTAGGACTCGTCGAGGCCATGATGCGATTTGGGTAATCGTTGACCGATTAACCAAATCCGCACATTTTATAGCGATCCGGAAGACTGATTCTCTGGATCGATTAGCAGAGTTATATTGTCGAGAGATTATCAGATTGCATGGAGTTTCGTTGAGCATTATATCTGATAGAGACCCACGTTTCACGTCCCGATTCTGGCAGAGTCTGCAGCAGGCCTTGGGCACACAGCTTCGTTTCAGTACGGCATTCCATCCGCAGACAGATGGGCAGTCAGAGCGGACTATTCAGACATTGGAGGACTTGCTGAGGTCTTGTGTCATGGACTTCGGAGGCAGTTGGGAGGACCACCTGCCATTAGTGGAGTTCGCCTACAACAACAGCTATCATTCGGCTATCCAGATGGCACCGTTTGAGGCGTTGTATGGTAGACCGTGTCCGACACCCACCCTCTGGGAGGAGGTTGGGGAGGCCCAGTTGTTAGGACCTCAGAGAGCTCAGCAGGAGGCAGAGTTGGTTCGTACTATTAGACGGAGGATGTCAGAGGCTTAGGACCGTCAGAAGAGTTATGCTGATCAGAGACGGAGACCCCTGGAGTTCTCTATTGGTGATCATGTATTTTTGAGAGTTTCACCCACGAAAGGGGTGAAGAGATTTGGTCTTCGAGGTAAGTTAGCTCCACGATATATTGGGTCATTCCAGATCTTGGAGAGGATTGGAGCAGTAGCTTACCATCTGGCGCTACCACCATCTCTAGCGGGCATCCACGATGTATTCCATGTATCTATGCTGAGGAGATACGTATCCGATCCGGCACATGTTCTGTCAGATGTATCCGTTCCTATTCAGCCTGACGTCACTTACAAGGAGGTTCCGGTACGGATTCTGGACCATAGGGCGCGTCAGCTACGGAACAAGACTGTCCGACTGGTTAAAGTCGGATGGCAGCATCATTCTGACGAGGAGGCTACATGGGAGCACGAGGATACGATCCGAGCTCGATACCCTCATCTTTTTGCTTGAGGTATGTGGGTTAGAGTTCCTTTCAGTATTTATACCGTTTGGTTATATTCTAGTGTTTGCTGTTGGTTATAGCGAAATTTGGGGACCAAATTTTTATTAGTAGGGGAGGATGTGAGATCTCGGAAAATTTAAATAAATAGGCTTATTTCAGAAATAGCCTTATAAAATTTTTCTGGAATTTTTAGAAATATTCTGGGAATTTTTCGAAGCTCGAACGGAGGGTTTTGAGAAGATCGATCGGCGGGTGCGGATAAAGCCTGTTTGGGATACCCGTTTAAGTGAGGAAAAGTTTTTAATTATAAATTCTTTTCCTTTACTTATACTTATTCTTTCCCAAACGCCGAAATCCCCAAACCAGCACTGATTCGAAACCGGTCTTCCTCTCCTTTCCCCGATCTCTCCTCTGCCCCGAAGCCGATCTCCTTCTTTCCCTCTTCTCCTTTTCGCAACTCCTCTCATGGACGAATCGGCGCCGAGGTTGGAGGAGCACGTCACCGGAGCACGACGGGAACCAGCGGGCTTCATGTCATCTTCGGCCTAGGGCTTATTGTTCGGTGGATTCTACGGCCGAGTGTCGACAGCGAGTCGGCTAGGGCACGACAGGTGCTCGATCTGTGTCATCTCCAGCCTATCGACCCTTCGTTCTTCCTCCACGAGTTGTTCACAGAGCAGTCCGCGTCTCCCTTCTTGTCGGATTTGGATCGAACAACGCAACCGAGGAGTGATCTTGGAGGTAAGGTGTCGCTGGATTTGTATATTGGTTAGATTAGGGTTCTTCTCTACATTTGCCCTCGCCCTCTCTGATCTATGCCCTAGAGCCATCATCGGAGGGGAATCTTAACCGCCGGCTACAAGTTCTTGGCCGTGATCACCAAGTGCTCATTGGGTGCGAAACCGATTATCTGATTTCTATCTCTGTGGTTTGTTGATCAGGCGACGTCGATCACTGGCAGCTACCATAGATTCAATGTTTGATTGGAAACAATGGAGTGGGTTTCAGCACAGTTCTGCTGTGATGCTGGAATGGTGATTGTGAGGTGAGTTCTTGTTGGAAATTAGGTATTGCTTGGTTAGAGATCTCCATTTATTGTTGATCTCTTCTCTTGATCCGATCAGTGAGGATCTGTGTATTGTGGGTGTACCTGGTCCAGCAATACTCCAACCAACAGCTTCCCTAGTTCCAGCAGATTTCCTTGTATTCCAGTGGTTGAATTGAGGTATGTGTAGAGATTGTGATACATGTGGCTCATGTTGTATTACTTGATCATGTGTAGAATTGAATTAGGTTTATGTGTAGATTTAGGTATGATTTGGATTACATGATTACTAGATGGTTAGTGATTATGTTTAGATTTATTTGGTTATATTGATCTAATGGAATGATTAGGGTTAAGGTAATTAACCCTAGTCAACCGTTGGATTTCTAATCTAATTGGTGATTAGGGATTAGGTAACTAATCCTAATTAACCATTAGATTTAATTATGTAGATTGAGGTTGTGTGATTAGGGTTTTGCCCTAATTTAGGTTTAGGGATTTTATTTAGCTATTGTTTGGAGTTAGCTAAATAAAATATATATATTGTTTGTTGACACAGGACTCTGATTCGAGACGGGCATCTCGACCTTGGATTGCTTGGTTGTACCTTCTATTTGAGGCGGGTACCCTCTGACTTATCTTTTGATAATGTCTTATGATATGTGTAGCTTATATATATTTACTAGTGGTAGATAGTAGATTATTCTCCCTCTTGGTCTTAGCTAGTTGATACCTATCACATGCTTCATCTGCTAGTTGCTTTACTTTAGGATTGGATACTTTTACCGCTTGCCATGTGTATATGTTCATAGAGATGTATATCTATAGTGCTCTACTCTACTGATTAGTTGTTGTACGTGTGTGATACATGCTCTTGGATTCATGATGCTTATATCATTGTTATATGTGATGTCTTTAGATTTATGCTGTTTTATATCATGGTTATATACATGCATTTACCTTTTTGGGCACACACATATATGGAGGAGGCTATGTTCAGGTATGACATACTGTAGCCGCATGCACCATATTGCATGATTGCATGCTGGGCGATTGACGACTCCATTATTGTTGAGCTCGTCGGCCGGCTACATGGACCCGCACACAACGTGTTCACTGCATGGGTAGTGGCACAGCACTCAGGGTGTGTAGGGTAGATTGCCCGGTAGTGCTCCGCTAGGGCGCTCATGGGTAGCGTGACAGGAGCGTGGTAGCACACCGGGGTCCCTCCCCGTCATTGCGTACCGGGAGATGAGAGCGTTACGCTCCCTCACTATGTTTGAGGCAGGAGGATAGGTGTACTCCGACAGCATCCCGTCCACTCGGTCACTCATCAGGAGTAGTGATGACGGTTGTCACAGCCCTACCCACTCGGTCTCACCATTGTGTGTGAGACGGCTGAGCATGGCAGTAGGGGTGACCAGGACATGTCATTTGCATCATATGCACAGATTGCATTATTTATGATTGATGCATTTTGGTGATTGCATATGATTGACATGCATACAGGTTATATGCTTTTGCTCTGACTATTTTTATCTGTGTATGTTCACAGTCAGTTGCACAAGCCTCGCAGGTGAGTACAGTTTATTTCAGTTATGCATTTTCTTATTTTTCTTGCTATAGACTGTACTTTATGCCTATTGCTGGTTATTACAGTTTATTTCAGCTATGCATATCTGTTATACTGTTAGAAGACTGTACCGTAGGTTGTACTGTTAGGAAACTGTACTGTAGGTTGTATGGTTAGAGAACTGTACTATTGATCCTATGGTTTAGGAGACTGTACCTTAGGTTTTTACTGGTGGATATATATTGCTGTACATGTCTATTGGTTTACCTGCCGAGTTCTTGAACTCACCCCGTTGTTACTATTTTTCAGGTTGAGGCCGTCAGAAGAGATTCCCGTCGCTAGCCCCATTATCGCGAGGATTTCCTTTGTCGGATTGTATTTTGCTTTTGCATCTTATATACTTGTATTGTGAGTTTGTATTGTGGACTTTATGTCGAACCTTTGGGTTTGCTGTTTTTGTTTTCCGCTGCAGATTTTCACACTACTTCGTGGATTTGTTTTCTTCGTTGTAGGGGAGTAGGATGTGTACGTATATCTTTGCTGGTTTTATATCGTTCTTCCTTATTAAACTGCGTGGATTGATTATATGTTGAGCTGTGTGGAATATTGATATAAACTGCGTGGTTTGTTTCTTACTTGTATTGTATTGTTCCGGCCGTGTGTGGCCGAGGTATAGAGATATATGTATACTGAGCTTCATATTGTCCGCCGTACAGGGGAGATGCTGCCGAAATTTCTTCGGACAGGGACTACCTGGGGCGTGACATACCGACTGGGGCTCAATCACCTGGGTGGCATCTGGGATATGCTTCTTCAGCATAGAGACGTGAAATACGTTGTGGATAGCTGACATCTCTTGGGGTAGTTCTAGTTCATATGCTACCTTGCCAACTCTTCTGGTGATAAGGTATGGTCCCACATATCTGGGACTTAGTTTGCCCTTCTTCCCAAAACGCATTGCTCCCTTCATGGGAGCCACTCTGAGAAATACTGTATCCCCAAATGAAAACTCTAAGGGTCTGCGCCGTGTATCAACATAGCTTTTTTGGCGGCTCTGAGCTGTCTCTATCCTCTGGCGGATCTGCTGTATAGCTGCTGTGGTATCTGCTACTAGATTTGTCTGAAGTTCTAGTTCTTTCTGTTCACCACTTCCATACCAGCAGATTGGAGATCTACACCTCCGCCCGTAGAGAGCCTCGTAAGGTGTCATGCTGATGGTGGCCTGATAGCTATTGTTGTATGTAAATTCTGCTAAACTTAGATATTTGCACCAACTTCCCTTGAAGTCTAAGGCACATGCTCGGAGCATATCTTCGAGTACCTGATTTACTCGCTCCGTCTGACCATCTGTCTGAGGATGGAAAGCTGTGCTGAATCTTAACTTAGTGCCCAATGCTGACTGTACACACTCCCAGAAGTGTGATGTGAACCTACTGTCTCTGTCTGATATAATGGTCTGTGGGACTCCATGTAGTCTAACTATCTCCTTGAGATACAACTGAGCTAGCTGCTCCATGGAGTAGGATATCCTGATAGCTAAGAAATGGGTTGATTTAGTCAATCTGTTGACTATTACCCAAATGACATCAAAACCATTCGTGGTTCTGGGTAGTCCCACTATGAAGTCCATGAAAATATCTTCCCACTTCCATTCTGGAATCTGAATAGGCTGCAGAACTCCTCTTGGTTTCTGGTGTTCTGCCTTGACCCTTTGGTAGGTCAGACAGGTACTAACATATCTAGCGATGTCTCTTTTCATCCCAGACCACCAAAAACATCTCTTTAGGTCTTGGTACATCTTGGTGGAACCCGGATGCATCGCGTAGGGAGTCCTGTGAGCCTCGTCTAAAATCTTTCTCTTTAATTCCTCCTGATTCGGAACGCATATTCTGTCACCAAAATACAATGCCCCACTATCAGATATTCTGAATCCTCCACTTTCTGATCCTACTAGCCCTTGCTTGATTTTCTGAATTTTAGGATCCTGTCCCTGGGCTGTCTGGATATCACCCAGCAAGGTGGATTCTAACGTCATAGTAGAGAGTTGTCCCACTATAAGTTCGAGACTGAAATCTGTGATCTCCTTCTGTAGGGACGGTGACATGGCTGCTAGGGATAGTAAGGTGGCGCTGGACTTTCTGCTAAGTGCGTCTGCCACCTTATTGGCTTTTCCTGGGTGGTAGAGGATGTCTATATCATAATCTTTGACCAGTTCGAGCCATCTACACTGTCGCATATTCAGATCCTTCTGAGTGAAGAAATATTTCAGGCTCTGATGATCTGTATACACTCTGCACTGAGCTCCATACATGTAATGTCTCCAAATTTTGAGAGCGAAGACAATTGCTGCATGCTCAAGATCATGAGTGGGGTAGTTCCTCTCATAGTCCTTGAGTTGTCTGGAGGCATAGGCGATCACCTTGCCATTCTGCATCAGTACTGCTCCCAGTCCCAACTTAGAGGCATCACTATAAATATCAAAGATGTCTGTGTTTTCTGGTAGAGTCAGAATGGGTGCACTAGTCAATCTTCTTTTTTTAGCTCGCTGAAGCTGTTCTCACAGTCCTCTATCCACTGAAATTTTCTGTTCTTCCTGGTGAGAGCTGTCAGTGGGGAGGCTATCTTGGAGAAATCCTCTACGAATTTTCTGTAATAACCTGCTAGTCCCAAAAAGCTTCTGATTTCACTAGCGTTCTTAGGTCTTTTCCAGTTGCTCACAACCTCTATTTTTCTAGGGTCTACCATAATACCATCCTTAGAGATGATGTGACCCAGAAAGGACACCTGATCGAGCCAGAATTCACACTTCGTGAACTTGACATACAGCTGGTTCTGCTGAAGGATCTGTAGTACTGTTTTCAGGTGCTTTGTGTGTTCCTCCTGAGTTCCTGAATAGATAAGAATGTCATCGATGAACACAATAACAAATTTGTCTAGGTATTCTCTGAATACTCTGTTCATAAGGTCCATAAAGGTAGCTGGAGCATTTGTCACGCCAAAGGGCATGTCTACGAACTCATAATGTCCGTATCTGGTTCTGAAGGCTGTCTTGGATATATCACCTTATTTAACTCTAACATGGTGATATCCTGACCGGAGGTCTATTTTAGAGAACACTGCTGCTCCCTTTAGCTGATCAAACAGGTCATCTATTTTGGGAAGAGGATACCTGTTCTTGATCGTGACTTGATTCAGTGCTCAGTAGTCTATACACAGGCGCATGATCCCGTCCTTCTTCTTTACGAACAATACAGGTGCTCCCCATGGTGAGTCACTAGAGCGTATGAAGCCCTTGTCAAGCAGCTCCTGTAGTTGCTCCTGAAGTTCCTTCAGCTCTGCTGGGGCCAAGCGATAGGGCGCTTTGGAGATGGGATTCGTACCAGGGATGAGCTCTATCTCAAATTCAATCTCCCTGCCTGGTGCTAGACCTGGTAACTCCTCAGGGAAGACTGCTGGGTAATCACATACAACTTGGACCCCTTCTAGCTTTTGGTCCTTGTTCTGACTAGTACTGACTACATGGGCTAGGAATCCCGTACACCCTGAATCCAATAGTTTTTGTGCTTTCAAAGCTGAGAGAAACTTCTTGGCTTTTCTCTTTGGTTCTCCGATGTACCCAAACTGCACTCCTGCTTCAGGTTGGAATACAACTCTCTGTTTACGACACTCTATGGAGGCGCCGTACTTCATCAGAAAGTCCATTCCCAAGTTGACGTCGTAGTCGGCCATATCTAATACTATCAGATCACCAAAAAGCTCTCTGTCCGCTATACTAACCGGCACTGCTCGGAGCCAGTGCGTGGATGTCATAATTTCTCCCGAAGGTAGTTTTGTCAGAAACTGACCACTGAGTACCTCTGGAGGTATCGCTAACTTTTCGGCGAATGCCCTGGATATATAGGAATGGGTTGCCCTAGTATCGAATAATATAGTTGCATTTTGCTGTAAAATACTAGTCTGACCTGTAACAACTGTCGAGGCGTTCGCTACGTCCTCCCTGGTGAGTGAGTAGATCCTCGCATTCGTCATGGCTGAGGGGGCTTCTAGTCTGCCTTGACTGATGTGTGGACCATCTATAGCAGCCTGCATCTGATGTAACTGAGCTGGTTTGTCTCCGTACTGAATCAGCTGTGGTGGAGGAAGACTGGTCTTGTTCGGGCATTGATTAGCCATATGCCCTTCTTGTCAACATTCGAAGCATCCTCGTGTGCCCTTGCGACAAATTCCGGGGTGGAATTTCCCACAAGTAGAACACTTGGGATAACTAGGTTTTTTACTAGCTGGTCCTCCTTTTGGGTAACTCCCTGGTTTGCGTTTGTTACTGGAGTTTCCTTTCCAGTTAGAGCTGTGGCCCTGGTGTTTCTGAGTACCTGAGCCTCCTTGACCTTTGGACTCTGAGAGGACTTGCTTCTACTGCTTGATATCGTTCTGATAGTGCTCGGTGGTCAGATCACTGCTTACTAGCTCTTCAGTGGTTTGCGGCCTATGGACGCCGCTGGCCACGTTCATTGCTATTTCCGGCCTTAGCATCTTGAGCATCAACCGGACTCGTTCTTTTTCAGTGCTGACTAGTTCAGGGCATAGACGAGCCAGTCTGTTGAATTTCTTCATGGCTTCCTCCACTGAAAGGTTGCCCTGGCAAAATTCAGTGAACTCGTCGTAGTGACGGTTTGTAACCTTCATGTGAAAGAACTCTTCGAAGAATTCTCTCTCGAAGTCGGCCCATGTCATCTGGTTTACTGGGCGCTTCACTTTAATTCTCTCCCACCACATACGTGCGTCTCTTGTCAGGCAGAATGAGGCGCATTTCACCTTTTCAAACTCTGGCCAGTCCAGAAGCTCCATCGTACTCTCCAGTGTTTTGAACCAAGCTTGAGCATCCCATGGTTCACTAGTGCCTGAGAAATTCTCTGGCTTGATTTTCTGCCACTGGATCAGATAGGCTTCTCTTCTTGCCCCTGCTGCTGGAGCTACTGGTGCTGCAGGTTAGACTGGAGGAACATCTATCACCACTGGGGTTGCTAAATTAGGTTCTGGGGTGACAGTGGGAGTGTTCTGCTGGTTAGCCCTTAGGGTGGCTATCTCCGGCTGCTGTTCAGCTAGCTGCTTCTGTAACTGAGTCACTACTGCTGTAAGGTCTGGAGGAGGCACTGAGCTGCCTGCCTCATGCTGGGGCTCAGTAGCTGGTGTCTTTCTAGCTGGGCGTCCTCGTACCATTTTCTAGAGAGATAGAGGACATACATAACTAATACAATCATGTTTATATAATTACTACTATCAGGTTAGATGCTATCATGTATAAAAATGCTACTGTTATCCATAAACAGGAAAGCAAGAACATAATACAGTGAGAGGTATTCTTACTTGGAAGCTGCAGGTTCAATGCTGATGTGTGTGTGAAGGAAGTATGGAACTTGCTCTGATACCACTCTGTACCCAAGTGAGATTATCTCACTTGGTTACCAGGATTCATAAACTCTAATACTTAAGCCTGGAGGTTTAGAGTTCGAATCCTGGAGGAGGCAAAAATCCACTGCCAGGGGTGGAAAGTCCTAGTGAGTAACAGCACGGCCAAGGGTCGTCGGTCGACGACATGAGAGGTCGCCAAATGGGTCGACGACATAAGGGCCGACGGTCGATGACCCGAGGGTCGCCAAATGGGCCGCCAAATGGGCCGCCAAATGGGCCAAGAGGGCCGGGTCGTTAGAATAAAAGGCGCCTTTTTATTGTAACGACCCGACCCTCTTGGCCCATTTGGCGGCCTCTCATCTGGCAGTGGATTTTTGCCTCCCCCAGGATTCGAACTCTAAACCTCCAGGCTTAAGTATTAGAGTTTATGAATCCTGGTAACCAAGTGAGATGATCTCACTTGGTTACCAGGATTCATAAACTCTAATACTTAAGCCTGGAGGTTTAGAGTTCGAATCCTGGGGATCTCACTTGGTTACCAGGATTCATAAACTCTAATACTTAAGCCTGGAGGTTTAGAGTTCGAATCCTGGGGGAGGCAAAAATCCACTGCCAGGGTTGGAAAGTCCTAGTGAGTAACGGCACGGCCAAGCGTCGTCGGTCGACAACATTAGAGGTCGCCAAATGGGCCGACGACATAAGGGCCGACGGTTGACGATATGAGTGGCCGCCAAATGGGCCAAGAGGGTCGGGTCGTTACACTTCTACTTTCTTGATTAGAGTCACGTCCTAGTTCTCGTAAGGTATCGGTTTGCTGGCGCCGTTAGTTCGTAGTTCGAGCCCAGTTTTGACAATCATCCAGACTTCAAAGTGAGTCTGAAGGTATGCCTCCATCCGACCCTTCTTGTAACCGAAGTCATCTCCAGTGAAGAGCAGTGGGCGAGGAGTGCTATAGCCTTCTTGGAGAGCCATTGAAGATCTAGCATGAAAAACGAGAAAAAAACGTGTCCCAAGACTTGATCCTAGATTAATAGTACGGTTTAAAAGAGAAAATACTATGCGATCTCGGGTGGTGTTGCACCAGCTTCGAGACAAATTCGATTACGAAAAAAAATAGATCGGAAGACGGCAAGAATACCGATTCCGATCGACTTCGAAAAGCTGAAAGACACCACGAAACTATGCTTGACTAGTGGTTGCACCAAATCGAAGCGACCCTGCTCTGATACCAATTGTTGGATCGAAAAGTGCTAGAGGGGGGATGAATAGCGTTCGTGGCTTTCACTTATCGAATTCGAAAACATTCGAGTAACGCAGCAGAATAACAAATAAAACACACACAAGAAGACCCGAGTATTTTTACTTGGTTCAGAGCCTTGGGTGACTTTTACTCCAAGGCCCACGCTCGTTGAGCGTTTACTTTGGGCAATAACTATAAGTTCACAAATATACAACTATGAAGTACAAGTAATGCAATAAATATGTTATACCGACAACAGAAATACTAAATTTGAAGCTCCTGGTCATGGGGGTGTTTCTACAGCTATTTTGGATCATCTCGTTCGCAACACACGGAAGAAGGATCGTTTGGAAGTCATTGTTGTGAGCTTCTAGTCGAGAGCTCTATATAAGGATTGCTGAAGGTGCCTCAAAGCCCCTTGAGGGTGCCTCCATCATAGCCGAGTCAGCCGCGCGGATAAGCCTAGACTCCTTCATTGATCATCCACTTGAAGGCGCCTCCATGCTCCTTGAGGGCACCTTCAAGGATGTCTGAGGTGACTCAAGCCTCCATGAGGGTGCCTCCAGCTCCGCTGTGCGCACTTCTGACCCTTTTCACCCGAGGCGCCTCCAAGCTCCATGAGGGCGCCTCGGGTACTGTTCACCCGAGGCAAACTTTGCTCTTTTGACCCTACAAGACATGTTAGTTCACCAAACAACAACATATCCTACAAAACAAAGTTAGCATATAATAATAGCATAAAAACAAATGTATGACAATCACCGGACTATCCGGTTCTGACTTCGAATTTCCGACCGAAAACCCTAGGTCGAACCGACGCCTACTGTTCCCTCCGCGGGGAACGTATCCTCACCTACTCCACTCAGGATAGCATACCTCATGCCAGTCCTCCCCTCCAGACCGGCTAGACTTTCTGGCTAGGGTTACCACCCCCTAGGATTTTCCGCCACCTAGGGTTACCTCCCCCTAGGACCTATGGTTACCCCCCTCTTAAGATTTCTACCACCTAGGATTACCACCCACTAGGACCTAAGGTTGCCGCCCCTTAGGGGTTTTCCTCCACCTAGGGTTACCACCCCTAGAACCTAAGGTTACCGTCCCTTAGGGATTTCCACCACCTAGGGTTACCGCCCCCTAGGACCTAAGGTTACCGCCCCTTAGGGTTTTCCACTAGCCTAACCGCAGTTAGGACTTTCCTGCAACCTCATTCATACATGTCAGATAACAATTAACCTTAACTTTGAATCCCTTTTCCATTATCAAAACTTAGGTTCGGTCGTCGGATGCTTCCCGCACCAATAGTAGGGGACGATATCCCTAGGCGGAAAGTCTTGGCAGGTCGAGAACTTTGGGCAAAATCCTAGCGAGTGGTAACCCTAGGTTGAAATTTTGGGGTTGCAAACTTGGTGGAAGTCTGGGCGGGTAGTTGAGCAGACGTCCATCATAAAGACCGGAAGATTTGGGCGTTGAGCAAAAGTCCAGTTGGTCTGGAGGGTCA